>NC_081408.1:475711398-476357469 GCF_030272615.1 Cryptomeria japonica | reverse complement strand
ATGGTCGGGTGGTTGATGCCTTCTACCATTGGGATGTTCTTCCTTGGATGTTAGTGTGCATAGATTTAGATCTATAGTATATCATCATGTGCTTGGATTCTTTGGAGAATATCTATGTAATTAGAATGGATATTATGTGTTATGAAAGATGTAAATGTAAAGAAGACTGTGAAATTAGTGTATTGAGAACATGTATAATAGAAATTGTAGTAGGATGATTGCAAAGCAAAATGTATTGGATAAGATTTGTATAAAATGATAATCTATTGTGGAAGTTACTCTTGATTAGAAAGGAATTAAATGATTAAGAAATACAAATGTAATGTTTTGTCTATATCTTGTGAGGATAGTGAATGTGTTAATGATCATGTATGCCTTGATTGAAAAGGTGTACTCTTCAATATTAGATAACTTAAGATATGGAAAAAATATATATGAGTAGTTATAGTTTGTATGGATTGTATGTCTTTTCAATATGCGGTTGTCCTATGGTGCTAATTTATATTGTATGTCTTTTCAATATTACGATGTCTTGTAAATGAGAAATATGAATATGTGTCTATATAACTTGTATTATTAAGCATTAGGATGGGATGTAGCTAAAAAGACTATCTGCTTTTTCCTTGTGTTCTTATGTAATTTAATTTGATGTAGATGAACTATGCTATTGTAATAAGATGATGTATTGTGTTGGCATTACATTAAATTTGTTGGTATGATGATATTGAGAAGGTTGTTGGAGATTGATGATATAATTGATAAAAGATGATTACTGTCTTAATAATATTATTTTGTCATTGATGTCAAGCAATTGATTTTCTGATTCAGTATGTTGTTGCCATATCTTAAAGAGTATGTCTTGATGAGTATAAAGATGTCGGTAAGTGACACAGAAAGAATGTGAAAATGAAGGGGAGTAATAAGTTATTCAATGGGAAACTATTACCGAGTTAGACAGTGATGAGATTATGTTATTTTGATTGTTTTGATATCCTATATATGTGTATTCGAAGACTGAATAAGAAGGAGAAAAGATTTCATGTAATAGAATGAGTAAAGTTTTGATACTATTCTATTTTACTGAGCAAGGAGCTAGTTGGTAAACACCAAGGTTATCAGTGTCGGTTAAAGAAGAAAGAAGTTACTAAGTAAAGTTTAGTATTTACCGAGTATAAATTGAGCAGTAACAGAATGCATTGGATGAATAAATACATTATTAAATGAAGGATGCCAATGAGCTGGAGATTTATAGAAGATTGGAATGTCATGCAAGAAGTTTGTTAAGGATCAACGGCAATGAAAATTCAAGAGTTAGATCTACAACACAGATTGAACGGTCATAACCGAGCACAAGTACCAAGGTATACAAGTTTCAAGGTAAGATAAAGCATTTTTCAGTTCGAAGGATTCAATGAACCTAGTCAAGTTTGAAGATCTGATGGCTAATATTAATCATGGGAAATGTGATTAAGGAGATTAAGCGGTAAGGAATTGCTTATAAATAAGGAATAGTTGATGAACAACAAATGCGGGCAAATAGAAGAGCAGTGATACTGCAGAGTTGATTACTGAGTATAGAAGATTGAAGATCTGATTGAAGAACAGATTGAGAAGCCCAACAAGGAGGAAGATAAGTCTTATGACAAGATTATTTTGTGCACATAGAGTCTGCTTTAACATTTCAGATGTGAAGTTGCAGATATATTTTATTACTGTTATTTATTTTTGTAAGTGACAGGAAATCTCTTAACCGAGTGGACCTAACAGTCTTATTTGTAAATCCTCTAGCAAGGTAACATTCTGAATGAGTGTTTGAAATCCTTTAACAAGGTCACTTCTAACAAGGTGCATGATTCTGATAGATCTAAGGGAAATCCCTTGACCGGGTCACATCTAGCAATGTGTTTATGTAATCTTTAACAAGATTGGCTTTTAACCGAGCATACTCTAGAAGAGTATATTTTCTTAGTGGGTCTGAAATCCCATAGTGGTTTTTCCCTATTTGGGTTTCCACATTAAATCTAGTGTTAAATGTGTTTTGTTATTTCAAGTTTATCAGTTTATGAGTTTGAATGATTTACAGTCATAGTTGCATGTCATGTAAGTTCTATTGAGGTTGAATCTGATGAATATTTTGCATTGTGAGTTTATCTGATTCACCCCCCCCCCTCTCATCTAACTAACAATTGGTATCAAAGCTAGAACTCTGAAAGAAAAGTTTAAAGGAACTTGAGGCAAGATCCGAAGATGTATAAAAGGGATGCACCAAAGTTGAACAAGTCTAGTTTCTCCACATGGCAGAAAAGGATGAAGCTGCACTTATCAGGAATTGGAGAATATGCAACATATTATCTGGACAATGATTACACTGCACCTAGCACCTACCTGATGACAATGGAAGAGATAAAGGCAAAGCAAGAACATATTCAACCAATGAATGAAATAACATCAACATTGACTGACTCAGAGTTTAATGATCTAAAAGGTTGTAATGATGCCAAAGCTATGTGGAATAAGCTTCTATCTATGTATGGTGGTGATGAACATGTTCAAAGAGAAAAAGTAGATAGTCTAAGAGGACAACTTGAATCCATGAGAATGAATGAAGGTGAGAACATAATCTAATATAGTGCAAGGTTAAAGGAAACTGTCAGTCAAATCAAAGGAGCAGGACGAACTATTGAAGAAAAGGATGTAACAAGTAAGTTGCTAGGAACACATCTACCTGCTTATGCCATTCGAGTCTCTGCAATTAATGAATTAAGGTCTGTACCAAACATGCTAGTCTCTTTGGATGCTACTATCGACAAGCTACATGCTTTTGAGTTGAGTAATTTTGATAACAGTGGGTCTTCGGTTAATAAAGTTGAATCTACATTCAGTTCTTTTCATCTTGATGAATCTAATGATTACAATGATAGAATGTATAAGTATGCTGAAGGAAATCACAGTGTAGCAAGTGAGAGATTTCGCAAAATCATGGAAGAAGTACACAAATTATATGAGGAAATCAAAAAGCAAGAAGAGTTTGAAGCATTATTGGCTAGAAGGTTACCGAGAGTCAAAGGTAAGTATAAAGAAAAGTTACCTTTGAAATGTTTTAACTGTGATAAAATTGGACATATGGCTTCAAACTATCCTGAAAAAGAATCTAGTGAAAAGAGAGAATACCGAGATGACAGACAGAAACACAACCAATACAAAGGACATCGAGACTTCAGAAGGAGAGATAGAAAGACATGCCTAGTAGCTGATAAGGAATCCAATGATGATAAATTTGATGGGACTAAGACAGAGGAAGTTGTATATGTGGCTATCAAAGATGGATCAGATGAAGAAAGGTATGAAGAAAAAGCCTTAATATCACACATAAATAATAATGATTCTTGGATCATAGATAGTGGATGCTCACATCACATGACAGGTGATAAACACAAGTTTGTTAAATTAGAAGATTATGATGGAGGTTATGTAAGATTTGGTAATGATGTACCATGTCCTATGAAAGGTAAAGGATCTATCACACTTCTTGACAATGCTAAATGTGATGATGTATATTGGGTTGAAGGTTTGAAATATAATTTGTTGAGTGTAGTACAACTAAACAATATAGGATACCGAATAGAATTTCAAAAAGAAATTGTCAAAGTTCATGACAAACATGGAAAGTTGGCTACTACCGGGACTCAAACAAGAGGTAATACATTTCATCTTGACTCAACTCAGAACAATTGTCTGTATGCAAAAATAGAAGATACCTGGTTATGGCATAAAAGGTTTTGTCATGTAAATTTTGATAACCTGATCAAAATAAGTAAGAAGCACAGAGTAAGAGGTCTACAGAGCTTGGAAAAACCTGAGAATGCAATATGTCGAGGATGCCAGATGGGTAAGATGAAGAAATCAAGCTTTACAAGTAATTCTTACACTTCTAAAGGAATTTTAGATCTTGTACACACTGATCTTTGTGGTCCTATGAAAGTTCAAAGTTGTTATGGTCATAAATACTTCATATTATTTGTGGATGATTACTCAAGGATGATGTCAGTTATGTTTTTAAAAGAGAAATCAAAAGCCTTTCAAATGTTCAAATGGTATAAGGCAAGAGTTGAAAATGAGACAGGAAGATAGTTGAAATGTCTAAGATTTGATAGAGGAGGAGAGTTAATTTCAGATGAATTTAACCTATTCTACAATGATCATGGTATAAAGAGACAAGTGTTTACACCAAAAGCACCACAACAAAATGGGATAGATGAAAGAAGAAATAGATCAATTGTAGATTGTGCTAGAACCTTGATGATAGAAAAGAGAGTACCACAAATATTTTGGAGAGAAGCAATAAGCATTGCAATTTACACCCTGAATCGAGTACAACTGAAGAAAGGAACTATGAAGACACCGTATGAAATCTGGTATGACAAGAAATCAAATGTAAGTTATTTTAAAATATTTGGAAGTAGATGTTATGTTCACAAAGATGACAGAAATGGAAAATTTGATCAGAAAAGCGAGGAAGGAACATTTCTTGGTTATTCCTCTAGGAGTAAAGCATTTAAATGTCTGATCAAATCATCTAACAAAATAGTGGAAAGTGCAAATGTGAAAATTGATGAATTTGCAGAAAGGAATGTTGAAGGAAATTCCAAAGAACCATAAGATTATGAAGAGTTTGTATATGTACAACCGAGATGTTTTACTGAGAAAGCTAATGAAGAAAATACTCAGTTACCAAGCGATGAAGAAGATCATACAGAGCCTACCAAGCCTATATTAGCAAAATATGTCAAAAGAAATCATGCATCAAGTCAGATTATAGGAGATAAGGATGATCCAGTGATGACAAGGAAGAAACTGAGATAGAATAAATCAAGAAAAATGAAACATGGACACTGGTCCCAAGACCAAAAGAGAAAAATGTAATTGGTACAAATTGGATTTTTAGAAATAAGTTAAATGAAAAAGGTGAGGTCATTCGAAATAAAGCAAGGCTAGTTTGCAAAGGTTATGCTCCAGAAGAAGGAATAGACTATGGTGAGACTTTTGCACTTGTGGCAAGACTTGAGGGAGTGAGAACATTGTTGGCATATGTTGCTTACATTTGGGTCAAGATTTTGATGACAAATCATCAGAATTTCGACCACATTTCGTCGCACTACCGACAAAAAAAGCCATCGAAAACTTTGTGTCAGAATTTTTGACTATCCTTGTGGTCGTCACAATTCTGACATCACCTCCAACCTTTCTGATGGCCACCATGGATGCTCATTCCCCGAAAGAATACCGTCGCGATCTCGGGCTATCATCGGAATTCCGACTCCAAAGTATAAAATTCTGACAGAGGAGTGTCATCGAATGCACAACATCCTTGTCAGGCATTTCATTAGTTGTTGTCAAAATTCTGATGGTGAGAGATGATGTGGGTCAAATAGCTTTGCCATCGGTGAATGAAAGCATTGAACGAGTTCTATTTTTAAAAATTGCATTAAACATTTTAATTTATTTGATTCAGTGTTATTTGCAAAAAATGATTATCAATGATGTTTGCTTTCTCCAAGAATTGTCTAGGATCTTTCCGTCAAATAATATGTAACATCGAATGACTAAATTTTTTCTTTACAAATGCTTATTTAATTTAATTATTATCTGAGCATGAATTAAAATTTATATCTGTACGGAAGCAGAACATACAAGTTGAAGAGTCATGTACAAGCAAATTTCCTAAAAGAAAGCAAGCAGGCATTATCTTGAATGACATGGAAACAAGCTCATCAGCTGCCTAGAAGAGAGCAATTAGAGAATGGCAGAGGAAAGTGTTTAAGGGTGATAAATAGATAGATAGTATGCAATACAAACAAACAATGTCTGGAGTGTCTAATGTGATGTCTCTAATTTATGTCTGGAGGGACTAACTAGTTTTGGAGTTCCTGCGAAACCTATTGGGCCACACTTGGAGGAAATCAATGTGTTCATGCAAGGAGCACCTTTTTTCTATTATGAGAATGATAATTTTGCACCGAGGGATATTTGGATGTCAATATCCAAAAATTTCTATAGTGTGGAACCAGAGTTGGCAGACTCGAAGTATAATTGTCAGCTTTCAGAAGACCAAGAGGTTATGTACACAATATCCCAATAGAAGAATGATTTCAAGAATTACCTCTCCCCCCCATGACTATTCAGGAAGCACTTCCTCAAACAAAGGACTATTGGCCTCCATGGGATCAAAGAAAAAAATTAAAGCATAGACTCTAGACGATGTGGTGGTGTCCTTCATGAAGAACTCTACACTATAATTGAAAATTCATGAGGGAAACTGCAAGATAGTGAAGAGAAATACAATCTTGAAAAGTGGGAAGAATGGATCTTGGTTTGGGTGGGGCCAAGTCAGGTGGCTCCTCTAGAGGTTGACGAGATAGAAATCATATTAGGATTTGAAAAAGATCACACTCGTGGAACTTCATGTGTGAGTGATCGATTACGGTGTTTGGGTAATGCATTCCAAATAGATACAGTTGCATTCCAAATGGGTAATGTCTTGATTAAAGACTTTTATCCTGATGGCATGCAACTGTATCTATTTGGAATGCATTACCCAAACACCACAATCGATCACTCACACACGAAGTTCCACGAGTGTGATCTTTTTCAAATCCTAATATGATTTCTATCTCCTCAACCTCTAGAGGAGCCACCTGACTTGGCCCCACCCAAAACAAGATCCATTCTTCCCACTTTTCAAGATTGTATTTCTCTTCACTATCTTGCAGTTTCGCTCATGAATTTTCAATTATAATGTAGATTTCTTCATGAAGGACACCACCACATCGTCTAGAGTCTATGCTTTAATTTTTTTCTTTGATCCCATGGAGGCCAATAGTCCTCTGTTTGAGGAAGTACTTCCTGAATAGTCATGGGGGGGAGAGGTAATTCTTGAAATCACTCTTCTATTGGGAGATTGTGTACATAACCTCTTGGTCTTCTGAAAGCTAACAATTATACTTCGAGTCCGCCAACTCTTGTTCCACACTATAGAAATTTTTAGATATTGACATCCAAATATCCCTCGGTGCAAAAGTATCATTCTCATAATAGAAAAAAGGTGCTCCTTACATGAACACATTGATTTCCTCCAAGCGTGGCCCAATAGGTTTCACAGGAACTCCAAAACCAGTTAGTCCCTCCAAACATAAATTAGAGACATCACATCAGACACTCTAGACATTGTTTGTTTGTATTGCATACTATCTATCTATTTATCACCCTTAACCACTTTCCTCTGCCATTCTCCAATTGCTCTCTTCTAGGCAGCTGATGAGCTTGTTTCCATGTCATTCAAGATAATGCCTGCTTGCTTTCTTTTAGGAAATTTGCTTGCACATGACTCTTCAACTTGTATGTTCTTCTTCCGTATAGATATAAATTTTAATTCACGCTCAGATAATAATTAAATTAAATAAGCATTTGTAAAGAAAAAATTTAGTCATTCGATGTTACATATTATCTGATGGAAAGATCCTAGACAATTCTTGGAGAAAGCAAACGTCATTGATATTCATTTTTTGCAAATAACACCGAATCAAATAAATTAAAAATGTTTCATGTAATTTTTAAAAGTAGAACTCATTCAATGCTTTCATGCACTGATGGCAAAGTCATCTGACCCACACCATTATGCATAATAGAACAGATCAATATAATAGGCTATTATAAAGAATATATACAAAAATATGAAAGAACATTAAATTACCATTACAAACCCATAAACCATTAAATAGTGAAAATAGATATAAATTTGTAAATTTCTCCCTATAAACACCACAACCATAACCAAAACAAAAAAAATTCTTACCCGCAAAAACTTAGCTAGTGAGCTGCAAGTCTACAACATCTCTCAAATGATCAAACCGTTTCTTAATTTTGTTCTTCTGGTTAGTCAATGGATTTAGTTGCATGTTCAAATTTTCTATTTGAAGCCTTCTGTTTCCCTATATTTGAGACATAATAAAATTCTTGTGAGTAGGAAATTGATTTAGGAGTTACGTGTGAAGAATTTGGCAAAGTAAATGATGACAATCAAACTCAAATTTATCTATCTTGATTAAATACTTTTATCCTGATGGCATTAAATTAAAGTTCTTTCTCTATTTTTTGGTGATCTTTGGAGCATAGGTTGCTTTGCATTGACCTAGGATACATTTAACTTGTGTTGTATCTATGGAAATATGTATCCTAGGATGATGCAATGCAACCTCTGCTCCACCAATACCAGATAGAAGAGAAAGTACTTTAATTTAAAGCCATCACAATAAAATGCTTTCAAGAAATATATTAGGTATAAAAGGAAGCCTACCCTATCATTTGAAGGGGTTTACCTACAATTCAAGTGATCTCTTAATTATAAAATCAATTCAATTCCAAGTGAACATGCAATCAAGCATTCATCAAGAATTGAAGGAGAAATCAAGTTAATAAAGATATTTAATAAAGATATCATCTTTTAAATTAAGAAATGGGTGGAAGATTAAGAATACAAACCTTCCATATTGCACACTTCAAGGTATATTAAAATCAGTTTAAAGTGTATTCATTTAGGGACCTTTCATAAAATATTCTCAACTTATAAATCATAAAAGGATCTGCTCCACCAATACCAGATAGAAGAGAAAGTACTTTAATTTAAAGCCATCAAGATAAAATGCTTTCAAGACATATATAAGGTATAAAAGGAAGCCTACCCTGTCATTTGAAGGGGTCTACCTACGATTCAAGTGATCTCTTAGTTATAAAATCAATTCAATTCCAAGTGAATAGGCAATCAAGCATTGAAGGAGAATTCAAGTTGGTGCAGGTGAATTTGGAAGACAAAAGGACTCAATGAAGCCATTAAAGACTTTTGAAGGTCTTAGGAGTGAAAAGCCAATCAATTATGATGTCTTAAGGGGGCAGCCTTAAACAACACACACTAAGCTTTAACTGCTTAGGTGTGTTGTGGGCCCATTCCTTCCCTTGACATCCCTTCCCATCTGTTTCCATTAAAAAGACAATCACCGTTAGCATTTGAATTCAAACAGTGTTCTCATGTTTGACTGCATAGAACAAAGCAAATGGCATACAAAACTCTCATCTACCTCGCAGCTATCATATAATACCTCCCTGAGGAGATATTCTCATGTCCATTCCTACTTTATGCTGTTGATGAAATACATAAGCGTCCTCACAATGCAGTCAATGCAACAAATATATTTCCATTTCAATTAGTTTTATTTGCCAACGTACTCTCTACCTATGCCAAAATGGGAGCTTTGGAACAAAGTATGGTCTTCCATCAAAGTAGAAGGTAAGGGCAATTAATATCAGATGCTTATGGTTGGAAATGCTCTGTTTGACATGTTTGGAAAATATGGAAGTATAGACATGAAAGTGCATGAACTGTTTAGTGAGATGCATCAAAGAAACATGATCTAATGGAATTCTATGATTGCAGCATATGCACAAGATGTGTTTGAAATGGATTTAGAAACTTCCAACCAAATGTGATTAGTGAGTATAGATGTTGTACTGCATCTGCCCAGGTACACATGCATGCAAAATATGTAAGCTTAGATAAGGCACATGAACTATTTGACATAATGCCTCAAAGATCACCCAATATCCAATGACGGTTGGGAGAAAGAAAACATCAATTTTTTAATAATCTTAAATATTTCTTTATTCATCACTATAAATCTATTATGAATATAGTCTTAATATTGCAGAAATTTATTCTATTATGAATGCAATATTTAGGGATGTAATCTTTATATTTTTTTTTTAATTAGGAAAAGGTCCTAATAGAATCCCCAACTAATTAATCTACAGAAAGATACCACTAAAGAAAGAAATTCAATCCTCACCACTATGGTCTTGAAGGCTTTTAAGACACTTGGATTCCTATTTTGGCCCGCTTTTCCTTGACCCTATGTTAAGATAGTAAACTGGTTTGAGAGAATCTATTGGGTGGGAAATTGTGTATGGTTGCAATTATTTTCATGCATGGAAAGTGATTTAAAGTTTGGACCAATAGAGGATAAGTATTTCTTGAACCTTCAAGGACATGTGTAGAGCACCACATGGATGTTTCTCCATTATTGAACTCTTTGAATATGTAAGTAAATTTTTTTTGGTTGATGACACAGTAAGTGTGGTATTTGTCTTTTTGATATGTTGTGGATAATATTAATCAAATATGGAATTTTTTTGATGCTATATACACTATGTTTTGGATTGAATTTAGGTAAGTGAAAAGGTAATGGAAGAATAAAAGAGGTACACAAAGGAAGAAGAGTGAAATAGGCAGTTACAAGTATATATGATAATTCGTATGGATAATTTGTTGTCTATAAAGAGGCAAATAATCTATCACAACTTCAACATGAATGAATGCCTCATCTATAGAAGCAAAAGGTACCTCTAATGGTTTCAAAATTTGTCAAAATAGTTATGATATACCAAATAATCAAGTGGAAAATCCTTTAGGTAACTAATATTATCTTCAAACTATTTATTTTGATTTTCATCATATCCTTTCCATGTGCATTTCCCTTGGTTTTAGTCCCATTTTTTCTTTATTTTATTCAAAACAAAATTTATAGATGCCTCTACTTGTCTCACCACTCATTAATTGTTTTGGATTTTCATTCCATTCACCAAGGTTGGCATCTATTCTAAGACTTTGTGTCATGGCTAAGCTAAATGATTTGCCTCTAGTTTCTCTCCAATCTAGTCACCTAGTAGCATGTGAAATCTATCTCTTCCTAATTATTATTCTCTCCATCTTGTTAATGACCATTTCATTAATGAATCCTTCCTCATAATTTTGGATAAGTGAGACAATGTTAGCTCAAGGAATCTTTTCAATCCTCTTTCAAGATTCTTTCCCAAGTAATAATCTTGCATATTGGAAAATAAATTACGCTTCTATTTTTCCAAGCTACTCTTCCTTATAATATTTAGATTTATTCTAAAGTGCTCATTGTGACTCATGTTTACTACTCTTCCTATTAGTCTCATTCCAATATCTCCTACAAAAATATGGAATGATTACATTTATATTTTATTTGTGTCTCCTAAATACCCACAAAATTTGGAACAATAATACAATTTTTTAATAATATTTAATTGTAAAAGAAAGGATTGAAATGGAACTAAACACTCTAAATAAATAAATCAGGGTTAAAGGGATAAACCAGGATCAATTCATGAAGGCAAGATCTGTTATCTCAAAATTAATAGATTCATGCAAGAAAAGAAATATTAAATCCAGAGATAAAATTCTTGAAAAATTTAGCTAGCTAAAAGCGAAAGAATGCTGTCAAGCTCTCATTTTCACACAGACTAGCAAAGGTTGTAGAGGAGAAATCACTATTGAACTTACCCCTGTCTCATATAACCCTATGTTGAGACCTCGCTTGGTAGGATTCCATCTAATCATTCATCCATCTTCTTACAGTCTAGGCCTTAGAATAGATTTTATTAACACTTCACCTTTTGCCCTTTTTTCAATTCAAGTTAGTTTAGGACAAAAAGCATCACAAGATTGGAATATCAGATGATCAAGTTCCAGCTATTCAAGCATTCGACAATTCAACATAAGTCCCCTTGTGATACCAGCAATCACATCAACCAACTATGTTTATCCACACGTCGTGACCCGACATACCAGAACCTTGGAGTTGTCTCAAGTGATCCTTAAGCAAATCTCCAGCATTTGAGTAACTTTATTCAAGAGAGGATAAGATACTTTTGGGTATTTTATTCTACGTTCACATTTGCATAAAAAACACATCAACACCTCCCACTTGTCAATGGATAAGCTAAAGTTGCTCTATAATGAATGGTTTATAAGGCACACCACTTGATGAAGGTTTTGCAAATGGGGTGGCAAGTTGAATGGGTTTGATCTTGGGACAATCTACATGGTTAAACGTGCTTGATTTAGAGTAGTATTAGTATGGGTGACCTCCTAGGAATCCCTAATGCTTCACCACTATGAGCATCACTTTGATGAAATGAGTACTAAGTGATCCATTCTTATGAGGTGTTCATGTAAACTACTCATGAGAATGGGTCAGCTTGACTCTAAAACTATGCAAGTGAATCTTGATATAAATATCATAGTATGAAAGTCTTGTGAAAATACTCATTCTTCTAGCATTGAAAGTTGTGAGAGAGTTATTAAGGGGATTCTCGTGTGTATAGATTCAATGTATAAGTTCAAGACAGATTTTGAGGTGATATTTCTTTCCTTTTGGTACATCTATCTTTAAATTGGATGTTCTTTTGCCTTGCTGGTAGGGAGTAAGTAATTTTTATGTGGGTTTCTTTTTTCATTCTTGGATTATTAAGGAAAACATAGTTTGTGAAGAGGAGGTTTTGCTTGTTATCTTATAAAAAAATTGGGTATTAGCTATTATAATAAATGATAGACAAAACAATGTCCTCTAAGGCTGTTGAAAAGAAATATCTATATCATGGATTATCTTCCCAATTTATCTTCAAAGTTATTTAGTAAATATTTGGGAAACCAAAATAGGGTATGTTGATTTGCAAAGGAAGAACTAAATACAAAAATTCCCAAAAGAAGATGTGTTAGCTAATTATTTTTGTTCCTTCGGTATTTTGGAAGTTGAAATGTTCCTTATATCTCTTCAACCTCCCAAGCTTGTTCCAACAACCATAAAATTTTATGACTGGGATGCAAGGGAGATTAGTGGATTTGATGGGTTGGCTTTGGCTATATTCACCTAAGACAATTGATGATTTATTAGGCATTGTTGCCGTTGATGCATTGTTAAGGTTATTATGGTTGATTATCAAATCTAGTGGGATTCAAATATAGAGGCGTGTTTAAGATAATTCTTATCATTGGTTGGTTAATAAAAATATGGTTTCAAGATTGATGCACAAACATATTAGAAGGGCACTTTTATGATGTATGTGAAATAATCACATTATTAAGTAAAATAATAGGTAATCTATAGGCAAGAATACTCCATATATAGATATTCTATATGAGGGACATGACTAATTCCACAAACTATAAGATTTACTAGGCTTTTCTCATTAGTGGAATCATATAATAACTAGTGTGTATTGTTGCCTAGATGCATGAATTTGTAGTTCCATACAACTAAGAAATGATAATGTTTCAAAGTACAAACCAAGTGGGAACTATGGACCTACTAATCTTATTTGTAACCACTTGCCATGACTATATTATGATAACTCTCTTATTGATAATAGAGAGTATCTAATACATTTATTAAGACCCTAATTATGGTCATGGTAGACCACACAAAGAATGACTTCCATAGGAGGCTAAGAAGGCGATCCATGAACAAGAGTTTGTTTCATTCAATCCTTAACATTAACTATCATTAAGGTGGAAGAATTTAGTGAACAAACTCTTATGCTACCTAGGTACCCTAGAGTCATATTCTATTAGAAGTAAACAAGTAGTTAGAGTTCATTCTATTTTTAAATCCAAGCATAGAGGGGGGACTTTAATGATCCATCATCATTGAGTGTTTTTAATTAGATAAGAAGGGATTTTGAAAGGGCCTTGATCCCTTGTGAAAAGAGAAAGATGAAGCATTAATCCCAACAAAACAACAAAACAAAATAGCTCCAAAACAACAAAATAACAAGAGGTAGAAAAACTAAAGAAAAAATGAACCATCCTAAAATTAGGGTGGTTTAAAAAATTGATCCAAAGCTCTTTGATTGAGCACAAAGGAAGGACCCTTCTCTCCAAATCCTATTTTCTTGAGACAATGAAGGAACATAATATCATTGGCACATCCATCATTAGAACCCAAAGCATTATATATCCTTGAACAATCCAAAGGGGAACTCCCTTGATTAGAATCAATATTTTGAATCTCCTGGGAAATAGGGAAAGTTTCATCCTTATTTTTCTCCTTACAAGCATGACAAATAACCAAAGAGTACTCATACTCAAACTTCTGCACCCATTTTCCAAATTTAGAGATATGTTAATCTGCGTAGGGAGAGCTTGATCGCCATTGAGTGAGGATGCCAAGAATATCTTTGATATAGATAAAAAATGGGATTAAACCAGGGCTCAAGGACCCATCTACACAATAGCAATCATATGACAAGAGTAACCACTGCCATGAGATATGAAACTTAAAACAATGTGACAAAGATATTACTATGTATAACTTGAGATTATTCAGAATTATACCCTTATTTGATCCAAGGGGTTATATGGAGGGGAAGATAGTGAGAAAGTATGTTTATGTGACTAATTTAGAGATTTTTTTGGAAAATTTTGCCAAAAAATATCAATTTAGAGAAAGTGATTATTGTACTACCTTACATTGTTTTGTCTTAGCTTGAAAAAAAAAAGTCTAGTTTAGATTATTTTCCTATAAAGAAAAATGCTCTAACAATATTGTTATCAAATGCAAATATTTAGAAGCTATTTAATATGATATTCTTGATAAAACCATTTCTTTTATAGAATCTAGAAAGGTAAATATTTTAAGATTTGACTATGGAGATAGCCACCCAAGATCTAGAGGTCTAATGGAAAGCACAACAAAATGAGAAGATCAATATGACACGAATAAACTATATTCCTATCAATGAATGCAAGTTTACAATATGAACGAATGAGATTATAAATAGAACCCCTTGATTATATAGGTCAAGATGAGACATGTAGGATATCATAAGATTATGAAAGTATCTTAATCTTATGATATGAGACATAAAGTGATAAGTATCCTATGTATACCTTAAGTAAACTTAAATGATAAGGCATAAAAATGACCTAATAGTGGAAGTAGCTAGGTAATATCCCTATTACACCAACAATTATTGCTACTTGTTCTTTGATTCATCTCATTGATATGGCTCAAATTGAAATAATTCATTTCATCAATTAGAACAAATATATTCAAAATTTTACTAAGCAATAAAACAAGTCTCGTGATCCTTACTTTCCTTAAACTGGCCCCTTTGGTTGCTAGCCCTTTACTCACAAGCATTACTCTCACAAAAAATACAAACTCATTTTTTTGTAAGTGATCCTTTAATCATCATCATTTTCATGCTCCGAACACACTTACCTTTGCAAGTGCAAGTATCCCAAGCCTCGATCCAAAACTATAATCTACTATATTTGCAACAAGCTTTGCCACATCACTTCAAATTGCACTTGTAAGAACACAATTGTTAAATTAGTCTACATGACTAATGCAATATCATGGAGGGGTGTGGTAGAAGAAGACATATATCTCTATAAACAATATGAATTTTTTGAATATGTTCTCAAAGATCAATGATGAAAATAATGAAGATGGGGTTTTTAGTATGATATATGAATTAACTGAACTACATACTATAAGAATGAATAGGTCTCAAGAAGATCAAGGAAGTAGAGGACAGAGGATCTCCCTATACTAGTAACACATTTAGAGGAAGGTAAATCACAATCTTCTTTTAAAACTTTTATAGTGACTCTACAAGGTACTAGACCTTTCCTAATTTCCTTCAAATTAGTAAACTAATGAAGATATGACTGTTCTTTAGAGAACATCTAAGAACCAGTAGGAAACACCAACACATATATATCCATATAAATTGAGAAACAACAGCTCATCTAGGTTTTCGTCGTTATTTCTCAGTTATGGACATCAATAGTATATGTATAGGTTTAAAGTTTAAACCCTTGGTTGTGGAAGTATTCTGATTTAAAGTTTAAGCAGTGAGTTGTCCCATATGCATCCCATAGTTGTGGTCTAAAAGGTTACAGTGGAATGGTAATGGGAGACACTCCCGACAGTATGACCCAATTGCCAAATTTGTCTAGCAAAATAAGGTCGTCTATTACTCCACTAGACATGTGATTAAGTTGTAGCATAACAATTATAGGCGACATTCAAGTGTGACTCGATTTATAAATATTCAAGAATGTGATCAAAGCATTGTTTTTACTGCATTAAAGTTGGCCTCACCAAGCAAAACCAAATAAGTGCATACAAAATTATCAGATAAACTGTGCATCACAATGACACACCATCCATGCCATGCCAATATTTTTCAATTTATGATCACTATTTTCATACAAAACTCAAAAAAAGGGAACAATATGATTCATGTGAATAAAATAATGGAAGGGACTGAAATGAGGGCAACCTTATAATTTGACAGGGTGGTAAATCTCCAGAGCTTCCAGCAATCTTAGTTCCAGCTCTACTTGGGGCAGTTCCTTGGGAAGTGACCAATGATCTTCCCCGCCATGATTAAACCCACAGGTTCGCTATAGAGGTGGGATGAATGAGAGGTGGGATTTTGTAAAGAGGCGAGATTTATGAAATGACTTGGTCTTTTCTTTTTTTTTAAAGTAATGCACGCAGTCGTCGGAATTTCGACGAACGCGGGCACTTTTTCTAAAAAAACCCTAATGTCATTGCCAATTCCTTCTACGTCGAAACCAAATGTTGAATTATCGTCGGAATTCTGATGAAATCAGGCATTTTAAAAAAAAAAAAATCAAGTTTGATCACAATATACCTTCTCTGTCAGAATTTTAGGCTAAATGTATTAGTGAAAAATTTCAAGGTATATCACATGGATGTTAAATCTGCATTTTTGAATGGTATACTAGAAGAAGAAGTTTACATTGAACAACCTGAAGGATTTATTGAAGAGAAGAATAAAGATCAGGTATGTAAGTTGAACAAAGCTTTATATGGCCTAAAGCAAGCACCTAGAGCATGGTATGAAAGGTTGCACTCTTACTTAATAAAGATTGGATTTATGAGGACTAGTGAAAACAACAACATGTATATGAAGAATGATGAGGATAATGGAATACTGATTTCAACCATATTTGTTGATGATATTATTTTTTGTGGAAATGATTCTTTATGCAAGAACTTTGGAAATGAAATGTACAAAGAATTTGAGATGTCATTAATCGGTGAAATAAAGTATTTTATAGGTTTACAAATACTGCAAATGAAAAATGAGATTTTCATTACTCAATCCAAGTATATAAAGGAAATCTTGAAGAAATTTGGAATGGAGGATTCTAAACCTGTAAGTACTCCTATGACTACTAATTGTAAACTATCAAAGAATCATGAATTTGCACCTATTGATGAGACACTTTACCGATCTATGATTGGAAAGTTGCAATATGTAGTTCACAGCAGGGCTGATGTAGCACATGCAGTAGGTATAGCTGCAAGATTTTCTACAGATCCCAAATAAAACCCATATGACAACAATCAAGATAATTTTTAGATACTTGAGAGGCACTGAAGATTTTGGTTTACTATATAAAAAGAGGAATGATTTTGACTTAAAAGTCTATACTAATGCTGATTGGGCAGGAAATATTGATGACAGGAAAAGCACAAGTGGTGGAGCTTTCTTTTTGGGAGAAAGACTAGTGAGTTGGCTTAGCAAGAAACAAGGATGCATTTCATAGTCAACAACTGAAGCTGAATATGTCATTGTAGCATTGAATTGTACCAAAATAACATGGATCAAACAAGTATTGGAAGGTATGAATGAGATAGTTACCGAGCCAGTAACTATATTTTGTGATAATACAAGTGCTATTAACATTTCAAAGAATCCGGTAATGCACTCTAAGACAAAGCATATCTCTATAAAGTATCATTATCTAAGAGAAGAAGTTCAAGAAAAGAAAGTTGTGCTAGAGTATGTTAGCACAAAGGAACAAATAGTAGACATCTTCACAAAGCCACTTCCAAGGGACACTTTTGAGTATCTCAGAAGTAAGTTAGGGGTCCTACCCCTATCTAGTACTCACTGACAGAGTTCGGTGAAAGCATCAATTCTATGACTCTACAGAATACTATTTGTGAGTTGATGCTGATTTACACACTTTAGGAGGTTGCCTACAGTTGTGCAGGAAACAATGAATGAAGACAAGATGCCCTGACCGAGACTAAGATGATACATTTGTATATGTTTTAACAAGGGAATTACTTCATAGGGGAAGTAATCATGGATTAGTTTTACATTTGGCATTGTTGTCAAAGGGGGAGAAGATCACAGGAGATGTTTACAACTCAAAGATAATAGGAGAAGAATAACAACAATCCGAATCAATTGGAATAAATCAAGTTGGTATTGCCATCAATGCCAAAGGGGGAGATTGTTGGCATTACATTAAGTTTGTTGGTATGATGATATTGAGAAGGTTGTTGGAGATTGATGATATAACTGATAAAGGATGATTACTATCTTAATAATATTATTTTGTCATTGATGTCAAGCAATTGATTTTCTGATTTAGTATGTTGTTGCCATATCTCGAAGAGTATGTTTTGATGAGTATAAAGATGTCGGTAAGTGACACAGAAAGAATGTGAAAATGAAGGGGAGTAATAATTTATTCAATGGGCAACTATTACCGAGTTAGATAGTGATGAGATTATGTTATTTTGATTGTTTTGATATCCTATATATGTGTATTCAAAGATTGAATAAGGAGGAGAAAAGATTTCATGTAATAGAATGAGTAAAGGTTTGATACTATTCTATTTTACCGAGAAAGGAGATAGTCAGTAAACACCAAGGTTATTAGTGTCAGTTAAAGAAGAAAGAAGTTACCGAGTAAAGTTTAGTATTTACCAAGTATCAACCGAGTAGTAATAGAATGCATTGGATGAATAAATACATTATTAAATGAAGGATGCCAATGAGCTGGAGATTTATAGAAGATTGGAATGTCATGCAAGAAGTTTGTTAAGGATCAACGACAATGAAAATTCAAGAGTTAGATCTACAACATAGATTGAACTATCATAACCGAGGACAAGTACCAAGGAAGGTATACAAGTTTCAATGCAAGATAAAGCATTTTTCAGTTCAAAGGATTCAATGAACCTAGTCAAGTTTGAAGATCTGATAGCTAATATTAATCATGGGAAATGTGATTAAGGAGATTAAGTGGTTAGGAATTGCTTACAAATAAGGAATAGTTGATGAACAACAAATGCGGGCAAATAGAAGAGCAGTGATACTGTAGAGGTGATTACCAAGTATAGAAGATTGAAGATCTGATTGAAGAACAGATTGAGAAGCCTAGCAAGGAGGAAGATAAGTCTTATGACAAGATTATTTTGAGCACATAGAGTCTGTTTTAACATTTCAGATGTGAAGTTGGAGATATATTTTATTACTGTTATTTATTTTTGTAAGTGACAGGAAATCTCTTAACCAAGTGGACCTAACAGTCTTATTTGTAAATCCTCTAGCAAGGTAACATTTTGAATGAGTGTTCGAAATCCTTTGACAAGGTCACTTCTAACAAAGTGCAAGATTCTGATAGATCTAAGGGAAATCCCTTGACCGGGTCACATCTAGCAATGTGTTTATGTAATCTTTAACAGGATTGGCTTTTAACCAAGCATACTCTAGAAGAGTATATTTTCTTAGTGGGTCTGAAATCCCATAGTGGTTTTTCCCTATTTGGGTTTCCACATTAAATCTAGTGTTAAATGTGTTTTGTTGTTTCAAGTTTATCAGTTTATGAGTTTGAATGATTTACAGTCATAGTTGCATGTCAAGTAAGTTCTACTGAGGTTGAATCTAATGAATATTTTGGATTGTGAGTTTATCTGATTCACCCCCCTGCCTCTCATATAACTAATAGTATTGGTATGTGGTTCATGATATAGATATGTGTATCATGTTGAGAATGAAGTCCTATGTTAAAATTAGGGGATTGAAATATTAGATTGTATTTATTCTTGTATAATCATATGACTCTTGAACCTATTTAGTAGATTGGAATCCTATTCGGATGTAGATAAGTAATTGCATATGTATTTGGATAGAATTTTTGATGAGTTGTACTTAAGGAAATAATTAAATAACATTAGTAAAAGAAGGATAAATGCATTTATTTTCATGATGTGTTAAGTGTTCAAATGAGTAAAAAATGGGTATTAGGAACATTCGATTAGTACTTTAAAATGAACCCAAAGTGTATGAAAGGGGATAGAGTTATGCATATGTGATTATGTTTTATCATAGTTTCATGGAAAGTAAATGTTTAGTTGGATGATAGTATATGTTGTTTTGATTAAGTAAAAGCAGGTATTTGAAAGGTACCCGAACCTTTTACAAGCTAGGAAAACAAAAATGCTTAAAAAAGTTCCTGATCACTTTAAAAAGACAAAATGAACCCACCGGATGGGCACAACTTAATACATCATTACATTAAAAACTTAGAATAGACAACAAAAGGAAAGAAAAAGATAGCAAAGAGACAGAACCAAGGACAGCAATTGGAACTAAATACTATTAAGAATTTCCTCTGCGTGAACAACCATTTATTTCATGTTGTTCGTTGAGGTCTTCATATCCTCCATCTCACGACTATCAATGTCGACCTTATTCTTTGTGTTGGCTCTAGTCCTCCTTTCATGACCCCTCTTGTTCACCTACTCTTTATCACCATCCTTCTCTGCATTATTCTCGAACCTATTGATAAAGATGTTCATGTTGTCCACTGAAGATTTGAGGATTTGTAAATTTTGATCAGCAAGCTGCTTGACATTGTTCTCCAGCTTGTCAATTCTACTGCCAAAATCTTTCAATTTGTTTTCCATTTTCTTTCTATCTCCCATCTCATTGAACTTTTTTTCCATTGCTAAGATTTTACCAACCATACATTCAATAGCTTGTGCATTATGCAGTACGGCCACTAACTCTTTAACATGCTCTGCCAAGGGCTTGTCACCAACTATAATTATTGCCATGGCCTATGTATCGGTTTTCAAACTATTAATATCCTTCACCATAGTAGCAATGGTCTCATAGAAAGCCTTAATAGTATCTTTGTCACCACTATCACTTTGACCCCCTTTTTCCTCGTTTTACAGACTAGTGGTATTCACAGTCTCCAAATTATCCTTAACCGGGTTACCCTCCCCTTCTTTGTCCTAACTATCGATCCTCTTATTTTCATCATCCTCCTCCTTAGATTCAACCAGAACATAATTGAGATCAGAATTGCTACCCTTTTTAGTGTTCTTTTTCTGAGCCTTCTTTCCAGAGGCTTTCCCTTTCCTCTTTTTAACAGGTTTTTCCTCAAGGGATTCAGTTTCAGAATTCGACATTTCAGATTCCACAATAATCCTCCTCTTCTTGGCCCTAATCCTCCAATTTTGCTAGTTTCTTCGGACTCTCCCTTGGTCTCTGAATCAAAGTTGAAACCACTATCCTTACTTTCCATAGTCTCATCTTTGGCATTTTTGCCTTTAATAGGCTTTTCAATGCACTTCCCCTTTAGCATTTTATAAACCAGGACCATAAGCCCCTGGTGGAGGGCATGATCACCTTTAGGGTCCTTCTAGATCTCCTTTATAGTATAATCCATTGAACAGGCAAGGTAATAGGGAATTCTAACCCTTTCTCCATGTCGGACATGGTTGAGAAGGATGAAGTGATGCCCATATGCCCTAGTAAACCTACCATCTAAGGTAATATATTCAATAGAAGCAAATAAGACAAACCTCCATGGCCTGCAAATTCTCTTTGGGGAGTGGTAGGAGTTGTCAATTTTGATCATCTTTCTTCTCTCACCATCCGTAACAGGAAACTTGTCTGCTTCTTTATCTAATATCCCTCCGTTCCTGTAAAATTTCATACCCTCGGTAGTCATCCTCGTGGCCTCAGTGATAACCTCTTCATCTACATTCATCATATGTGATCCAATCAGAATTTTTCCATTTTTCCAGTTCTTGATGAAATAGCTGGTGATTGTGGGGTCCTTCCCATTTAGTCATTCCATGAAAACATTGAGACCCCCCTGCTGAAGGATACCCTAGACTTCTTTGTTCTTTCTCCATTCAAAGTAGGAAGTAGGTTGAAATCTCTTCTTGTTACCTCCCATTTTTCCAGCACCTTCCTTGCAATGCCTTCTCTCATTTTGATAACTTTTCCTCTGGTTTCTATGGTTATTCTGTAAGAGTGCCCATAATTCGCACCAAATAATAATGATATGATACCTATTTAATAGCTCATTCTTCAAGCAAGCCCTGCATCGAAAAAGGCAGAAAGGTCATTAGAAATAATGATTAAAAGTACCACGTTGCCTTGTATAGATTTGTTCCTGATTGAGAAAGGATTTCATTTCACTTGCAATCTCCATTTCACCATAACTAGTAATGATGTCTCCCGATTGGCAAGCCAGGTTGGCTGCCCAATCAGCGCAAGAGTTGGTCTCCCTATAAACATGTGTAAAAACACACATTTCAAACTCTTCGCTGATTTTCCTAGTAGCTTTAATAGCATTACTAATTGACCATGATGGCGGGAATTTCATATTTAAAAAATTGATAATGTTTAAGGAGAATCCTTCACACCAAACTTTAGTGCAATTGGCTTCTTTGGCAAGGATAATCCCATGATAAGCTACCATGGCTTTAGCAACATGGTTGGTCTGATTTCCTATAGGAATTCATTTTATGATTTTACATATTCCCCATTCATCCCTTAGGACCACTCCGCATCCTGCAACCCCCGGGTTTCCCTTAGAGGCCCCATCAAAATTGATTTTCATCCATCCCCTAGGCAGGCTGGTCCATATCACTCCCTCTCTAGGATTACTCTGGATGCTCTCTTGAGCTTTTAATCTCCATTTTTTATAGACAAATTGATCCTCCTCAGTGTTAGGATTATCAATACCACCTATAATATTCATATTTTCTACTATACTTCTTCTTATTTTTTCAAACATGATGTTAGCCTTAGTATTCTTTTCTTTGAAAATTCTATCATTTCTCTCTTTCCATATACCCCAGCACATGTGAGGTAAAGCAATTCTCCATAGTAAGGTAGTGGTTCTATTTTTTGAAGGATGATGCCATGACTTGAAAATCTCCTGAATCGAGTTGGGGAAGCTCCAACTGATATTGAATTGATCCAGACAACTTCCCCAAACATCAGTTGAGAAGGGGAAATGAAAGAACATATGATTTATTGTCTCCTCATTCTGCTTACAGAGTGTACAGAAAATTGGCATGCTGATACCTCTTTTTCTAATATTTTTTGTTGTAAGAATTTTGTCTTGAAGGGCTATCCAAAAGAAAATGTTGATCTTGGGGGCAAGACCTTTCACCCATGCTTTAGCCCAGCAAGGACTTTCCATGTTATTGTACTATTGATGATAAAGAGATGCCATAGTAAAAGTACCACTAGCTATGAGTTTCCAAATTAACTGGTCTTCTTCTTCAATCCTCACCATTGAGTTCATGACTTTGTTCAAACTACCCAAAGACTGATCCACTTGAGATAAGTCTTTCCACTATCCATCTTTCCAATAATCCTCCACCTCGGTTCCAAATCTTTCCTTGCATTGGTTCTGATATGTGTTCCACTCAAGGTTTTATTTAAAGGGAGCTCCAAAAGCCAAGGGTCCTCCCAGAACAGAATAAGATTCCCTTTCCCCAACTTCCATTTTGTGCCTTTGATAATTAAGTCTCTAGTCCTAGAGACATTTTTCCAAATATTGGATCCAATTGGGATAATCTCCACTTTGAGGAAACTTTGAAGATTCAGACATTGGCTTTTATATTTGTTGTACCATATTTTTTTCCACTCTCCTTGATTTCTATATCCTCTCCAAATCTGCTTGGCCATAAGGTATTCATTTATGTCTCTTATTCTTCTAAGGCCCAGACTGCCTTTATTCATAGGCTTACAGACCTTCTCCCAAGCAATTAAGTTCATTCTCTTCTTCTCCTCAACCCTTGTCCATAAAAAGGATCTCTGAATTTTTTCAATGGCCTCAGCATACTTAGTAGGAATCCTAAACAGACTGATGGCATAGAGAGGGATACTTTGAAGAGTGGTTTTTAGCAATTGAACCTTACCTACTTGACTAAGTAGAGCTCCCTTCCATCCAGATAGCTTTTTATGGAATTTATCCACCAAGGCTCCCCAAAAGGTATCCAGAGGATCTTGACCTAAGGGGAACCCCAAATAGGAGGCAGACAAGCTACCAATTTGGCCACCTAGAATGTTAATAATTTTAATCCTCCTTCTCTCCGGGGTATTGATAAAATAAATAAAGCTTTTAGACCAGTTTATAAGATGACCGGTAGCCTCTCCATAGTTATCCAAAGCCTTTTTTAGTCTTCTAGCGTCCTTCACAGTGGCTTTTCCTATTATTATAGAATCATCAACAAACTGTTGATGAGAGCATATTTGATCTACCAAAGAAGGATTCAAACCACAAAACTCCCTTTTCTCAACCGGCTTTCCAATACATCTCCCCAAACATTCCGCCATGATGATAAAGATTACTGGAGATAGAGGGTCCCCCTGCCTGAGACCTCTTGAAGCTTTAAAGAAAGGAGAGGGGGAGCCATTCATTAACATAGAGAAAGTAGCTGAAGAAGCAAGTTGCCTGATAAGGCCAACACTCCTAGGATTAAAACCAAAAGTAGAAAGAACATCCATCATAAAATCCCAATCCACTCTATCATAGGCTTTAGAGAGGTCAAGTTTTAGAAAAAAACCTTCTTTTTTAGAAAAGGCTAGAGAATGGATATTTTCATGAACAAAGATGATAGAGTCCAAAATTTGCCTTCCCGAGACAAAACCACTTTGCTGAGGCGAAATAATGGAAGGAATCAAATTTAGAATTCTAGAGGAAAGGACCTTAGAGATAATCTTATAGAGAGAGTTGCATAAGCTTATAGGTTTGAAAAAGATCCATTGATTCTGCCCCCATCTTTTTGGGTATAAGAGCTATAAAAGTACCATTAACTTCTTTCAAAAGTTTTCTAGCACCAAAAAAATCTTTCACAGCTTTGGTAACATCATCTCTAATAATATGCCAGTACATTTGGAAGAAGAACATGGGAAAGCTGTCCGGACCTAGGGCTTTGTTGCCCTCAAAGGACTTAACAACTATAAGAATTTCATCATGGGAAGGAATGGCAGTCAAACGATCATTCTGATCTTCCCCCAAAATGGTAGGTATACTATCCAGAAGTTCCCTTTGGGCCTGTATATCCAAATTCTGATCCTTAGCAAGTAAATTAGAGAAAAAATCCATAGCAGCCTTGCTTGTGGAATCATCATCTTCAACACATCTGCCATTCACTTTAATCTGTACAATTCTATTTATGGCCTTATGTCTTAGGGTGGACATATGGAAGTATTTAGTGTTCCTATCCCCCTCCTTTAACCAGACATTTCTTGATCTTTGTTTTTAGTAGGTTTCCTCTTTAGCTATTATTTCATGATATCTCATAAGAATAACATCTTTAGTGTTTCTAGACATATAGGTGTAACCATTGTTCTGTATCTCATCTTGGATTTCCTTGAGTTCTAAGAGGGTTGTCACTTTTGAGGTAAAGATGTTCCCAAAGAAATCCTTATTCCACTTCTTGACATTGTCTTTAACATTCTTCAGCTTTTTGACCACTTTATACATGGCATTGCCTTCAATACTGACCTGCCACCAGTCCTTAATCTTACTTTCTAGATCCGGGTGTCTAGTCCACATTTTTTCAAATCTATAAGGGAAATGTCTCCTTCTATTCTTTACTTCAACCGTGAAGGTTATAGGGTAATGATCTGATCTTGCCCTTATGTGAGAAGATAAATAACATTCATGAAGATTAAACCAATCTAAGGAAAGGAGAGCTCTATCAAGTCTAACCTGAATCAAATTCTCACCACTTCTTTTATTAGTCCAAGTGTATTTGACTCCTTGCAACTCCAGATCATGAATGGCATTATTGTTTATAAAGTCCATTAGGTCCAATCTGCTATCTAGATTAGCCTGACTCCCTCCCTTTTTCTCATTTTCCTTCAAGGGAGTGTTGAAATCTCCCATAATTATCCAGCTATCCTCAACAAACCTTCTTCTCAGCCCAATAAGATATCTCCACATCTCGCTTCAACCAGTCTTAGTGTTAGGAGCATAAACATTAGTTAGGACCCACGTAGTGCAATTCTTAATGTGCTTAAATCTAATACAGGCCAGATTGTTGTCCTAAATTAACACCTCTCCTTCTATATTGTTTTTGTTCCAGAAAGTAACAATTCCTCCCGAAGCACCTTTTGAACTACCTCCGCTAACTCCATTTTTGAAAATATTCAAACTTTCAACTTTATCTTTAACCATCTTAGTTTCTTGAATCAAAAAAATGTCAAGGTTTTTGTCTCTAATCATGTTTCTAACTAAATTATGTTTGTGAGGACTATTAAGTCCCCTAATATTCCAGGAGATGATTTTCATGGATATTTAGAAATACCTGCATCAAAGATGGTTCTTTGGGTACCATCTACTAAATTCCTTCTTGTTTCCAATGATCTTTTTTTGGCATTTGAGTGTCTTCCTGGAGAAGTTTGTTGTGCTCCCACATCACCAAGCTTGCTTTTGGTGTTTCTAGAAAGCATACTATTTACTGGGTTATTGTTATTCTTTTTTTTGTTCTTGTTCCTTCTTTTATCCTCTGCTACTTCTTCATCCTCCTGCTTTGTTTCATTCTTCCCCAATGCCTTTTTTATGTCCTCTTCATCTCCCCAATTTGGATCTTGTTCCTCTGAATAGGCCAACTTTCCCTTTGCTGGGGTGGTTAATGAGATTTCCAATAGCCCTTGGCCCAAAATGGTATCAGGTTGGGCCTCATGGAACCAGTCTATTTCTTTACCTTTATCTTGAGATTTTGAAACAAGGTTGAAGTTATCTCCTTCCTCTTTATTATCTGTGGGCTGTGTATCTACTTTCTCTACCTCTGTCTTGTCCTCTTTCTGATCCTCTTGCTGAGTGTTGTCTTTTTCTTTGTGTACTGAGTCCTTAACACCCAATTCCAACATCTGAATCTTTAGTTCATTACCCACTTCATTGGTGATTTCTTCCTCCACCCGTCCTATTTGAGACTGTTTCTCCTAATTAGGATCATTGGATTCCCGAGCTTTTAGTGGCTTGTCCAATTTTTTCCAAACCATAGCTTGGATATGGGGTTTATCCTCTATCGATGGATATTTTTTAGCCCAGTGTCCTACTTTTTTACAATGAAAACAGGCGAAGGGGATTGTTTCATAAACAATATTCTGTTTCCACTTCCCCAGTTTTGATTCTATCTCTATTTCCTCTGGCATGTTTGTATCAGGTCCAACTCCAACACAAATCCTAGCATAGATCAACCTTCTTCTAGAAGCCGTGATTTGATCAATAGCGATAAGCTCCCAAAGGTGTTGGTAATTCCTGCAAAAACATCTTCCTCCCAGAATTCCATTGGGAGCCCAGGTAGCTTTACCCACATCGGGACTTGGGCCAAAAATTCTTTCCTTTCGCTACATTGGGGTACCACTTCTGGATGTATATGATGTATTTTCCTATTGCCCAAGACCCACTACATAGAATGTTTCTTCTATCCTCATCACAAGAAAAGGAGAAGGATAGACAACCTTTGTTCATTGCTACCACATCAACCTAACTTTTCAGGTTCCACTTTCTTTTGACAAATCCATGAACTATTTCTATGTTAGGTCTAGATCCAAAGAAATAACCAATCAAAGTATTTTCCATTCTAGTGATGTTTTGATCAATGATTTGGTCAAGAACAATGATAGCAAACTTGCCCTGAGACACATTCGAGGAGTTTTTAATAGGAGGCGATGAGGACTTACCTTTAGGCTTAACCCCAAACAACGAGGACCACTTACGTGTCTGTCCATTGAGTCCCCCTTTAGGGTCCATTGATGAAAGAACCTTTTCCGGATGATCTTTACCTTCCACCATGTTCTCTGAAACAGAGGTCATTTGCTATCCTTGGGCTCCTTCCAAGTTGCCATCTTCTATTTTTGAAGTTTGAACCTGCCCTTTCCTGCTCTCTATTGCTAACTACTCTTCACGTGTTGTTGGTCCTCCCCCTGGTTCCCCCAAATTCATGGGATCATCGGGGTCCTTACCATCTGAACCTCCTCCTTCAGCAGGAATCTCTGAATCATCTACCGCATGCTGTCCTGATGTCGATCCAAAATTCCTACTCAAATTTGAATTCTGGAACTGCCTGCCTTCCATTGCTCTTGCACTGTAGTGATGTGTTTGTTTAATGTTAAGTGGTGACATTGAGATACCCTAGGAAGTGGTGATGTTGAATCATATGTTGTTCTAGATGAATATGTGACGTGTTTGTTTAATGTTAAGTGGTGATGTTCAGATACCCTAGGAAATGGAGATGCATTATATGGTTTTATTATGGAGTTATGTTAATGATTTATAGATGTTCACTCTTATAATATGATACTTGGTTATGTTCATGTTGATTCATGTTCTCATATATATAGTTAATAATGCATTGATAAACAATAGTAGTAATGTTACATTCTAGATGCTAGTGTTAAGTGGTAGAGAGGATTAATTTTAAAAAATAAAAATTTATCTCCTTTTGTTAGTAGATTTTGGTTTATTTCTCTATGGTATTTTGGCGGGGATTACAACTTACAGCCTTGTGTATTGATCTAATAGATCCAAAATGTAGTAGTGGAGTGACCATGGAATATAAACATTTGTTTCATGGCACTTTAATCATCCAAAAGATAAAAAACTTATTTTGTACGATGGTAGTGAGCTCTTTGGAATCATCCCTTGGCACATACTTTATATTCTTATCTTTCCCATAAAAAATGTTAGTGTCAATTGAATCATCAACAAAATATACCATGTTGGAAATATCGTGTCCTCTACAGAAGGTAAGAAGATACCAAGAAGAAAATATACTTGAAAATTCATCTATCACCATCCTTTAAAATGCCTATTTCTGAAGATCATCGTGCCCATTATACCAAAACAAAAAGACCCTCCATACAATGTTCTTCTTCACATGAATATCAAGAATTGGTTGGTGTTTGAATATATTCAATGAAAGATAGATTTTAAACTTATTTTTATACCTTGTAAATTTATTCCTTGAAAATTTGAAGTTCATGTAGTTAAGTTTATAGAGCTCCCATCTTTGCATTCAAAATCAATTAATCATCTTTCCTTAAACATCAAAATGTAGTTAAGTTTATAGAGCTCCCATCTTTGCATTCAAAATCAATTAATCATCTTTCCTTAAACATCAAATTCTATAGTAGATTCTTGTGAGAAATCTGAAATATTGACTTCATTTAGAGATTTAGTTACCTTTTCAACTCCTACCAGCTCCTCTTGTAAAATTTCTTTGAGCATGCTTTGAGAAACAATATCTTGGGTCAAATGTGTGATGCTAATATCCAAAAAATGTTTTGTATTAAATAACTTTGTTCAAGCTAATATACATCAATAGCTCTATCCATATTTTCCAAAGAATATTTATAACCCTTATTGGAAGCAAAAATATTATCATCACCAATGAAATCAAAATTTCTCACCTAAATGTCCATGAATTGAAAAATAAAACTACTAGGTAAGAACTTGTATTTCACGTGCTTCCTACAAATAGATGGCTAAGCATAACATATCACCAGATAATAACATGTGATAAATTTATTGTGTTTGTATCCAATGGGATGTAGGATGATCCACTCTAAAGATAAACCTAGAAGAATATATTTGAGAATTCTCTTTTTATTTATTCATTTGGGAGTAGTGAAAAAGTGAAATATGCTCTATTACACTTATCAAATAATTTCAGTAGTTGCATACTTTCAATCAATAAATAATTTGTATCCCACTTAACATATCCCAAAATACCATACTCATCTACAAGATGAGTGCAATGAATATGAAATTTAACATGAGTTGATTGCCTCTTCAGGCTTCTCAAATATCTTCACCCATTGTTCATTGAAAAACATAGCCCTTCTTTCTTTTCAAACTATGATATAGAGGTATTTGCATGACTTGTGTTCACCCAAAAAGATGTCCAACCTTCTTAACTTCATAATACTAGAGGCTTATAATATTTAGTCCTTCATGTATTGCTTGTAGCTACAAATCCAAGATTTCATAGCATAATTAGTCATAAAACAACGGTTAATGAAAATATTCCTCTTTTTCTTATCATCATCTAGCATCAAGAATCCCAAATTGACTATTTCCCCTTGGCCATCACCTATAATATGGTCTTCAAAAGTTGTATTTAACTCCCATGAGTGAGCTATGTACCATAAACATTGTCTCTTTGTAAAATGATTATAATGTTCAACAAATCCCAAGTGATTCCATATGCTAGAACATTTTGAAAAATGAAACCAATAGCCGACATCCTATAAATTGCAACATGTGCCCCTTACTCTATCACTTAATTTTTCAAGCCTTTCTTGATGACAAGATTTTTGTATGTACATGGAAAGAGGTAATAAATCTTAAAGTTAAAAATCTTTTCTATGCCTCGTGCTACCAAATAAGAGTTATGTTGGTAAGAGACACTGCATGTATGTTGAGATGTTGTCATTGATGGCAACTCATATCAGTTTTGGCATCCGTAATTCATATTTTCATTATTTTAGAAGATTGATTGGAGATTGGTCAAGTATCAGTGAGGTCCAGTGAGAATAGGGTATCCGACACAGTGTATAGTGTTTTGGTTGGCAGATTATTGTGGTTGAATATTTTTCTTTACGGATCTAGAAGATGTGTTATGGATATAAAATTTACCTTATTCCAGGTTTGTGGCCTCTGGTGATAAGTTTTGTGTAAGTTAGAAGATTTGGTAATCATGTTTTGGCTAGAACAATGGTTATTAGTGGTAACATGTGGTAATTTAGTTTGCAGATCTTGTGGATCAATTTTTGTGGTTGTTTGTGTGTTTGAGATTGATGAGCCAACATGTGGGAAGCATGTGGATAATTTGTTTTGGTCTGCTTAATTGTTTTTGGATCAGATTGAAGCTAACTTGTGTACATGTTTCATCTTTTATGATGTGTTCTTGAAGCTGATATGGTCGCAACCTAAATTGGTGATGTGGATATATAAGACAAGTTTATTTGATCATTTTCGATATAGATGATTGTGCGAGATATGTGTATGAGCAATTGTGCATAGTTTCATGTGTGCAAGGTGGAGATTGGTGCTCTGGTATGTTGCAGAATATCAGAAAAAAGTAGTATTGTAGAGTAGAGTAAGAATATATTTTGTTCTCAACCAGAACTATACTCTAAGCATTTGTTGATGCTACTTCATAATTCAAAATTTATTGTAATCTCTTACAAACTTTTGTAAGGTAGTGAGCCTTCCGGGTTGTAGCCCTTATTTGTAATTTGAGAAGTGAGCTCTAGGTAGTCTTCCTGAATGCATGTGCATTCCCCTATGTAATATTTTTATACTTTTAATAGAGTATACTAATATTGTGGGTTCATCCCACCATGTTTTTTCCCTTAACCATGTTTCCACATAAATTTTTTGGTGTTATGGTATTGGCCAGCTTTTCTTTGTGTTTCTGCACTTTAATTTCCTTCATATGCATTAAGTGGCTTAATGAATAGATTGTCAACATTAAAAATTGCAGAACACTGATTCACTGCCCCCCGCCCCCCTAGTGTTCCTTTATTCCAACAAGTTCATCATCCTCTTGGGAATTGATTTCTATGGAGACATAACCATGCTTTTGTTGCACTACTCTAAGGCTGAAAACATGTTTATCCACTTTAATTATCATTTTGTTCAAGTCCCCCATATCCCACAATATTATCTATGTAATATTTGACAATTAAAAAGAATAATTTTCATTCCATCCTATATCTCTTATTGCTGATCTAAATAGTTCTAGAATATTTGCAACAATATCCTCAAAATGAATTGATTAACAAGTAAATATTTATCTAAATATCTTTCCATAAAAACATTCTCATTTATATGTTTCTCTTTTGGAATAACCTCACATGTTTGAAATAATTCAAGGGGGATATGGGGCTCCCTTATTTATTTTTTATTCACTTCAAGTTTTGGGTTTTCCTTAACAATGCATGTTTTGTCCTTATTTTGGAGATTCATTTGTGGTGGACCCATTTAGCATTATGTTACGTGTTGTCATTGATGTCAAATGTTGTGGTCCGAATTAGGTCCAAATATGGTATGCTGAGTAGAAGTGTTTGAATAAGGTGTGTTGAGCATTTGGAGGTTTCCTGGATTCACCAGATGTTCTTTAGTGCTATTTTGGGTTCAGATTGGTCCGAAACTCAAGGTTTTTGGACCAGACATTGAAGTTGTGTAATGATAGTTATATAGTGTGTGGATAATATTTTGGGTCCGGCTTTGGTGATGTGTGCGACCTGTTGTCATGTTCAATGAGGAACAGTGTAATAAGGTCTACTTCTCATTCCTTCTATCACCGAAATGATTAGTGGAGACTTATTTTAAATCTCCGTCTAAGCCGACATTGAGGATTATGTTTTTTTGGAGACAATATATATAGGTGTATGACTTGATGAGTTAAAATGTAACTTTTTGTATTGAAGACATGTGAGAATAAAAGAACCTAGTTGCTATGTGAGTATAGTGTTGCAGATTATTATTGGAAGCAGTTCTAGTAGTGCAAACTATGATTTTCAGTGGTGGATTCTCTTAATATTTCTTTATTCTTTGGCAATGAGCCTTTTTGGGTAGTGAGCACCTTAGTAGTGAGCCATCCTTTTTTAAAATCACCTTAAGTGGTGTCACCTTAACTGGTGTTTATATATTGAGAATTAGTATTCTCTGTGGTTTTTCCCTTCATGGGTTTTCCATGTAAATTCTGGTGTTTCTTGTGTCTGATCTATTTTGTGCATGTGCTTTCATGTTTTATCAATTATACTAATTATTCCAAATCTGTGAATTAATCTTAAAAGAATATTTTATTATCAATCGATTCACCCCCCTCTCACTTTCATGATTATTTGTTGATGTTATTGATGGATGTTGCCATCAATGACAAAGGGGGAGATTGTTAGCATTATGTATTGTTTTGTTACTGATGTTAAATCTTGTGGTCCGGATTAGGTTCGAATGTGGTATATTGAGTAGAAGTGTTTAAATAAGGTGTGTTGAGAATTTGGAGGTTTCTTGGATTTACCAGATGTTTTGGCTTTTAAGAAGATTTTATTTAGTACTATTTTTGGTTTCAGATTGGTCTAGAGCTCGACATTTTTGGACCAGACTTTAAAGTTGTGTAATGACAGTTATATATCACTTAGATAATGTTTTGGGTCCATCTTTGGTGATGTGTGTAATGTGTTGTCATGTTCAATGAGGAACAATGTAATAAGGTCTACTTCTCATTCCTTCTTACCATAGGAATGATTAGTGGAGACGTATTTTAGATCTCTATTTGAGTTGACATTTAGGATTATGTTTTTTTGAAGATACTATATATAGGTGTATGACTTGATGAGTTAAATACAACTTTTTGTGTTGAAGACATGCGAGATTAAAATAATTTAGTTATTGTGTTAGTATTGTGTTGAAAATTGTTACCTGAAGTAGTTTCAACAGTGTAGACTATGATTTTTAGTGGTGGATTCTCTTCATCTTTCTTTCTTCTTTGATAATGAGAATTTCTAGGCAGTAGCCCACCTGTAGTGAGCACATTGGCAGTGAGCCTTCCTTTGTAAAAATAACCATAACTGGTGTCACCTTAATTGGTGTTTATATATTGAGAATTAATATTCTCCGTGGTTTTTCTCTTTTTGGGTTTTCCACGTAAATTTTGGTGTTTCTTGTGTCTGATTTGTTTTGTGCATGTCCTTTCATGTTTTATCAGTTTTGCTAATTTTTCTAGATCTATGAATTAAGTTTAAAATAATTTTTTTTATTATCAACTAATTCACCCCCTCCTCTTAGTTGCTTGGATATTCAACAATTGGTATCAGAGATTTGGTTCCTTGATATAGAGATTAATCGCTTGAGGTATATCTTGATCTGATGGCACACAAATTATCCATTCCTATCTTTAAAGGATCTGATTATAGTTTCCAAAAAGTGAAGATGGGAGTTTATCTGGTTCTCTGGGTTACAACACTTGGAAGGTTGTGGAGACTAAGTATGTTCAACTAGCGAATGGTCTTAATACTCCAGATGAGATTCAAGCCTATGAAGAAAATGAAAAAACAAGGTATGCTATCTTTTGTGCATTATCAAAAGATGAATTGATAAAGGTTATTTATTTGAATACTACTTATGAGGTTTGGCAGAAACTGAAAGACATCTCTGAAGGAAATGAGAGAGTTAAGTTGACAAAGAGGCTAACCGCTAAGCGAAGATATGAAAATCTGAAGATGAAATAAGGAGAAGACATTGTAAGCTATTTTGAGAAGGTTGATAGAGAAATGAATGAAATCAAAGAACTTAGAGGTACCTTGAATCATGAAGATGTGATTGAAAAAATACTGATGAGATTACCAGTAAGCTACAATGATAAGATCTCAGCTATTGAAGAAACTTATGATCCGAAGAAGTTTACTAGAGAGCAACTTTTTGGTACCCTGACTGCATTCAAAGTAAGTTTGGAAAGGACAAAGAAAAATTAGAGACAACATTCAAATAATTTGAAGATGGTCCGGATGATGAAGAGAGCCCGGATGAGATGGAAGAAAACTTTGTGAGAAAACTAAACAAAGGCATTGGTAAGTACAAAGGTATGTTACCCTTTAAATGTTTCAGATGTGGAAAGAGTGGTCATATTGCTACTAGATGTTCGGAAAGGGGAGCTAGAAAACAATTTAGGGAGAACAAGGAAAAATTCAATGAGAAAGCCTATTATGTTAATGATGATGTTGGGATTTCAGATGATGAATCAGACTATGAGGAAGGTGATTAGAAAAGGATATTCCTAAGTTTGATATTTCTAAGTCTATTGTTAATGCATTTCATCCTAGAAGAGATAAGAATGAGTGGTTGATTGATAGTGGATGTTCAAATCATATGACTAGTGATAAGAGTAAGTTCATAATGCTTGAAAAATATGATGGAGGCTCTTTTAGGTTTGAAGATGATCAAACAACACAAATTGTTGGAATTGGTTCAATTACTTTTGATGGAGAACATGACACTAACAATGTTTATTATGTGAAGGGGTTGCATCATAAAATTTTGAGTGTTGGACAAATGTGTAAAAATGGATACAATATTGTCTTTCAGGATGATGGATGTGAAATTCAGAAGGAGTCTGGAATGGTTATTGCAACTAGAAGAAGGACAACTGGAAATATGTATTAACTGGAAGGAGCTACAAGATAATTTTTAATATCACAACTTGATGACAATTGGCTATGGCACTGGAGGATGTGTCACATCAACTTTGACAACCTGGTGCAGATCAGTTCAAGAAGTGTAGTGAGAGATTTACCCAGATTGACTAAAATAGAGAACGACATCTACAAGGAATGTCAAGTAGAAAAGCATAATAGGAGCACATTAAAAGGAAAGCAGTACTCGTCCATCGAATTACTAGACTTCAAGATCTTTGTGGTCTGACCCAAACAAGGTGCTTGCAAGGTGAGAGGTATTTCATGTTACTGATTGATGATTATTCTAGAATGAATTGTGTTTCTTTTCTAAGAGAGAAGTCATAGGCATTAGAGAATTTCAAGATATTCAAAGGAAAAGTTAAGAATCAAGTTGATAGGAAAATCAAGTGTTTAAGGTTTTATAGAGAAGGAGAATTCATCTCTAATGATTTTAATGACTTCTATGAGAAACATGACATTAGAAGATAGTTATTTGCCCCTTAAACACCACAACAAAATGGTATAGTTGAAAGGATGAACCAAACTATACAAGAGACACCTAGAACTATGATGAAAGGAGAAGAGCTATCAAAAGTTTACTAGAGAGAAGCAATTCATATAACAACATACACACTTAACATAATCTTGTATCGAAGGAAATATGGTAAGACATCTTATGAACTTTGGTATGGTAGAACTCTGATAGTGAAATATTTCAAAGTATTTGGGAGCAGCAGCTATATTTGGAGAGATGAGGATAATCTTGGAAAGTTTGACAGTAGAGTAGATGAAGGCATATTCTTGGGTTAATCAAGAAAATGAAAAGCATACCATTGTTACAACAAAACACTAAATAAGATTATTGAAAGTGCAAGTGTAAAGGTTGATGACAGTACTTCAAAGGATTAAGAAATTATAGCAATATATGAATCTGATGAGCCTAAAGAAGAGGAAAAGAAAGAAGAAAACACAAGTGAAGAAAAGAATGATCAAGATTCTCTAGCATTTGCATCCAAGACTCAAAGTTATGTTCATAAAAATCACTCAAAAGATCAGATCATTCAAGATAAGAGAAAAGGTGTTATCACAAGAAAAAAAGCAACACAAGAACAAGTCTTGTTGTGTTTACTATTTGAAACTAAGCCAAAGATAGTAGAAGAGGCTTGTAATGATCAAAATTGGATAAAAGAAATGAAAGAATAACTGGATCAGATTGAGAAAAAATAGACATGGGAATTACTCAATAGACTGGAAGATAAGAATGTGATTGGAACTAAATGGGTATTTTGAAACAAGCTAGATGAAGATGGAAAGGTGGTAATAAATAATTCAAGGTTTATTTGAAAAGGATACACTTAGATTAAAGGCATTGACTTTGATGAAACTTATGCCCCGATTTCATAGATGGAAGCAATCTAGATGTTCATGACATTTACAATATTCAAGGACTTCAAGGTTCATCAGATGGATGTAAAATCAACATTCCTAAAAGGAGAATTGAAAGAAGAAGTTTACATTGAACAACCAGAAGGTTTCAGGTTGAGAGATGATCATAACATTGTTTGAAAACTAAAAAAGACATTGTATGGATTAAAACAAGCCCCTTGGGCTTGGTATGGAAGACTAGACAAGTATTTGACTAATCAATGATTTTAGAAAGGTTTGGTTGACAAGAATTTATACTTCAAACCGATTCAGGTAAAAATTTAATTGTAGTTGTATATGTTAATGATATAATCTTTCGAGGAAATGAAGCTATGTGCAGAAGATTTGCTAATGAAATGCAGAAAGAATTTGAAATGTCCATGAGTGGTGAGTTGAATTTATTCCTTGGTTTGTAAGTTAATCAGAATGACAAAGGAATTATAATTTATTAGTCTCAGTATATCAAAGAGTTGTTAAATAAATTTGGATTGGAGAATTCCTAACTGGTGTGTACACCCATGACCACTAGATGCAAGTTAACCAAGGATGATAAATCTCCTAAGGTAGATGCAAGTCAGTAAAGATCAATGATTGGAGGACTATTACATTTGACTACTACCATACCAGATATCATGTATGCAATATGTTTGGCAGCCATATTTTGGCAAGAACCAAAAGAATCACATTTTGTGGTAGTGAAAAGGATTTTCAAATATCTTCAAGGCACATAAGATTTTGATTTGTGGTTTCCCAAGAGCTCATATTTTGCCTTGACAGCTTATACAGATGTAGATTGGGTTGGAAGTGTTGATGACAAGACCAATACAAGTGGAGAAACATTCTTCCTTAGCTCTCAATTGGTTGCTTGGTCAAGTAAGAAGCAATAATTTATGTCTCTATCTACAACAAAAGCAAAATACATTACAACATCTTCTTGTTGCACTCAAATTCTATAGAGTTTTATGACCCTATATCAATCATGTGTGATAATAATAATGCAATAAATATTTCAAAGAATATGGTACAACATTCTAGAAAAACGTATAAATCCATCGAGTACCACTTCTTGAGGGAAAAAAGTGTTGGATAATGAGGTCAGACTTGAGTATGTATCTAAAAAAAAGTAGATTGCAGATATATTCACTAAGGCATTGTGTAAAGATACTTTTGAGTACATCCGACAGAATTTAGAGGTATTACCCCTCTCCAATTTGAACTAATGTGCATTTTGATGTGCTTTGGTCCAGTGAACAACCTGTATATTCTTTTCTGGATTGATGCTTTTTTGCTTCCTCTCAGGGGTAGCAGGAGTGATTTTCTCATGGGGAGTTTTGTACACCTTTGTCATTGCTGTCAAAGGGGGAGAGAAAGAGAGTTTTCATGATGATCTATTGATGTTATTGATGGATGTTACCATCAATGACAAAGGGGGAGATTGTTAGGATTATGTTATGTGTTGTTATTGATGTCAAATCTTGTGGTCTAGATTAGGTCTAGATGTGGTATGTTAAGCAGAAGTGTTTGAATAAAGTGTGTTGAGCATTTGGAGGTTTCCCAGATTTAGTAGATGTTTTGTCTTTTTGGAAGATGTTACTCAATGCTATTTTTGGGTCTGGATTGGTCCAGAGCTCAAGGTTTTTGGATTGGACATTGAAGTTGTTTAATGACAATTATATAGTGTGCATATAATGTTTCAAATGAGTCTGACTTTGGTTTTGTGTGTAATGTGTTGTCATGTTTGATGAAGAACGATGTAATAAGGTCTACTTCTCATTCCTTCCCACTATTGAAATGATTAGTGGAGACCTATTTTAGATTTTTGTTTGAATCAACATTAAGGATCATATTTTTTTAGAGAAAGTATATATAGGTGTATGAGTTGATGAGTTGAAATACAACTTTTTGGTGTTGAAGACACGCGAGATTAAAAGAATCCAATTATTATTTTTGATTAAGGTAAAAGCAGGTTTTGAAGGGGCCCCGGAACCCTTTACAAAAGATCCTTAAGATATAAAAGCATTAAGAGACAAGATGAAACAAACAGCTAAAAAGCCAACAGAGAAACAATCAAAATCTAGCAAAAAACCCCACAGAACCAGCAACAACCAGCAAAAATAGATAAAATCCAAAAAAGGAGCAACTATATGTTTTTCAGGGCATTAGCCATATTTCCACTAATCCCATACAATTCTTTAATATTATCCCTAAGTTTAGGGATTTACTTTGGAGAAGCCACATCAACTTTCTTCATGCTCACCCTCGTTCTCTTTGTAGCTCCACCAGGAGCACTTTCCACAGTCCCAATCTCAATGGCACCTTAATCCATATCAAGGTCCACAATTGTCTTAGGAGTGCTGGATCCCTCAAGGACCTTAGATATTTCCTCTAATTTCTTTGTAACAACAGTCAAGAAATTTGGGATCATAACCAACAGGTTTTTCATTGCATTTTTTCCTTCCTCTAGCTTATCAATCTGAGCTTCCATCTTCTTAGCTTTTCCCTCCAAATCCTTCATCCTCTGCTTTTGATCCCTTTCATCTTTCTTCCTCTCCTCTTCCCAGTGCTTCCCACTTTTTTCAAGGTTCTTGATACCTTCATAAGTCCACCTATCAAAGCCCATTCTAGCATCAGAGAGATTTTTGAGATTATTCAGAATTAACCCTTCTCCAACAAACTCCTTATCCTTTCTCGGGTTCTCCTTGTCCTTCTCCTGCTCGATCTCATTCTTCTCATGTTCAAAATCCATATCTTTTTCCTCATTAATTTTATCATTCTCCTTCTCCCTTGGCTGGCTATCGACATTGACTAAACTTCCACTACGGGTAGGACTATCTTGGTCAGAAATATCCCTAGCATCTCCTTCCTCTTCCCCCACATCCTCTTCTTTCCAACTTTCCTCCCCTCCAGACTCCTCCATTTCCATCTCACTGTCATCTTTTCCAATATCCTCTAAAATATTCTTCATCTCCATTTGAGTATCCTTGTCCTCTTGACTTTTCAACCCAGTAGAAATTTTTCTCTTTTTGTTTTGTATCGACTCTTCCTTGCTTGGCCCACTTTCCTCCATCTTTCTCTTACCCTTTCTCGGAGACACCGACAACCTTTTATTTTCCTGGATAGAAAGAATTTTGCAGTGCTCATAAATGAGAAAAATGAGGCCACAATCAAGCACCAGAGTCGAAGGATTCTTACTGTGCTTATTAAGAGATCTCGACAGCAACCTGAAGAGGTAGTAGGGCAAGGAAATACTTTTCTCGTGCTTGAAATGATTTGACAACACAAAATGGTATTTGTGGACCCTGGTAAACTGGCCCTTCACAGGAATGTATTCCATGATGGTATTCAACACACAACCCCAAATTTTCTTTATGTTGGACACATCATAATACCCTCCCGTAGCTTTACCAATTTTTGCCCTTTTCTTCTCCTTACACAGAAAAATATTAACCGCATTATTAGAAAATTTCAAATCTTTGAAAAAATTAAGACCTAAGTGGAGCATGCCTATTACTGTTACTATGAGGTCCGCATCCAACTTAAATCTCACCCCATGAATTTTGAAAGAACCATTGCTCCAGTTTTCAGTGATTTTGGTGACTGCAAGATTAACCCTACCTTTGTTACAATTGACCAGCTTCTCCATAAAATTCATCATAAACCCTTTTTCCAGCTTAGTCCAAACCTTTGGCATTTCCTTCCATCTAGACATGTTATCTGGTTCTTATCTCCTTAGATCCCCTCCCATTTTCAAATTCACAATACCAACTCTATTCTTCTGCAAATTCAGAGCTTCCTTCCACTCGCCTCTCAAAATTTTGAAAATGTTAACCCACAAAGTGTGCAGAAGATTAATATCTTTGATTAAGATTATGCCATTCTGCTAGGTCATCATTACCTTTCCATAAATGTAAAGATTACTCATTACAACTATCATGATTGATTGTGCGATTCATCCTTTCCCATGAATCTGTCCTTTCTAAGAGGATTTTTAATATCAAAATTAATATTACCTTCCCCGTACCAAATACTTTGAGCCTCAAAAATAACACCTAGGTTTGCTAAATCATCCGCAACCAAATTTTTTTCTCTAAAGGCATGAGTAATTATAATACTTTCAAAGCTAGATATAATTTCTTTAGCTTTAACAAGTATATTTTCAATAGACCAAGATGACTCAATTTCTCCCTTGAAGCACTTGATAATATTTAGAGAGTCTCCCTCCAGCCATAAGTTATCATGATTCAAATTTTTAGCAATAATCAAAGTATTCAAAGCTATAAATGCTTCAACATAATGACTTGTTTGATTACCCAGAGGCCTAGCAACTGCCACCAGGCAACTTCCAGCAAAATTCGTGACAATGCTTCCATAACCAGCTTTACCCAGATTCCCCTTAGACGACCCATCAAAGTTTGCCTTAATCCATCCCTAAGATAGAAAGCACCATACAAGACCTTCCCTACCCTTATCCTTACAAGATTTGATATTAGAAAGGTTCCACCTTTCATTAAAGTCCTCTTTAGCAACTAATCCATGATCAGTTCCATTTAAACATTCAAATATTCCTCTATAGATTTTATCCACCACAACCTCAGGGATAACATTTTTATCCCTAAAAATCCTATTATTGCACTCCTTCTAGATATTCCATATGACATTAGGGAGAGTAAGTTTCCATATCTCAACATTCTTAGAATTGGAATTAGGATAGTACCATTGTTGCCATAGCTCCCCTAGAGAGTTCGAGAATACCCAACTCAGCTTCCACCTACAAAAAATAATTTTCCATATTTCCTAGCTGAAAGTGCACTGGTAGAGGATGTGACAAGTAGACTCCTCTTCCCTGCAACAAAGAGAGCACCTATTAGGAAAAAAAAATCCATGCTTTTGGAGGTTATCAAGAGTCAGCACCTTGTTTTGGATAAAAATCCAAAAGAAGATATTAACTTGAGGCACTAATTTTTTTATACACGCTTTAGCCCAAATAGGAGTTTCTTCCAGCACTTTGTTGTGGATAGCCACCACCAAAGACACAGATTAATTTCCTTCCAAAGTCTCCCTCCAAATCAAACTATCCTCCTCATTGTCCCTAAAATTTTTAGAAGATAGCATAATCTCAAGAAACTTTAATCCTGGCCATTGCTGGCTGAACTCAACCCACTTTCCATTTCTCCAATAGTTTTTAACAGAACTGCCATACCTATTTTTGAACCACTCTTTCCATTCCTTGAGGATAAGAATATCCTCCAGAGGTTTGTCCAAGAGCCAACTATCTTCCCAGAATTTGATAATTCCTCTATTCCCCAATTTCCACCTTCTTCTAGTAGGAGCCCAACTTTTAGCCATTTGAACTGCATTCCAGATTGTAGAACCTTCGACCAAAAAAGAGTTATCCATAAATTCTTCCTTTGAAGGTTGCATATAAACATATTTATTTTTCCAGATTAAATTCCATTCTCTTTCCTCCCCTTTCATTCTCTAGAATTGTTTAGCTAACAAGGCATTATTCATAGACATGATATTCCTTAAACCCAAACCCCCAAAAGCCTTAGGAGTACAAATTTTGTTCCAGGCAATAAGGGGAATTCTATTTTTGTCTTCCACTCTCGACCAAAGAAACTTTTTTCGAATTCTCTCAATTGCTGAAAAAAATCTTGATTTATGCAATCCACATCATCCACCCCTCCCAAAAGATTGCTGAAAAAATCCAGAGCTTCCTCTCTTATATCATTTTCATCTGACCAAATCCCCCTAATACAAGATAACCCGCAAATCCTATTAACCGCCCTATGCTTTAGAGCTGTCAAGTGGAAGAACTGAGTGTTTTTATCACCTTCCTTCAAAAATAAGGCTCTTGATCTTTGGCTCCAAAAATTCTCTTCATTAGAGATAATTGTGTGATATTTAGACAACAACCCATTTTCAACAGATCTCAAGTCCTCTGAAATCCCTTCTTCTTGAATTTTATCTTGAACTTCCTCAATTTCAGTCTTAATTTGGGCTTTGCTCTTGAAGATATCACCAAATATCTCTTTGTTCCAGATTTTGATTTTGGCCTTTATTATGTTAAGTTTTTTAGCAACTCTGAATAAAGTCGTTCCCTCAACCACAAAATTACACCAATCAACCACATAGATTTCCAGCAACGGGTGGGATAACCATGCTTTTTCAAATCTAAAATGGAAGTTTCTCTTGGTAGAAAAATAATTAGCAGTAAAAGAAATAGGGTAATGATCAGAACCAATCTTAATAATTGACGCCAAAGAGAAACTATACTTAGAAATCTCCATCCGGAGAAATAATGGCTCTATCCAACCTTACTTGAATAAGATCAGACCCAGTTTTGCGATTGGTCCAAGTATAATTAATCCCCTAGAGATCAACATCCATAAGAGCTTGATCATTAATAAAATACATAAGATCTTGTCTTCCCTCTAGCTGCAAAGGAAGGCCTCCCATCTTTTCATCCTCTTTGAGAGGTGTATTGATGTCACCCATTATTATCCAACTTTTATCAGTAAAATTTAGTCTTTCTTCAACAAGGCTCCTCCAATATTTAGATCTTCCAGCTTTAGAATTAGGCACGTAGACATTAGTGATAACCCAGACAAAGTTATCCTTAATATGCTCAAGCAAAATTGAGGTCCTATTAACATTTGCAATGACTTCCTTCCCTATAATAGTATTTTGGTTCCAAAAAATCATTGTTCCTCGAGAAGCACCCTCTAAACTTGTTCCAATAACTCCATTATTTTTTAATATTCTAATCCTTTCCACCTTATCCTTACTCATCTTAGTTTCTTGATCAAGGACAACATCTGGTTTATGATCTCTTATAATATTTCATAACACATCCTTCTTATGTGGGGCATCCAACCCTCTTATATTCCATGAAATTATCTTCATACTTTAACTGGGGATAGGGCCAACTCAATGGAGCTTTGTGTTCCATTAGCACGATTCTTCCAACATTCTTGCTCCCTTTGATTTTTAAGGGAGGGTCTCCCCTGCTTTTTGTAGTGACTTCCAACATCTACCCCTTTCTTATTCTTGCTTTTAGTTGAAATACCTCCATTGGGTCCTCCATTATTCTGTTTACCTTCTTTAGAATTGAAAATCCTAAGATTTCCCTCCAAAACCACCATTTCCAAACTATTAGGTGGAGAATTACATTGGATCGGCTTAAGGCTTCTATTGGTCAATAGCAAAAAAGGCTCAAAATCTGAAATGTTATAGTCCTGAGCTTCATTGAAGTCTCCCCCATTATCTTTAGTATTGGATGAGGCAGAAGCATCATCATTGGAATTCTTATCAACTCTTTCCTGAAGATTGGGCCCTTTCCCCTGGTTCTCTGATTCAGAATTTTGAGCACTTACATCTATCCTTTGCTCTACCTCTTTGATGCTTTCTATTTGATTGTTAGAATAAGCACAAACATATTTTTCATTATTACTATTCTTATCCTTCTTTTCCTCATTTTCCAACTCAATCACTTCCTTTTCAGGAACACACCCTACAGTAGGGTCTTCTATCTTCCCCTTCGTTTGCCATTCCTGCTTCGAACTGCTATCATTCTTACCACTCTTACTCTTCTTGAGTGGGCAATATTTCGCCCAATGACCCAACTTTTTACAATGAAAACAAGCAAACAAAAGAGATTCATATTCAATCAATTGGGTCTATTTCCCCAATTTATATATAATCTCAATAGATTAAGGCATATCCATCATTTGATTAACATTGACATAGAAACAGGCAAAAACCAACCTTGATTTTGCAGCAATCATCGGGTCAATCGAGAGAAGTTCTCCAAATGAACTCGCTATCCCTTTAAAGACTTCCTCATTCTAGAACTCCAACAGGAGGCTAGGGAGTCACGTCCACACAGGTGCCGACACAAAAAAGACTCGTCAAGAGAAAGGTTTGGTGCCCATTTCTGTAAAGCCAAGGATGACTTGTCAAACATCCATGGCCCTTCACATAGAGCTTTATTGATGTCTTCTTCAGAATTAAAGGCAAAGGAAAAGAAACCCCTAGGTAAAGCCGCCACTTCCCCTTGCCCTTTACGAACCCATTTCCTCCTTATAAAACTCCTAACAACATCAATGTTAAGTCTTAAACCAACAAACCTTCCAACTAAGGTCATGGTTAATCCAAACACAGTGATATCAACCAACTTATCCGAAACAAAGATAGCAACAACCCGAGTCATGGGATAAAAAATATTTTTAACTTCCAAGAGACCAGATTTCACCAGCGGCCTTACTCCAAAAAGTGATGACCATTTTTTTTCCTTACCTCTATCATGTGGGTTCCCATTTTTGGAATCTTTTTCTTCCACTAATTTGACTATCTCCTTGTCCCCTTCAATGCCTTGTGATGCCTCGAAACTAGTCTAATTGCCAGCTCCAACCGCATAAAGACTGCCATCCCCAAGAAATTTGCCATTCCTAGGTTTGAATTTTGAATTTCCTACTCGCTACTCCCCTTGTCGCTCCACCATAGCTAATTTTAAGTATAAAAGAATCCAATTGTTGTGTGAGTATAGTGCTGCAAATTATTACTAGAAGTAGTTTTGGCAGTGTAGATAGTGATTTTTAGTGGTGGATTCTCTTCAACTTTATTTCTTCTTCAATAATGATCCTTCCTAGGTAGTGAGCCCTCTGGTAGGAAGCCTTTCTGGGTAGTGAGCCCACCTACAGTGAGCACCTTGGTAGTGAGCCATCCTTTGCAAAAATCTCCTTAACCGATGTTTATATATATTGAGAATTAGCATTCTCTGTGGTTTTTCCCTTCTTGGGGTTTCTACATAAATTTTAGTGTTTCTTGTGTCTGATTTGTTTTGTGAATTGTCTTTCATGTTTTATCAATTATGCTAATTGTTCTAAATTTGTGAATTAAGTTTAAAATAAATATATTGTCAACTGATTCACCCCCCCTCTCATTTTCTTGGATATTCAACAATCCCAGCATCATTTTTGATTCCTCTGTCTTCTTTCCTTCATTAAATTTAAAAATATTTTATTGACCTTCGCAAACTTCATTTTTTAATGAAGTGTGATCTTGAATAATCAAAGAGTTTTTACCTTCTGGGTTTAATGTCCATTTTTTATGTTTTGCCTTAGTTTTCTTACAAGACGTCCTGCAGCTCCACTTTCTTTTTTTCTTCATGATTTTTGAATTTTCATCCTTTTCCAAATAAACTCCTTCCTTTCTTCTTGTCATAAAGTAATCTTCAAATGATATTTCAAACTTTCCCTCTAAAAGATACTCCTCAAAAGTTCTGAAAACCATTCCTCCTTTAGGCAAATCTTTCCTGGTGAGCTCTGCATATACATGAAATGTGAGGGTTGCCTTTTAAATTATAAATTTCATAAAATATTCATCAAAACATCCTCATATTTTGAAAACTAATATATCATTCCCCAAACCCCTAAAAATAGAACTATAGAAGCCTCCCATGATTAGCAACTCAGAACCCTGTAGGTTGGTAAGATATTAGCTTTGATACCATTATAATGTCCCTTGCCAAGTATTTTAACCAAATTTAAAATTATTTGAATTTATTTAATTTAAACAATCCAAATCAATAAAATTTGGTAAACAAATTCTAGGAATGAATGTTGTAACCCTGAATTTGCATCAAACTTCAAAAATATTATTTCATGAAATATTACTAATTTATGACAGATAATAAATCATATTTGTTGTCATAATATGATATAAACAACAAGGAAATTCTACTAAAAACTAACCCAAAATAATGAGCAAATAAGAAGTCTGAATGTATTGTAATCTCACAAAATTTTAGAAAAAACTCCCGAACTCACAAAATGGGTTTTTTATAATATAATGATTATTCAACCATGAAATCGTACAAAAATACAACCTCTAATCAATCAATAAAATATGAAACAAATATTTATTTAAAACCCCAAGAGCTTAATACAAACAAACTACAAATCTAAAGAAATCTCAAACTATTCAACACTTGTTTATATCAGATTATACTCTTATAATTCTTGACTCCTATCATAGATCACCTGGTAATACTTGAATCTCATCTTATATCACTTGGTAATCCTTTGAATCCTATTCTTATATCACTTTCAAAATTTCAAATTCTCATTCTACCATTTCCTTCTCCACTAGTATATTAGCCACTAAAGAAACAAGCAAAAGCTTTGATATGCAACAAGAATAATAATAATAAATGAAGCCAAAATCATGTATAAATGAAACCACTTTAAAAATGCAAGTTTGGGCACAAAAATACCACTCCTAATTAAAGGAAACTTTCCTTTTTCCACATTTATCCAAACTTACAACTTCTAAAGAAACTTTTCATTTCTCAAAACTGCCAAAAAATTCACCAATTTCCGAAAAGACAAGTCATGTCAAGTTTCACAAATCCACATGCCAAAAGGTGAGATATATTTAAATTTTAATATATTTGGTATTTGAATAATATTCATGTCTTAATCAAATTACCAAATTATTATTATTTCCCAAACTATCAACTAATATTGACTTATATTATGGGGCTATGGGAACTTACTATTTTTTGTAAGTGGTTATTTTTGGAAATGATTGAAAAGGGGACATGACAAGTCCTCCCTTCTGTCAATTGATTGTCCTCAAGAATTGCAACAATGATGTCCCGAATTCATGATGCCCAAAATAACCAAATATCGCATACTACATAATAGATTGTGAGCCTGTACTTGTGTGAAGTTGCATTTTCCTACCAAGCATCCTAAAAATTTTAAGTAAATTGTGCCTTTAATTTGTGATATTGTGAAGATGATATTATATTTGAAAAATCCTACTCTTTATTAAATGAGTTTTAATATAATTCCTTGTATCTTTTCTAACCAATAACCTTCTACCTTCAACTACTTTCCAAAGTTGTGTATGTGCACTATCACCAAGAGAACTATACCAAAAGCTCTTGCAACCATTTTCAAAATATTTAAATTTGATCTATGGAGCCTAAAGGATGGTTAAAATTGAAAATTTATCCTTCATAATAGTGGATACAAATCTTAGAAATAAACACCTTATTTACCTTGGAATTGTGGAGACACATTTTGAGAGATATATCACAAACAATTACCAATCTTGCATATATTTGTGTAGCATCATAAATTGTACACCCTTAATTAGGGTTTTAAAATTTCACTCTTAGGTTAGCACCTACCTTAGTGTGTTGAATTTTGCATTTTCAATAATCTTTTAAGTATTTAATTACTAATTTAATTAAATCTAAAGTCCTCTCTCATCATTCTACAAATTATAAAATTGGGCCCTTAACCCTAAGTGTGTCCCTTTTTATTTTATCTTCTTTAATAAATTAATTAATTGGCCTAATAAGGTCATATTTTGACCTTCAAGGTATAATTTCACATATCTAAACACCTTGGATTGTCACACCGAGATAGGATTAACTTTGTAATGACGAAACCTTGCATCCCTAAAAATTTAGAAAAATGTTGACTAGACCATGGTGCGACACCATGGTCCCGACTTTTTCTCCCTAAATTTTGAGATCATATTTTGGTGGTATTATAATGTTTAAATCTTTATTTATGTGAAATTATATTAATTCTAAGTCAACCTATGATCAAAAATAAAATTAGGGTTTAATATATATAACCTTTCCTTTCCTCATTTCAAGGATCTGATTCTTAAGCAATTAAAGGAGACCTCTTATGAAGTGAAAGCAAATGTTTATGTGATCAGTAAATAAAATATTCATTGATTTTTCATCAACATTATTTCATCACCAATTGAAGCTTAGGAGATATTGAAGAATAATAAGGAGATCACCTACTGTTGATTGGCTTGTACCTCTCTCTTAGGGTTTGGTATGGATTCATGTTATTTTCATATCTCTATGTGAGTTTTCACAACACTTATTTTCAGATTTACATGATTGATTTAGATCCATTGTTGCATTTGTGATTTGAAGCATTTACATTTATATTATGTTCATTTAGGGTTTTTTCTCCAAACAAAGGGTAGGACTCTAGTTTGCATCTTTAGCTCATTAGGATCTTACAAACACTTGTGATTCTAGGGAACACACACACTTTTCAATATTACATTGGCTATTTGTGGAGGTGTAAATCACCAAAACAAGGGGTTTGACTAAGGCATAACCCTTTATAGCCACCCAAGCACCATTTTTCAAATCATAGGTGCAGATACAAGATTTTGACTAAGCTACAAACTTTCGGGAAGCAAGAATTTTTAGGTGCAAATCCAAATCTAGAGGAAGGCCCCATATCACTAGGACCGAGGTGCCTAATGCCCTGGTCTTGGACCAAGGTGCCTAGTGCCTTGGTCCTCTATATTTTGTGAAATAATTTGACAATTTTGATCCAGAGCTCTTCAATATGCAAATTTGTAGTTTTCAACTCAGTACAGTTTCGGGCTTATATTTCGGTGATAGGTGCATATCATAATTCCATTTCCATCTCTATACTTTATATCTTAGTTTTAGTTATGTTTTTGTCTATTATTTGTTGTTATCTTGGTTATTCTCATACTTTCACTAGCTTAGTTTGTTTGTATTCTACATTTGATTCATTTCCCTTTCATAGAAGCAAAGGAATAGAAACCCTAAGAGTATTCCTTAACTCTCTTTTACAAGAGTTAGTCAAAGTGAATCATCTCCTTAGGCTCTTTTATACTCTAATGTATGGTTGAAAGTGAGGTCTTAGTTTACCTCATCTCATTTTTCACCATCACATTTTGGTGAACCCAACATGCTTACATTTTGATTCAGCTTTGGTGAACCTAACATGCTTACATTTTGGTTCATTTTTTGTGAACCCAACATTCTTACATTTACATTTTCTGATTAGATCTTGTTATTGCATGCTTGTTTCCTATCGAAAATATAAACATCTTAAAATATTGATTTTCATCTTTAGATTTCATTTGTATGCACTTAAACATTCATTTTGCAACCTTAACTCATGCACTTGTATGCTTGCAATTAGACAATCTCATAATCGCTTCATTGCTTAGAAATTTAGTTTACTTTGTTTACTTCCATTGTTTCTTTCATTGCATTTCGTAAAAAATAAAAAAGGACAATTTCAAATCTTTTCATGTTGCCAAAATTTTTTTTGGGGCACTGCCTCAAATCCCATTCCATCTCTTCAATATTAAGGTGACATGTTAGGCTTTAACCAACTTGTCTTTGCATTATAATAGTTTCTTAGATCTTGCTCTAACACTTCATCCCCTTCCTAACTATCCTACTAAGTAAATTTTGAGGCAAGAGGATGATTTCAATAACACCTTTACTAATGCTCTCCCTTCTAAAGATGAAGCATTAATAAATAGTGCTATACCTATCCCAAAATTGTCCCTACCCATGATGACATCATAGTGAAATAAGATATTTTTAACACTTCTCTCAACGATCTCCCTATTTGGGATGAACCATTACAAGATGGTGTTGATTATTCTCTTAATCTATTCCTCCCTGATGAAAGTACCTCCCAGTGAAATAATATGATATTATGGTGAAATAGGGTGAAATGATTGACAATTCCCTTAATAACACATCACCTCCCCAAATTGTCTCTACCCATGAGGATACCCTAGTTCAAGAAGAGATTAATAATTTTTTTTTAAGTTCTCCGTCTCAAGGATGAAGCTTTGAAGAGTAATGTTGATCCTTCTCCTAGAGAGTACCTCCCCCATGTGGATCATTTGGTGATAGAGGATGATCTAACGGCTACCTTTCTTAGTTACACCATGCCTTCTTTCAATGGCCTTCCCTCTTGGTATTAACCGTTAATTCCTAGTTCTAGTCCCTCTCCCAAAATTGATTCTATTTATGATAGCATTTTGCTGCAAGAAGAGACTATCAACATTTATATCAATAGTCCCCATCATATGAATGATGTTGATGTTAGACAACTCAGATAACCAGAGGACAACTGAGAGGGGGGTTGAATCGGTTGTCACGAGATTATGAACTTTAAGCATTTAAATATTTATTACCAGAACAGATAAACTTAATACCAGAATGTATAAACCAAATACCAGAATGACTGATAAAGAATTTAAACATAAACATAAATCACATAATAGTTACCATCCATCCATAACACATGACACCAAGATTTGTATGTGGAAAACCTGGTAAAGGGAAAAACCACGGTGGGAAGCCTACCCACAGTCAGATAATACTTCTCCAACAAGTATGTGATTACAATATGAGGGGCCTACACATGCAAGAAGTCCAACAACCTAGAGCGCACTTCTCATCACAAAAAGGAGCCTCACTGACTACATAAACATCAAACTACAATCCAGAAAGAAGAGTGAACTGCAAGTATAACATCTCCTATGCCTGAGTACAGTTCCAGTTAAGCTCAATACTAGAGGCCTTAAACCTCTCTTACAAACCCAATTCGATCACCTATGATTGACAAAACCTTCTGCATATGATTACAATATTATTCGCACATAGATCATTCCTTAAGCTTTTTCTTTTTGACTCATTGACTACAAAGAGATCTTATATCATATTTATACCAACCTGGGACCTAAACAATTAGGTTGGCCACCTAAAAGATATTACAATAAATTAATGACATAAGACCATAGTCCAATGATCAACCATGTTGGCTTAGGCTGAAAAAAATGTAAACCAATCATTAAATCTCATCGATAATGCATCAGGAACATCCTCCAACACGTTACGGAAACTAGTCAATAACCTAGATAACAATAGACCCAAATAGGTCTCCATAAACCAAATCCAACACCACCGATGAACCAGAACATGAACAAGATAACCAAAAACATCTTGAAATCCATCTAGAAGCTGCACAAACACCACTTATCACGTGCATCAAAGGATCTTCAACAAAGCACTATCAATAAAACCCTTACTGGTGACCAAAAGGCTTACTAGAACAAATGATAGCTCTCGAGTCATAGAATCATGGACCAACTGATTGTGATACATATTTGAATATCATGAATGATAGATCCAAACCAATGCATATCGGATCTGGATCCCACCAGATCATAATCAACCATTCTACTGGAACCAATCAAAAATCGGTAAACAACCAAAATAATCGATGTTGCCATCAATGACAAAACATCAATGGAACACATAATCAATTCTTCCAAATTGCCAACAATCTCCCCCTTTGGCATTGATGACAACAATAGATGTAAAAAAACATCCAAGTGCCAAGAAATGCCAATCAGGTCTCCCCCAATGGAAGACAACCAACAATCTCCCACAAAATGATATAGAAATGAAGTTCTGAACCAAACTCACTGATGACTGATATTATATTAAGCTCTACTTTTCACATATATCTCTCCCCCTTTGATATCAATACCAAAGATCTGGCATAATTCATCAAAGAAAAATCATAAATACTTTGAAACATATAGCTGACTACTTCCCTTGAGTAGTAGCACCACCACATCAATCCAGAATGAGTAATAACTCTGATAATGCATATCGGACTGATGCCAATCAGCATCACTCCGGTCTCTATCGAAGGGATAGAAACCCCCAATCTATCTCTAAAGTACTCAAATGATTCTTTAGGCAAAGGTTAGTGAAAATGTCTGCAATATTCTCTTTAGTGTTCACATAAACCAGTCTAACTTCATTTGCTTCCACCTTCTCCTTCAAAAAGTACTTGATAGATATGTGCTTTGTCTTAGAATGAAATACCGGTTCTTTGATATATCAATAGCAACAAAGTTATCACAGTGAATAACTACCAGTTCATTAAAATCCACCTTTATATCTGTAGTGTCATAAAACTGCACCTCCTACAATTTTAACCATATTTTAGGTCCTCGGCTCGACGACTACATCCTCCTTCCTAGCCAAGACCTATTTCTACATTTTCACCCCTTGTCCCCTTCATGTTTGACCTCTGAGATAGCCTCAAGACCCTGTATAGGCCCCAAGATAGGGTAGGACATGGGTGTGGTGCCCCTATCCTCCCTAAGACATGGGCATAGCGCCCCTGTCCCACCCTCTTAGGGTGGCCCCAAGATAGGTCCCCCCGGCCCCATTTGCACTTTGGGATCCTAAATCTCCCCGATGTTAGACTTTTATGAGATAAATTAATATCCAAGAGCCATGTATAAGAGGGAGTTGGTTTTCTCATTTGTATAAGGAGGAATGGGAGGCAAAATTCAAGCACACGATTGAGCTAAGAAAGCATAGGCAAAAATATACATCATCAAGCATTCAAGTCTTCACACATTCATCAAGTCTTCTTTCTTCATGTGTCTTCTTTATTCATCCATTAGAGAAACATTACAACATTCATTTGCAAGCATGTGAGTGTATTAGGGTTTTATCATGTTACATTCCATTTCATGCAACACTTGTGATTACATTCAAGAAGCAAAGCAATCATCATCGATAAATTACAAATCTACAAGGTATACATTTCCATTGTTTACATTCAATCATTTGCAACTAATTTCTTTCAAGGTTGATTCCTCAAGTGGGGTTTGACTGAGGAAAACCCCTATCCACAACCCTTCTCCCTCTCTTTTCTGTGTGGAGGTTGCAGGTGTGCAGCTATATTTGCAGGTTTGGGCTTCATTTGCAGAGATGAAAGAACCCCTTTTTGTTTCACAGATTTTGTGGAGGACCATGTACATTCCCACCACGGTCCTGACGAATTTTCTCCAAATTTATAGGACAAATCCATGTCAGTGTAATAGCTCAGATCCAAAGTTACAACATGATCTCGAACTAATAGCTCCTCATTTCACTCATTTTCTCTCTCTTTTCTACATAGTCAACAAGTCAACTTTCTCATTTACAAAAGAGGGTAAATCACACTTCAACCCTTGAAATCCACTTGGAATTCACATCCTTGTTTCCCTTGGATTTGGATCTAGTAGATTCAAGCCCATCTTTTGAATGTAGAGTTCCTCCAAGTGAAAATCATCCTAGTGGTTTCTTTTCTCTCTCCTAGGTGGGGAGTCACTAGGATCCAATTTTCCACTTTACAATATCCTTCAACATTTTCTTCATCCATAGAACTTTTGCATAGTTAGTAGCAGCAACAACATACTCAGCTTCAATAGTAGATAAAGAAGTGCATGACTGCTTCTTTTTTATCCATGAAACAAGTTTCTTTCCAAGAAAGAAAGCTCCACTAGATGTGCTATTCCGGTCATCAACATCTCCAACCCAATCTACATCTATATATGCACATAATCTAAAGTCGTTATTTTTAGGATACCACAAACCATATTCAGTTGTTCCCTGCAAATACCTAAAAATCCTTTTCACCGCACTCATGATTTTCTCTAGGACCACTCTGATATCTTGATGCAATACAAATTGCATTCATTATATCTGGTCTATTTTGAGTTAGATATAACAAACCACCAATCATATATTTGTACCTAGTAGGATTTACCGATGTAGATACATCTTTCTTTGTTAATTTCTCACTTGTAACCATAGGAGTACTAACCAGTTTAAAATTTTCCATACCAAATTTCTTCAACAACTATCTAGAATACTTAGTTTGACACATGAAAATACCTTTATCAGTTTGAGTAATCTGCAAACCTAAGAAAAATCTCATCACCCCAATCATAGACATCTCAAATTCATTCTTTATAATGTTAGAGAATTCCATACACAACTTATCTTCACCTCCAAAAATGATATCATCAACAAAGACCTCAATAATCAATATGTCATCATCAATGATTTTATAATATAAATTACTGTTAGCATTACCTTTAGTGAAATCAAGCTTCAAGAGATATTTATCCAATCTTGCATACCAAGCTCTAGGGGCTTGTTTCAATCCATATAAAGCTTTCCTTAACCTGCAAACCATATTTTTATCATCTGAAAGTGAAAATCCATCAGGTTGATCAATATAAACTTCCTCTTCAAGATTTCCTTTGAGAAATGCACACTTAATATCCATTTGATAAACCTTGTAATTCTTATGAGCAACATAAGTAATAAATAATCTCACAACTTCAATCCTAGCTACCGGTGCAAAGGTTTCACCATAATCAATTCCTTCCTTTTGAGAATAACCTTGACAAACCAATCTAGCTTTATTCCTCACAACTTGTCCATCCTCATTCAACTTATTCCTAAAAACCTATTTAGTTTCAATAACATTCTTATTTATAGGTCAGGGAACTAAAGTCCATGTGTTATTCTTTTCTATCTGATCTAATTCTTCTTCTATAACTTTCATCCAATATTTATCTTTACAAGCTTCAATTACCAATGCTGGTTCAACTTGAGAAATAAAACATACCTCATCTACTGCCAACCTTCTTCTTATCATCATTCCTCTTCTTTTGTCTCCAATGATCCAATCATCAAAATGATTCAACCTTACATACCTAGGAGTCTTTTGATTTTCTGTTCCTCTATCCTGATCTTTAGTTACTGTTGAATTTTTTGATACTGTCAAAGTAACTGGTTCAACATTATGTTCCATTATAGGTGCCACCGGTTCAGTTATGATTATTTCCACTACTGATTCTCTCTCATAAGTTCTGATTTGACTTATGTTATGCTCATCTACTTTGACATTTGTGCTCTACATAATTCTCTACAATCTTTTGTTATAACATCTATCTGCTTTGCTTTCATCATAATAACCAAGAAATATTCCTTCATCACATATAGGATCAAACTTTCCAATGGAATCATCTCTTTTGATATAGCATTTACTACCAAAGATTTTGAAATACTTAACTGTTGGTGTATGACCAAACCATAACTCATAAGGTGTCTTACCGATATCTCCTTTGATATGAACTCTATTGAATGTGTATATCATTGTGCTTATAGGTTCTCTCTAGTAGATATGAGGCAGACTAGCTTCCATCATCATGGTTCTAGCTACATCCAAGATAGTTTTATTCTTCCTTTCCACAACTCCATTCTGCCGAGGTGTACTGTCTCCTTATCCCATTCTTCTCACAATAACTGTTAAATTCACCGGAAGTGAATTCTCTACCCTAATCTGACCTTAAACATTTAATCTTCAATCTTGTCTCTGTCTCAACTTTAGCTTTAAAGATTTTAAACTTTGCAAATGCTTCAGACTTCTCCCTTAGAAAAGTAACCCACATCATTCTAGAATAATCATTAATGATTAGCATGAAATATCTATCACCCCAAAGACTTTTGATTCTAGCTGGACCACACAAATCAATATGAATAAGATCAAGAACATCATTAGATTTTTCTTGTATACTCTGAAAAGAAATCCTGACTTTCTTTCCCATTTGACATTCCTTACATACCGGATTATAGGGCTTTACAATGTTAGGTATATCTCTAACTGCCTTAGTAGAACTGATCTTCACAATACAATCAAAATTCACATGACACAACCTCTTATGCCATAGACAACTCTCATCAATTTGTGCAATCAAGCATGTCTTCTCATCGGACTTAAAATGAAAGATACTACCTTTAGTCTGTATACTAGTTGCAATTTCCAAACCAGATCTGTTGATAATCTTGCTTTTTTCATCCTTGAACTGTAACTGAAATCCCTTATCCACCAATTGTCCTACACTCAAAAGATTATCAATTAAAACTTCAACATAATAAACATTATCAATGTTATTCTTAGCGTCCAATGATATTGTTCCATTTCCCTTGATCATACATGTTTTGTCATCTCCAAATCTAACCAGACCACCATCAAATTCTTGCATAGATAAGAACTTCCTTTTATCTCCAGTCATATGATGTGAACATCCACTGTCAATTACCCATTCATTCTTGTCTTTAATTTTAGCAGAAAGGGCCTTTTCTTCAAGTACCAGACGGTCTTCCTTGGTAGCCAAAAATACCCATTCCTTTTCATTGCTCAATCCACTAGCTAAATCTTGTGTTAGTTCATCATTAGAATCAATCACACCTTCCTCATTCACATAGTAGCATGATTTGTCTTTGTTTTTCTTGTATTTATGCTTGTTTTGATAATCATTGTTAGGCCTAAAAGGCCTTCTATCTCTTTCTTCAAATCTTGAATTCCTTTCAAGACATCTAGATGCAAAATGACCTATCTTATTACATACAAAGCATTGAAAGGGTGATTTTCCTTCATACTTACTTCCTGACAACCCTTTAGGTACTCTTCTAGAAAATAAGGATTCAAGTTTCTCAAACTCTTCATCTTCTTTCTTCATATCCTCTAGTTCCTTCCCATATAAAGCTTTCCAATCACTCTTGTCAGTAGATGATGTAGATGCATAAAAAGGAGGTTCAGATTTAACAGCTCCAGAAGGTCCAAATTCCTCAAGCTCAAAAGAAGATAATTTGCCAACCAAGGTATCCCTATTAACAAAAGTGTTTTCCAAATTTCTCAACTCATTAATTGCAGTAGCCTTCATCTTATAAGCCAGTGGCAAAAATCTTAGTACTTTAGAAACTATTTCAACTTCGCTCAGAGATCCACCATATTATTGAATTCCTTAAACAATCTCATTCACTCTCTCCATAAAAGAAGTAATCCTTTCATCTTCTTCCATATTCATATTTTCATACCTTACCTGGTAACCATCAAGTTTAGAAATTTTAACAATAGGGTCACCTTCATTCAAAGTCTCCAATTTATCCCATATAGCCTTTGCAGTTGATTTGTCAGTTAGTCCCATAATTTGTTGATCAGAAAGTTCACACAAAAGGGCTTCTCTAGCTCTACAATCATTCTCAATCTCTTTATCTAGACCAGCCAGAGGAGGATTACCAGATGCCAGATTAAATGATGTAACACCATTCTCAATGATCTCCCAAATCTCCTTTCCAAGACATATCATATGAGTCTCCATCCAAATCTTCCATATATCCTGTAATTTGTTCCATCAAGCCTAGGAATTTCTCTCTAAAAAACAACAACAGATGAACTAGATGAACTTTAACTGCTAGATGCCATAGGATCTTCCTCAAGTGGTTAAAATTCTATAGAGAGGACTAAGCTCTGATACCAATTGTTAAACAGTTCAGATAACTAGAGGACAACTGAGAGAGGGCGTGAATCAGTTCTCACGAGATAATAAAATTTTAAGCATTTAAATCCTTATTACCGGAACACAAAAACTTAATACCGGAATGCATAAACCAAATACCTGAATGACTGATATAGCATTTAAACATAAACATAAATCACATAATAGTTACCATCCATCCATAACACATGACACCAAGATTTGTACATGGAAAACCTGGTAAAATGAAAAAACATGGTGGGAAGCCTACCCATAGTCAGATAATACTTCTACAACAAGTATGTGATTATAGTATGAGGGGCCTGCACATGCAAGAAGGCCAATAGCCTTGAGCGCACTGCTCATCACAAAAAGGAGCCTCACTAACTACATAAACATTAGACTGCAATCCAAAAAGAAGAGTGAACTGCAAGTATAACATCTCCTATGCCTGAGTACAATTCTGGTTAAGCTCAATACCAGAGGCCTTAAACCTCTCTTACAAACCCAATTCGATCACCTATGATCGACCAAACCTTCTGCATATTATTACAATATTATTCACACATAGATAATTCCTTAACCTTTTTCTTTTTGACCCATTGACTACAAAGAGATCTTACATCATATTTATACCAACCCAAGACCTAAACAATTAGGTCAGCCACCTAAAAGATAATACAATAAATTCATGACATAAACCCATAATCCAATGATCAACCAAGTCATCTTAGTCTGAAAATAAAGTAAACCAATCATTAAATCCTACCAATAATGCATTAGTAACATCCTCCAACACGTTACAGAAACCGGTCCATAACCTAGATAACACCAGACCCAAAATAGGTCACCATAAACAAAATCCAACACCAGTGATGAACTGGAACACCAAAAAGATAACCAACAACATCCTGAAAGCCAGCTAGAAGCCGCACCAACACCACTTATCATGTGCACCAAAAGATCTTCAACAAATCTTTGTCGGTGAAACCCTTACCGGTGACCAAAAGGCTTACTAGAACAAATGATAGCTTCTGAGTCATCAAATCCCAAACCAACTGGTCATGATACACATCTAAATATCATGAATGATAGATCCAAACCAATGCATAATGGATCCTATCGGATCATAATCAACCATTCTATCGGGACTAGTTAGAAATCGGTGAACAACTTAAACAACCAGTGTTGACATCAAAGATAAACATCAATCAAACACATAATTAATTCCTTGAAATATCCAACATTTTATCCTTCTCCTAAAACTTACACCCCTTGTAAGGATACTTTGGAACAAGAGAATGATCTTAGGTTACAAGGCTTTTCTATCATTAATACTTCCCTCTATAAGGATATCCCTTTCATCCAATTTGAAAGGAAACCTATTCATGAAGAAATGTATAAGGTTGATAATCCTCTTTCCTCACATGTTCCCAAACCATCTTTTGGCAACAACAAAGAAGGAAAACTGAGGGGTGGGAAGGGGGTGAATTAGTTTTCACCGGATTGAACAAATTAAGCACAATCTTAGATATGATCAAATGCAACAAAAAGAAAGATAACAACAATGATATCAACACACATAACACCAATACTTTTGACGTAGAAAACTTGATTAAGGGAAAAACCACGGTGGGTACCTACCCACAATAAGATGATACTTTGCAGTAGTATGTGTAAATATTACAATGGGGAATGCATATGCATTCAAGCACACTGCTTAGATCTCACTACTCAAATTATAATAACCTAGAAGGCTCCAAACCTCAAGGAAGGTTCACTACCTTACAAAAAGATTCAGACTACAATCCGGAAAGAATGAATTGCCAAAATAGCATCTGTTAATGCCTGATGACAGTTCCGATTAAGCTCAAATATCTTCCCTTCACCAATCTCTACTCAAAACACCATGTTGAAAGATGAATTCACTTTTTCACACATATACCACTCTCAAATAATGTAGACTCGACAACCAATACCAAATTACATGAATATTGCACCTATTTATACAAATCATCAACCTTGACTACAAGGTCGACCAAACCCTTAACACCTAATTACAAAATTACATCACATGCTACATAAATGAAGAACCAGACCAATATAATGTCATAGACAATATATAATAGACCTAAATGAACTCCTCAAACACAGACCACCACCGGAAATCATGCTAAGATCAACTTCAACACTTTATACCACAAAATTACTGCATAACACGAAGAATATCACCAGACCTAGAAGATATTCAATAAATCTCACTAGGATCAATACAGACCACCAAAATAAATAGGAAATGAATAGAAAACACCAACAATCACATTATAACCATCCACAATATCTGCACAATACCACTTGTTCAAATCTTCATCAATCAACACACTAACACTCAAGAACACTTAACAGTAGCAACTCAGATAAGAAAGATAGCTTTCAGAGCACCAAATTACAAACCATCCAAAATGAGGATACACATGAACATCCCAAACATTCTCCCAAATCCACAACACAAGATATGATCATACTGAAGCATAATGGATCAAACACCAGAATACTGCAACATTGAACATTGAAAACTAGTCCTCATACCAGAATCCATAACTCAATCAAATCACCACATAGCATCATGAAATCAACACTGAATCAACTAGAGATAATTCCTTATTGAATTTAAAAATCCACTCTATCACATCTGCAACATGCCAACTGAAACAACCAAGCCATCTCACTGCAACACCAGAACACAAGAATATGTTGACATCAATGACAACAACATATCCTAGCAACAACAATATCCAACAAACTCTGCCTTTGACATTGATGCCAACATATGAATGTGAAAAACAATCAATTCAAAGGAATAAATCAACACCAGTAAATTCTAACAGACCCCCCCTAACATCATGTACATAGTTCCAAAGAGAAAGGCAGTTTTTCAAATACTTCTCTCCCCCTTTAACAACAATGCCAAAGATATATACAGATCAAGCTTCTATCCCTCTTAGAATAAATCCACAGCTTTGAATAATACACTAACTACTTCATTTAAGCAGCAACACCAGCTCACCAACCCAGATAAGAAGATAAGACTTCGAAGTCCACCAGTTTGTTGCATCTCCATGCACCTAGTTCTCATAAGGAGGGGCAGAGACCCCTAACTTGTCTCTCAAATACACAAATGTATATGCTTGGAAAGGCTTAGTGATAATATCTGCAATCTGATCCTTTGTAGATACAAACTCCAATTTAACTTCCTCATCACTGACTTTCTCCCTCAATAAATGATACTTAATTGATAGATGCTTTGTTTTAGAATGCAAAACTAGATTCTTAGAAATATTAATAGCACTTTAATTAACACAATAAATAACAGTAGGCTCATCATACACAACTCTAATATCTTTCAACATCTACTTCATCCAAACTACCCGGGTACAATTATTGGTGCAACAATGTATTCAACTTCAGCAGTAGATAGAGATATAGCATCTCGTTTCTTACTTTCCCATGAAACCAACTTCTTCCCCAAAAAGAAATCTCCACTAGTAGTGCTCTTCTGATCATCTACATCACCTGCCCAATCAACATCAGTATAGGCACATAGCATGAAATCATCATTGTTCAGATACCACAATCCATAGTCAACAGTTCTCTTCAAATATCTAAAAATCCTTTTCACAATAGTAATATGAGCCTCTTTATGATCAACTTGAAATCTAGTACAGAGACATACAACATGCATAATATCTGGTCTAGTCTAAGTCAAGTACAATAGTTCACCAACCATAGATCTATGCAAAGTCTAATTAACTTTATGAGATTCATCTTGCTTAGAAAACTTGCATTCAGTCACCATAGGAATTCCAATAGGTTTAGAATCAGCTAACCCAAATTTATTCAATAGTTCTTTCACATACTTAGATTGAGAAATCAAAACACCTTTACTGGTTTGAGTAATCTACAATCCTAAGAATAATTTAATCTCACCTATCATAGACATCTCAAATTCCTTTTGCATATCATCAGAAAACTTCATTCTCAAATCATCATCACCACCAAAAGTAATATCATCCACAAATATGTCAACAATCAAAATATTATCATTCTCAACCTTAAATTATAAACTACTATCTGCAGTACCTTTACAAAATCCCAACTTCGTCAAATACTTATCTAACCTAGCATTCCAGGCTCTAGGGGCTTGCTTCAGTCCATACAATGCTTTCTTAAATTTGCATCCCATATCTCCTTCATCTGATAATGAAAATCCTTTCGATTGCACAATGTATACTTCCTCCTCAAGATAACCATTCAAAAAGGATAACTTGACATCCATCTAATAAAACTTAAAATTATTGTAAGCAACATATGCAAGCAACAATCTAACAACTTCAACTCTATCTATAGGAGCAATTTTTTCCTCACAATCAATACCTTCCATCTAAGAGAATCCCTTACATACCAATCTTGCTTTATTTCTCACCACTACACCGACTTCATTCAGTTTATTCTGGAACACCCACTTAGTACCAATCACATTCTTGTCTTCAGGTCTCAAATTAAGCTCCCAAGTGTTATTCTTCTTAATCTGATTCAACTCTCATCCATAGCTTTTATCCAATCCTCATCCTTACATGCTTTGACAACATCTTTAGGCTCAATCTTATAAATTAGGCATATCTCTTCAGCAACAAGTCTTCTCCTAGTCATCACACCTTTATTCTTAGAATGATTCAATTTCATATACCTCAGAGTCTTCAAATTGTTCTAATTCCCAGGCTCTTGAACTTCTTCACGGACAGTAGCAATATCTAGATTAACTGTCTCTATCAGATTATTCTGCTTTAGAATCTCAGTCTGTGTAGGCTTTGAAACAATATCTTGATCATCAATCTCATATCTACAGACTCTGATCTACTTCCCATGACATTCATCAACCTTCACATTTGCACTTTCCACTATCTTCTTCAACCTCTTACTGTAACACTGGTAGGCCTTGCTCTTAGTAGAATATCCCAAGAAGATTCCTTCATCACATCTTGCATCAAAACTTTACTATATCCTCATCTCTTTTGATATAAAATTTACTTCCAAGCACTCTAAAATATCTAACTGTAGGAGCATGACCAAACCACAACTCATAAGGAGTCTTATCGGAATCACCTGTTATATGCACCCAGTTGAATGTGTAAACAATAGTACTAACAACTTCCTTCCAAAAGGTTTGCACAATGTTTCCTTCAATCGATATCGTTCTAGCATCATCCAAGATTGTTATGTTCTTTCTTTATACTAAAATCCATTATACTAAGGGGTTTTAGGAGCAAATAACTATCTTCTAATTCCATTCCTCTCACAAAATGTATCAAATTCAACATATGTGAATTCTCCTCCTTTATCAGATCTCAGGCACTTCAGCCTCAATCCAGTCTCAGTCTCCACCTTTGCTTTGAATATCTTGAATTTCTCCAATGCTTCTGATTTTTCCCTTAGAAAAGTCACCTACATTATGATGAATACTAAGAGGGGGGGTGAATTAGTATGCCAAAAATCTTTGCACTTAAACACTTTGTAAGACTAACAGTAAACTGGTGAAATAGTTTAATAGACAAACCGGTTAACAAACATGCAAACCAAATACCTAATAATGCATTCACCCACAGTAGCACAAACACCATAACACAAGATATTTTGACGTGGAAACCCAAATGGGAAAAACCATGGTGAGATGGAACTCACAAGTCACTATCTACAGAATAGGAACCAAACCAGTTAAGGCCAGACCGGTTAAGGTCTTACAATGTTCTTTACCAGAACAGATCTTGTTAGGAATCTCAATCTCTATTAGGAGACAAATTCGATTAAAGACTACCTTGCTAGAGGATTTTAGATCCATAGATGTGAACCACCTTGTTAGAGGATTTACAAGAGGCTTTTGGGCCTACCCAGATAAGGGCTACAGACTTGTCAAAGATGTGAGTAATCAACAAGTGTTTGATCTAGCTAATCTCATAGACTGCTTGGTTAGATCCTTGATAGCTCGTTCTTAATGCACTATAGCATTACTTCAGTCTTCTACACATTCATAATCTCTCCAACTCCTCAACCACCTTAAACCCTAGCCGCAATATCAACTATCACAATAACAATAACAACAACAACCTAAAACCCTAGACATGATGTCCTTATAAAGGAGACTGATTTCATGTCGGTCCAATAGGATTACATTACAATTTCCTAGGTTCATTGAACTTGGACATACTAGGTAATACGTCACAAAAAGCATCACTACAGTGTCGGCACCATCAAACAAGGTGGTAACTCATCACAAAGTATTACCGGTTCATACAAAATGTCAGTTGCCAGTTTGACAAAAATGAAGACTGATAGAAATGTGTTATGCTGCTTTAATCCCTCGTACCGCTTGAGGTTAATATGCCACTTCAGACTAGGAAACACTTTCTACAAAACATCAATAGTCTAAAGACTATAATACAACATACCAGTTGGAACAAATACCAATTGTGTTCTAACTTATACATATAAAGAGGGTCTTAGTGCAAGTGTGTGTCCATAAATGACAATCACAACATAAACATAAAAAATGCCAACAATCTCCCCCTTTGGCATTGATGGCAACACTTAGGAAAATAAAATTTTGACATCTAAGTGTTTTACAACAAAATCATGCCATTAGAAAAATTGCTCCCCCTAAGCATATACACTATCCCTTTGACAATACAATGTATAACAATTTTGCATATAGAGCATAAACATTGAGATATTTAGAGCATATAATCAAAATTTGATTACCAAATACTTCTCCCAATAGAATTATTCTCCCCCTTTGCCAACAATGACAAAGTGCAACTGAATAACCCTATTTTCATTTGATATTAAAAATAATAAAAGTTTATGGCAACAAGGAATTATACTTGTCAAAAATAGATTTAAAGTCCTGCAAGAATTGTTTCATCGACAGAGACCAGGACTCAAGTAGGGAGGTGGCTACTTGCATCTAGGAGACTTGTTCTTCCATAGCATCAATTGTGCTCATCTCCTATGTAATAGTTAAGGCATCCAGGTTCATATAACACTTTTGAAGAATTTGCAATCGTGGGAGTAGAACTAGTTGAAGCTCCTGCAAATCTCTAGACCAAGTGTTGATCTCTTGCTCCATTTTCGCTGATTGAAGATGAAACCAGTGAACGGTTTGCCCATAATTTGTGAAGGAATCATAAGGTAGCTTGAATGTGCTCAAGTAGGACTGCAAGTCCTGTTCAAGTTTTTGCTTCTAAGCTAGCACATTATCATAGAACAAATGGGGTTGATAGATTTTGCTGAGTAGCAGATTCCCTTCATCTAGAGCGTCCCTTATATCCTTTTGTTCTTTCTTCAGTTTAGTTTGGAGCTCATTCAACTTTTTCACCAAAGCTATATTAAGAGATTTTTGATGCTCCTTCTTGACATTAGCCTCTACTGCCTCTTCAAGGCTCTGCACTTGATCATCTACTACTGTGCATAGGAGCTTAAGTCTGGCTAGTGATGAATCAGTGTTTGGAAGATTTGTGCTGGGCATCAAACCGGTAAGTGTATCCACAATTTCTTGGATTACATCCTACTCCTTCTTCCGTCGAATTATTTCAAGGCACTCTTGAGCTACCTTGATGCTTTGCATTAGCTCTGTTTCACTTGCAGACTAGAGATCTATAGGATTGGTGAGGTCAGCCGGTTTGGCTTGACTCCCGGTTGCCTTTGGAGTCTCCATCTGGGTGCTCTTTGCCACTTCTCCTGCCTTGTCCTCTTTCGCTTTCTTCTTCTCCACTTCTCTCCTCCTCTCTACTTCCTTGTACTCCTCAGCCTTTTTCTTTTCTGCTTCCTTCTTCTTCTCCTGTTCCTTATCTTCTTCTTCCTTCTTCTTCTCCTGTTCCTTATCTTCCTCTTCTTTCTTTTTCTTTTCATCTTCTTGCTTTTTCTCCTCTTCATCTTTCTTCTTTTTCTCCTCTTCATCCTTCTTCTTCTTCTCTTCTTCATGTTTCTTCTTCTTCTCCTCTTCATCTTTCTTCTTTTTCTCCTCTTCATCTTTTTTCTTTTTCTCCTCTTCATCTTTCTTCTTTTTCTCCTCTTCGTCCTTCTTCCGCTTCTCTTCTTCATCCTTTTTCCTCTGCTCTGCCTCTTCCTTTGCTGCTTCTTGTCTATACTCGGCTTGCTTATTAGCCTATTTAGCTTGTTGCTTCTGTCTTGTTTCCTTAGATGATGTTTCCTGAGTAACATCCTCAACATCCAGAGCATCGACATCAATGGTGTCAATAGGTTCAACAACTGGGTTGCCTTCATCATCAAATACTTTGTCTGGTTTGGATATAGTTGGTTCTTCTTCAGCTTGCCATTTGGTGTCTTTTTTGACATCAGCAACTCTACCTTCTAATAACCAGAGTCTTCTTTTTCTAGTGAAGAAGAGTCCTTTATTTTGGTCAATAACATCATATAACTCAGAATTTGATAGGTTAGGAAAGTACTGTACAAAAACTTTCTCCCTAATTTCCTATTCCTTTTCTATGGCAATGCACCATCTATTATCTAATGACATATATAAAGAAATAGTGTCTGAGACTTAATCTCTAAGGGCGACCGGTCATTACTACATAGATACTGAATTATTTCCTTCTCAATCGCTTCCTTTTCATCCTCATTAAAGTCATCAAAACACTCAATTAAGTCATTTAGCACTTTTCTCCTAATATTCTTTATTGTTCTTTGACAATGTGTCAAAGGTTTATAGGAGGAGATATCTATATTTATCGGTGCAGAAGATGTCGGTTCATTCTTTGTCTTCCTCTTTGCTTGACGTGTTTTCTTTGGCTTTTCCTCAGACACAGTTTATTCTGAGTCTGGAGAGGTATTACTTGTCTTCCTCTTTCTCTGGAACACTTTAGCCAGTGTAGCTTCTGGTTTCTTCTTGGCTGGTGACCGCTTGGTCACTTTTGTAGTTGCAGTAGTAACCGATGCAGATATTGCAGGCACTGCCTTTGCCTTCTTCACTGCTGGTTCTTTCTCTTTCATTGTTGGTGGTTCCTCAGCTGGTGCTATCCTCTCAAGATAGGTGTCAGTTCTCTTCACCTTAGGATCAAGCAGCGAGGCAATAAGGGTAGAGGCATACCCTTCTAGCATATCGTACAACACCTCATAGCCCATTGGCTCCACTTCTTCATGTCTAGGCTCAACGGCCTCCATTATGCATTTATCTACTTGGATGGTGAAGCAGATATCATCTTCATATTTCTTGATGATGTCACCTGATATCCTCACTCTTTGGCTCATCTTCCTTCTGAACTCATCAAAATACTTGTTCAGAATATTAGGGTAACTGGTTCCAAGTGCTTCAATGCTTTCCTTGATTTGCTTGGTTACCAGTTGGTCACCAGACCACTGAACATCTCCTACTCCTGGGAAGTAGCCTTGGAAATAGAACAACCCAACCAGTAGTTGTCCAAACTTGAACCTAAGTGCATTATCCCATTTGATTTCCTTCAAATTCAATAGGAGTTGTCTCTACATACCGGGGCACAGATCAAATGATGCATCCTCCTTTATCATCCGATAAGCAGCATTTACCGTTGCAGCAGATACAAAGTTAATCTCGCTGGCTGAGAATGTTTGGTATCTAATCACCATACACGCATACTTCACCAGATCATCCTTGATATAATTTACTATCATGCCTCGTGAGTCACTCACTGAACCAGTGAGCTTGGACATTTCAATTTTGCTTACAGTTCTTAGGGCTGGCACTTCCCCTATGTTGTAGAGTCCGGTGACTGCATGAATTTCTTGTGGCGTGATGTCATGTGTCCTGTCTAGGTACATCTTATCACCATGGACTCTACTTAGAATGATCCTTATATGATCCTCTATGAAATCTTCCAAGAAGTAAACAACATTGTGGAGCTTTTTCTTCTCCAAAATATTAAACTCCGGTTTGATCTTCTTATCTTTACCACAAGATAAACCTAACTGGGTGTGGATTGCTAGAGACCCTAGGTCTTCTATTTTGCAATCTATGTAGTTATAAATTCCCTCTTCTACTATCACACCAGTCAGAACTTGTGATAGGGCATTATACTTGGACTTCCATTGAATAAAACTTGCAAACTCGACAGATGCACTAGAACTGGTATGAGATGCGGAAGCCATGATAGAAATCTTAAGAACTCGAGAAATACCTTTTGAAACACATGAAATTAGGGCTTACCAATTCTCCTTCACATCACACTCCATCGGTTGCTGAATCACCACTTTGTGTTCTCTACTTGACCGTTTCCAATTTGAATTTGAATCTCCTTCCCAGTTTCTTAATTTCTCCAAATCTCTGCTCAAATCGCCTTTTCATCGCTTTGCTCTTTGAAAAAAATTTCTTCGCTCGAAAACTAATAGTGAGAAATGATTTGAAAAATGATTTTAAATATATTCCTCACCTACCATCATTAATGCTCCTCCATTAGGGTGTAAACCCTAATTTTACCTTTTTACTGTTTTCGATCTTCTGCCAAACGATAGGTATATAACATACCGGTTAAGGTCTTTTACCAGTGTAAGGTGGGGGTTAGAAAAATTTTACCGTTTGCTCCCCCTAAGCTTTTCTAAAGCTTAGTTTGCCAGTTCTTCTTGTAACATTGTCAGTTTCTCCTTCTAGATTTTGTTCATGTTCACTTGAATAGTGTCAACATCAATGTTTCCTTCCAGAGTGACCAGTATATCATCAGATATGCTCTTTCTCGATCTACAGAATCTAGCAATGTGACCTGATTTGTTGCAGTGATAGTAGACCAATCCAAGTGCTCTCCAAGGTCCATTGTTCATGTTTCCATTCTTCCTTCTGCATGTTGCAGCAGTATGACCATGACCATAACATATCATATAATTTTCTCTCCATCTGGTTGTCGCTTGATAACCATCGCTTCTTGGCTGATGATTGAAGGCATTAAACCAATTGTGATTTCGGTTCACAAAAGGTTCAGGACCAGCTCCTTGGGTCCTCTGAGGATATCTTCCAGTGTTATTCATAATAGACCTGCATTCAGATGCTCTATGGCCATACTTGTTGCATGCATAACAATTACCATCAAATCTATAGGATCTAGGCTTATCATTTAGGAAATAAGGAAAATTGTTGTAAGCCTTACTCCTACACACATTAGCAGTATGTCCTTCTTTAAGATAGTTGAAACAAACAGGTTTAAACTTTTGCTTACCTTTATCCTTTGATGCTAGTTGTTTCTTTGATGTTCCAGCATTAGTACTAGAGGTCACACCTTCCTCATGACCGGAATAACCAAGTCCATTGGTATTGTTTACCGGTTTGGCAGATTCAAGATTTTGCTCTAGCTTGACAGTACTCTTGTTGAACTTAGTAAGTATTTCCTTTGACTTAGAGAATTCTTTAGAAATAGCAGCATTTGTTACCAATAGGTTTTCATTCTCAGAGATAGCAATGTTCAGTTCTCCTTGCATGTCTTCCTTTTCCACCTTGCTTGCATGGAGTTGAGAATTTAGGACACTTGTCTCTTGTTTCAGCTTGGAGATCTCATGATCTCTTTCTTTCACTAGGTCTTCAGCTTTTCTCTGGTTGTCAAGCTCTTGACACATCCGGATAGTTAGTCCTTCCAACCCCTTTCTCAGGTTGGAGTTTGATTCATTCAACTTATTTACTTCAGCAATTAGGGCTTCCATGTCTGCTTCATCTGAAGAACTATTTTTAGATAGCTCCATCAGCTTTTCTGCATGTTCTCTTCTTTTTGCTTGAGATGCCTTGTATTTGACCATAAGATCATCATAGGCTTGCTCAGACTGAGTGAGCTGGTGGGTAAGTTCCCTCAATGTGTATTCCCCCATATCTCTTTCCAAGTGGTTAAACTTATAGAAAGGTAGGCTCTGATACCAATTGATGAATACTATGAGGGGGGGTGAATTAGTATGCCAAAAATCTTTGCACTTAAACACTTTGCAAGACTAACAGTAAACTGGTAAAATAGTTTAACAGACAAACCGGTTAACAAACATGCAAACCAAATACCTAATAATGCATTCACCCACAATAGCACAAACACCATAACACAAGATATTTTGACGTGGAAAGCCAAATGGGAAAAACCACAGTGAGATGGAACTCACAAGTCACTATCTGCAGAATGGGAATCAGACCAGTTAAGGCTAGACCGGTTAAGGTCTTACAATGTTCTTTACCAAAATAGATCCTATTAGGAATCTCAATCTCTATTAGGAGACAAGTCCGATTAAAGACTACCTTGCTAGAGGATTTTAGATCCACAAATGTGAACCACCTTGTTAGAGGATTTACAAGAGGCTTTTGGGCCTACCCGGTTAAGGGTTACAGACTTGTCAAAGATGTGAGTAATCAACAAGTGTTTGATCTAGCTAATAGCATAGACTACTCGGTTAGATCCTTGATAGCTCATTCTTAATGCACTATAGCATTATTTCAATCTTCTACACATTCATAATCTCTCCAACTCCTCAACCACCTTAAACCGTAGCCACAATATCAACTATCACAACAACAATAACAACAACAACCTAAAACCCTAGACATGATGTCCCTATAAAGGAAACTGATTTCATGTTAGTCCAATAGGATTACATTACAATTTCCTAGGTTCAATGAACCTAGACATGCTAGGTAATATGTCAAAAAAAGCATCGCTATAGTGTCGACACCATCAAACAATCGGTGGGTGGTAACTCATTACAAAGTATTACCGGTTCATACAAAATGCCAGTTGCCGGTTTGACAAAAATGAAGACTGGTAGAAATGTGTTATGCCACTTTAATCCCTCATACCGCTTGAGGTTAACATGCCGCTTCAAACCGAGAAACACATTCTGCAAAACATCAATAGTCTAAAGACTATACTACAACATACCGGTTGGAACAAATACCCGTTGTGTTCTAGCTTATACATATAAAGGGGGTCTCAGTGAAAGTGTGTGTCCTTTAATGACAATACAACATAAACATCAAAAATGCCAGCACATTATTCTAGAGTAGTCATCAATCAACAACATGAAATACATGTCACCGTGCATGCTTCTCACTCTTGTAGGACCACAAAGGTCAATATGCACAAGATCCAACATACCATTAGATGTATATATCTTACTCTTAAATGATGTTCTTGTTTGTTTTCCCAACTAACATTACTGACATACTGGATTAGAAGGCTTCACATTCTCAAGCAAATCTCTAACACCTTGAGTAGAACTTATCCTTATCATACAGTCAAAATTAACATGACACATCCTCCTATACCACAACCAACTTTCATCAATCTGAGCAACCAAACAACTTTTCTCACTGGCATTCAAGTGAAACATATTAGCTTTAGTTTTAGTCCCTATTGCAATCTCTATACTAGGGGCATTTAGAATCTTTCATTTACCATTCTTAAATTGAAAATCATATCCCTTGTCAACCATTTGTACAACACTTAAAAGATTATGTTTTAAACCTTCAACATATAAGGCATCATCATTATTATTCTTACCATCAAAAGATATAGAATCTCTACCACAAATCACACAAAATTTATCATCTCCAAATATTACTATACCACCATCATACTTTTCCATATTCACAAATTTACTTTTATCACCCATGTAAACAACTGTTGTCAATTACCCATTCATCTTTTTCTTCAATCTTAGTAGCCAAAGGTTTCTCCTCAAAAATGCAACTTGTAGGATTCACTAGTACTAGATCATCTTCATTGATAGCAATAAGTACAAATTCATCTCTTGAATTCCCATTGTCTGATTCCTCATCTATCACACCTTCATCAACAACATAATAGCATCTTTTCTGATTTTTGTACTTCTGGTAGGGCTTATAAGGCTTGTCATACTTATCTTTCTTCTCATATCTATCATGTTTATCATGTCTATCATGTCTTTCAAATTTATCATGCTTATCATACCTAGACATTCTTTCAGGACACCTAGAAAAAAAATGTCCTATCTTATTACAAGAGAGACATTTCAAATGTAACTTTCCATCATACTTACCGTCTCCCTTAGGAAATCTCTGAGAAATAAGTTATTCAAGCTCATCCAACTCTCTCTCCTTCTCTTCCATCTCTCTAATCTCTCTTTCATATCTTGAAACACTAGATGAACTCTCTTCTAGATCATATAGTTGTTTCTCATATACAAAGGCTTTAAATGTGGTCTCAAATTTACCATGTGATTCTCCAAATTCACTCAACTCAAATGCAACAAGTTTACCAACCAACATATCTCTAGTAACAGTAGTCACACTCTAGATCTCATCAATAGCAACAAATTTATCTTTATAGGTAGAAGGAAAAGATCTCAACACCTTAGCAACAATCTCATTTTCCTCAAGAGTTCCACCGACACATATGATGTTCATAACAAGTTCATTCACTTTATCTCATTTTTCTTCAATGTCTCATATTTTCCCTTCAAACTCATTTATACAGGACTTTCATCTTTTTACATATCTCATGTGCATTCTTCAAACCAATCACATTAGTCATCTCTAAATCTATCAAAGAACTCAACAATGCTTCCTTAGCCCTTATGTTATGTTTAGCTTCCTTGATTTCATCAATAGTAACTCGTCCATTCAGAGGAACATTATAGACATTCTTTGTAATCTTCCAATAATCTTCTCCAAGACACTTCAAATGAACTTCCATCTGATTCCTCCAAATAGTATAATTATTCCATCAAATCTAGGACTCTCCTTCTTGAACACATAGACTATCATCTTGCATCTCCTCAAGAGATTAAGCTTCCTCCAGAGGATCTAGCTCTAATATCACTTGCTGGCAACAACAAAGAAGGAAAACTGAGAGGGGGGATGAATCAGTTTTCATCGAATTAAACAATTTAAGTACAATCTTAGATTTGATTAACTACAACAAAAAGAAAGATAACAACAATGATATCAACACACATAACACCAATATTTTTGACATGGAAAACTCGATTAAGGGAAAAAACACAATGGGAACCTACCCACAATAAGATGATACTTTGTAGTAGTATGTGTAAATATTATAATGGGGAATGCACATGCATTTAGGCACATTTCCTAGAGCTCACTTTTGAAAATAAAATGATCCAGAAGGCTCCAACCCTCAGCGAAGGTTCACTACCTTACAAAAAGATTTGGACTACAATCTGGAAAGAATGAACTGCAAAAATAGCATCTGCTAATGCCCAATGGTTGTTTCAGTTAAGCTTAAATGTTTTCCCTTCACCAATCTCTTCTCAGCACACACACTAAAAGATGAATTCACTTGATCACACATACACCACTCTCAAATAATGCAGACTCAAAAACACCAAATTACATGAATATTACATCCATTTATACAAGTCATCAACATTGACTACAAGGTCAGCCAAACACTTAACACCTAATTATAAAATTACATCACACACTACATAAATCAACTGCCATACCACTACAATGTCATAGACAACATATCATGGACCTAAATCAACTCCTCAGATACAAACCACCACCAAAAATCACGCTAAGATCAACCACAACACGATACACCACCAAACTACCACATAACACAAAGAATATCACCGGACCCAAAAGATCTTCAATAAATCGCACAAGGATCAATGTGGACCACCAAAACAAATAGGAAATGATTATGAAACACCAACAATCATGTTAGAACCATCCACAATAGCTACACCAACACCACTTATTCAAATATTCATCGATCAACACGCTAACACTCAAGAACACTTAACGACATCAACTCAGATAAGAAAGATATCTTTCAGAGCACAAAATCATGAACCATATGAAATGAAGATACACATGAACATTCCAAACATTATCCCAAATCCGCAACATAAGATATGATCATACCTGAGCACAATGGATCAAACACTAGAACACTGCAATACTAAACACTAAAAACCAGTCCTCATACTGGAATCCATAACTCGATCAAATCGCCACATAGTATCATGAAATAAACACTAAATCAACAAGAGATACTTCAATACTGAAATCATAAATCCACTCTAGCACATTTGTAACATGCTAACTAAAACAACCAAGCCAACTCACTACAACGCTGAAACACAAGAATATGTTGACATCAATGACAACAACATTTCCTAGCAGCAACAATATCTGACACCATGTTCGATCATTATGATACATGTGAATTATTACAAAACACCTAATAAAACCCTCTTAACAATTCAAGGTGCTAGTCCCCCTCAAAATTATCAACCTCTCAACAAACCTCTCTTAGTGGTTCAAGGTAGTTATAGTAATGATGCCTTTTACACTCCTAACAAACCAATTATTACTATGCAAGGAAGATATCACACTAAGAGTCCTTATAAGTATTCTAAATAGATTACTCAAGAGAGTTGCAATTCAGTTGCCCACACATATAACACATGGAATAATAGGCAACCTAATCCTCCTCTGGTTATTCCTTCTTTACTTCCCACTTCTCAACCTATTCTTCCACTAGCACCTCGTCTATCACAACATCTTGGTAAGAGTATGATCTTATTGAACAACTTAAAGAAAATCCTACCAAGATATCACTTTGGAATTTGATTTAAACCTCATCTATATATCATGGAATGTTACAAGATTCTTTAAAGAACTTGGTTGTCCCACCTATAGTGACACCTAATAACATGGCTTCTTTGATTGATCGTATGAAAGAATCTAAAACTCAAATTGTGCTCACACAAGATGAGTTACCCTCTCATGAGATCCAACATCAATATGATCCTCTTATGATTGTTGTTCTTATCAATGATAATGTTATAAGAATATTAACCTTAGTGGATAATGGATCTGACCTTAACATGTGTAGCATTGATTTATTGCATAAGATTAAAGTTAATCCTTCTCTTTTCAACCTGATTCTCTTTTTATTCGTGGCTTTGACAATGTTGCTAAACAATCTTTGGGTATTATAACCTTTCCTATTGAGGTGGGACCTATTATTTAATCTACACCTATTCATTTCATGTTCGATAAGCTTACCTATAATATTCTATTAGGATGACCTTATCTTCATAATATGCAATTTGTCCCTTCTACTCTTCATTGTAGTGTGAAATTCATTTATAACAACAAGATGCATACATTGCTTGTTGATACAAATCTACAAGCATGTTCGCAAACTTCTAAATCTTATTCAACTTCTTATAATTCTTCTAAAAATACTCCTACTTCTTCAAGTGCTCTTGATTCTTCTTCCACCCAAGTTCAAACACCATCTCCTCCTAAAGATACTTCTTCACCAGAAGCAGTGTTCTTAGAAGATGATTGGGGGTCCTTAGATTTTACACCTACCTTTATAGGAGAATATAAAATGCCCCCGATAGAGTTTAAGACTAAAAAGGAAGATGATATGGTGGAGACAAAAAAGAAACCTACTTTGTCTAAACAAATTAGTAATGATTTTGTGGCCTCTTCTGATTTAAAAAATTCTTCAAAATCTTCTTCTAAATTATCTAATAATGACATTGAGATATATGAGGCCCTGCCATCTCTTTCTGATATGGCATCCCTGTATGGTCCAGGGTTTGACATCTTAGCTAAGAATTGATATAATGACAATGGTTATGGTGCAAATGAACAAAGGATTAAGGTTCCTTTAGAAAACAACATACCTAAAGCCTCATTTGGACTTGGATCTAATCCTTCAAAGCCCACCAGATGATCTAAAAGACCATCTCTCAATGTAAATTATATATTTAGTAGTTATGATGACTTCATCTCAATTAAATCATCCTCTACATCTCTCAACACTCATAAGGAAATTATGGTGATTGACAAGTCTCTTTATGAATCTCTCTAAGAGATGAACAATCCCATTCATGAGGTTTTACCTTCTATCATACCATATCTTCTATAAATAAGGCCCTAATAAATTATACTTGTCCCTCTTCTAATTTTTCCTCTATGTATGAGAAAATTTGTGTGCAAGAGGATTGTGACTTAGAGGCCCATTCTTCTACTAGAGACTACTTTCCTGATCAAGACATTTCAATACTTATCATCTTATACATGTTTTTTCTCTCTCATTGATTGTAGAGAATTTAACATGTCGTATTCAAATTCTTCATCCAATATATCATATATTTAAATAACATTAGTGGCTCTTATATTTCTCTTTACCATGTGAAATTGGTAGCTTACCTATTGGGGGCTCATTGTGATTCATGATAGTACAATTTCACATGCAATCATACTTTGGAAGCAACATAATAGCCTATTTTTGTCCCACCTCTTGTCTCTATGTATGGGGGCAAGAATGATTTCAAACATCTCTCTTCTTAAGATTATACTTTCCCTTTGGTGAAGTAGTTTCTTTTATAAGGATCTCTTATTGATTGTAGAGGTGTATATTCCTATTGGGAATTACCTGTCTCATATTGGAACAATTATCCCATATGAGGATCTTAAGTACATATCCTTAACTAGGACCTCTTCCTTAGTATTGGAAGTTTATAATCATTCATAAAATCCCGTTTCTTTATTGAGTGGTATATTTTATAATGAGCCCTTCTATGTTGTGGATGTGCTTATCCTTGATGAGGATCTCTTTCCTTCTTTTAGAAGAGTTTTTACTTTTATAAATGATCCATGTTTGATGTCCTTGCCTCTATGCTTGGGGGGAAAGGGTGGTATTTAATCTTCTGTTTCTTCTCCCAATGATTCACCTTTCCTTTTTTGAGTTGCATTTTTCATTTGATGTCATTTCTTGCATAGAATATGTGTGCTCTTTGTTTAGGACCTATTCTTTGGTTGAAATAATACATCTTTCATGAAAAATATCTCCTTAGTGAAAGTGTGGAATCCTTCACTAATAGTCCTCTTTTCCTAAGATATTGGAGAAGGTGTGTATTCTTATTTTCCTTCTCCTCTTTTTAAAAGATGTTATATTTATCAAAGAACCCTTCTATTCTCAAAGGTGGATGTCTTTGCATAACATGATCTCTTCCTCCTTTTATCCATTAAAAATACCCCTTTACACTTATCATTATTTAAAAGGTAGTTTCCTTTCCAAAATATTAATACTTCACATATTGTGTCAGAGATCTCCAATTCTTGCACACTTGATTGTGTTAGAATCATGATTTAGATCTCTTTCTTACCAAATGATTCTCCATTACTTTTGATCTTATATCAAACCTTGTTGTGAGCATTTGTCATCAATATTCCTTCACAATTTGACATGGTAAACATGATACCATGTTTCAAATCACTAATTAGCAAGTCTAAATAGGGGGGGGGCATATAGATACGCTCAAATTTCATCACTCTTAGTAAGAATTTAGGTAATTTTGTGATTTCATCTAACAATGTGCTTTTGTAGGATGTGGTTCCTAATTTTTTACTACAGATATCATTGGGGGCTTCATTCAACATCTTATAGAAATATCATTTTTCCCATGAAAGTTTATTTTTCTATACTTTAGATTGGATATGCACATAGTGTCACATGACCACTAAAGTGGGGGCTAAATGTAGCGACGTAAATTTTACACCCTTAATTAGGGTTGTACAATTTCACACTTGGGTTAGCACCCGTCTTAGTGTGTTGCATTTTGCATTTTCAAGATTCCTTAAAGAATTTTTAATTACTAATTTAGTTAAATATAATTTCCTCTCTCATCATTCTACACATTATAAAATTGGGCCCTTAACCCTAAGTGTGCCCCTTTTATTTAATCTTCTTTAATCAATTAATTAATTAAGTCCTAATAAGGTCCTATTTCGACCTTCATGGACTGATCTCACATATCTAAACACCCTGGATTGTCACACCGAGCTAGGATTAGCTTTGTAATCACAAAACCTTGCATCCCTAAAAATTTGGAAAAAAGTTGGCCGGACCAAACCGGACCATGGTGCGGCACCATGGTCCCTACTTTTTCTCCACGAATTTTGGTATTATGTTTTGGTAGTATTATAATGTTTAAATCTTTCTTTGTGCAAAATAATATCAATTCTAGGTCAACCTATGATCAAAAATAAAATTAGGGTTTCATATATATAACCTTTTCTTTCCTTATTTGAGGGATTTGATTCTCAATCAAGTGAAGGAGACCTCTTATGAAGTGAAAGTGTAGGTTTGTGTGGAGTCTACAATCAGCAAGCCAAGCATTCATTGAGTTTCATCAACCTTCTTTCATCACAAATTGCAACCTAGGAGATATTGAAGAATAATAAGGAGATCACCGATAGTTGATTGGCTTGTACCTCTCCCTTAGGGCTTGGTATGGTTTCATGCTATTTTCATATCTCTATGTGAGTTTGCACAACACTTATTTACAAATTTACATTATTTATTTACATCCATTATTGCATTTGTGACTTGAAGCATTTACATTTATATTATATTCATTTAGGATTTTTACTTCAAACAAAACGTAGGACTCCAGTTTGCATCTTTAGCTCATTAGGATCTTATAAACACATGAGATTATAGGGCACACACACACTTTTAAATATTATATTGGCTATTTTTGTAGGTGGAAATCACCAAAACAAGGGGTTTGACTAAGGTAAAACCCTATATAGACACCCATACACCTTTTTTTTCAGATCACAAGTGTAGGTATAGTATTTCGATGGAGTTGTGTGTTGGAAAAATGGCATTGTGATGTCAAAAGCATGTTGAATCAATGTGATATGCGCATTTGATTGGCATTGTGATGTCTACGTCATGGTGAGCATGGCGCATGCATTTGATATACTCCAATGGGTCAGTATCGATGAGACATTTCTGCATCTTCTCGATGATCTATTTCAGTGTGACTTGGGTTTTATCTAAGTCATGTTGTGCAGCTAGCCAAAGTCCCATTTCCTGGCAATGAGCTTTTGGTTCGGTGAGACGGTGAAGTGGTCCTAGTGAAAAGGTATGTCAATGTGGTTTTAGAGTTTAGTAAGACTCTCTAAGTAGTTAGTCACAATCACATCTCTCTTTGATGAGTTACCATATCATAATGACATTTGAGTGGTCTTGGCAATATGTGGTATTTCAGTGTGACAGTCAAGTTTGGTAAGATGCTTCAGGTCAATAGTCAATGCCACTCTTCTTACCAACAAGCTATGATATCAATAAGATAGTTAATGTTCTATGGCAAAAATGTAGATTTTAGTGTAACCTTTGATGGTCAATGAGACATGTTAAGCCATTAACCGAAGTCATACCTTTCATTGAAAAGCTGATTTCGATGAGACATTCGATTTCAACAAGATAGTTCTAAGACATTGTCAAAGGTCAATCTGCTTAGTTAGCAAATAGACTTTACACTACTTCGAACAAGCATGTTTAGACAAAAAAATAAGTATTTTGTAATGAAATATTGTGTTTGTAATTAACTGGGTTTTTTCAGTTTGTGAGGAACAGTTCAAAGACAGTTTTCTGAGAAACGAAGTAGGTAGATTTGTAATCAATCGGTGATTAATGTCAAGGATACTACAGTTGAGAGAAGTGGTTCATTTTAGTGTAATATTAAAAGGTGCAAATGTTACAAATGTTTGTTGCTAAATGTGTTATGTTTCAGTAGGAATTCAAAGATAAGTTTGAGAAGATCAGTATTTGTATATTTTAAAAAGCATATGTTAAAAGGGTTCTGCACTAGACCATAAAAGAGCCCATTGGTCAGAAGAAGAATACAAAGATAGAAACAACATGCTATAAGAGAGCCCATTGGTCAGAAGAAGAAAGTGACTCCAAAGAAGAAACAAGAACCTAAGGCACCAAATACTCTTACACCGGAATAGTTGATCAATAAAATCACACAAGAAGGTAACCTTAGTAATGTGAATAAACTTTATCATTCTTTCAAGGATTCAGATAAGGATACTATAGAGGAAAGCATTATTTTATACCTATATATATACAAGAAAGTTCTTATTGAAGTTGTAGATGATCTACCAAATGATTTGTACTTAAGATTAGAGGCTAAAAGAATGTCGATAATGGAATTAGACAAGAAATTAAAGGTAGAATCTTTACTTGTTGTGCATCCTATTAATTCCAAATAGGAAATTTATGATTTAATATCAGAAGCAAATAGAATAGTTCTTGTGAGTGGTCACCGGTAGGTTAGCCTTATGGCAGGTAGAGTGAAGGAAATAGCAGATGAAATAGAAGATAAGTGGGATATATTTTTGTGGAAAGAGAGAAGAAAGAAGAAAAGGATAGACATAAAATAGATAAATCTTTTGTTAAAGTATATCAAAAAGATAAAGAAAAAGGAAAAATTGGTAGTGTACCTGATATCACGATAAAGGATAACCTTCCTCCACTGACACATGATACCCCACCAATAACTATAGAGGCACCGACATAAACTGATAGTCAACCAAAAGAGAAGGCGGAGGAAATGACACAAGATGACACTATTACAGAGTCTAATATTCTTTTTACCATGAATGTGGACACACATGATTTTAACATTGCAATGGATAAGGAAACTATAGAGGAAAAGAGAGCTGAAGCTACAAATGTTGAGTTCTCTGAGTCACCGGTAAACACTATTGACTCTCAACAGAATATTGAGGAGACAACTGAAGTTAAGAAAAATGAAACCACCCCTAATTATACTCAGCTTAACATTGAGAAACTAGTAGAAACATAAGTAGAACCACAAACTGAAATTGGAACAAGACAAGAATAGAGTGTAGCTATACTGATAGTCAGAAAGGTAGATAGTAAGGATGAAAACAAAGTTGAAAAACAAAGTGAGCATAAGGAATAAATAGTGAATACAGAAGAGGTCAATGATGGAAACAAGATAGCAGAAGTGGTTAAGGAATTCGGAGATGAGAAGAAACCAACTGTAGAACCTCACACTCTACTTGACACTTCCACTATGGATTACAGACCTACTAATGTGACATATGTACTTTTAGATTCCATAAAGAAGATCACCGAATGCAACACCTTAGAATTTAAGGCCATTGATGATACTTTACCTATTTTTAAATTGATTGCACTGGATTGTAAGATAGACAACATTTCTGGATCTTTAGGTAAATTAGACACACTGTCCAAATTAATTGCTTCAAATATTCTAACTGTAGACAAAATTAATGAAGAGACTGTTAAGCAAACAATGAATAAGGAGAAAGGTGAATTATTTGATAAGACTATTAAGGACTGCACAAATCATATTGATTCTTTATTACTGACACATAATTCCACTATTTTGGAATATAAAGAATTGTATAAGGAAGCATGCAAGCCTCAACACCTAATAGAGGATATTGATCAGGAGATAAGGAAAACACAGAAAGAGATTAATGATATAGCAGATAACATGATAGGTTCTTTGGAACTTACTTCAGTTTTGGATCAAGAAATGGTAGTTTTTGAAGAAAATGTTGAAAAATTAGAAAAGGAAAAAGCAAGGATAAGAATGAAGGCCCAGGAGCTGAAAAATAAACTTGGTCCTAGATTGGACAACCTTCTAACACATCGGATTGAGCTATTTAAAGCAACCATTCAAGGAGAAAGATCACCTGAGCAACAAATGCATTATTTGATTGGGATGATCAGATAGACTGAAATCATTATTTTTGACAACACTAAATTCATGCAAAGTCTTAATCTGATTTTAGTAGATATCTTTCAGATTGTACATAACCAGTTACAGGCTTTGAGGTAAAATTTTGAACTCTTTGATTCTTTTTTACATCCTTTGTCATTGATGTAAAAGGGGGAGTAGTAGTGTGGGATAAAAATATACAAAAGGGATCATTTGCTTAGGGAGAGCACTCTTATTTTTGGATATCAGCTTTTGATTTTTCTCATGAGTGTTGCCATCAATGCCAATTATAAATCCAGATAAGAATAGTTGATGTTGTCATTGATGGGAATCAAATGGTAACATGTTTCATAGGTTACACTGACAACATACATCATCTACCAGCATCGACATGCACAACAAAGATTATTCATAGCGACATCCATTCTACACCAACAAAAGATCTTACCGACACTCCTAAATAACATGGAAATTATATTTTTTTATATTGTAATATTATATTGTAAAGACTCATATATGTATGAGATCTTATAGGTCATTTTGTAAGTAAGAAAGGGAAGTAAGGATATGTAATTAGGTAATGAATGCAAGCGGTATATGAGAGTGAATAACTATATATGTATTATGATGTAATTATTCTATGAGTGAATAAGAGTAGAGCAAAGTGAAGAAAGGTTTATGGTAGAGATATCTGACAGAGCTGAAACTGGTACTGAATCCAGCATTGCAGATGCTATTTTGAGCAGTACATTGTCATTGGATTTAACCATCCAATTGTGTAGTCAGTGTGACTCCTATTTTGTGATTGAGCAGTGAGCTCTAGGCTGTTGGCCTTCCTACATGTGCATGTCCCTATTGTATAAGTAATATTTATGCATAATGGCCAGTGAGTAAATATTGTGGATCACAAATCCCACCGAGGTTTTTCCCCTATCGGGTTTCCTCACCAAAAATATTTGTGCTATAGTGTGCATTGATGGTTATACTGTTACTTCTCTTTATTGCATTATTACTTGTTTACTGGTATATTAATTTGGGTTATAAAGTTGCAAACAAGTTTAAATATTTTATAAACCAGTTGGACACTGATTCACCCCCCCATCTCAGTGTCTTTGGGACTAATCAAGTATCTAACAATTGGTATCAGAGCCTAGTCCTCTATTTGTAGAAGCCTAATAGCTTGAGGCAGATTCTGAAACTAGTACCGATGGAAAGTTTGAGACAATAGTTGGAAGGAGCTCTTGAAGATTTTGGTGAATAAAAATTGAAGAATATCAAACTAGAAGATGAACTCAGAACTGCTTGGGAATTTATCAAAGAACTTCAAGATAACCTGGTTATAGTGAAGAATAAGAGAAAAGAATTACATGTGCAATTGCAAAATCAAGATGATAAAGAAAAAAAACTCTCAGAGATATTGCAGAGAAATTGAGACAAGAGAATAGTAACATGAAGAATGAAATAAAAAATTTAACCATGAGACTATGCAAGGATATTGAAGATAGAAAGCCAAATGAGGAAGATTTGGCCATGAGACTTAATGCAAGATCAGATGAATCTCAAAGGCTTAGTTATGAAAATGATATGCTTAAAATTGATTTGATTCACATGCAACATGGCAAAGAGGAACTTTTGAGACAAGTTAGCACTTTGGAAAGTGAGTTGGTCACTGCAAATGAATACAAAGACAAATTCAAGAAAAGTTCAGATAATCTTGATGATATGTTGAAAAATTAGAAACCTGATTGAGAAATAATTGGACTTGGATTTAAACATGGAGAAATTTTTGGGATTGCAAACAATCATGATCACAATAAACCGGTAAGGTAACCTAATGCTTATAAATTTAATGGGAAATGTTATAATTGCAACAAATTTGGTCATAGAGAAAATCAGTGCAGGTTTAGGAATAATCAGAATACAAACTTACCCATCGATCAATGTTCCAAATGCAATAAAAATGGTCATAACTTAGACAATTGCAGAATGAATGTGAAATGCTATGTTTGTGGTAGATTTGGACATTTATCTAATCAATGCAGAACTCAAACTGTAGATGTCTAAAAATGGTCAACGCTTGCGGAGTCATACTTTAACATTCGCGCATTGCCTTATTTTAGGGTTTTTGCGTCGCATTAACAGTTCTTCTATTTTGCACACTTGGTCTTTATCATTTGTAAGCATCGAGTCCTTCTTCTGCATTCTTCATTTGTCTCGCTTTCGAATTTGGTCTTGTAGATAACATTCTTCAGTCATGATTTTGGTCGATCTTATCCTGTCGCATCAATGTGCGTGTTCATTTGGCATTTAATTAATGAATGAAAAATTATAAATTAATTTACCTAATTTTCCAATTTACTAATTTCTCCTAATTCCTAATTTTCTATTTTCTCCTATTTTTCTAATATTTCCCCTAATTTCATGGGAATGACATTTCAATCTTGTCATAATTTGTCATAATTTGTCAATCAATCAATTTTGCATAGCAACCTTGTCAATTTTGTCATAATTTGTCAATCAATCAATCTTGCATAGAAAGTGTCAATTTGTCATAATTTGTCATATTTGTCATTCTTGATTTGAAATTTCCTTTCAAATCTCTTCATGCTAATCTGGTCTTTTCTCCAATTTATCTATAAATTGGATGAATTTCTTCAATCATGGCCCCCCTGATTGATCAATCAATCACGCTTCAAGTATTCTTACGCTGCCATCTTGTCAATCTTGCTTTCATATTATGCTTATGCACTTGTAGGTGAGATCCACAAAACAAAGCAATTTGAAGGAGAAAGAAGGACAATGAAGAATCATGGAGGAGACATTCATGTTTGTGTTGGTTTGCATTTGAATTGAATGTTTTATTTCCATTTCTCTATTGAGTGTTTTTAGGATTCTTGTCATTGCAATCTGGTTTTGTGATTGAGCTAGTCTAATTTGCTACTTGCTTTGATGATCCTCGAATTCCTATCTACACAAACTAGTCAATGTTATGGAAAGGCTATTCAAAGAAACAATGTAACTTGTTATGCATGTAACAAGATTGGGCATATTGCAAAATTTTGTAGAAGTAAGATTGTATCGGGAAACAATAAAGGATCTAAAGATTAAGGCAAAGAAAAGTTAACTAAAACCAAGCAAGAATTTTCTAAACAATGGATTAGGAAGAGAGATCAAAGAATTGATGAATCTATCTCTACACCGGTAGAACAGAGCAATCCTACACCGGTAGGAGATTCTTCATCTAACTAAGGAATAATCCTTAGGGGTAAGCCAAAAAATTAAAAATCATGCATTTACCCTCAGTTGGTGGTAAGAAGTTATATTTCTTCTTTACCGGTGGATATGTGGAATTTTCACTTCACCAACAAATCATTTATTACAATTATAAGTTAATTTTTGGTTATAAAGGCATTGCAACTTCTCATTTCAATTCACCAAGCATCCAAGCATTCAAAGAGAGAGAAATTGAGCAAAGGCATTCTAAAGGCGAAACAACAAAGGTCTTTTCAAAGCACTCGAGGATTTCATAGTTAAAAGGTATTTATCTTTCACAATGGCATCTTCATCTTCTATTTCTGAATTCGTAGCAAACCCTACCATTGTGGAAAACATAAAATGACCTAGACCCATTTTCAAGATCATTGCTAAGATAGAAAAAATAGATGACTCTATTGGTGCATTTTCTAGAATCTCAAAAGGAGTCGCATTTGCTAAAGACCCTAGGGCATACATACATTATTACATAGAAAGTTTAGGATCCAAAGATTTGATGAACATATATATGAATGTAATCATTGACAAGAACAGGGTAGTGAAATCAGAACATAAGGTAGTTAAGGATTTAGGTTTCATAGATATCCTCCATATGTCAGAATTATCAGACGAATCTGTTCGCTATGTCTTCAATAGGGTTCATAATGAATTTATGTGGTTGGAATCAGTATTTAAGATTACTAAGGAAGCTATAAGAGTTGTTACTAGTTTACCCTCCACTGGTTCTAGATCTGACAAGAAGAAGAAAATCCCTAACAAAGAGGTTATAAGATTAACCGGAGCTACATTTGACAACTGGTCACTTAGGGTCAATGATATAAAGGATAAAAATGTTAAATTTTCTAGCATGGTCATTGGCTATAAAGTTGGTCATACAAATAGGTTGAATTTTGTATCTAGTTTGTGCATTCATAATGCACATGAGATGATATTGAACAATGCAAAGATTGATATTTGTGAATGGTTAAAGGATGAACTATTAGAGAATTTGCATAAGATCAAAGGTGATAAGAAAGGAACCTTCAAATTTGGAAGTCTGATAGTATGTTTAATTCTTTACTCTTCAAAAGAGATCCCCAGTATAGGACATAAGGATTTTGCCTATGATACTTCAGTTGGAAAATAGATAAAAGAGGCAATCACCAGTATGGGATTTGATGGTGATAAGTTAGCAAAAGACTACTTTAAGAATTTCCAAGCTAAAATGAGACAAAGGGAAAGGATTCCCCAAAGCATTGTGGATGAATATGATAAACAGATATGCTTTGTAGTAAAAAGAGATGAAATTTTGATGGAAGCAATTAGACTCAGAATTGTCTGGATTACTGAAATGGGATATGAGGTGGATTCTCACATCTTAGAATCATATGTTAAAATACTCCTAGATGCTCCATTGGAACCAATAGAGAAAATATTTGGTAATGTTGAAACCATTGAAAGTGATGTTTCTATGATGAAGCAGAGGAAGAAAAGAGATAAATTTATGAAAGATGCTTCTAAAATGGTAAAGGATGTTATAGCAGGATTGATGAATCTTGGAAGTATTGCTGCTAGTGTGACATAAAGTCAATCAAAGCATAAACCAGTAGCTCACACTTCCCCTGTGGCTACTTCTTATGATTCTGATAGTGATAGGGCAGCTAAATTCAAGAGAGTGGATAGGAAGAAAAGAAAACCCTCATTGACACCTACTCCATCTTCCAAGAAGTCAAGAACATAGAGAAAGAAACAATAGGCTTTAAGAGAGCCCATTGGTCAGAAGAAGAAAGTGACTCCAAAGAAGAAATAAGAACCTAAGGCACCAAATACTCTTACACCGGAAGAGTTGATCAATGAAATCACACAAGAAGGTAACCTTAGTAATGTGAATAAACTTTATGATTCTTTCAAGGATTCAAATAAGGATACTATAGAGGAAAGCATTATTTTATACCTATATATATACAAGAAAGTTCTTATTAAAGTTGTAGATGATATACCAAATGATTTGTACTTAATATTAGAGGCTAAAAGAATGTCGATAATGGAATAAGACAAGAAATTAAAGGTATAATCTCTACTTGTTGTGCATCCTATTAATTCCAAATAGGAAATTGATGATTTAATATCAGAAGCAAATAGATCAGTTTTTGTGAGTGGTCACCAGTAGGTTAGCCTTATGGAAGGCAGAATGAAGGAAGTAGTAGATAAGTGGGATATATTTTTTGTGGAAAGAGAGAAGAAAGAAGAGAAGGATACACATAAAATAGCTAAATATTTTGCTAAAGTATATCAGAAAGATAAAGGTAAAGGAAAAATTGGTAGTGTACCTGATATCACTGTAAAGGATAACCTTTCTCCACCGACACATGATACCCCACCAATAACTGCAGAGGCACCGACACAAACTGATTGTCAACCAAAATAGAAGGCAGAGAAAATGACACAAGATGACACTATTTCGGAGTCTGATATTCTTTTTACCATGAATGTGGACACACGTGATTTTAACATTGCAATGGATAATGAAACTACAAAGGAAAAGATAGTTGATGATACAAATGTTTAGGTCTCTGAGTCACCGGTAAACACTATTGACTCTAATCAACAAAATATTGAAGAGACAGCTAAAGTTAAGAAAAATGAAACCACCCCTGATGATGCTCAACTTAACATTGATAAACCAGTAGAAGCAGAAGTACAAGCACAAACTAAAATTGAAACATGACAAGAACAAAGTGTAGCTAAACCGATAGTCAGCAAGGTAGACAGTAAGGATGAAAACAAAGTTTAAAAATAGAGTGAGCATAAGGAAGAAATAGTGAATAAAGAAGAGGTCAATGATGGAAACAAGATAGCAAAAGTGGTTAAGGAATCTGGAGATGACAAGAAACCAATTACAGAACCTCACACTCTGCCTAGCACTTCCACTATGGATTATAGACCCACTAATGTGACATATGTACTTTTAGATTCCATAAATAAGATCATCGAATGCAACACCTTAGAATTTAAGGCCATTGATGATACTTCACCTATTCTGAAATTGATTGCACTGGATTGTAAGATAGATCACATTTCTGGAGCTTTAGGTAAATTGGACACATTGTCCAAGTTCATTGCTTCAAATATTCTAACTGTAAACAAAATTAATGAAGAGACTATTAAGGAAACAGTGAATAAAGAGAAAGGTTAATTCTTTGATAAGACTATTAAGGACTGCACAGAGCATATTGATTCTTTATTACCGACACTTAATTCCACTATTTTAGAATATAAAGAATTGGATAAGGAAGCATGCAAGCCTCACCACCTAACAGAGGATATTGATGAGGAGATAAGGAAAACATAGAAAGATATTGATGATATAGGAGATAACATGATAGGTTCTTTGGAACTTACTTAAGTTTTGGATAAAGAAATGGCAATTTTTGAAGAAAATATTGAAAAATTAGAAAAGGAAAAGGCAAGGATAAGAATGAAGGCCCAGGAGCTGAAAAATAAACTTGGTCCTGGATTGGACAACCTTCTAAAATGTCAGATTGAGATGTCTAAAGAAACCATTCAAGGAGAAAGATCACCAGAGAAACAGATGCATTATCTGACCGAGATGATCAGACAGACTGAAATCATTATTTTTGACAACACTAAATTCATGCAAAGTCTTAATCTAATTTTAGCAAATATCTTTCAGATTGTACATAACCAGTTACAGGCTTTGAGGTAAAATTTTGAACTCTTTGATTCTTTTTTACATCCTTTGTCATTGATGTCAAAGGGGGAGTAGTAGTATGGGAGAAAAATATATAGAAGGGATCATTTGCTTAGGGAGAACACTCTTATTTTTGGATATTAGCTTTTGGATTTTTCTCATGAGTGTTGTCGTCAATGCCAAAGGGGGAGATTGTTGGAATTATACACTCATATGAGAATGGTTGATGTTGTCATTGATGGCAACCAACTGGTAACATGGTTCATAGGTTACACTGACAACAAACATCATCTACCGACATCAGTAGGCACAACAAATATTATTCACACCGACATCCATTCTAGACAGACAGAAGATCTTACTGGCACTCCTAGCCGACATGGAAATTATATTATTTTGTATTGTAATATTATATTTTATAGTCGACATGATATATTGTAAAGACTCATATATGTATGAGATCTTATAGGTCATTTTGTAAGTAAGAAAGCGAAGTAAGGATATGTAATTATGTAATGAATGCAAGCGGTATATGAGAGAAAATAATTGTATATGCTGTAGCGTCGTAAATTGTACGCACTTGCTAAGGCAGTACAATTTCACACCTAGTTTAGCACCCGCCTTGGCGCGGTTTGCATTTTGCATTGCATTTCCCCTTTAGCACTTAATTAATCAAATTAATTAGGTCTAAGGTCCTATTTCATCATCCTTCACATCATAAAGTCGGGCCCTTTCATTAAAGTGTGCCCCTTTTCATGTTATTCCTCCAATACATCATCTAATCAAAAACCCTAATTAAGTCCTATTTTGAACTTGGGGGCTTAATTTCAGGGGTCAAAACATCTCAAAATCACCTGTAACTTTGGGATTCTCTCTAAAATCATCATATCTGACGGCCCTGAAAATTTGGTGAAAAGTTTCCGGGACCATGGCGCCCGGAGTGCACACAGTCCCGGACATTTTTCCTGAAATTTTAGGAGCACGATCCAATCATAAAATAAAGCTTAACCCCAAGAAATTGGTGGGATATTCAATCTCTAGGTCGGCCAAAAGACGAAATTGCGACCTAGGGTTTCATACATAAGAGCTCTCTTTCTTCATTTGAAGGGATCGAAATTTTGTTTTCAGGAACCTCAGATGCAGTCAAAGAGCAGATCTTTGAAGACTTCAACAACATTCAACATCCCTCTATCAAGCATTTATCAATTCCATTCATTCATTTAGGGCTTGGAAGACATTGAAGAACAATAGGAGATTACCGACTGAAGATTGGCTTGTACCCCTCCCTTGGGGGTTGGGTATGATTTCATATTGTTTTCATGTCTTTGCATAAGCTTCAATATCTCATTTATTCATGCTTTAGATCACTTTGCATCTTGATTTAGAGCATTTACATTATCATTGACAAGCAATTAGGGTTTACTTTCTAGGTTGCTCTAGTTTGCTTACTTGCATTTTAGATCTTGCACACACACAAGGTCTGCACACACATTACTTTTACAATACAACTTGGCTATTCGTGGAGGTGGAAATCATCGAAGTGGGGGTTTGACTAAGGCAAAACCCTATATAGCTGCCCAAACACCTTTTTCAGATACAAGTGCAGGTTTCGAGACTCGGACGATGCCGCAGGTTGCAAATCCGGGAAAAGCAGGTCGAGACAGCACCCCACACCAAATTGCAGAGAAAAATACCAGGACAGGGGCGTGGGGCACCCTGGTCCTGCCAGGACAGGGGCGTGGGGCACCCTGGTCCTGCCAGGACAGGGGCGCTGGGCACCCTAGTCCCTGGGATAGAGGCGCTGGGTGCCCTGGTCCTCCTGATAGACAGCATTTCTGACAGTTTCCAGAGTGCAAAACAGCAGTTTCAGGTGCAGTTTTGGGACAGAATCAGGACAGTGGCGCCCGCGCCCCCATCTCAAACATTTTCAGTCAAATTTTGACTCCGGGTACGCATCTGCATTCTTGTTTTATCCTTGTGTTTATAGCTTTCCATTGTTTAAGTTCAATTCTGCAAATCTTGTTGTTAGCTCATACTTGCATTTTAGGGTTAGGAATTGAACTTGCATAATCTTACCTTTCAATTACAACAAAGGAATAGAAATCCTAATAGGTAGCTCATGGCTCTCTCTTTCACAAAAAGAAGTAGCCAATTGTGTGATACCTCTAGGCTCTTTCGTATTCCGTAATGTGTATCAAAAGGTAGGATTAGGGCATGATAACCTAGTCTCGCTTTTTCTCCCACACATTTTGGTGAACCTGACGTGAATCTATCATTGCTTCTTCTTGCATTGCATTTGTTAGATCTAGATCTAGATTTAGTGTGTTTTCATTTCATTTTTCATTAAAAAGAAGAAAAAAAAATAAAAATAAAAGAGTGTGTTTCTTTGCATTGTGTCTTTAATTTTCATGCAACTTTCATTTCAAAATGTCAGACTTTATTTGCAAAATGTTCATGCTTATGATGATTATTATGAGTATAGCCAAGATGAATTAGATGAAGCTTTAGATGAGTTTTTGAACCCTAAGGATGCCAAACCTTCATTTTACCAAAAACTCATAAACCTTGTTACTATGCCATTTCGTTTTGATGAGAAAGATAAGTTGAATGATTCCTCTCAAGGATACATTCCTATCAACTCTTCCGCTAAATCTAGTAACATGGTTGTTTTCAACAATCCCCTCTATGAAGAGATATCTCCTTTTGAACCAAAAGATAAACCTTTTGATAGCTATGATCATACTTTGTTGGATGATGCTCTTGATGACTTTGTGGCTTTATCAAAATCTTTAAACAAGAACAAGACTTCTAAATTGGTTAACATGATAAACTTGAATGAGAATAAAAAGTCTCTCTTTGAAGTCCAAGGTGCTTATCCTTCTCCCACCTTTCAAGGTCCTAAATTACCTCTCCTTACTGTCCAAGGAGGGTATGATCATGATTCCTTTCGTACTCCAAATAAACCAATCATCACTATGCAAGGAAGAAAACCTATAAGTCCTTATAGTTATGCCAAGCAAATAACTAGAGAGAGTTACCATGTGGTTGCCCATACTTACCATACTAGTAATAATAGGCAGCCTAGTCCTCCTCCTGTTATTCCAGTTTCTCTTCCGAATCCTCAACCAATTCTCCCACAAGCTCCCCATATTTCACAAGTTCTTAGTAAGGAATATGATCTTATAGAACAACTTAAAGCTACCCCTACTAAGATATCCCTTCGGGATTTGATCCAAACTTCTTCCGCTCATCATGGAATGTTACAAGATGCCTTGAAAGATTTGAATGTTCCTCCACCTAATACATCTAGTAATATAGTGTCTTTGGTTAACTCTGTGATGAATCCTAAAGCTCAAATTGTGTTTACTCAAGATGAGTTGCCTACTAGCGAAATTCAACATCAATGTGATCCCTTGATGATTGTGGTTGTCATAAATGACACTGCTATAAGATGAACATTGGTAGATAATGGTTCTGGCCTTAATGTATGTAGCATTAATCTATTGCATAAGATGAATGTGGATACATCCCTTATTGAGCCTGACTCTCGTCCCATTCGAGGCTTTGATAATGTGGCTAAGTCTTCATTAGGTATTATCACCTTACCCATCACAGTGGGACCTGTTAATTTGCCTACTCCTATCCATGTTATGTCAGGAAATCTAACATACAACTTGTTATTAGGGAGACCTTGGATTCACAGTATGCAAGATGTCCCCTCTACATTGCATAGACAAGTTAAATTTATCTATAATAATAAGACATATACCTTGATAGGTGATACTAATTTTCAAGCTTGTTTGCAAACATCTACTTCCAAAGGGGGTGCTTCTAAGCCACCCTCATCTAGTGATGACTCTTTAAACAAGATACCTATCGATGAATCCTCACTCTCTGATGATCAAAATTCTTTGGATGAGTCTGGAGCTCCTGAAGAAGACTCTTCTCGACTTGAAACTACACATAAGAAGGATTTTGATCCTGAGAAGGTTCTCGCAGACGATGATTGGGGATCCCTTGATTTTAATCCCACCTTTGTAGGTGAATATAAAGTTCCTCTAGAGAATAATCTTCACAATTATGCCTTTGGACTTGGCTATAATCCCTGCAAGCGCACTAAAGCTTCTAAGAGACCATGTATTAGTGTTAATGCTATTTCTACATCTCTATCAATGCAACACCCTGAGTACATTGATGAGGATCCTTCGTGTGCTTGTGCTTTGGATGTTTTTCCTACCGATGATGCTTTAGCTGAGTTTCTAGGAGCATATGATACTCTTCCTCGTTATCATCACAATAGGGGACTCCCTTATTGTTTGAACACTGAAGCCTATTTTGGAAAAGAGATTGATAATGATGAGATTGTGAAAGAATTCCCTCAGTTAAAGGATACTCCTCAACAAAGTAATCTTCTCATAAGTGACACCACTGATGTTAAGATGGATCTTTGCAATGAAGAAAAAGTTATTAAAATTGGAAAATGTTTGGATGAAGAGGAACAAAAACAATATGAAGATTTATTGCGTGAATTTCCTGAGATCTTTGCTTGGACATACTCTGACATGCCTGGTATAGATCCTAAGATTGTTACCCATAAGATTGTCTTAGTTCCTGATGCTAAGCCCGTGAAACAAAAGATTTGAAAAATGAATCCTAAGGTGGCTTTGCTTGTTAAGGCTGAGATTGAAAAGTTATTGGAGGCTGGATTTATCCGCCCTATTGATTATTCCCCATGGATTTCAAATATTGTCGCTGTGGCTAAACTAGATAATAAAATAAGAATGTGTACCGATTTCTGAGATTTAAATAAGGCTTCTTTAAAAGATGATTTCCCTCTTCCAAACATTGACATGATAGTTGATTCTACGGCAGGACATGCCTTGTTATCCTTCATGGATGGTTTTTCAAGATACAATCAAATTTACATTAACCCTCAAGATCAATTCAAAACTGCTTTCACCACTCCTTGGGGTACATTTTGTTGGATAATGATGCCTTTTGGACTTAAAAATGCCGGTGCAACTTATCAACGAGCGATGACCCTTATCTTTCATGATTATATGCATAAGATTTTAGAAGATTATGTTGATGATATTTTGGCCAAATCCATTCTCTGCGTAGATCATATTAAAATTCTTCATCAAATCTTTGAAAGGATTCATAAATATCACATGCGCTTGAATCCCCGAGAATGTGTTTTTGGTGTGGATAGTGGAAAACTATTAGGATTCATAGTTTTGCATCATGGGATTGAGGTGGATACTAAGAAAATAGATGCTATTGTCAACATGCCACCTCCTCAAAATGTGTCTCAACTCAAAATCTTACAAGGAAAGATTCAAGCTATTCGTAGGTTTGTATCTCAACTTGCAGATCGTACCTTTCCTTTTACTCAACTTCTCAAAAAGAATATCACTTTTCAATGGAATGAAGATTGTCAGCAAGCATTTGAAGATTTAAAAATGTATCTGGCTAATCCTCCTATCCTTCGACCGGCCGAACCTTCTCAACCCTTCCTTCTTTATACAGCTGCTTCCTCTCATGCTCTTGTAGCATTATTGGCACAACATGATAAAGATGGTAAGGAGTGTCCAGTTTATTATATAAGTCATACCTTACTCGATTATGAGACCCGATATTCTACGATAGAAAGACAATGCTTGGCCTTGGTGTTTGCGACTCAGAAATTGAGACATTATCTCTTAAATTCAGAAGTCCACGTCATGGTAAAGTTTGATCCTTTGAAGCATCTTTTCTCTAAAACCGATTTATCAGGACGCCTAGCTAAGTGGGTTATGATGTTAACTGAATTTGACCTTAAATTTGTTTCACAAAGAGCAATTAAAGGGCAAGCATTGACCGATCACCTAGTTGAGGCCCCTTCACCTTTCTCCTTCCCTAACTCTGAGTCTTTTCCTGATGACTTCATCCTTTGTACAGAGAAAGATGAAACTTGGGAGTTATACTTTGATGGCTCTAAGTGTCGTACGGGATCGGGGGTAGGTGTTGTTCTGATTTCTCCTACAAAGAAGTCTATTCCCTTATCTTATCGTCTCAATTTCCTATGTACCAATAACATTGGTGAGTATGAGGCTCTTATAGCAGGAATAAAGGTAGCCTTAGCTTTGAATATAAAACACGTACATATTTTTGGAGATTCTCAACTGATTATAAGACAAGTAACAGGACTATATCAAGCGAAACAAGACAAATTATCACAATATAAAGACCTTGCTATCTCTTTGTTACAAAAATTTGATTCTTACACCATGGAACCCGTTCCTCGAAAAGATAATCGACATGCGGATGCAATGGCATGTGTGGCTTCTTTGGTATCTTTGGAGGACCCTATGGTTGATCTTAAATTTGTTATTCACAACCTTATTTCTCTAGCTATTGTAGATGATTCTAGCTTGGTGACATGTTGTGACTTTATAGACTCAGATGAATGGTATTCGCATATCGTAAGATACTTGACTGATGGTACCTTTCCTGATTCCGCTAATAGGAACACTAGGGCTAGAGTTCGCAAGCTATCCGCTAGATATATCATTCTTTCTAATATTCTATACCGAAGAGGTTATAATGGTCTTCTCCTTCGTTGTCTTAACAAATCGGAAATCCCTATTGCCCTTGAAGAGGCCCATTCAGGTGCCTGTGGGGGGCATTTTAGAGGCAAATCCTTAGTTCAAAGGTTGCTTTGCATGGGATATTATTGGCAAACTATGCAGCAGGATTCTTTTTCATTTGTTAAAAAATGTCATCAATGTCAACAACACAACAATTTGATTCATTCTCCTGTCCAAGAACTTCGTTCTCATGTAGCTTCTTGGCCTTTCTCAGCATGGGGACTGGATCTTATTGGTAAAATCTCCCCTCCTTCATCTCAAGGACATACTTTCATTATAACCGCAACAGATTACTTTACAAAGTGGGTAGAAGCCGTTCCCCTTCGCTCTACTACTGCTGAAGTGATTTGTCGATTTCTTCTAGAAAACATTATTTCTTGATTTGGGATACCTTCCACTATAATCTCTGATAATGGGACATCATTTAAGAACAAGGACGTGAAGAAATTCCTTGAGAAGTATCATATAAAACATCGATTTTCTACACCATACTATCCTCAATCAAATGGTCAAGCCGAATCATCCAATAAGATAATTGAGCAAATTCATCATAAAACTATGAATAAGCATGGTAAGGATTGGAGTACTTAGCTAATCTATACTCTTTGGGCCTACCGAATGAGCATACGAATTGCTACTGGAACTACACCTTATAATCTTGTTTATGGTGCTGATGCTATTATGCCTTTAGAATTAGAGATTCCGTCACATAGAATTTCTCTCAGAGGTATAGTAGATGACGACGCTTATAGAGAACAAAGACTTCAACAGCTTGAGATGCTTGATGAACAGCGTATAAATGCTCTTGAGCATATTCAAGCGTATCACAAAACTCTACAACGAAGCTATAATGATAAGGTTATTCAACGTTCCTTCTCAGTGGGTGACTTAGTACTCTATGAGAATCAACGCAATGTGAATGCCTTACCTGAAGAAAAGGGAAAATTTAGTCCTAATTGGCTTGGACCGTATATCGTTATTGAAGATTATGGATCAGGTGCTTACAAAATAGTGGGTGTAGACGGTACGTCTCTTAAAGACCCTATAAACGCTATGCACTTGTGTAGATACTACGCTTAATTCCTCATTCCTTATCATTCATCTATTTCCTTTCTCACTTCTTCAAAATTGGATAATATGTTAGCATATCTTTGTTAGAGCAAATGGAATTAAATGATGTTTTGTTTAATCTATATTGCTTCGTTCCTGACAAGCGTGTTTCGTTACTTTATGGTTTGTCTTGAATTCATTTTATGTAAATTGCAAAAGATTTACAGTTTTCATTATGTTGGCATATTATACAATATCTTTATGTGTTAAGTTGAATCGTGTCATGTTGTGTTTAAATTCAAATTAAATCACATTAGTTATATGATTCCTAGGCTTAACGCATATTTTTCTTCCCTATCATCAATGTAGTACTTGATTAAATATTTTAATTAAGTCACACATGTATCAATTTAATCATGGAGCATTGAGAAATCAATCACATGGAAATTAAATTCAGAACATACATGTACATCTACCAAATGTATTAACTTTAATCAAAATACCCATTGTTTTTTTAGACATTAAAGATAACACATTTGAGACAAAGAAGCATGTATATATATATATGTGTGGATCAATATACAAAGATAGGTCACTACACATCCAAAATGTGACCTACCCTACATCATAAGATCACCTCCTATCCCTAGGGCTGGTGGCTGGAGAGTGACGACTAGAAGCGCCCTCCTGATCCGACCGTGCAGGTGGACCCATAGGGGTATACCATGATATAGATCATGAATGGCTCCGAGAGGAACTCCTACGATCCCTATCCATAAGGATCACGTGATACGAGGTAGCCTCGGCCTGAGCTGCTGCTAGATCACGCTGTGCCCGTTGAAGGTCCTCTGATAGAGCTCGCTCTCTCTCCCTCCATATCTCTACCTGTACTCATAATGGAGAAAATAAATCATCATGCCAACCCGCGTTCCCTTGAGGTCTATAAGCAACCTGTGAGGAACTAGGGATCTACGCCGTCGTGGAGATATCTGTCACTGCGTGCTGGATCAGAGAACGCCACTCCTGCACATTAGCTGTAGCAGTAGAATAGATTTTGTATTAGTACCATTTTATATCATCAAAATATCAATCAATCAATATAAATCTACTATACCTGGATCTCCCTCACGCTAGTAGGGATCGTGATATGGTAGCATCTGTGACTGGGAACTACTAGGCTCCCCACGCTCGAATAATCTATGCACAATGGGTGTAGGCTGGCCCATACTAGAAATAGGTCTCTGTATCGCCTCATGTTCCCCCTTTTGGGGAATAAGAGGAGGATCCAGGGCTATAGTATCATCTCCTGAATGGTGGGGAGCGGCATCTGACCCCTCCTCATCATCTCCATCCTCATCATCTCCGTCCGCATCCTCACCTACATCCTCGTTCTCCTCATATATATATCTGTGTCATCATCCTCCTCTTCCTCAGCACTAGACTGATCCCCTATGGGTGGATCAGGATCTCCTTCCTCCTCATGACCCTCTCCCCCCTCTGACCTGGATCCCTGATCCTCATCTTGGTCTCCATGTCTCCATGGGCCTGGATGGCCTGTCGGATGATCTGGTGGAAAGATAGGCCCTGGGTATGATCTCATAAACCATGAGAGATACCTGTGTTGTGCCCTGGGATCTGCAGCCTCTATATCTATGATCTCGATATCATCTATCATAGGTCTCACTACTGCTCTGGGTCTGGGAAGGACTCGTGAGTGTCGAGTGTAGATGGGCACATCGGCTGGACACACTGCTCTAGCCCAAACTGCCTCTGTACTCGATCAAAGTAGAATGGGACTATGATGTGTGGATATCGCCCTCTCAGTAGGCAGTTCCTCTGTAAGCATGCTAACTATCTCTCCATCCCATCCCATCTGTGCATCCGCAGATATGGTCTCCACACAGTCAGCTCAGCTGTCAATCTGTCAAATGTCACTCTCCAATACAGTAGATCTCCAAATCTCCACTTGCTGGTAAGTGGATAAGCAAATACCCTAGGTCGCTCACTAGCCGCACTCATTGGATAGCCGACAGGCCTGGTGCATGTAAAATGCTCAAATATCCACACCTGCAGAAGTGTGCATGTCATCAAACTGCAGCCCTGTCCAAAAACATACTCCTCGAGGTCGTGACAGAGATGTGCAAGCATACTCTGACCCCAGGCATATACTCTCTTGTGTCTCTCCATAGCCCTGATGCACCATGTGAGACCCCCATGCATGTGCGTACCTAGCCCATTAGGGCAAACAGCTAGTGCAATGATGGCTATCATAAGATGTCTCATGAGGGGCACCTCTCCTATAGGATGTAAGAGCCAGCTAACCATGATACGACCTCTCGTCTCACTCAGCATGACTCTCCCTATGCAATATACCTGCTCCCTCTGATGATCCTCTACTGATCGATTGGTCGCATATGCCATGGTAGCTCCTCTGATCGGTAGGCAAAGAATGCGGTACACATCCTCAAGTGTCACCGTCATCTCCCCTACTGGAAGCTGGAACGTGCATGTGTCAGGATCCCATCGCTCCATGAGTGCCATCAGCATCACGGGATGAAATCAAATGGCCGGCATAAGAATTATAGACCATAAACCCACAATCGATAATGTGTCTCTCTCTGCCTGAGTCAGCTAGGGAATCTGATCTCGCAAACTGCAAAGAATCTGCCCCGTCGTATGCTCTCTCATATATGGGAGACCCTGCAACACAAAAACATAACTGTAATCAGTACTCAATCATCAAAATCATTCATGCAAACTGTCGAACATCGTATGCTAACCTTGGTATCTCTCGCCAAGTCTTGATTGGGACCATGGCGCCCTGTTAGGGACCATGGTGCCGTGTCAACGACCATGGCGCCGTGTCAGGGACCATGGCGCCGTGAAGGGACCATGGCGCCCTGAGGGGACCATGGCGCCCCACAGGGACCATGGCGCCCTGAAGGGACCATGGTGCCCCACAGGGACCATGGTGCCCTGTGTGGGACCCACAGTCAAATTCCAGGGCCCACAAACGATCACAGAAAGTCAAATGCAGAAAATCAAAAGTCAACATTCAGTCAACTCACCTCATCTAGTGGCACGTCGTCGATCACGGCCTATCGCAGGATCTCAATCCTCGTGGGACACTCCAGTCATCGTGAAGGCATGATGATGGCTATGTGGGCTCCGCTGCAATAGACAATATTCAAAAATCAACAAAGTGACAAATGCAAATGTCACTTTCAAGGTATATACTTTCATTCCTTTACATTTACTTTCAAAACCCTAATTTTCCTCTATCACTCATTCCATCATAACTTGAGTTTGGGAGATGCAATTTTCGAACTGTTTGTTGCATAGGAATCATATTTTCACTCCCCTACTCTCAGGATGTTCCAAAAAGTTCTCTGATGAAGCCTTTTCAGTGAGCACCCCTCATCAATACTCTCTTACACAATTTGTCGTAAGTAAACATGCTACCTTGTTTCACCTCCCTAATAAGCAAGTTGAAACAGGGGGGGGCATATAGCTACTCACAAATTTCATCACTTTCCTTAGTAAGCATTAGGTGATTTTGTGATCTAACGTGTGTTTTGTAGGGTGTGGTTCCTAACTGTGTATTGCAGATACCGCTGGGGGCTTCATCCGACAACTTATGGATATATCCTTTTTCAAATGATGTTTACTTTCTGTAATTTCGCTTGCATATGCATGTAGTACTCATATGACCGCTAAAGTGGGGGCTAAATGTAGCGTCATAAATTGTATGCACTTGCTAAGGCAGTACAATTTCACACCTAGTTTAGCACCCGCCTTGGCGCGGTTTGCATTTTGCATTGCATTTCCCCTTTAGCACTTAATTAATCAAATTAATTAGGTCTAAGGTCCTATTTCATCATCCTTCACATCATAAAGTCGGGCCCTTTCATTAAAGTGTGCCCCTTTTCATGTTATTCCTCCAATACATCATCTAATCAAAAACCCTAATTAAGTCCTATTTTGAACTTGGGGGCTTAATTTCAGGGGTCAAAACATCTCGGAATCACCTGTAACTTCGGGATTCTCTCTAAAATCATCATATCTGATGGCCCTGAAAATTTGGTGAAAAGTTGTCGGGACCATGGCGCCCGGAGTGCACACGGTCCCGGACATTTTTCCCAAAATTTTAGGAGCACGATCCAATCATAAAATAAAGCTTAACCCCAAGAAATTGGCAGGATATTCAATCTCTAGGTCAGCCAAAAGACGAAATTGCGACCTAGGGTTTCATACATAAGAGCTCTCTTTCTTCATTTGAAGGGATCGGAATTTTGTTTTCAGGAACCTCAAATGCAGCGAAAGAGCAGATCTTTGAAGACTTCAACAACATTCAACATCCCTCTATCAATAATTTATCAATTCCATTCATTCATTTAGGGCTTGGAAGACATTGAAGAACAATAGGAGATTACCGACTGAAGATTGGCTTGTACCCCTCCCTTGGGGGTTGGGTATGATTTCATATTGTTTTCATGTCTTTGCATAAGCTTCAATATCTCATTTATTCATGCTTTAGATCACTTTGCATCTTGATTTAGAGAATTTACATTATCATTGACAAGCAATTAGGGTTTACTTTCTAGGTTGCTCTAGTTTGCTTACTTGCATTTTAGATCTTGCACACACACAAGGTCTGCACACACATTACTTTTACAATACAACTTGGCTATTCATGGAGGTGGAAATCACCGAAGCGGGGGTTTGACTAAGGTAAAACCCTATATAGCTGCCCAAACACCTTTTTCAGATACAAGTGCAGGTTTCGAGACTCGGACGATGCCGCAGGTTGCAGATCCGGGAAAAGCAGGTCGAGACAACACCCCACACCAAATTGCAGAGCAAAATACCAGGATAGGGGCATGGGGTGCCCTGGTCCTACTAGGATAGGGGCGCTTGGTGCCCTGGTCCCTGGGACGGAGGCGCTGGGCACCCTAGTCCTCCTGACAGACAGTATTTCTGACAGTTTCCAGAGTGCAAAACAACAGTTTCAGGTGCAGTTCTGGGACAGAATTAGGACAGTGGTGCCCGCGCCCCCATCCTGAACATTTTCAGTCAAATTTTGACTTTGGGTACGCATCTGCATTCTTGTTTCATCCTTGTGTTTACATCTTTCCATTGTTTAAGTTCAATTCTGCAAATCTTGTTGTTAGCTCATACTTGCATTTTAGGGTTAGGAATTGAACTTGCATAATCTTACCTTTCAATTACAACAAAGGAATAGAAATCCTAATAGGTAGCCCGTGGCTCTCTCTTTCACAAAAAGAAGTAGCCAATTGTGTGATACCTCTAGGCTCTTTCGTATTCCGTAATGTGTGTCAAAAGGTAGGATTAGGGCATGATAACCTAGTCTCACTTTTTCTCCCACACATATGCATTATGATGTAATTATTCTATGAGCGAATAAGAGCAGAGCAGAGTGAAGCAAGGTTTATGGTAGAGGTATCTGACAGAGCTGAAACCGGTACTAAATCAAGCATTGCAGATGCTATTTTGTGTAGTATATTGTCATTGGATTTAACCATCCAATTGTGTAGTCAGTGTGACTCCTATTTTATGATTGAGCAGTGAGTTATAGGTTGTTTGCCTTCCTGCATGTGCAAGCCCCTATTATATAAGTAATATTTATTCATATTGGCTAGTGAGTAAATATTTTGGGTCAGAAATCCCTCCGAGGTTTTTCCCCTGCCAGGTTTCCTCACCAAAAATATTTGTGCTATGGTGTGCATTGATGGTTATACTGGTACTTCTCTTTATTGCATTATTACTTGTTTACCGGTATATTAATTTGGGTTATAAAGTTGCAAACAAGTTTAAATCTTTTGTAAACTAGTTAGATATTGATTCACTCCCCCTCTCAGTGCCTTTGGGACTGATCAGGTATCTAACAGAAAGTGGTGTAATGAATAATTACAAGTTGGCCGGTTGTTGAAAAGGTCAAGAAGTGATCGATGTAGGGGATCCTTCTCTACTTAAATCTACAACTACCTTCTTTATTAATTATGTATAATCAATGAGTCAATTTAGGGGCATGTTGTGCTTTATCTCTGCTGAGGGAGTCCTATTTGACTTAGCTAAGCACATGCATGATCTTTCCTTTCCTCTTTTCATGCTTTCAATAAATGCTGCCCTCCTTATCTTGTGGAGTTGGTCGACCAGTTAGTTAGGATTAATTAGTAGATTTTATTCTATAAATAATGTTTAGACAATCTCTAATGTAAGTTTACTTAAGTTCTGAAATACAGTTTAAGAACATGTCATATTCTGTGTATTCTTTTTTTGATGAATAAGATGATATTCTTAGTTTCTAGAACTTGTGTTAATCTTGGAAGTCTCACTCAAGGGGGCCCACGTGGTGAGGACTTTGTTTAGTTAGTTTAGCAGTTCTTTTCCATTCAGTAATTAGCACTATTCTAGTAGTGGATTGTTCCTGCAGCCACATAACTCCGCTCTGTGCCTGTTCTTGCAACCGAAGCGGGCAGAGTAGTTTCTTGCTTGTTTTTCTGGAATTTCATTTATGTGCTTTATGTTAATTTAAGATTCATGTGTTCAAGTTATTTATCAACTTAAGTTCACTTTCCTTTATTAATTATGTGCAATATTTCAATTCTGGTATTGTTCTTTGTTCAAAGTAGTGATGGCCATAATTGAGGCTTAGTGCACATACTGTGTTGACCCATTTCAAGTTCACATCCTGGGGTTAATAAGTTAAATGAACCTTCATGATGAGTCTGATAGATTCTTAGTAAAGATGTGTAATATCTAAGTTATAGCTTTAAGGGATTAGTTATTGAACCATTAGAGGAGGCCAACATTTTTGGTGTTGTTGTCGAGGATGTTGTCAAACTGAGAAGTTCTTTAGGGTTATTTTTAGTTTTTCTATTAAAATACTTTTGCAAGTTTCTCTTAGAATATTCTCTCATTTTAACAAGTTTTGCCCATAATTCTTTCACAAATTATTTGTGTGGAATTGGCTAATACTGAGTTGATCCTGTATGCATAGAAGAAGAGATACTTTTGGGAGATTTCTTCCTAACAACCCTTACCTTGACAATCATTTTGAGGAAACCCATAATCAACCTGAAGAAGAAGACCAAGAGATAAATCCTTTGGCTAATATATTTGCCAACTTTAATAATCCAGAAGATCCAGCTAACCAAGAACCTGTTGATAACCCATTTTCCTTGATAATTCATCAAGGAAGAATGGTTATTTATGCTAAAAATCGGCCTAACTAACCCACTTTTGTATTCCGCATCATTGACCAGCATGATAATAATAATATCAATAATATCCCAACTTCAGTCCTCCCTAAGTTTTATGGCCTTGTAATAGAAGATCCAAATACCTCTCTATTTGAATTTGACATCCTCTGTAGAAGCTATGATTACACTACTGATGCTCATAGGCATAAGTTGTTCCCTGCTTTGAAGGAAGGAGCTTTAAGATGGTTCATGAGTTTGGGAAGAGATGTTGTTGGTAGTTGGGAATAAATAAAAACAAAATTTATTCAGAAATATAAGGAATATAGTAGAAGTGGTAATATGAGGGGAGATGACATCTCTAGAATGTAGCAAAGGGAAGATGAAAATTTGGAGGATTACTTTTCAAGGTTCTTGTTTTGCCTAAAGAAAAATTCAGACTATACTCTTAATGAAGAATCTCAAATGTTTCTCTTCCTTAGAGGAATCAATGATAGTTGTACTGATGCCTTAGATCTAATAGGAGGAGGAGACATTACTCAAGTTCCTTGGGCTGACATTAAGAAGATATGCCAGAACTACTCTCGAGCAACTGTGAAGAAAGGAAGAGGCTACCAAATGGGAAAATCATCCTCTAATAGGATCTCAAGGATGAAGATTATTAATCTACTTTCAAGTTTTAAGTAGGATATCATAAATGATATGGCCACTCAGCTGGATACCCTGAAAGAAAGAAAGAAACATGAGGAGGTAGAAGAAATGTTGGCATAATACTTCCCTCATTGTAGGAAGAAGAAGAAGGATTTCAAATGTAAAATGGTGGCCAAAATTGATAGCAAGAAAAATTCCACTTGAGTTCAAGATGATTGAGTGAGATGAATAACAAGTCTTGTATGTAGCACAAAGAAGACCATGGGCTCCAAGACAAGGTATGCCACCTGATCCATTATCTTTTAGTGGACCTTATATGAATTCTAATGCATCTAATAACCAATAGCAGTAACAATATCCATCCAATTTTGAGTGGTATCCACCACAGTCTTGGAATAACCCTCAGAACATTTGGCCTAATTACCAAAATTCTCCACCTCAACAGAAACCTTCTCAGGGGAATTGGCAGTAGCCCTAAGAAAATTGGAAACAAACACCCCAATGGAGAGGTGGACAACAATGACCAAACTAGACAACTGGTTACATGAATCCACCTCCACAACCTAAACAACAAGCTATCATGCCCCCTCCTAATCCTAATGCTAGTACACCCATACCTAATTAGTTGCCAGCTCAACCTACACCTAATCCAAATAATAAACCACAACAAAAAAGTCTATTTTTTTATCCAAATTTATATCCTGCATATGTTGTGAGTTTAAGTGATATTCACTTACGTTCATGAGCTACCCTGCCTACTCCTTCAAATCCTCCCATAACTGAGCTACCTAAGGAGGAAGAGGAGCATCCCATATTAGCTAAAGCACCCACTCAACCAGAACCATTTAAGGATCCTGAACCAGCTCTCCTATCTAATCCAGAACCTCCATTTCCTCAAAAGTTATAAATTGTCAAGCAAAAGGAAGAAACCACCTTTGACATTCTGGATCAATTGAAACACATATATGTCAAGATAACCTTGTTTCAGGTCATTAAAGATGTCCCAATCTATGGGAAATAAATAAAAGAGGCATGTCTCAAAAAGTTAGGATGGAAGGCAAAAGATCCCACTACTATTCATGTAGTAGGTCGATTGGCAGCCACCATTATAGGGAAAGTAACTATCCCTAAGTATGTTGATCCAGGTAGCCCTATAGTGGAAGTCATGATCAATGGTATGCAAATCAAGAATGATTTAATATACCTAGGTGCAACAATTAATGTGATGACTAAGAAGATCCTGCATCAACTAAATATTAGCAACCAAAGGCCTACTACTACTATCATGCAACTTGTTGATAGTTCCACTATCAAACTTGATGGTATAGTGGAAGATATAATGGTTACTCTAGATTCATGGGAGTATCTAGCATATTTTATGATACTCTCCCCTAAATCTATCCTAGGAGGATATCCTATCATCTTAGGAAGGCCATGGTTGGCCACAATAGATGCTTATATAGGATGTCGTTAAGGAGATATGACCATGTTTAATGAAATAAATACTAAAAAATTTCTTCTCTACCCACCTGCACAACCAACTCAAGATATAAACAATCCTATTTGGCCAAATGTTGGAGAGGAAGCTGAAGATATTAATTTGGTAGCTAAGCTCATGATGATAGATATAAGCCCTTTCTTGCAATGGTATGAGGCTCATGCAGAACCATCCCATCATGTATTTAGTTTAGAAATCCCTTTGCCAATGCTTCATCCTAATTTGCCAACTACTACAACAAATATTTTTCCCTCCTTGTTACCTAGAGAATTAAAAATGCCAAATGTTAGTGAGATAGACATGATAGAATCAATTGCATAGATACCAGTTGCAGAAAGCAAATATCTAAACATCAATAATCAACTTAGTCAGGAGAAACAGTTGTCCTTGATAAACCTGTTAAAAAAACATAAGCAGGCATATGCTTGGAGTTACCATGACATGAATGGTCTTCATCCTAAATTATGCACTCATAGGATCTATATCAAAGATGAGTGTGCACCAGTAAGGCAGACACAAAGAAGAATCAATCCTACATTGAGGGAAATAGTAAAAGGAGAGCTTCAAAAGTTACTAGATGCAAGATTTATATACCTAATCTGTGATAGCCAAAGGGTATCTCCTTTAGTGATAGTGCCCAAAAATAACGACAAATGGAGAGTTTGTGTAGATTACAGAGAGCTTAATGTGACAACTAAGAAGGATCATTTTCCACCTCCTTTTATAGATAAAGTATTGGATTCACTATTAGGAAAATAATACTTATGTTTCCTAGATGATTTCAGTGGCTACAATTAAATATAGATTGCACTAGAAGATCAGGAGAAGACAACTTTTACTTTCCCGTGGGGAACTTATGCTTATTCAGTACTTCCATTTGGTCTCTGCAATGCACCTGCAACTTTCCAAAGAGTAGTGATAAGTATATTTTTCAGACATTTCACATGAGTGTATGGAGATTTATATGGATGATTTTACAACTTATGGCACTAACTTTGTTGAAGCATTACAAAGACTAGAAAGAGTATTGCAAAGATGTGAAGATTATAATCTGTCCTTGAATAGTACAAAGTATTTCATGATGATGCAAGAAGGAGTGGTCCTTGGCCACTACATCTCTTAAAAAGGAATACAAGTAGATCCAACCAAGATTGCAATCATTTCTAGTCTTCCTACACTTGCAAAACAAAAGGATGTAAGAATTTTTTAGGACATGCAGGGTATTACAGGCGATTCATAATGAACTTCAGCAAAATGGGAGCACCACTTTATAGCCTTTTGATTAAAGATGCATAATTTCATTGGATAAAAGATTGTACAATCATTCTAAAATCTAAAAGAAGCCTTAACACAATCACCTCTGCTCAAATGTCCTAATTGGGAAATTCCATTCCATATTCATACAAATGCATCTGACTATGTAATAGGAGTAGTTTTGGACCAAAAAGAGGCATCAATTCAAAATCCATCTATTTTGTCAGTAAGAATCTATAGGGAGCTGAATTTAATTACACAATCACAGAGAAAGAAATGTTAGCAATCATCTATGCCCTCAACAAATTTAGGTATTATATAGTAGGCTATCAGATCTTTGTCCATACTGGTCATGTAACAATAAAATATTTTATGAATAAGCCATTGATTGCATGAAGATTGGCAATATGGTTACTGTTGATGCAGTAATTTGATATAACCATAGTTGACAAGCCTGGAAAAGCTAATGTAGTAGCATATTTCTTGTCTAGATTGACTACACCAAAAGATACTTAGGTAATTCATGACACTTTTCCTAAAGAGCACTCTTTTTCCATCGACGTGCATACACCTTGGTATGCATGCATTGCCTACTATTTGGTTGTAGGGAAGGTGCCTCATCACTTCTCTCCTAAAGAAAGAAGAATTCTCTTTGAGAAAACTTTCCCTTTCTCATGGATTGAAGGATGTTTGTTCTATATTGGCCCAGATCATGTGATGAGAAGATGTGTCAGGGAAGATGAAATTTATGACATTTTGCATATATGTCATGATGAACCCTATCAAGGATATTTCATTGCCAAAAGGAACACAAGAAAAATTATCAACATGGGTTATTACTAGCCCACACTTCATAAAGATGCAAGAAAGTACACCAGGAAGTGTGATAGATGTCAGAGTATGGGAGGACCAACAAAATCAGATGAGATGCCCCTCTACCCTCAAGTTGTAATTACACCATTTGATAAATGTCCCCTAGATTTTGTAGGTCCAATTGATCCACTATCAAATGGTAAGTCCTATATCCTAGTATGCACTGACTGTAAACTCTTAAATTTGTCCACACCCAACCACACTTGACCTTATCCCATTCTAGCCAATTAAATAAATATTTATTATTTATTTAATTAATCTTTTATCTTAACTAACCTCCTTTAATTAAATAAATTTACATTTATTTAAATTGGCCTTCACCCTTAATTAAATAAATTCATAGTTAGCTAATTAAATTTAGCATTCACCATTAATTAAACAAATTTACATTTACTTGATTATGTCTAGCCTTGCCCTACAAATCTACCTACTAAATCAATTAATTAATTGATTTAAGCTAATTATCCCTCTTACCATTTTCCCTATTATTAAATTCCTCCACTCATTCTCTCTCCTCGTGTCACATCCTCGTAACTTGCCCACTTGCACCATAATCCCTCATTACCTCACTTAATCCCCTCACTAATCATTTGCACATTCCTAATCTCCAAGACTAGGAATGAGTCAACAACATGCCATAAATGCCTCTTCCATCTCACCTTTCAACCTTAAATGCCACCCACTTTTGTCTATCCAAGAAATTTTGAATTTCTTGAATCTCCCCATGCTCCCTCTACGCAAGGAATTTTTAATTCCTTTTTTCTCTTCCCAATATACTTGGGATCTCTTCCCTATGAGCTTGAGGAGTGTGGAGTCAAGGAATGCCTTTATGGATAAATCTCTTGGATCTCTCACTTGTACTCTCCTCTCACATTCAATCCTGGCCCTTCATCATCTTTTGATCTCCATCGTCTATTTTAAATTTGAAAATCTATAAATTGAGGTCTCTTCTCTCATTTTAACCATATTTTCATATGCTATCCTTATAATGTCCATTTCATCACTCAATCATCTTCACACCATCATGTTGTTGGATCAATGAGCAACGACATCCAACCCATCATCAACATATCATGCTACTTATCTTTTGAGATTTCAATTCCTGGTCATATGGGAGAGTAGGGGATCCAATAAACAACAACCCAACACCCTCATTTAAGCTCATGGTCTTCTGGGTGACCAAGGGCTAGACATTTAGGGATTTTCATTTAGCCCCCCTCTTCTTTGTAAATCTATAAAGAAGTCATCTCATGGAAATAGGCATAACTTTTGCATGTCGACTCGTATTTTGGATTTTAAAAAAGAGTTGGAAAGATGAATCAAAGATCAATAGTGGGGTATAAACAAATTTTCTAGATTATGATCCAAAAATGCGGTGCACATGTCCAAAGTTAGCCTTTCCTTTGAAACTTCAAATGCTCATAACTTTGTCATATAAAATTATTTTTGAGCGAACGTTTTTTTCAAATTTATCAGAAAATCATAAAGAATCCATTTTTGTAAGTATTTTTTTATTTGTACATTTTTTTTGATGTGTTTTTCCTCATATATTAAAAATTAGGCTTAAAATGAACTCTCCACATTTGGATTTGGATCTAAAATAAACAAGTGTTTTTTGAATCCCAAGACTCACTTATGTGTGCTCTCCTCTCACGTCCTAGTGGAAAACTTGAGTGCACTAGAAATAAGTGGTCTTATCTTCATTTTTTTAGTAGGCCTGCTTGGGGATTTCATGACACCAAGGGATGACCTCAACTCCTGTGTTCCGACGGAGTATAAAAAGTGGGGGGTGAATCTAAAGACACCCCTTTTGGAAGTAGAATCTGGTCAATCTTGGATAAGACCCAAATAACTTTATACCTTTGGGAAGTGAAGGTGGAGATTCGGTTACCATCTCCCCTCGGCCGTTTGACATTATTATCTTTCATCTACAGATATGGGCCTCATGTACCTTGCGTATATAGAGGACACCCCCCAGTTTAACTTGTGACGGCAAGATAAAAAAAATTGGCCTTTTCTTGTGGTGCCTTGTGCATACAAGGATTCATAATCCCACTTGAGTAGGATTATTGGTGTGTCTTATGTGTTTGAATGTTTAAACCACCTTCCCCACTTGAAACCAAAAGGGGACACATCATCCAAATTGAGCCTTAGGATTTATGTATTTTACATTATTTCATTGTGTGTTTTCATATTAAATAAAAAATCCAAAAAAATCATAAAACTCAAAAACTCCAAAACATCATCATAAAACCCAAAAATCCAAAAAACTCATAAAACTCAAAAGTCCATAAAAAGTCAAAAAATCAAAAACTCATAAAAATCAAAATATTTCAAAAGCAAAAAAATTTCTTTGTTTAGGTATAGGTTTCCTCCAAGTCAATCTTTCCAAATCATCTCCAAGTCAAATCTTCCATCTATCAACCTCCTCCTAATCATTCCTCTCCATCTTAATCACTTCATTCCTAATCATCACAATTATCATCTCCTAATCAAGCCTAATCATTCTTCCAATCATAATCATTCATAATACATCTATAATCCATCCATAATCTTCCATTTAGGAACCTAATCCTTATCAATTTTCTTCATCCAATCAAGGTCCCAATTCTTATAATAATCATCCTCCATAATCTAAATCAAAGTCAACTTCTCTTAATCCAATCTCATCACTCATCCTTTTCCAATCCCCTTGTCAACCTAATAACATTCTAAAAAAATCCTAATCCAATCCATATACCCCTTCATCCAAACTCAATCACCTATTATCCATTCACTTATCCCAATCAAGACTTCAATCCATGATCCTTAATCAAAAATAATATCCCACATCTATCATCCCTCACATTTCAAACCTCCTGCATCCTCCAAATCAAAATCCAACTATATCAACCAACCTTTTGTCCATCATCCTATTATTCTAATCTAAACCCCATCTAAAATCGTCCCTAAACATCCATCATCCATCTTGCAAAGTTCATCCATACTCGATCCCAATCCTAATCAAAGACCTCATCTAATCCAAATCCAAAACCCACATTCAAACAACATGGGTTGGTTTGAGGAAGTGGTTATGGAAGTTCAAGGATCACCTTATCAATTATGTTCATCCAAATCATGCATGCCTCAAAACTATCCAACTTCCACCTATACATGTCCCCCAACCCAACCCACTTACCAAGTCAATCCCATAACCCCCAATATATCTACCATATCTTCATCCATTCAATCTCACCAAATTATATTTAATCCTAATCCATTTCATATTCCTTATCCTTCCTCTACCTTTGACAAGGAAAATGCATGTTATTCCCATTGGCAATTTGGAGGAATTGATTATGTGTTGCATTGATGTCAACACTGACTGTTTTGGTTGTTTATCAGTTTCTAGTTGGTTTCAGTAGAGTGGTTGGATTATGGTATTGATCCAGTATGCTTTGGTTTGTGAAATTAGTTTGGATCTATCATTCATGCTATTCAAATGTGTATTACAATCAATTGGTTCAGGATTTGATGACTCAAGAGCTATCATTTGTTCTAGTAAGCCTTCTGGTTACCGGTAAGGGTTTTATCGGTAGATATTTGTCAAAGATATTTTGATGCATGTGATAAGTGGTGTTGGTGCTGCTTCTAGATGGTTATCATGATTCTATTGGTTATCTTATTTGTGTTCCAGTTCATAGGTGGTGTTGGATTTGGTTTATGTCAACCTATTTTGGGTCCAGTGTTATCTAGGTTATGGATCAGTTTATGTAACTTGTTGGAGGATGTCCCTGATGCGTTACCAACAAGATTTAATGATTGGTGTGATGCTAAAAATTTGGTATATAAGAAAGGCATACACATATAATGAGACAATAAAAACATAATGGAAAGCTTAATTGAAAACCAGATTAAAAATGCAAACCATAAGCCTTCCTTGAAATGTCCCATTTTCCTCTATTCTTGAGGACCTTGAAGGTGTTGGATTGATTGGCTCTCAACAGAGCAATGACCTCAAAAGTGGCAACTCAAGAGTTGATTAGCTATTTGATCATGATTGACTATGGAGATGATATGAAATGTACGATTTAAGAAACTAGATTAACATGCTATGATTAATTCAAAATGCTAATTACTAGATGATTGAAATCAAAATTGCCTATAGTAATGATGCTAAAGCTATGAATACAAGGGATCCTTATTGCTCCAAAGTGTGGGATATTTATAGGAATTCCAATGCCAAAGCTGAGGTGGCAGGAATCGACGGTCTAGATCTGATCTAAAGATATTAAGGGTCAAGATTGAGGAAGTTGGAGAAGAGGTTGGAGGAAGGGACACTTGTCATCTCTGTGGTGACAAGTGTCAAGGAGCCTTGCTAATGAGAGGCAAGTGTCCAAGGGAGGAGACATGTGGAAAAAGTGCCATGTGGCTCAAGGGGAGAATATCCACACCATAGGAGGTTAAGATGGGGTTAGTTAGACCCAGGGTTAGGTTAGGTGGTTAAAAGTTAGGATCCATGTGGGGAATTTGAATTTAAAAATTCAAATAATAGTAAAAGGCTAATTAACTTTCAACAAACTCATAAATTGATTTGTTTTAATTACTTAAGGGATTAGAAGAAATGAATTTAATGGGGGAGGATTAATCAATTTAGATTAATTAATCAAAGGGGACCATTGAAATGAACCTATTAAATAAATCCTTAGATTTATTAATAAGTAAATGAAAGGGAGAATTTAATCAAATTGCCTAATGAATTCAATTAAATTGGGAAGGGGGATTAATTAAATAATTTCTTATTTAATTAATTATCTTCAGACCATTTTTAGGTGTATACAATTGGTTTACATTGTTTTTGGCCTAAGATGACTTGGTTGATCATTGGATCATGGGTTTATGCTATGAACTTATTGTATTATCTTATAGGTGGCCGACCTAATTCTTTAGGCCCCGGGTTGGTATAAATATGATGTAAGATCTCTTTGTAGATCATGGTAATGGTAATGGGCATATGGGATTAAGGTTATGGGATTATTTATGTGCGTATAATGTTGCAATCATATGTAAAAGGTTTGGTCAATCATAAGTGATCGAATTGGGTTTGTGTAAGAGGTTTAAGGCCTCTGGTACTCTCAAGCATAGGAGATGCTATCTTTGCAATTCAATCTTCATTCCTGGTTGTTGTCTAGATTTATTTTGTAGTCAGTGAGGCTCCTTTTTGTGATGAGAAGTTGATCTAGGTTGTTGGCCTTCCTACATGTGTAGGCCCCTCATATTATAATCACAAACTTATTGCAGAAGTATTATCTGACTATGGGTAGGCTTCCCACCATGGTTTTTTCCTTTACCGGGTTTTCCACTTAGAAATCTTGGTATCATGTCTTCTGGATGGATGAAAATTGTTTTGTGATTTATGCTTATGTTTAATTACTATATCAGTTATTCTGGTATTCAGTTTGTGCATTCCGATATTGATTTTATTTGTTCTGGTAATAAGGATTTGAATGCTTAAAGTTTTGTAATCTAGTGACAACTGATTCAATCCCCCCCCCCTCTCAGTTGTCCTCTAGTTATTTGAATTGTCTAACAAATGGTATTAGAGCTTAGTCCTCTATGCAGAAGCTTAACCACTTGAGGAAGATCTTATGGCTTCTAACAGTTCAAGTTCATCTACTATTGTTTTCTAGAGATAAATTCCTAGGCTTTATGGAAAAAATTACAAGGTATGGAAGATTCAAATGGAGACTCATCTGAGATGCCTTGGCAAGGAGATTTGGGAGATCACTAAGAATGGCTATACGCCTCATAATCTAGAATCTAGGAATCCTCCTCTGGTAGGCTTAGATAAGAACATTGAAAATGATTGTAGATCTAGAGAAGCCCTTTTGTGTGCACTTTCTGATCAACAAATAATGGGACTATCTGACAAATCAATTGCAAAGGCTATATGGGACAAATTGGAGACTCTGAATGAAGGTGACCCTACTGTTAAACTTGCTAAAATTTATGGTTACTAGGTGAGGTATGAGAACCCAAAGATGGAAGAAGATGAAAGGATTACTCCTTTCATGGCATGAGTTAATGAGATTGTTGTGGTGGATCTCTGAGCGAAGATGAAATAGTTTCTAAAGTACTGAGAGCTTTTCCATCGACCTATAAGATGAAGGATACTGCAATTAATGAGTTGAGAACTATGGTAAACACCTCTGTTAATAGGGATACCTTGGTCGGGATGTTATCTCCTTTTGAACTTGAGGAATTTGGACCTTTTGGAGCTGTAAAATATGAACCTGCTTTTCATGCATCTACATCATCTACCAACAAGAGTGATTGGAAAGCTTTAAATGCGAAGGAAATAAAGGATATGAAGAAAAAAGATGAAGAGTTTGAGCAGCTTGAAGCCTTATTGCTAGAAGAGTGCCTAAAGGACTGACATGAAGTAAGTATGAAGGAAAATCACCTTTTAAATGCTTTTCTTGTAATAAGATAGGCCATTTTGCATCTAGATGTCCTGAAAGGAATTCAAGATTTGAAGAAAGAGCTAGAAGATCTTTTAGGCCTAACCATGTGTTGGTATTTTGGTATGGTTTTGTCATTGATTTCAACACCTACTAAACACTTATCAACTCTGGCACTTTGGAGAATCAACAACATTCACCAGCAAGCAAGTGACTTATGCATAGTCACTGGTATCTGGTACACCGGCATGATATAATGATCACCAGCACTTGGAAGGGCATGGAAAACACTTGGTTATGTCGAAGACATCATGTGGACACCTTGTCTTGGAGTTTTGTTTATTGGTATATTCGTATTTGCATATTTGCTATTAACAGCAAATAGGTCTAGGTTACACTCCTAGGTTTATCTTTTCCAGCTCAGCATGGCACGCTATGAAGATGACTTATTATTGTTGTAAATGCATTAAGTTGACATGTTGAATCAGTTATTGCATCAAGTATTAATTGATTTGTAAATTAATTTTATTGTATTATCCTTTAGAGCCGACCTACTAAAATTGGTCTTAGGGTATGGTATAAATGTAAGATCTTATTTGTAAGATTGGATGTGTAATGCGAAAAAGGATTGTTTGAAGATATATGCGAGAGTAAGAAGAGCTATACACGCAGACATCATTTGAAGGTTGAAGGAGGGTTTTTGTGAAGACAATTAGAACGACATCGGTACTGAATCCAACATATGAAGATGCTATTTTGAGTAGTACATTTTTATTGGATTTAACCATCCAATTGTAGTCAGTGTGACTCCTATTTATGTTTTTCCATACCAATCTCTCCCCCTTTGACATCAAATGCCAAAGTAAAAAAAATACCAACCAATTTAGTATAGCAACTACTCCCCCTGAGAAGTAGCTTCCTCACCAAAGCCGAAATAAAAGATTTCTCTGTTAATTCTGTCAGTAGAGACTTAGAAAGTGATGATTGTCATCAACCGGCAGAATTAATAGAGAAATCTTTTATTCCGGCTATGATGAGGAAGCTACTTCTTAGGGGGAGTAGTTGGTATACCGAATTGGTTGGTATTTTTTTACTTTGGAATTTGATGTCAAAGGGGGAGAGATTGGTATGGAAAAACACAAGGAAACACATGTTACTCTCAGGGGGAGAGATTGATTACTTTGGGAGATTGTTGGTTTTTGGTATTTGGCATTTCTGTTTTGGCACTTTGATGGTTTTTCCATCTTGTGTTGCCATCAATGCCAAAGGGGGAGATTGTTGGTATTTTGGTATGGTTTTGTCATTAATGTCAACACCTACTAAACACTCATCAACTCTCACACTTTGGAGAATCAACAACATTCATCGGCAAGCAAGTGACTTATGCACAGTCACCAGTATCTGGTACACCAGTAGGATATAATGATCACTGACACTTGGAAGGGCATGGAAAACACTTGGTTATGTTGAAGACATCGTGTGGACAACTTTTCTTGGAGTTTTGTTTATTGGTATATTCGTATTTGCATATTTGTTGTTACCAGCAAATAGGTCCAGGTTACACCAGCAGGTTTATTTTTTCCAGATCAACATGGCACACTATGAAGATGACTTATTGTTGTTGTAAATTCATTAAGACAACATGTTGAATTAGTTATTGCATCGGGTGTTAATTGATTTGTAAATTAATTTTATTGTATTATCCTTTAGAGCCAACCTACTAAAATTGGTCTTAGGGTATGGTATAAATGTAAGATCTTATTTGTAAGATTGGATGTGTAATGCGAAAAAGGATTGTGTGACGATATATGTGAGAATAAGAAGAGCTATACACACAGACATCATTTGAAGGTTGAAGGAGGGTTTTTGTGAAGACAATCAGAACTACACCGGTACTAAATCCAGCATATGAAGATGCTATTTTGAGCAGTACATTTTTATTGGATTTAACCATCCAATTGTAGTCAGTGTGACTCCTATTTTTGTTTTTCCATACCACACTCTCCCCCTTTGACATCAAATGCCAAAGTAAAAAAAATACCAACCAATTCAGTATAGCAACTACTCCCCCTGAGAAGTAGCTTCCTCATCATAGCTAGAATAAAAGATTTCTCTATTAATTCTGCCAGTAGAGACTTAGAAAGTGATGATTGTCATCAACCAGTAGAATTAATAGAGAAATCTTTTATTCTGGCTATGATGAGGAAGCTACTTCTCAGGGGGAGTAGTTGGTATACTGAATTGGTTGGTATTTTTTTTACTTTGGCATTTGATGTCAAAGGGGGAGAGATTGGTATGGAAAAACTCAAGGAAACACATGTTACACTCAGGGGGAGAGATTGGTATGGAAAAACACAAGGAAACACATGTTACACTCAAGGGGAGAGATTGATTACTTTGGGAGATTGTTGGTTTTTGGTATTTGGCATTTTTGTTTTGGCACTTGGATGGTTTTTCTATCTTGTGTTTCCATCAATGCCAAAGGGGGAGATTGTTGCTTTGGGAGATTGTTGTTTTTTGGTATTTGGCATTTTTGTTTTGGCACTTTGATGGTTTTTCCATCTTGTGTTGCCATCAATGCCAAAGGGGGAGATTGTTGTTATTTTGGTATGGTTTTGTCATTGATGTCAACACCTACTAAACACTTATCAACTCTGGCACTTTGGAGAATCAACAACATTCACCGGCAAGCAAGTGACTTATGCATAGTCACGAGTATCTGGTACACCAGTAGGATATAATGATCACTGGCACTTAGAAGGGCATGGAAAACACTTGGTTATGTCAAAGACATCATGTGCACACCTTGTCTTGGAGTTTTGTTTATTGGTATATTCATATTTGCATATTTGTTGTTACTGACAAATAGGTCCAGGTTACACCGACAGGTTTATCTTTTCCAAATCAGCACGGCACGCTATGAAGATGACTTATTGTTGTTGTAAATGCATTAAGATGACATGTTGAATCGGTTATTGCATCGGGTATTAATTGATTTGTAAATTAATTTTATTGTATTATCCTTTAGAGCCAACCTACTAAAATTGGTCTTAGGGTATGGTATAAATGTAAGATCTTATTTGTAAGATTGGATGTGTAATGCGAAAAAGGATTGTGTGAAGATATATGCAAGAATAAGAAGAGCTATACACGCAGACATCATTTGAAGGTTGAAGGAGGGTTTTTGTGAAGACAATCAGAACTACACCGGTACTGAATCCAGCATATGAAGATGCTATTTTGAGCAGTACATTTTTATTGGATTTAACCATCCAATTGTAGTCAGTGTGACTCCTATTTATGTTTTTCCATACCAATCTCTCCCCCTTTGATATGAAATGCCAAAGTAAAAAAAATACCAACCAATTCAATATACCAAATACTCCCCCTAAGAAGTAGCTTCCTCATCATAGCCGGAATAAAAGATTTCTCTGTTAATTCTGCTGGTAGAGACTTAGAAAGTGATGATTGTCATCAACTGATAGAATTAATAGAGAAATCTTTTATTCCGGCTATGATGAGGAAGCTACTTCTTAGGGGGAGTAGTTGGTAGACTGAATTGGTTGGTATTTTTTTTACTTTGGCATTTGATTTCAAAGTGGGAGAGATTGGTATGGAAAAACACAAGGAAACACATGTTACTCTCAGGGGGAGAGATTGATTACTTTGGGAGATTGTTGGTTTTTGGTATTTGGCATTTCTATTTTGGCACTTTGATGGTTTTTCCATCTTGTGTTGCCATCAATGCCAAAGGGGGAGATTGTTGGTATTTTGGTATGGTTTTGTCATTGATGTCAACACCTACTAAACACTTATCAACTCGGGCACTTTGGAGAATCAGCAACATTCACCGGCAAGCAAGTGACTTATGCACAATCACCGATATCTGGTACACTGGCAGGATATAATGATCACCAGCACTTGGAAGGGCATGGAAAACACTTGGTTATGTCAAAGTCATCATGTGGACACCTTGTCTTGGAGTTTTTTTTATTAGTATATTCGTATTTGCATATTTGTTGTTACCGACAAATAGGTCCAGGTTACACCAGCAGGTTTATCTTTTCCAGATCAGCATGGTACGCTATGAAGATGACTTATTGTTGTTGTAAATGCATTAAGCCGACATGTTGAATTGGTTATTGCATTGGGTATTAATTGATTTGTAAATTAATTTTATTGTATTATCCTTTAGAGCTGACCTACTAAAATTGGTCTTAGGGTATGGTATAAATGTAAGATCTTATTTGTAAGATCGGATGTGTAATGAGAAAAAGGATTGTGTGAAGATATATGCGAAAATAAGCAAAGCTATACACACAAACATCATTTGAAGGTTGAAGGAGGTTTTTTTTGAAGACAATCAGAACTACACCGGTACTGAATCCAGCATATGAAGATGTTATTTTGAGCAGTACATTTTTATTGGATTTAACCATCCAATTGTAGTCAGTGTGACTCCTACTTGTGTTTGCGTAGTGAGCTCTAGGTGCTTGGCCTTTCTGCATGTGTATACTCCATTTGTATACACTTACTATCTGCAGTAGTATCATCTGATTGTGGGTAAGGTTTCCCACCATGGTTTTACCCCTTACAAGGTGTCCACGTACAAATATTGGTGTTATGTGTTGTGGATGACTTTGTCTTTTTGTTTCATGCATTAATCCTTATCGGTATTGCAATTAACTATTAAAATTGTCTACCAACATATTAGACTAGTTTACTGGTATTAAGCAATAAGTTGGTTAAGTTGTTTTTGGTTTGAATTTGTTAGACAACCAATTCACCCCCCCTCTCAGTTGTCTCCGGGACCTAACACCATGATTATCAGAACAAGCATAAGTACAGGAGGAACAAAGACAAATCATGCTACTTTGCTAATGAGGAAGGTGACACTGATTATGATAATGAACCGACACAAGCTTCAGCTAGTGGATCAGGCAATGGAAAGGAATGGGTATTTTTGGCTATCAAGGAAGATGATCCAATACCTGAAGAGAAGGGCTTTGTTGCTAAAATTGAAGAAAAGGATGGATGGGTTATTGACAATGGATGTTGACATCATATGATTGGAGATAAAAGGATGTTCTTATCTTTGCAAGAATTTGGTGGTGGTCTAGTTAGATTTTTAGATGACAAAGCATGCATGATTAAGGGAAGAGGAACAATATCATTGGATGGTAAGCATAACACAGATAATGTTTATTATGTTGAAGGTTTAAGGCATAATATTTTGAGTGTAGGATAGTTGGTGGATAAGAGATTTCAGTTATAGTTCAAGGATGGAAAATGCAAGATTATCAATAGATTTGGATTGGAGATTGCAACCAATACACACATTAAAGGTAATATCTTTCATTTGAACTTCGGTGAGCAGACATGTTTGATTGCACAAATTGATGAGATTTGGCTATGGCATAAGAGGTTGTGTCATGTGAATTTTGATTGCATTATAAAGATCAGTTCTACTAAGGTAGTTAGAGATATACCTAAGATTGTAAAGCCCTATAAATTGGTATGTAAGGAATGTCAAATGGGAAAGCAAATCAGAACTTCTTTTAAGAGTATACAAGACAAATCTTATAATGTTATTGATCTTATTCATACTGATTTGTGTGGTACTACTAGAATCAAATTTTTTTAGTGTGATAGATATTTCATGCTAATCATTGGTGACTATTCTAGAATAATGTGGGTTACTTTTCTAAGGGAGAAGTCTGAAGCATTTGAAATGTTTAAAATATTTAAAGATAAAGTTGAGACAAAGACATGATTGAAGATTAAATTCTTAAGATTATATTAGGATGGAGAATTCACATCTGGTGAATATAAAAACTATTGTGAGAAGAATGGGATAAGGAGACAGTTGTCTGCACCCTGGAAACCTCAGCATAATGGAGTTGTGGAAAGGAAGAACAAAACTATCTTGGATGCAGCTAGAACAATGATGATGGAAGCTAATCAGCCACATATCTACTGGAGAGAAGCTGGAAGCATGATGGTATACCCATTCAATAGAGTTCATATCAAAGGAGATACCGGTAAAACACCTTATGAGTTATGGTTTGGTCATACACCGACAGTTAAGTATTTTAGAATCTTTGGTAGTAAATGCTATATCAAAAGAGATGATTCCATTGGAAAGTTTGATCCTAGATGTGATGAAGGAATATTTCTTGGTTATTTTGATGAAAGAAAAGCATATAGATGTTATAACAAAAGATTGTAGAGAATTATGGAGAGCACAAATGTCAAGGTGGATGAGTAGAACATAAGTCAAATAAGAACTTATGAGAGAGAACTAGCAGTGGAAATGATAATAAATGAACCCCTAGCACCTACACCAGAATAGAATGTTGAACTAGTTACTCTGGTGGTATCAAAAAATTCAATAGTAATGAAGATAAGGATAAAGGAACAAAAAATCAGAAGACTCCCAGGTATGTAAGGTTGAATCATTCAAAAGATAAGGTCATTGGAGACAAAAACAAAGGAGTGATGACAAGACGAAGGTTGGCAGCTGATGAGCTATGTTTTATTTCTGAAGTTGAATTGGCATCAGTAATTGAAGCTTGTAAAGATGAATGTTGGACAAAATCTATGGAAGAAGAATTAGATCAGATAGAAAAGAATAACATGTGGACTTTACTTCCCCAAAATAAAAAATAAGAATGCTATTGGAACTAAATGGGTTTTTTAGGAATAAATTGAATGAAGATGGACAAGTTGTGAGGAATAAAGCTAGATTGGTTTGTAAAGGATATTCTCAGAAGGAAGGAATTGATTATGATGAAGCCTTTGCACCAGTAGCCAGGATTGAAGCTATGAGATTATTTCTTGCTTATGTTGCATATAAGAACTAAAAGGTTTATCAAATGGATGTTAAGTGCACATTTTTGAATGGAGATCTTGAAGAGGAAGTTTATATTGAGAAACCTTATAGATTTTCACTTTTAGATAACAAAAACATGGTTTGCAAGTTAAAGAAAGCTTTATATGGATTGAAACAAGCCCCTAGAGCTTGGTATGCAAGACTAGATAAATTTCTTTTGAAGCTTGATTTCACTAAAGGTAATTCTCATAGTAATTTATATTATAAGATCACTGATGATGACATATTGATTATTGAAGTCTTTGTTGATGATATCATTTTTGGAGGTGAAGATAAGTTATGTATGAAATTCTCTAACAATATGAAGAATGAATTTGAGATGTTTATGATTAGGGAAATGAAATTTTCCTTAGGTTTGCAGATTACTCATACTAATAAAGGTATTTTCATCTGTCAAACTAAGTATGCTAGGGAGTTGTTGAAGAAATTTGGTATGGCAAATTCTAAACTGGTTAGTACTCCAATGGTTACCAGTGAGAAATTGACAAATAATGATGCATCTGCACTGATAAATCCTACAAGGTAAAAGTCTATGATTGGAGGTTTGTTATATCTGACACAGACTAGATCAGGTATAATGAATGCAATTTGTATTGTATTAAGATATCAGAGTGATCCTAGAGAAAATCATGAGAGTGCGGTGAAAGGGATTTTCAGGTACTTGCAAAGAACAACTAAATATGGTTTGTGGTATCCTAAAAATGGTGACTTTACATTATGTGCATATACAGATGCAAATTGGGTTGGAGATGTTGATGACTGGAAGATCACATTTGTGGATCTTTCTTTCTTGGAAAGAAACTTGTTTCAAGATCAGCAAGAAGTAGTCATGTACCTCTTTATCTATTGTTGTAGCTGAGTATGTTTCTATTGCTACTAATTGTACACAAGTTCTATGGATGAAGAAAATGTTGAAGGATATAAAGGCGAATTGTAATGAACCGGTAGTTATTCACTATGATAACTCTGCTACTATTGATATATCAAAAAATCTGATATTTCATTCTAAGACAAAGCACATATCTATCAAGTATAACTTTTTTAAGGAGAAGGTGGAAGCAAATGAAGTCAGACTGGTTTATGGGAACTCTAAAGAGAAGATTGCAGACATCTTCACTAAAGATTTCTCTAAATAATCATTTAAGTGCTTCAGAGACAGATTGGGGGTTTCTGCCCCTCCGGTAGAGACCTAAGTGATGCTAATTGGCATCAGTCCGATATGCATTATCAGAGCTATTACTCAATCCAGATTGATGTGGTGCTGCTACTACTTAGGGGGAGTAGTCAGCTATAAAAATTAGAGGATTTATGGTTTTTCTTTGATATTCATGTCAAAATTCTGGTATTGATGTCAAAGGGGAGAGATATATGCGAAAACAAATCTTAACACAATATCAATGAAAGGGGTTTGTGGGAGATTGTTGGTTGTCTTCCATAGGGGGAGACTTGTTTGGCATCTCTTGGCACTTGGATGTTTTTCACATCTAGTGTTTCCATCAATGCCAAAGGGGGAGACTATTGGAATTTGGAGGAATTGATTGTGTTGCATTGATGTTTTGTCATTGATGGAAACACCAGTTGTTTTGGTTGTTTACTGGTTTTCGGTTGGTTCTGGTAGACTGGTTGGATTATGATATTAATCTGGTATACTCCGGTATGATTTGGTTTGTGGAATTGGTTTGGATTTGTCATTCATGCTATTCAAATGTGTATCATGATTAGTTGGTTTGGGATTTGATGACTTAGGAGTTATGATTTGTTCCAGTAAGCCTTCTGGTTACCTGTAAGGGTTTTACTGGCAGAGCTTTGTTGAAGATCTTTTGATGCACGTGATAAGTGGTGTTGGTGTGGCTTCTAGATGGTTCTCAAGATGTTGTTGGTTATCTTGTTCCCATTCCACTTCATCAGTGGTGTTGGATTTTGTTTATGGCAACCTATTTTGGGTCATGTGTTATCTAGGTTATGGACCAGTTTATGTAACATGTTGGAGGATGTTCCTAATGCATTACCAATGGGATTTAATGACTGGTTTACATTTTTTTTTGCCTAAGCCAACTTGGTTGATAATTGGATTATGGGTTTATGTTATGAACTTATTGTATTATCTTTTAGGTGGTCGACCTAATTGTTTTGTTCCAGAGTTTGTATAAATATGATGTAAGATCTCTTTGTAGATCATGGTAATGGTAATGGGCATATGGGATTAAAGTTATGAGATTACCTATGTGTGAATAATGTTATAATAATATGCAGAAGGTTTGGTCAATTGGGTTTATGTAAGAGGTTTAAGCCCTTCGGTACTGAGCTTAACCAAAATTGTACTCAGGCATAGGAGATGCCATCTTTGCAATTCAATCTTCATTTTTTATTGTAGTCTATATTTATTTTGTAGTCAGTGAGGCTCCTTTTTGTGATGAGCAGTGCACTCTAGGTTGTTGGCCTTCCTGCATGTGCAGGCCCCTCATATTGTAATCACATACTTACTGCAGAAGTATTATTTGATTGTGGGTAGGCTTCCCACCGTGGTTTTTCCCTTTACTGGGTTTTCCACATACAAATATTGGTGTCATGTGTTTTGGATGGATGGTAACTACTATGTGATTTATTCTTATGTATAATTTCTTTATCAGTTATTCTGGTATTTGATTTATGTATTTTGGTATTGATTTTATGTGTTCCGGTAATAAGGATTTGAATGCTTAAAGTTATGTAATCTGGTGACAACTGATTCACCACCCCCCCCTCTCAGTTGTCCTTTGATTATTTGAGTTGTCTAATTATTCCCCATCTATGTCTTTGTATTATCCCTCATCCACATGCCCCTCCCATCCATTATGTATACCTCCATCTTCCTCTCCATTACATCCCAATCCCCATATTTTTATAACACCTCCATCATATCCACTCTGCATCCAAGTTCCTTACACCATAATCCTCCAAGCCTTAATTCCAACCCCCCAATCCACAATCTCAATTCTCCATGTAATAGTAAACCTTTGCATAATCCTCATCCTCCAAAATCCACACCATCCCCATCCTCCAAGTCCTTTCTCCATAATTTTATCCAAGAAATACTAGAAATGGAGACAAAATACCCACCTCAAAACAAAGTTGCCCAATCTCCCCAAGTCCTCCATCCACCTCCATCCCCTCCAAATAAATACAAATGATAATTCCTTAAGCTTCATGATAGCACCATCCCCCTATCTACCTAAGTTAAACAATCCATATCCTCTAACATAACACCATCTCCACAACCCCAAACATATCAAGAGCCTATTTCAAAGCATGCTATCATAGATCCCTCTCAACCTCAAGATCCAAACATACTTCCATCTCATGATACCTCTCCATCTCAAAATCCTTGTCTACCCTCCACTCCATCTCATGATCACATCCCCTCCAGTCCATCTCAAGAAAAAATAAACCCTCCATCCAATGCTCTCCTTCCATCTCAAGGTCCAATCATCCCTTCCACTCCACCACATGATCCCATCCCAGGTCAATATCAAATTATTACTCCATCTCCATGTCATGATCCCAATCTATCTCATTATCCTAATCCTCCACATGATCTTAGTCCTCCACAAGATCCCAGCACCTCTAACCAAGCTATCCTTGAATCCCATACCTATCAACTTGGCTCTTCCACCTTCATCTACTCTAGTTTCCTCCAAGAGCTTATAATCCCTTTTACATCCCATCCCGCTCAAAATGGACTCGCATCTTGTTTCAAAAATAATAAGTATCCCATCGGAAAAATAATTTGTGAAAAAATAAATTATCAAGAAAAAGGGTTAGGCCTCCATGAACAAGACATATTGGAACCCCTTCAAGTCAAAGAAAATACAAGTTCATATGACCTTGGATAAAAATCTCATTCTCAAGATGTTGGTATACCTTCCATCCCTCCATCTAAATCCAAACATGATGTAGGAGCATCCCCAGTTCACAACAATCTTGCATCAACCAAAAACATTTTCCTTTCTATTTTTTTTGCAGTTTCAGTTTTTCTTTCTGTGTGTCCTGGTTTTGGCTCACTAGATCCTATGGAGTTGGATTCTACTTAAAGAATTTATCATCTTTCTTGGTTTCAAATCACATCTTATTTAGATCACTCTCTGGCAAGATATCGCTACCGGTTTCCATGACACTTTCTTGTTACCGGTTGTTCCTTTGTTACTGGTTGTCTGAAACCTATTCTAGTGATCTATCAGAACCCATTCTGAAGCTTGCAGAGCCTTGATTGTTTATCTCGATGTTTCTTGGCGTGTGGCCAACCTTCTACATTTCATCCTTTGGATTTTCTAGAGGAATCTCTTGGTGGAGGTCGACCTTGTTCATTTTGCACATTAGGTCTTGTTCTTTGGGTTTATATTTGTAATCATGCTTTAAAATATAAGAAATCATAACTAATGAGAGTATCAAGTAGATAGACTATGCCTAGAAGATAGATCTTTCACTTCAAGGTCCCGGTTGTGACCTATTCTACTAGGCCTGTGTGTCGGTATGTTGTAACTCGATTGTTACCAATTGTATGTAATAAAATTTCATGCAATAAAACTATTTGTTCTACATTGCCTCCATATTTGTGTGTTTTCGTTATGTTTACTCTTGCTAACTAGTTTGGATTGATCACCTTGAGGTCCCTCCTCACCAATGGCTTCTTAAAGTGGTATCAGAGTGAAGTTTCATTCAAGAGGTTACGTGTCCTAAATTTTGTTGTTGGGTGGCAGATTGCAGATCTGACCTGCAATAGTAGAGGACGAGCATGGATCAATGGTGTGAAGAGCAAATAGGAATGGTGGAGTGCGTGGGAATGTACACCCTACTATGATGGACATGTTGCGAGGAATAGAAGCCTAGTTAGAAGCCATGGAGACAAACCAGAGAAGAGGTCAACATATTGAAGATGTAAGTGAAGATGAAGGAGAAGAAGGCCCGACAGAACAAGTAAACCTATCGGCGGTTGATCTAGATGAAGAAAGGTTTTTAAGGGTTTTGAGTAGGGAGAACACTAAACCTCATTTTGCCCCACTAGAATATGATGGGAAGTTAGATTCAGATGAATTGATGGATTCAATCTTGGAGATCGAGAAGTATTTTTATTTTGAAAACACTACAGAAGAGATGAAGGTGAAATATGCATGTACCTAGTTGAAAGGTCATACATCTCTTTTGTGGGAGCATTTTCATGTTGATAGACAAATAATAGGTAAAGAAAAGATAAAGACATGGGATCAGATGATTACTAAGTTAAAATCAAAGTTTTTCCTGACGAATTATCAAGTGGATTTGTTTCAAAAGTTGCAGAACTTGAGACAAAAGGAATCTAGTGTGAAGGAGTACACCGAAGCATTTTACAAATTGAACATCAAATCCAAACATGTTGATGATGAAGTTGAACAAATTGAAAGATATTTGAATGGATTGTGGATGTCTATACAAGATGAACTAGGTATGATCAAATTGGAGGTGTTGAAGAGGCTTACCAATATGCATTAAAGGCTAAAGAGAAATTGAATAAAAGACATGAGCAACGATAGATAGGTAGAGGTGGAAGGTTTACTAGAGGAAGATTTTAGGGAGGAAGAGGAACTAGTACAGACTAGAACAAGGACAAGGAAGTGTGAAAAGAAGGTAATTCATATCAGAAGGATGATAGAAATTTCTACCGCAGGAGAGAACCACATGGTTACCGGAATGAGAACTTTGGAAGACAAGACAATAGGACATTTAGAGGAACTTTCTTCAAGTGTAGAGGAGAAGGACACCATGCATTTGAATGTAAGAAGATAGAGGCTACTAGAAGAACAATAGTGGTGGAAGAAAACCCCACCGGATCAAACAATAAACTAGAAGATGGATAACTACTGATCATGAGGAGAGCTTTGTGCCATATCAGAGGAGATGAAGAACCCTTATAGAGGAAGAATGTATTCAAGACCAAATGTAAGGTATCCATTAAGTGTTTTAAATTTGTTATTGATAATGGTAGTTCAGATAATCTTGTTTCATAAGAGATGGTGAATAATTTGAAATTGCAAAGATTGAAACACCCTAAGCCTTATCAGATACACGATGAACATAAGTTGTTAGTAAGTGAAAAGTGTTTGGTAAAACTGAAAATTAGGAATTATCATGATGAAGTTTTGTGTGATATTATTCCTATGGATATTTGTCATCTTTTATTGGGAATATCTTGGCAGTTTGATAGGTAGGAAATACATTATGGGAGGAAGAATAAATAAACTATTATGGCCAATGGGATGAAACAAACCTTGTTGCCCTTGCAGGAACCTTTGAAGAGTGAAGTCTGTACAAATGCTACAATCTGTTTAGTAGATCGAAGGAAATTCATGGATGGACTGAGACATGAGAATGTGTGTTTTGTCTTAATTCCTAAGAATATTGAGAGTCTGGAACCGAAAGGAGAACACCTGACAGAGATAAGAGATTTGCTCACACAATATGAGAATATCATTTCAGATAATGTACCTGATGGATTGCCACCTATTAGAAGTATTAGTCATTGCATGGACTTGGTTCCCAAAGATAGTTTGCCCAACAAAGATGCACACTAGTTGACACCAAAAGAGAATGAAGAACTAAATAGACAAGTGCAGCAATTGTTGAAGAAAGGTTTGATCAGGGAGAGTTTGAGCCCTTGTGCAATACCAATAGTATTAGCACATAAGAAGAATGGAGAATGGAGGATGTGTACCGATTCAAGATCAATAAACAAGATCACAATGAAATACCGGTCCTTTGCCTAGGATGGATGACATAATGGACTATTTGAGCGGAGCAAAATACTTTACAAATATAGATTTAAAGAGTGGATATCATCGGATCAGGATTAGAGAAGGTGATGAGTGGAAGAAAACATTCAAGACAAATGAAGGACTATATGAATGGTTGGTGATTCCTTTTGGATTGACTAATGAACCGAGAACTTTCATGAGGCTGATGAATGAGGTATTGAAGAAATTCTTGGGTAAGTTTGTTATTGTGTATTTGGATGACATTTTGTTTTTCAGTAAAACAAGAGAGGAGAATTTGTTGTAGTTAAGATAAGTTTTATAGAGGTTGAGAGAAGAAAGTTGTTGATCAATATCAAGAAGTGTAATTTCATGAAGGATGAGTTAGTCTATTTAGAATTTGTGATATCTGAGGATGGTTTGAAGATGGACCCTGAGAAAGTGAAATCCATTATTGAGTGGCCTACACCGGAAAGGATTGGAGAGGTAAGATCATTTCATGGATTGGATAGTTTTTATCGAAAGTTTATCAAAAATTTCAATTCAGTTTATAACCCTATGACTGAGACCATGAGAAGAGATCAGAAGGAATTCAAGTGGACCACCGAAGCAAACAAAAGTTTTGAATCATCAAAGAAGGAAGTGATTGAGCAACCCATGTTCGCTTTACCAAATTTCAATAAGGTATTTCAAGTGGATTGTGATGCAAGTGGAACAACAATAGGAGTAGTTTTGAGTAAAAAATGGAGAGTAGTAGCATATTTTAGTGAGAAATTGAATGATGCACATCAAATATATTAAATATATGATCAATAATTTTATGCCATAGTTCAAGCCTTGAAGAAATGGAGACACTACTTGTTGCCTAAGGAGTCTGTGTTGTATACAGATCATCAAGCTTTGCAGTATTTGAATAGTCAGAGTAAGTTGAATCGAAGACATATGAGATGGGTAGAGTTCTTGCAGAGTTACACCTTTGTATTGAATCATAGAAGTGGGAAGTCTAACAAAGTTGTTGATGCATTGAGTAGGAGAAGGAATTTTCTAACAGAAATGAGAGTGATAGTATTAGGTTTTGAAGATTTGAAAACCTTGTATGATGAAGACCCAGATTTTGCAGAACCTTATAAAGCATGTAGAGAACCGATTATGTTTGATAGGAGAAAATGGTTGGATTATTTCATTCAGGATGGGATGTTATTCAAGGGAGTCCAATTGTGCATACCTAAGAGTTCCATGAGAGAGAACCTACTAAAAGAGAAACATATAGTGGAGGTTTAGCTAGACATTTTGGTATTGACAAAACAGTTGCATTGGTGAGTGAGCAGTAATTTTGGCCCTAGATTCATAAGGATGTTAAGAGATATGTGTAGAGTTGTAGAGATTGTCAAGTTGCAAAAGGTAGTAGTTAGAATGTGGGATTGTATAAACCTTTGACAGTACTGGTGAGACCTTGGGAGGATATAAGCATAAATTTTATACTTGGATTGCCCAAGACACCAAGAGGTAATGATTCTATATTTATGGTAGTGGATAGATTTTCAAAGATGGCACATTTAATACCTTGTAAGAAGACATCATATGCATTACATGTAGTAGACCTATTTTTCAAGGAAGTGGTGATATTGCATGGAATACCTAAGAGCATAGTTTTAGATAGAGACACTAAGTTTGTTAGCTATTTTTGGAGAACACTTTGGAAGAAAATGAAGACAAATTTGAAGTTTGGTTCTACATTTCATCCACAGACTGATGGACATATAGAAGTTGTTAATCAGAGTTTGGGAAACTTGTTGAGATGTTTAGTGGGAGATAAAACTGGAAGTTGGGATTTGATACTTGCACAAGAAGAGTTTGCCTACAACAATTTAGTGAATAGAAGTATCGAAAAAGCACCTTTTGAGATTGTTACTAGAGTGCATCCTAGAGGAATATCAGAATTGAGAGACATTAGCAGTGAAGACCAGAAGAATTCAAAAACAAAATATTTTGCAGATCACATGGCAACATTACATATTCAGGTTAAACCGCATTTGGAAGACATGAACAATGAATATAAAGAGAAGGTAGATGAGAAGAGGAGACATAAGGAATTTTAAGTTGGTGATGAAGTGATGGTATATTTGAGGAAAGAGAGATTCCTGGTTGGAACTTATAATAAGTTGCACATGAAGAAATTTGGATCCTATAAGATTTTGAGAAAGTTCAATTCTGGAAATGCACATAAAGTGGAGCTACCAGATAGTCTAAGTATTTTACCTATATTTAACATTGCAGATCTTCATGAGTACATGAACCAGAATTCAGTGAGGATAGTGTTGCATACCTTGAGAAATAATTGCCCTCAAAGGAACCGGATCAGATTGAAGAGATTTTGGATAGTAGGATTGGGCGTAGTACCTAGAACAGTCAGTACAAAGAATATCTTGTGAAGTGGAAGAGAAGACCAGTTGAAGGTTCATCTTGGATTTCTCAGGAAGAGGTATGATGGTTTTGAAAAGCACTAAGAGGGGGGGGGGGGTTGAATCAGTGACACCAAAGCAATCACAACTTTAAACACTAACCGATAGATGAACTTAACTAAGAATTAAACAAAATACATGCTATCCAAAATGAAATAACAACATCCACATAAAGTAGAACATCCACCATAACACAAGTGTTTATATGTGGAAAACCCAAATAGGTAAAAACCAATGTGAGATGGAACTCAAAAGTTAACTATCTGTAGTAATAGAAAACTGACTGGTTAAGGTCTTACAAAGTGCTTTGCTAGGAGTGAATCTTGTTAGAGATCCCAAGCTTGATTAGAAGCTTATACCCTATTAAGAGTAACCTTTCTAGAGGATTTTAGAATCCAAACTAATGGATCACCTTGTTAGAGGATTTTTACAATGAAGCTTGTTAGAGCTTACCCGATTAAGGGATTTGATTTTGTTGTAATGATTAAAAAACAATAAGAAAGATTTGATTTGTTCTGAGTAGCACAAGACTTGCTTGATCAGATCATTCTATGTACATTCAACACTTCTCTCCATCTAAAAACTTATCACTCTTCAACAAAAGATTTCACTCTTTATGCATATCAGTATTCACATAGATTGCCTCTTCTATACTAGTTCTCTCTCTTTGAATGATTCACTAAGATGTCTTTAAATAGACATACAAATCCTATGTCAGCCATAGGAACATAATTTCCTAGGTGCAGTGTATCTAGACATTTAAACATAACTCATCACAAAAAATGACCGCCAAACAAACGATGCTGATAACTCATCACAAAAATGGATATCGGTTAAAACAGTCAATACCGGTTGGAACACAATATGTGAACCATTGTCCTAGAATCTTTCGCTTGATCTTCATCTTCAACTTTATCTTCAATTTGATGCCAACTTAATGTAACCATAGGTTATCTCTTAAGCACATACCGGTTGACACAGAGTACTGGTTAGAGATAGACCTTAACCATACCGGTTAATAGTATAAATCAATGAAGTTACACCTCTAGTCAATGTAATCATATGTGTGTGTGAGAGTGTTTCATCAATGACAACAAGTGATGAATACATGATAATCATCATCAAGCCAACAATCTCCCCCTTTGGCATTGATGACAACACTTAGAAATGATAGTTTTGATACTTAATATAAGTACATATCCAATAGCCAATAAGATGAGGGGGGGGGGGGGTGAATCATACAAACTTAATCTTCCATAAAAACATCAGATTCAACCTCGGTAACATATATATCAATAATATAACTAGAACTATTAAACATGCAAACTTAAAAGCATATAAACATCATAAACCCCATAACACCAAATTTAACGTGGAAACCCAAATAGGGAAAAACCACTGTGGGATTTCAGACCCACTAAGAACTATACTCTTCTAGAGTATGCTCGGTTAAAAGAAAATCATGTTAAAGATTACAAACACATTGCTAGCTGTGACCTGGTTAAGGGATTTCCCTCAGATCTGTTAAGATCTTCACCTTGTTAGAAGTGACTTGGTTAAAGGATTTTAAACACTCAATCAGAATGTCACCTTGCTAGAGGGTTTTACAAATAAGACTGTTAAGTCCACTCGGTTAAGAGATTTTTTGTCACTTTCTCAAAATAACAGTAATAAAAATCTATCTGCAACTTCACATCTAAAATGCTAAAGCAGATTCCTATTTGTTCAATACAATCTAGACATAGAACTAATCTTGTCTATCTGCTAGGCTTCTATACTATGTATTCAAATAGGTCTTCAAGCTTCTGTGCTCGATAATCACTATGTAGCATCCCTATGCATACACTTGCCTGCATACATTGTTTATCAACAGTTTCCTATTTATAAACAATTAGGTAACCGCTTAATCTCCTTGATCACATTTCCCATGATCAATCATAGCCATCAGATCTTCAATCTTGTCCAGGTTCAATGCATCTTTTGATTTGAAAATGTTTTACCCCACCTTGGAACTTGTGCCAGGGTATTGTGGTTCAATCTGCATTGTAGATCTTCATGCTGACTTTCCATTGCCTTAGATTCATTAACAAACTTCATCCACAACTCACCAATCATTTAATCAGCTCCAGCTCATCAGCTTCCTTCATTAAATAATGCATGCAAACATTGAATGCATTCTATTATAGCTCGGTTACAACTTAGTTATAACTCAGTTATAACTTGGTGAATACTAAACTTCACTCGATAGACATTCTACCTTCATTAACCAATAGCGATAACCTTAGGGTTTACTGACTAGGTTCCTTAGGGTTTACCGACTAGGTTCTTTGCTTGGTAACATAGTATAGTATTAACCTTACAATTTACAACATATGTATGATGTTAAAACAATCTAAACATCATGATCTCATCATTGTCTGACTTGGTAATAGTTGCGCATTGAATACCTTATTCATCCCCTTATTCATCATATTCTTTCCTGTGTCTTTTACCGACATTTTTATATTCTTTAAATCATACTTCTCAAGATATGGCAACATCATACTGAATTAGAAAATCAATTTCTTGACATCAATGACAAAATAATAATATCAAGACAGTAAACATCTTTAATCAGTTATATCCATAATCATCAACAACCTTCTCAATATCCTTATGAAATGCCAACAATCTTTCATTGTCTGTTATAATGCAATATTGCCAATAATCTCCCCCTTTTGCATTGATGGCAAAACCAATTGATTTGACCTTAAAAGTTTCAGATTGCTGTGATTCTAAAATGCTGAAATGCTCTCTGCCATACATTAGACTTCTCCTCTTTTCTTCAGTCTTCTTTTCAATCTGTAGTCTGCTCAGTTTTCTTTTAGTCTTCTCCCCCGATGTTAGTCTTCTCCCCCTTTGACAACAATGCCAAAAAGTAAAGAACTAAAACATAATTTATTCCTATATGAAGTGATTTCCTGCTGCTGTGTATCAACTGAGTCTCGGTCAGAGCATTTTGTCTTTAATTCTTCTTCCTTGTATTGTTTCCTATAATAATTCCTGTACACCTTTAGAAAACATCCTAAAGTAAGTAATGCAGCATCAACTCCTAAAAGATATGTGATAGAGTCATCGGATTGATGCTTTCACCGAACTCGGTCAGTGAGTGGAAGATAGGGGTAGGACCCCTAATTTACTTCAGAGATATTCAAAAGTGTCCCTTGGTAGTGGCTTGGTGAAGATATCTGCTATTTGTTCCTTTGTGCTAACATACTCCAGCACCACTTTCTTCTCTTGAGCTTCTTCTCTAAGATAATGATATTTGATAGAGATTTGCTTTGTCTTAGAGTGCATAACAGGATTTTTTGAAATATTAATGGCACTAGTATTGTCACAGAATATAATTACTGGCTTGGTAACTTTCTCATTTATACCTTCCAATAGTTGTTTGATCCATGCACTGTTGGTACAATTTAATGCTGCAGCAACGTATTCAGCTTCTATTGTTGACTGTGAAACGCATCCTTATTTCTTGCTAAGCCAACTCACTAGTCTTTCTCCTAAAAAGAAAGCTCCTCCACTTGTGCTTTTTCTATCATCAATGTTGCCTGCCCAATCAGCATCAGTATAAACTTTTAAATCAAAATTATTTCCTTTCTGATATACTAAGCCATAATCCTTAGTGTCTTTCAAGTATCTAAAAATTCTTTTGATTACTGTCATGTGTGTTTCCTTATGATCTGTAGAGAATCTTGCAACTATACCTACTGCATGTGCTATGTCTGGTCTGCTGTGAACAACATATTGTAGCTTTCCAATCGTGGATCGGTAAAGTGTCTCATCAACAGATGCAAATTCATCATTCTTTGATAATTTATAGTTGGTAGTCATAGGAGTACTTACTGGTTTTAAATCCTCCATTCCAAATTTCTTCAAGATTTACTTTATGTACTTGGATTGAGTAATGAAAATCTCATTTTTCATTTGCAATATCTGTAAACCTATAAAATACTTTATCTCACTGATTAATGACATCTCAAATTATTTGCTCATTTCATTTCCAAAGTTCTTACATAAAGAGTCATTTCCACAAAATATAATATCATCAACAAATATGGCTGAGATCAATATTCCATTTTCATCATTCTTCATGTACATGTTGTTGTTCTCACTTGTCCTTATAAAACCAATCTTAATCAAATAAGAGTGCAATCTTTCATACCATGCTCTAGGTGCTTGTTTCAAACCATATAAAGCTTTGTTCAATTTACATACCTAATCTTTATTATTGTCTTCAACAAATCCTTCAGGTTGTTCAATAAAAACTTCTTCTTCTAATATTCCATTCAGAAATGCAGATTTGACATCCATTTGATATACCTTGAAATTTTTGAAAGCAGCATAGGCCAACAATGTTCTTACTCCTTCAAGTCTAGCAGCAAGTGCAAAAGTTTCACCATAATCAATTCCTTCTTCTTGAGCATAACCTTTGCAAACTATTCTTGCTTTGTTTCGAATGACCTCTCCTTTTTCATTCAGCTTGTTTCTGAAAATCCACTTTGTACTAATTACATTTTTGTCCTTTGGTCTTCTTGGGATTAGTGTCCATGTGTCATTCTTCTTGATTTGATCAATCTCTTCTATCATAGCATTTATCCAATCTTCACTGTTAAATGCCTCTTTCACTATTCTCGATTCAAAATCAGATATCAAACATGTGTTCTATCTCAGTTTGTTCCTTGTCATCACTGGATCATCCTTATCTCCTATAATCTGACTTGGTGCATGATTTCTTCTGACATACTTGGCTAATACAGGCTCGGTAGGCTTTGTATGATCTTCTTCATCACTCGATAACTGGATATTCTCTTCATTTTCTTCAACAGTCTTCTCGGTAAGACTTCTCGGTTGAACATAGACAAATTCATCATAGTCTTCTGGTTCCTTGGAATTTTCTTCATCATTTCTTTTTGCAAATTCATCAATTTTCACATTTGTACTTTCTACTATTTTGTTAGATGATTTGATCAGACATTTAAATGCTTTGCTTCTAGAAGAATAACCTAGAAATGTTCCTTCTTCACTTTTCTGATCAAACTTGCCATTTCTATCATCTTTGTGAACATAGCATCTACTTCCAAAGATTTTAAAATAACTAACATTAGGTTTCTTATCATACCAGATTTCATATGGTGTCTTCAAAGTACCTTTCTTCAATTGAACTCGGTTCAAGGTGTAAACTATTGTGCTTATTGCTTCTCTCCAAAATGTTTGTGGCACCTTCTTTTCAATCATCAGTGTTCTAGCACAATCCACAATAGATCTGTTTCTTCTCTCAGCTATTCCATTCTACTGTGGAGTTCTTGGTGCAGAGACTTGTCTTTTAATACCATGATCATTGCAGAATAAGTTGAACTCATCAGATGTGAACTCTCCTCCTCTATCTGATCTAAGACATTTCAGTTGTCTTCCTATTTCATTTTCAACTCTTTCCTTGTACCATTTAAACATTTGAAAAGCTTCTAATTTTTCTTTTAAAAACATTACTGACATCATCCTTGAATAGTCATCCACAAATAATATGAAATATTTATCACCATAATAACTTTGAACTTTCATAGGACCACAAACATCAATGTGCAGTAAATCTAAAATTCCCTTAGAAGTGTAAGACTTACTTGTAAAGCTTGATCTTGTCATCTTACCCATCTGGCATCCTTGGCACATAGCATTCTCAGGTTTTTCAAGACTCGGTAGACCTCTTACTCGGTGCTTCTTGCTTATTTTGATCAGATTATCAAAATTTACATGACAAAACCTTGTATGCCATAACCAGGTATCATCTATCTTTGCATACAAACACTTGTTACGAGTTGAGTCAAGGTGAAATGTGTTACCTTTTGTTTGTGTCCCAGTAGCAACTAACTTTCCATTCTTGTCATGAACTTTGACAATTCCTTTCTGAAATTCTATTCGGTAACCTGTGTTGTTTAGCTGTGCTACACTCAACAAATTGTATTTCAAACCTTCAACCCAAAAAACATCATTGCATCTTGCATTGTCAAGAAGTGTTATAGATCCTTTACCTTTCACTAGACATGGTGCATCATTACCAAATCTAACATAGCCTCCATCATAATCTTCTAATATAACAAACTTGTGTTTATCTCCTATCATATGATGTGAGCATCCAGTATCTATGATCCAAGAATCATTAGTGTTTATGTGTGATATTAGGGCTTTTTCTTCATACCTTTCTTCATCTAATCCATCTTTGATAGCCACATAAACTACTTCCTCTATATCAGTCTCATCTGATTTATCATCGTTAGATTCCTCATCAGCTATTAAGCATGTCTTTCTATCTCTTATTCTGAAGTCTTGGTGTCCTCTATAATGATTATCTTTCTGTCTGTCATCTCGGTAATCTCTCTTTTCAGTAAAAATCTTTGTCAAGATAGTTAGAAGCCATATGTCCTATCTTATCACAATTGAAACATTTCAAAGGTAGTTTTCCTTTATACTTACCTTTGCCTCTCGGTAACCTTTTGGCTAGTAGTGCTTCAAACTCTTCTTGCTTTCTGATTTCCTCATGCAGTTTGTGTACTTCTTCCATGTTCTTAGGAAATATTTCACTTTCTCCACTGTGATCTCCTTCAGAGTACTTATATTTTCTTTCATTGTAATCATTAGATTCATCAAGATGAAAAGAACTAAATGCAGACTCAACTTTATTTACCGAAGATCCACTGTTATCAAAATTACTTAACTCAAATGCATGTAGCTTACCAATAGTAGCATCTAGAGAAACTGGCATATTAGGTACAGACCTCAATTCATTGATTGCAGAGACTCAGATTCCATAAGTTGGTAGAAGGGTTCTCAACAACTTACTTGTTATATCCTTTTCTTCAATAGTTCCACCTGCTCCTTTGATTTGATTGACAATCTCGTTTAGTCTTGTACTGTACTGAGTTATGTTATCACCTTCATTCATCCTCATAGATTCAAGTTGTCCTCTTAGACTATCTACTTTTTCTCTTTGAACATGTTCATCTCCTCCATATACTAATATGAGCTTATCCTACATTGCCTTTGCATCATTGCAACCTTCTAGATCATTAAACTCTGAGTCGGTCAATGCAGATGTTATTTCAATCATTGCTTGAATATGTCTTGCTTTGCCTATATCTCTTCCATAGTCAATGGATAGGTGCTCGGTGTAACAAAATCATTCTCTAGATAGTATACATCATATTCTCCAACTCCTGATAGATGTAGCTTCATCCTTTTCTGTCATGTAGAGAAACTTGACTTGTTCAGCTACGGTGCATCCCTCTTATACATCTTTGGATCTTTAACTCAAGTACCTTTAAACTTTTCTTCCGGAGTCCAAAGCTCTGATACCAATTGATAGTTCTGATACTTAATATGTATAGATCCAATAGCCAATAAGATGAGAGGGGGCGGGGGGGGGGGGGTGAATCATACAAACTTAATCTTCCATAAAAATATCAGATTCAACCTCGGTAACATATATCAGTAATATAACCAAAACCGTTAAACATGCAAACTTAAAAGCATATAAACATCATAAACCTCATAACACCAGATTTAACGTGGAAACCCAAATAGGGAAAAACCACTATGGGATTTCAGACCCACTAAGAAATATACTCTTCTATAGTATGCTTGGTTAAAAGAAAATCCTGTTAAAGATTATAAACACATTGCTAGATGTGACCCGGTTAAGGGATTTCCCTCATATCTGTTAGGATCTTCACCTTGTTAGAAGTGACCTTGTTAAAGGATTTCAAACACTCAATTAGAATGTCACCTTGCTAGAGGGTTTTACAAATTAGACTGTTAAGTCCACTCAGTTAAGAGATTTTCTGTCACTTTCTCAAATAACAGTAATAAAAATCTATCTACAACTTCACATCTAAAATGCTAAAGTAGATTCCTATTTGTTCAATACAATCTAGACATAGAACTAATCTTGTCTATCTGTTGGGCTTCTATACTTTGTTATTCAAATAGGTCTTCAAGCTTCTGTGCTCGTAAGCACTATGTAGCATCCCTATGTGTACACTTGCCTGCATACATTGTTTACCAACAGTTTCCTATTTATAAACAATTAGGTAACCGCTTAATCTCCTTGATCACATTTCCCATGATCAATCATAGCCATCAGATCTTCAATCTTGTCTAGGTTTAATGCATCTTTCGATTTAAAAATGTTTTACCCAGCCTTGGAACTTGCATACATTTCTTGGAACTTGTGCGAGGGTATTGCGGTTCAATCTGTGCTGTAGATCTTCATGCTAACTTTCCATTGCCTTAGATTCATTAACAAACTTTATCCATAGCTCACCAATCATTTAATCAGCTCGAGCTCATCAGCTTCCTTCATTAAATAATGCATGCAAACATTTAATGCATTTTGTTATATCTTGGTTACAACTCGGTTATAACTCGGTGAATACTAAACTTCACTTGATAGACATTCTGCCTTCATTAACTGATAGCGATAACCTTAGCGTTTACCGACTAGGTTCCTTAGGGTTTACCGACTAGGTTATTTGCTTGGTAACATAGTATAGTATTAACCTTACAATTTACAACATATGTATGATGTTAAAACAATCTAAACATCATGATCTCATCATTGTCTGACTCGGTAATAGTTGCCCATTGAATACCTTATTCATCCCCTTATTCATCATATTCTTTCCTGTGTCTTTTACTGACATTTTTATATTCTTTAAATCATTCTTCTCAAGATATGGCAACATCATACTGAATAAGAAAATCAATTTCTTGACATCAATGAGAAAATAATAATATCAAGACAGTAAACATCTTTAATCAGTTGTATCCATAATCATCAACAACCTTCTCAATATCCTTATGAAATGCCAACAATCTTTCATTGTCTATTATAATGCAATATTGCCAACAAGAAAAAAAATGAGTAATACAATACCACTAAGTGTGCATACACAACATATTTACATATGTACTCATATTCCCCTTTAATGCAATACTCCCCCTTAATGCATGAATAAATACAAAATTTTCAATAACACACATACATATTTTTACTCCCCCTTTGATAGCAATGCCAAAATGATAAAGTAAAATATATACATATATATAGAAAATCTGTATCAAGTGTTCATCATATTTTACAATTTTAAACAAGTTCATGCATTGGCTATTCTCATGAAAATATTATTGAAATTCTGCTTCATCTGGGATAGAGAATTCTCCCATGATTCCAATATGTTATCTGTATACTCAGAGGTAGACAACAACTAGGAATAGAATTCTTTCATTGAGTCGAGTGTGCAGGTTTCAGGAGTAGCAAGAATAGCTTCTGCACTGGAGTAGGCTTTCTGACTCTTGAGCTCTCTTTGAGATCGGAATCTCTTCGCTCTCTCATTATCATTCTTGTTCAGTCTGTCATGCAAATCATCCATAGACTGGTTAAGGCATGAATGGAGTCTTGGAGTGGGACATATGCCTTGCATAACCTTTCTATTTCCTGTTCAGTTTCAACTTGATTCTTAGAAATATCATAATAAAAGAAAGTAATATTGGAGGTAGAGGCAAGATACTTCCCTCCAGATTCAATAGCTTTCTTTAACAAACTGCCTTTATGAGATAAATCCATTGTGCTATTTTCAATGTTCTTAGCCTATTTATCTCCATATGCCTTCTTGTGGCTCTTCTCAATAGATATTTGAGTAGCATTTTCAAGCGATTTGATTTGATCATATGCATTTGCAACTAACTGACCAATTTTGCTGATAGGAGTGCGAAGATGTGCAATAGAGGTTTCTGGTAGTAAACTAGATAAAATTTCTACTGCATTCTGGATTGTCTCTGCTTCAATCCTCTGCTCTTTGAGTCGCTTCTTGTGTGCTCGAGATTGCATAACATTAGCAATCTTCATCATTTCTGATGCACTCAAGGTGTTCATGTCAATAGGTTTCTGAGATACTTAAAGAATCTTCATCATCATCATCAAGTAGTTCTTGCTTTTCTGGTTCAGGGGGTATACTCTTAATGATGGCTCTTTCTATGTTTTTCTCTGTTGTATCTTTAGTTTGTTGATTAATAGCTTCCTCAGTGGACTCCTTTTGACTAATCTCAATGACCGATGGAGAGTGGGGTTTCTCCAGTTGTTCAATTGCCGGTTCACTGATGACTTTTAGTTGATTATCCAATTGATCAACTGATGTAACCTGTACTTTTGTGATTGTAGGAGGATCCATATCTGGTGCAGTGATGTCTCTAGATAGGTCTACTATGTCCAAAATATCTTCATCAACAAGAATAATGGAATCATCCTTCTTCTTGGTTGGATAGACTACGTCAACTTGAAAATTTTCCTCTTCATCCATTTCCGGTCGAGGAACATCGTCTGTAGTATCATCCTTATTGCTAGAGTGGATGACTTCTTCCCTCTTTTTGATTATATAGGCTAGCTAATGTGTCTCAGACTCAACAAATGACCTTTTTGCATTAAGAAACTTCAGTCTTCTTCCTTTAAAATCAAAATATGTTTTGTATTCCTTAGTTAAAGTACTAATTCCATTTGATGATAGATTGGGAGAATACTGTACAAATACTTCATCATTAATCTTCTTTTCTAATTGAATGGCTTCTTCCCATTTATCTAACAAAGTATTCTACAAAGAGACTGAAATATCTTTCTCCAAATCATGCAGAAATCTATTGTAATGACCCAAATAGGTTATTACCTATTGGATTACTTGCTTCTGCCCATCTTCAGTAAAAGAATCATACTGTTCTTTTACATTGTCAAACCTGTTTCTTCCCAATGACTTCATTGTTCTCTCAAAGATTGTGTCAGGTTTGTAGGTAGCAATATCTATAGGTGTAGTTGCCTTTGGCACTACCTTTACCTTCTTAGGTGTTTTGCAGGTTTCTTTTTCCTTCTTTGGTTCTTCTTCAGAATCTGTACCCTTGGACTCTGGTTGCAAAATCAGTTTCCTATTTCTCTTCTTTGGTGCGCTCTCCTTCTTTTCATATGCTTTAGGTGTTGGTTCCTTCTTGGTTAGGACACTCCGAGTCACCCTTGTGGTCTTTTTCATAGGAGATTTTTCATCACATTTCTTTTGCTTTCCTTTCACTTTAGCTACAAGTGCAGTACCAGTTTCAATTGGTGCAACTTGGACTACCAAGATGTCCAATTGTGCCTTCTTTTTATTTTTGGGTGATGCTAACAGGGTATTAGCATAGCCGACCAGCAAATCATGTTTGACCTCATAGCTCATATCTTCCATTTCTTCTTCTCTAGGTTCAATTGCTTGCATCAAGCAGAAGTCAGTGGTAACCGTGAAGACTATGTCTTTTGCAAAGTGTTTAACCACATCTTTAGGTAACCGCACTCTCATGCTCATCTTTTTCTCAAATTCATTAAAATACTTGTTTGTGGCAGCTGAAAAAGTATTCTTCATAGCCTTAATGTTGTTCTTGATCTGTGCATTGACTAGTTTTTCGTTGGACCATTCAATATCGCCAATACCTATTAGGAAGGTCTAAAAGTAGAAAAATAACTCGGCTAACAACTGACCATATTTGAAATTTTGTAAATTGTCCTTCTTAACGGATTTCAAATTTTGAAATAATTGGTCTCTGATAGCTTCACAAATATCATAGTCTGCATTATCAACAATCATTCTATGTGCTATGTGAATTGTTGCAGATGGAACATTGTTAAGTCTACTAGAGTATAAGACACGGTAGCCTATCACCATTGCTACAAGTTTCATTGTAGGGTCTCTAGTAGTGTTGATAGAGAAAGCACGCTTATCACATGTAGAACTAGTTAGCTTGAAGACAATGTCCTTTGAAATTCTTCTCAGCACAGGAATTTCACCGGTTGAGCAATAACCCGTTACAGCCCTAATAGCCTCCTTAGTTATCGTATGGGTTTTTTTCAAATACATATTCTCTCTATGGACTCAACTCAAGATGATTCTTATGTGTTCATCCTCAAAGTCTTCGAGAAAATAAGTGACATTATGAAACCCTTTTTAAAAAACCTTGCATATTTTGCTTCTTTTTTTCCATTCTTATCACTAAGTGATTTCAGCTGAGTATAGATGTGTAGATTTCCTAAATCTTCTATTTTGCAATCTATCTAGCTGGACAAGTCACCTTTGACCACAACACCACTTGAAACTTGTGATAATGCATTATAAGACATCATTTCATTTGCCTTTAGAGATTCCTTAGGCTCAACAGTGATCATCAACCTCTCTATAGATTTAGAAGTAGATACCATTCTAGATTAATAGATTTTGAAGAGGTATACAAAGAAATACCTTGTACCTTGCACGTCGCTCTGTTTTCCGGTTGAAATTTTCAAATGCACACCCATTTGCCTTTCTGCAACTTTCAATAATTTTCCAATTTACACCAAGACAATCTTGTTCTGCTCTACAATCGCTTCAAATTTCTTTTTTGAAAGAGTTAGGGTAAAAAAGATAGAGTAAAACTTGTTTTTATCCACTTTACCGACCACAACAAATGCTCACACTTTTAGGCTATAAAACCTAATTTTTATTTACTGCTTGAGTGAAATACCGGTTGATAACATGTCAGCAAAAATTCACCAAGATTCAAAAAAAATCTTTCTCGCTCATTTTACAAAGGGGTCCCAAAATTTTTTATCCTTATGCTCCCCTTAGCCGTGTTAGATAGGCTTCAGTCACTGGTGTTGGATTCTCTTCACTGGGTGAAGGAATGGTTTCCTCTACAGGCAATTCTTCACTTTTCTTCTTCCAAGTCCGGTTCATATCTTCTCTAGTTTCCTCAACATCAATTTTATGCTTGCCTTTTTGATCCTTGAAAGAGTTGACCGGTTTACTATTCCTTGATCTGCAAAACTTTGCCAAGTGCCCTGGTTTGTTGCAGTGGTAGCAGACCATACCAGATGATCTCCGGGGTCCTGCATTTCCTCTTCCTATTCTTTTTCTGTAGTTCATAGCCACATGACCAAAGTTATTATAAAAGGCGCAAACAACATGTGTTGCCTTTTCCATTTCGAATGGACTAAACCAGTTTCCATAGGATCTTTGACAGTTTCAGTTTACCTGGTTATCAAAATTCCTTATCCTATCACCATTTGGTCTAGGATGCATATGCGGTATAGGATTTTTTGATCCATATCTGCACTCAATATGTTTATGCCCATACATTCCACATGTGTAGAAATGACCTTCAAACTTTCTAGACACATATCTAGAATTAGTATTGTAACTTGCATTTCTATTAGGTTTGTTCCTATAAACATTTGTAGTATGACCGGGCTTGTGACAGACAAAATAAATAGGTTTAAAATCCTTCTTATCGGTATTCTTATTGACTTTAGAAGCAGTTTTGTTCTTTGTACCAGAGGATTCACCTTTTTCAGTTGTATGAAAACCAAGTCCAAAGATATCACCCTTAATTCTCTATGATTGAATTTGTTCTTCCAGCATGGTATAACTTTTGATGAACTTCTCCAATTTCTCATTGGATTCAGTAAGCTTTTTGACAAGATCTTCATTATGCTTAGACAAGTTTTCTTGCAGAGATGATGCCAACTCAAGATCTAGCTTTAGGTTTTCCTTTTCTTCTGTTTCAGCAATCAAGTCCTCATGTATAGTATCTTTTTCCCGTTTGATCTTTATGATCTCCTGATCTCTTACCTTGATAAGATCTTCAGTAACTCTTCTGGCTTCTAGTTCCTAACTCATGCAGATAATGAGACCTTCTAGTTCTCTTCTTAGATTCAGTTTTTCATTGTTCACCTTTTCAACTTCATCAGCTAAAGCTTCAATATTGGCTTCATCTAAAGAACTTTTATCAGATATTTCTAGAAGTTTTTTAGTTAACTCTCTCCTTTTGGCTTGAGAGACTTTTAGTTTGCCCCTAAGGGATTCAATCTCATTTCTAATAGCTTCTAGAACTCTAACCATCTCAAAGTAGCTTCTATTCCCCATGGTAGTTTCAATATTTCTCTAAGTAGTTAGGCTTCAAAGAAGTTAGGCTCTGATACCAATTGATGGTCTTGAAAAGCACTGAGAGGGGGGGGGGGGTGAATCAGTGACACCAAAACAAGCACAACTTTAAACACTAAATGGTAGATGAACTTAACTAAGAATCTTAACAAAATACATGCTATCCAAAATGAAATAACAACATCCACATAAAGTAGAACATCCACCATAACACAAGTGTTTATACGTGGAAAACCCAAATAGGTAAAAAATATAGTGAGATGGAACTCACAAGTTAACTATCTGCAGTAATAGAAAACTGACTGGTTAAGGTCTTACAAAGTGCTCGGCTAGGAGAGAATCTTGTTAGAGATCCCAAGATTTATTAGAAGCTTATACCATGTTAAGAGTACTACTATTAAGAGTAACCTTGCTGGAGGATTTTAGAACATCTTGTTAGAGGATTTGTACAATGAAGCTTCTTAGAGCTTACCTGATTAGGGGATTTGATTATGTTGTAATGATTAGAAAACAACAAGAAAGATTTGATCTATTCTCAGTAGCACAAGACTTGCTTGATTTGATCATTCTAAGTACATTCAACACTTCTCTCCATCTAAATACTTATCGCTCTTTAGCAAAATATTTCACTCTTTATGCATATTAGTATTTGCATAGATCGCCTCTTCTATATCAGTTCTCTCTCTTTGAATGATTCACTAAGATGTCTTTAAATAGACATACAAATCTTATGTCGGCCATAGGAACACAATTTCCTAGGTGCAATGTATCTAGACATTTAAACATAACTCATCACAAAATATGACTGCCAAACAAATGGTGTTGGTAACTCATCACAAAAATGTATACCGGTTAAAACAGTCAATACCAGTTGAAACACAATATGTGAACCGTTGTCCTGGAATCTTCTACTTGATCTTCATCTTCAACTTTATCTTCATTTTTATGCCAACTTAATGTAACCATAGGTTATCTCTTAAGAACATACCAATTGACACAAAGTAGCAGTTAGAGATAGACCTTAACCATACTGGTTAACAGTGTAAATCAATGAAATTACACCGGTAGTCAATATAATCATATGCGTGTGTGAGAGTGTTTCATCAATGACAACAAGTGATAAATATATGATAATCATCATCAAGCCAACAAGGTAGCCTGCCTTGGTTTCCCTCTAACCCCAACAAAGTGAGAGGCTCACTTTCCAATAACCCTGGATGTTTGATGCTAGAGCATGCCCGGTTCACAACAATCTTGCATCAACCAAAAACATTTTGCTTTCTGTTAAGTTTCCAGTTTCAGTTTTTCTTTTTGTGTGTCCCGATTTTGGCTTACTAAATCCTATGGAGTTGTATTGTACTTTAAGACTTGATCATATTTCTTTCTTTCAAATGACATCTCATTTGGATCGCTTTCCAACAAGATATCGCTACTGGTTTCCATGACAGTTTCTTGTTATTGGTTGTTCCTTTGTAACTGATTGCATGAGACCTATTTTGGTGATCTACCAGAACCCATTCTGAAGCTTGCAGAGGCTTGAGTGTTGATCTTAATGTTTCTTGGCATGTGACCAACCTTCTACATTTCATCCTTTAGATTTTCAGGAGGTATCTCTTGGCGAAAGCTGACCTATTTCATTTTGCACATTAGGTCTTGTTCTTCGGGTTTTGATCCCTTTTGGGCTGACTAGATCCTTTATATATATATATATATATATATATATATATATATATATATGTAATCATTCTTTAGAATGTAAGAAATCAAAACCAATCAGAGTATCAGGTAGATAGATTGTCATCCATTTATCATCCCCTAATCTTATCCAATCCACTTATCCTCCACCCATCCTTTTATCGAGCCTTGGTTCTCCCTTGTCATTGGTCCCAATCCATTTATCCTTTATCCATCATCCAATCCTATCATATCCAATCATTTATTCTCCCACTATTCTATCCAATCCATCAATCATCCTCCCATCTTATCAAATCCATTTATCATCTTCCTATCCTCTCCAATCCATTTATTCATCTTTCATCCCTATAATCCAAAGATCCCAAAATAGTTTATCCTAATCCATGTGATCCAATATTTTAATCTAGCCCATCATCCTTAATCAATCTACCATCTTGATCCAAATCAATTGATAATCCATTGATCAATATTTAATCCAATCATCATCATGGGATGTATCCTTCCCAATCCTTGGAGTATGCATTGTTCTTATCATTAACTTTTCTATGCTCTTTATCAATCAATCAATCAATCAATTGGTTTTCAGCTTGACTAGGGGCAAAATTTTGGTTTTTTTTTTGGTTTGTTATGCATGCTTGCTTGTTGCTTGTGTGTGTTTTCATCATTTGCATTTACAAGGGTCTTTCCATACTATTACCACAAAGGTATCATAAGGCATATGTTTGCACATGGCCTTTTTGACCACGTACTTGACACATTGTTACCCTGGTTCCTCATACCTTGGTGAATAACTTTAAGCACAATATTAAATCTAGGTTGCTCATACCACTATAGCATGATTCTCCTCCATTTTTCTTCATATCCTTCCATTCATCATCCTTATCATATTTCCTTTCACCTTTCATCCTATAGTCCTAACCATTTTTAGAGCACGCTCGTGTTCTTGGAACCTACATGTCCTCTTGAGGGGGCATACCACTACCTCCTTGTCACCCTTCCTAACTCACCTATGATTGGTACATCATGCGACTAGTCCTTATCCTTTTCTATGCACTATGTTTTATTCTTCTTTGATATAACATCTCTTCATGATGCTATATCAAAGAGGGGCAAAATGTAGACACCCAAATTTGTCCATACCCAACCACACTTGACCTTATCCGATTCTAGCCAATTAAATAAATTTTTATTATTTATTTAATTAATATTTTATCTTAACCCACTGCCTTTAATTAAATAAATTTACATTTATTTAATTTATCCTTCACCCTTAATTAAATAGATTTATATTTATTTAATTAATTTTATCATTAACCATTAATTAAATTAATTTACATTTATTTGATTATGTCTAACCTTGTCCTACAAATCCTCCTACTAAATTAATTAATTGATTGATTCAAGATAATTATCCAAATTAAAAATTTTCCTATTATTAAATGTTGGCATTTTTTATGATTATGTTGTGATTGTCATTGATGGACACACACTTGCTATGAGATCACTTTTTGTATGTATGAGTTATGCTCAACCGGTATTTGTTTCAAGCCAGTATTATATTATAGTCTTTAGACTATTGGTATCTTGCATAAAGTGTTTACCAATCTCAAGTGGCATGAGGACCTCAAGCAGTTCGAGGATCTCAAGTGGAATGGAGCAAAAGAACTAGAAGTGGCAGTTATTATTTTCCCAGTCTTCATTTATGTCAATCGGTAATCTATTTAATAGCTAAACCGGTATTACTCTGAGTTACCAACTGGTAATGTGTTTAATAGCTAAACTGGTATTACTCTGAGTTACCAACTGGTAATCTGTTTAATAGTTAAACTGGTATTACTTTGAGTTACCAACCGGTAATCAGTAAAGTTGTATAAACCGGTAATACTCTGTGATGAGTTACCAACCGGTATATCTTTGTGATGATTTACCATCCACTGACACTTTGACAGTGATTTTGTGTCATGTTACCAAATGTGTCTAGATTCAATGAACCTAGGAACTGTTAGGATTCCCACAGATACTGAGAGTGGGGGGGGGGGGGTGAATTCGTATCTAATTGGTTTGATGATTTTCTTAACCTAAAACATGTAGAACATATTAATATTGTATACCGGTAAACAAGAAATAATGCAATAAATAGAGATAACAACAACCACATGAAAAACACACCATAACACAGTAGTTTAACAAGGAAAACCAGTGTGGGAAAAACCTTGGTGGGATTTGTGACCCATAATATTCACTTACTAGCCAATAAGAGAATATTATTGCTACAAGAGGGGCCTGCACATGCAAGAAGGCCAAGTGCCTAGAGCTCACTGCTCAATTACAAAATGGGAAGTCTCGCTGACTTACAAAATGGATTATATAAATCCAATGTCTTGTACTACTTCAAAATAGCATCTACTATGCCAGATCCAGTATTGGTTTATAGCTCTGCTTCATATATAAACCCTTAACCTATAATTCGCATAATAGGTCTATCTTATTTCACCCATATATTTTCTTCCATCTATTACAAAATGTTCTACAATGATCTCTTATATATATGAGTCATTTTACAACTTTCCAAGTCGGCTTACAATGATTTTTCAATAATAAACAAAATATATTACAAACAAAATTCCCACTGGCTTCTGTGTCGGTGTGCATTCTTTTACTGTCGGTGCCGGTGGTTTGTGTGACGGTAAATTGTCTTGCCGGTGTCATAGGATTGTAAGGTTGCCATCAATGACAAAACCTTCAATCACCTACAATGTCTCATTGGAGTGTGCATTTGCCAACAATCTCCTCGTTTGGCATTGATGGCAACACTCATGAGAAAAATCCAAAAACTGTCATCCAAAAAGAATCTGTTAGTATTGTCTTACCAAAAATGTGTACCAAAAGAATGTATCAAAAGAATGTGTACTCCCCCTAAGTTGATGAGTCATTTTACTGATTATTCTTCTCATTCCACTACTCCCCCTTTGGCATCAATGACAAAGGTTGTCAAAGTGTCAATGAGTGTGGTTTCCTGCTTCATCCTTGTAACTAGTTGGTTACAATCTGAAAAAGATCTATCAAAACTAGATTCAAGCTCTCAATGAACTTTTTTCTTTCTTTTATTGCGGCCTCTATCCTCTGAACTATATCAGTGAGGTGTTGCATTTTCTCTACCAGTGTTTTCTGTCCTTGAATCAAGGCATCAGATATTTATTTCCTTAAGGAGGCGAGATAGTCCAATTTTGGACTAAGTCTCCATTTAAGATCTTTAGCCTTTCCTTTTATTATTTCTTTGTCTCTTTCCAACTTTAGTAGTTCTTCCTCAAAACCTGTTATTTTCAGCTCAAAAACTGATAATGAATTAGATGAATTAATGAAATTGTTAGCTAGTTGATTTATTTCTCCCTATATCTTGCTAATTTTCTTGTCTATATCAACTATCAAAAAGTTAGTTTTGCATGTATCCCTGTACAAAGTTTTGAATTCCTTCAATGTGCCACATAGTTCCAGTAGAAGTGTGTCAAATTGCCTTGTACACTTCTTTATTTCTTCCTCAATGAATTTGTGTTTTTCCTTCTCTAATCTCTCCTTGAATGCTTCCTCTTTTATTTGTTCAACTGTCACAGTGTTTTCAGTAATATACTTAGATAAAGTGTCAAGTTGACTCAAAGAATCTTTATTATCTACATTACATTTTGGTCCTATCATTTTCAAAATTGGAATGGTGTCATCTATTTCCTTGTAATCCTGTGAGCTATAATCTATTATCTTCTTTATGGAGTCCAAAAGAACTTTTGTTACATTAGTTGGTTTGAATTTTGTACTTGAAGAGCCAACACTTTGTATTCCGCTAGTGGGAGCAATATCCTTGCTTGTGGTGACCTCTGGTAGGTTAGTTTGTGCTTCCATTTCTTTAAGCAAAGGTTTGTCTTTCTCAGCTATTGCCAGTGGCACTGACTCTGTGTGAACCTATTGTGGTGATGGAGCCTGTTGCTCTATGTTATCATCTATCAGTTTACCTTCTGTACCATCAATTACCGGTTGCTCATTAGCCATTTCTATCTTCTTAGATGTATCCTTATCTACCACAATATTGACCTTTTGAGTATCAATGTCCACTATGTATAATACCTTAGAGTTAGGATTTGTGTCCTCTTGTGGTATGTCCATGCTCTCACTATCTGGTTGATTATCAGTAGTCACTACCGGTAGAACATTCAGAGGCAGTGGGGATAAGTTATCTTTTATTTTTATGCTAGGTGGTCCACCAACCTTTCCTTTTCCCTTATCCTTATCCTTCTGATATACTTTGATGGGTTTAGGGTTTCTATATTCTTCCTGCTTTTCTTTCTCTAAAAGGAATATGTCCCATGCATTAGCAGTTTCCTCTGCTACCTCATTCACTCTACCAACCATAAGTGCTACATGCCGGTGTGTAGTTGAAAATACTGACCAGTTAGCCTCTGAGATCAGATCATCTATCTCTTTTGGTGAGTTGATAGGATAAACAACAAGTAGTTTTTCATTTGTCATTTTCTTATCAAGCTCTACAACAGCTTGCCTTCTAGCTTCAAGTCTTTTAAACAGTTCTGCCAGTAATTCATCTACAACTTGCCTTAGAAATTTCTTGTAAATGTCCAAGTGTAAAATTACACTGTTTTCAACTTCCTCCTTATCATCAACTGATAATGAATCATATAATTTATTGATATTTTTCAGTTGTCCATCCTTTGTTATTTCATCTAGTAGTTTGTGAATTGGAGCAATGTTCTATTGAGTCTTCTTCTTGGGTGTTAACTTCTTCTTCTTTGGAGTTATCTTCTTAGCTAGAGGCCTTACTGCCTGTTGTTTCTGTTTGGTTCTTCTAGGAGAAGGTGTAGATACCGGTGAAGGTTCTCTTTTCCTCATAACTCTTTTAAATGCAGCTGGCATATTACTTTCTGAAGAAGTTGCTACTGGTGAAAGGTGAGTTTCTAGCTGTAGTGTTTCTTACTCATCTTCAGTGATACCAGTTTGTTTAAGTACATTTTCTTTGATAGCCTTTGCTTTCCTAGATCTCGTTCTTACTATTTCTTCTACCTTCTTTACCCTTTTCTTAGATTGAATTTGATTCTCAATAGTCTCAACACTGCCAAATACCTCTTCTTCAGGTTCCTTGGGTGCTTCCAGAAGGGCTTTTGCATATGTTTCAATTATGTTGTCATTAGTTTCATAACCCATTTCATTAACCCAAATGGTTCTTGGGATAAGTGCCTCCATCCATATCTCATCTTTCTTAATAACAAAGCATATTTCATCCTTGTACTTATTTACAATTCCTTGTGAAAGTCTAACTCTAGTATTCATCTGATCCTTCAATGCCTGAAAGTACTCATTTATATTCTTTTCTCTATTTTCACCCATGTTATTTAGTAAATCAGACAATTGTTTGCCTATTGGTATATCAAAACCAATATTTTTATTACCGATACCGAGCACCTATTTTGTTATGTGCAGCATTAAATAGACAAGTAGGTTTCCAAATCTAAATGTCCCCTTTCACAGCCTTAGGAAAATCCCTATCACAGCCTTTACTGCCTCTTTAGTAATTTTGTGAACTGAGTCTAACCAGAAGAATTCACCATGAACCCTGCTTAAAACTATCCTTATAACATCCTTAGGAAAATCCAGAATACTGAGAATTTTAGTGAATCCTAGGGTTTCAACTATTTTGTGTTTAGGTTTCACATTATCGGAATTGTCACAAATTACAGTCTTATACATGATCTTGATTTCCTCATCACCTAATTCTTCTATGTGACAATGAATGTACATTCTAGGGTCTTCTGCAAAAACTACTCCTTTGGGGATTTGAGAAAATGCACCAACATTATCATCCTTAGAAATTTTAGGAACTAACTGAAATACGGGTCTAGGGCGTTTAATAGCTTTGACTACAGTAGGGTTTGCTATGAATTGAGGAACAGATGAAGAAGCCATGATTATAAATACCTTTATCTGTCTTAGGAAAGATTGCTCGTTGAATTGCTTTGCTTCTTTGCTCAAAATGTCTTTGCTCAGGAATTTTCGCGCTCTTTGCTTGTTTGAATGCTCGGTGAAATGAAAATGAAGCCTAAAACACTGATTTATAATGTTATTTTTCCCAACCACTACATTTAATGCTTGTCGGTCATGTAGTGTCCACCCTTGACTTGACTTGTTTTGACTAGAGTTGACTTTTAAATCATGCATGATAGGAATTATTGGGCATAGACTATTTCAGATGATTTATATGATGTTGATACTATCATTATTGATCACGTGATTTATTAGACAATATATATACTTATTATGTGATTGATTATCGAAAGATTATATTGATCATGTGATTCGATGAGCATAAGTGTTGATGAATTTTACATGCCTTACTATAATCATGAACTATACTAATCATGCACTTGATGATGTTTTTATGTACTAACCATATTTAATGATTATCTATGATGAGTTGATCTTATGGTGTGTTTGATTGTTGTATGACTGTCTTCGGGATAGAGACGATTCCACATCACTCATTGCGAGCGGGATGTGTCATTGCGACTCTCTAACCCTTGTCTGTTATAATATATATGCATATGTTGTATCGTTCTTTGTGGATGTAGGATTTGCAGGTACCAAACATTGACTCCACCTAGCTCCATAGGTCTGAGCGTGTCTTTAAATCCCAATGGTATGTGGTTCAGAGTTGGCGCAATTTCCCCTCACATACTCTAGATCTAAGTTGTTCACTGTGAGTCGTCAGTGTCTTGGCACAAGTCGTCATGATAGTTAGTAAGCTAGGTTTCTTCTATGTTGTGAGTATGTTAGTATTGGTTGATTATTCCTTTTATGTTGAGATTGACTATTTGATTATTGATGCGACATTAAATAATTAATGATGTTTATTTTAATTATTTTGATTAATAGCGATTTGATTATTTGGTTACCTAATGTTTAATTTAATTTATTGGATTCTTGCCTTTTTGGTTATTTGATTATTTGATATTTAAATGTTTATTTATTTTAATGATGATTTAATATTTATTTAATTTTTATTGTTTAGCTTATGATGTGTTTTATATTTATTTGTAATTTGACCTTTATTGGTATTTATTTATTTATTTATCTATTTAATCGCCTATGGTTTAATATTTATTTGGCTTTTAATGTTTATCTGGTTCATTAATTCATTTATGAGCTTTTGGTTTATTTTATTTAATTTCTCCCATTTGATTTATTTAATTGTGGCTCATGTTTTATTTATTAGTTTGACTTTTATATTAAGTAGGTTGTATAAATAATAAAATGATAAAAACATTCCCACCAAATTGTAAAAAGCATGATTTATATTTACCTTACCTACCCTCTTCTCTTATTGGTTGAATTTAAAAAGGGATGTAAAATTATATTATATGGTGGGGTTGGTAAAATATATTATAGATTGGAATATTTTGATTGGCTGAGATTGAGGCTAGGGTTTTTGGTTAATGTTTGTCTTTTTATTTTCTTTTCTGTGAATTTTTCGTGGGTTGATTCTTCTTGGAAAATTTTCTCTAGCAAATTTTCTTCTTGGTTTTGGTTTTCTTCTCTCTTGGATTTTGGTTGGAGCTTGGATTTGATTTGGTTTGGCTTGTGGGATCTCTTCTTTAGCTTCTTCCATAACATGGGTTGCAAGTTGGAGATGTATTCTACTTTTTTATATTTTATTTTATAGTTTTCCTGTATGCTTCGTGTCTGTAGATTGAATGTGTGAGCTTGGGAAAATGAATCTAAAATTTGTATAGTGAGGAAGGAAATATATGAAGGCATAAATTTGTTGTAAGGTTTTATTCTATAGTTTGTGTATTATTTATTTAATGTTGAAGTGAATTTTATTTATTGGGTAATATTATTTTACCCATTAATTAATTTAAAAGGGGGTAATTTGTATTCTTTTATTTAAAAGTTATTTTCACCCCAGGTCAATGGTTTAATTTATTTTACCTACCCTTAGAATTGATTGGCTGGAAGTTCATGGTAGGTAGAAAATATATTTTATTTTCTTGAACTTTGGGAAGGTAGGTATGGAATAGAATATTTTTGAAATATTTTGATTGGAGCATGGTTTTGTTTGGGTTTGTTTTGTTTTTTTTATTTTTGATAAATAGGCCTTCATTTGCTAGTTGCTTGATTTTGTGGTACTTTCTGGATTAATTCTTGTACCAGAGCCATTGTTGAGGGTGTTGATGATTTATAGTTTTATATCTGATTTTATTTGATGTATTTTGTTGGGTTCAAGCATATTTACCTTCCTATATTATTGGGGAAAGAATTATGCTTTCATCCACATTGATGTGCTATGGTTGGTGAGTTGGAAGTGTTGTTTTTTTGGGGTAGCAAGTGAGTTGGCCTTGCTATGGTTTTACTTTCATTAATGAGATAAAATTTAATGGTTTGATATGCCTTTGTTTATTGCTAGCTAAGAGGCTCATTTTGTTATATTGATGTTGTTGTAGCCTTGCATATGTTGTGAGAGTATGTGTGGAAGTTATTGGCTGCATTAAGTATTATTTTAATGTATTTATGTTGGTAGAGCCTCTTGTGATGTGTTCTTGGGCCATGTTAGGAAGAGTGGGCTTCCTTGTGATGACCGGGGTCATGAGAGATAGGTTGGCATGAGGTTCCTTGTAAGGATGCATGAAGTCTAGACCACCAGGGCACATTGGAGTTTTCCATGATTTGTAAGCAAGTGATAACATTGATAATGAATTAATTGGGATGGGAAAATTATAACTAACTTAAACAAGATAATGAATAGTTTTGAGCCTCATGACTTATGTCCTAGGGAGGATGTTTTAGGATAAGCATGAGAAGGCTGTGAAGACGGTAAGCTAATCTCCCTTGGTCTCTCATAGGTTGAGATGGCTCCACATGTCCATCAGGCTAGTGCCTTGTGTTATTATGTTATGAGGATGGCATGTGATGACACTCCACTACTACATGTGCTCCCCCTTTATGATTTATGATTATGCTTATTGGATGCATTTATGTCTTGATGAGTTTTACACCTCTGGGAGTTTATTCTTGTTGCTCTGTGTGAGTTCTTGCTAGTTAGTCTCTTTGGTTTTGAGTGTCAGCCTAGATGTAGAGTGTGTGTTGGGACCTTGTGTCATCTCTTAGCACGGGGGGTGGTTCCTTTGGTTCCACATTGTCAGGTGGTTGGTGCTTTTAAACCATTGGGATGTTCCTGTCTTGCATGGATGAGGATGCTTCTTTAGATTATTCATGGATAATAATTACAGAAAGAATGTAAATGATGATGTGACTTATGTAATGAAATTCTTATGTAATGGTTGTAAAAGAGATCATGTTTGTGAGGAATGACTATGTTGTTCTAGATATAGTGATAGATTTTGATTATGGTATATGATTGTGATGATGAACCGTGATTTGTATTGTAACATATTTATATTAAATGAAATGGATGCATGAGATGTGGATAAGTATTGTTGTTTAAAATGAAATGATGTATTTTGTATTCTTGATGAGCCATGTTAAAAGTAAATCGGGTAAATATTATGATAATGGTATTAGATTTGAAATGATGTCTTTAACTAATGATTTAAGTAGAAGAAATGTTATGTCTTGATAGGATGTGTGAGTTTGAGTAATGTTGGAAGATGTCTTAGGACATGTTTATGAGTTGTGATTAAATAATTTGAAATTATAGTATCATACTTCATAGACAGTGACCTAATGATTGAATTGAAATCTTATATTGATTGGGGTATGATTGAAGGTTCCTTATGAAATATTGTATGGATCTTCTTAGTGAATGAATTGCTAATATTATTAATGGAAATTACTAGTAAGTGTATGGGTAGATGGTAAAATGAATGCTTGTCTTTTAGAAAAGAATTATAATGTATCATGCGTTATGGTTTAAGGTTATATCTCCATTTGGTGGATGCTATTAGTGGTTATGGAATTAGGATATTGTATCATAGTTTGTGTTGAGATGAATTTGTGTAGTTACCTAATTTGTAATAAGATGATTGTTGGTTAATTGATATAGTGTAAGAGATTTTATGAGTATTAAACGAGCTATGGGTTAAATGTTTAAGGAGACTTTGTGAGTATTGCATTATGTGCTTTTAGAATCATGATGAAGTAATAAGTATGCTAGGAGCATAGAATTATAAATGACTATGTAGAAGTTAATTGTAAATGGAAATCATGTTAATGCAATGTAAGGGATTACTCTTGGTATGTGTATCGCAATGTTCATAGTAAAAGGTTGGTTAATGGTAATAGGAACATTTGGACTTGGTGTATAAAATGAATCTAAGTGAAAAGGGAAATAGATGTGCATTGAAAGATAGAATCTCATGTTAAATGAAAGATTAAGTAGATTGCATATCATGAGTGTTAGGTATTCCTATGATGTATCTATGTGTGTATAATGATTAAGATTATGTGGTTTTGATCTAGAAGAAAGTAAAGGCTTATTGTTTATGTAGGTAGATTAAGTAATGGTGTTGAAATAGCCTAGGGAGTTAGTAGTAATGATTTATTGTATTCTGCTTGCATAATTGTTTGAATAGATTGAGTGATTTACTCTATGTTCATAATACTTAATTGTTGTTGTGTGCTCGCTGCATTTCTTAAGTGATTTTATGTGTTGTATTGTTTAAAAAAAAATTAAATTAGCATGTTTTTAGCTATATTTCTCTGGGGTATTTTAGTGGGCATTACAGGTCAAGTAATGACTTCACATTTCTGCCAGTATAGAAGTAATTTCAACTTCTCACCATCAACCGAGGGAATAATAGCATGTTTCACATTTGATTGCTAAACCCTCAAGGAAATTTTCTTCAGTTAGATGAAGACTCTCCTGCCAATGGAATGTTACTTTGTTCTGTCGGTGGAGGAGTATCCCTATCAACATTTAGTTCTGATTTCCTGATCCATTGTTTTGAGAATTCCTTCTTAACTTCTTCAACTTTTTCTTCACCTTTCAAACTAGGACCTTTGTTATTTACCGGTGAGGACTTGCTTCTACAAAATTTAGCAATATGTCCAATTTTGTTACAAGCATAACAAGTCACACTATTTTTCTGAATAGCTTTTCCATATCCTATGCTGGTTTGTGTTCTGCATTAATTAGATAAGTGTCCAAATCTTCCACAAACATAACATCTCACATTTATTTTGCAATTTTTCAGAATTATGACCAACTTTGTTGCATTTTGAACATTGACAGGTGGGTGTATTGATATTCTGATAATTTCTAGATCTACATTGATTTGCTCTATGACCATACTTGTTACAGTTAAAGCATTTGCCATTAAATTTATAAGCAGTAGGCTATCTCACCAGCTTGCCATGATCGTGTGTGTTTGCAGTACCAGAGCTTTCACCAGTTTCAAAGCCAAGACCATTAGTGTCACCATTAGGTTTCTGATTCTTCAACAAGTCACCAAGTTCTTCTGCGCTTTTCTTGAATTTTTCTTTATGTTGATTTGCAGCAGCCAGTTCTCCTTCCAAGATACCTTTTTGTTTCATGAGTTCATTTGAGTCATTTTGTGCATGCATCAGATATGTCTTCAACATATCATTTTCATAGCTAAGTCTTGTGTTTTCATTTGTAGCATCATTTAGTCTTCTATTCAAGTCTTCTTCATTCTTCTTTCTATCTTCAATTTCTTTACAAAATCTCATAGTCATTACCTACATCTCATTCTTTGTTGTCATGTTTTCTTGTTTTAACTTATTCATCATATCACTAAGAGTTTCCTTTTCATCATTCTCATTTTACATCTTTTCACAAAGTTCTCTTCTCTTGTTTCTTGTAATGGTAAGATTTTCTTGAAGTGCTTGAATAATATCCTGTGCAGCTTTTAGATCATCTTCAAGTTTGATATTTTTCAATTTTTTTGAATCATAGTCTGAGAGAGTTGCTTCTAATTGCTTCATCAAGTTTTCCATCTCTACCAATGTCAAGATCTTCCTTAAGTTGTGAGGCTTCTGAAAATAGAGGACCAAGCTCGGATACCAATTGTTAGGATTCCCACAGATACTAAGAGGGGGGGTGAATTAGTATCTAACCGGTTTGATGATTTTCTTAACTTAAAACATGTGGAACATATTAATACTGTATATCGGTAAACAAGAAATAATGCAATAAACAGAGATAACAACAACCACATGAAAAACACACCATAACATAGTAGTTTAATGAGGAAACCCGATGTGGAAAAAACCTCGGTGGGATTTGTGACCCACAATATTCACTTACTGGCCAATAAGAGAATATTACTGCTACAAGAGGGTCCTGCACATGCAGGAAGGCCAAGTGCCTAGAGCTCACTACTCAATTACAAAATGGGAAGTCTCACTGACTTACAAAATGGATTATATAAATCCAATGTCTTGTAATGCTTCAAAATGGCATCTACTATGCCAGATCTAGTACTGGTTTATAGCTCTGCTTCATACATAAACCCTTAACCTATAATTCGCATAATAGGTCTGCCTTATTTTGCCTATATATTTTCTTCCATCTATTACAAAATGTTCTACAATGATCTCTTATATATATGAGTTAGTATACAACTTGCCAAGTCGGCTTACAATGATTTTTCAATAATAAACAAAATATATTACAAACAAAATTCTTGTCTGCTTCTGTGCCAGCGTGCTTCCTTTTACTACCAGTGTCGGTGGTCTGTATCCCGGTGTAAAGTCTAATCTTGCTAGTGCTGGTAAATTGTCTTGTCGGTGTCATAGGATTGTAAGGTTGCCATCAATGACAAAACCTTCAATCACCTACAATGTCTCATTGGAGTGTGCATTTTCCAATAGGAACTTGCAATGTAATCCTATTGGACCGATATGAAATCAGATTCCTTTAAGGACATCATGTCTAGGGTTTTAGTATGTGTGTAGCTGTTAGGGTTTGTGGTGGTTGACGAGTTCTTATATGTGCGATCTTAATAGAAAAGATCAAGTCTGTGTGCTATAATAGAATGTGGATTTACTAAAGACTAAAGTAATGTTGAAATGCATTAGCAATGAGCTATCATGGATCTAACCAAGCAGACTGTGCTATTTGCTAGATCATTCACTTGTTGATTACTCACATCTTTGACAAGTTAGAAACTCTTAACCGGGTAGGCCCAGAAAAGCCTTTGTAAATCCTCTAACAAGGTGATTCACATCTGTGGATCTAAAATCCTCTCACAAGGTAGTCTTTAATTAGACTTATCTCCTAACAGAGATTGAGATTCCTAACAAGATCTGTTATGGTAAAGAACATTGTATGACCTTAACCGGTCTGGTTACTATTCTGTAGATAGTTACTTGTGGGTTTCATCTCACCATGGCTTTTCCCATTTGGGTTTCCACGTCAAAACTCTTGTGTTATGATGATTTTTCTTCTATGGGTGAATGCATTACTTGTTGTTTGGTTTGCATTTGTGTTAACTAGTTTGTTAGTTAAACTGTTATACCGATTTACTGCTAGACTGATAAAGTGTTTGAGTTCAGTATTTTTTGGTATACTAATTCACCCCCCCTCTTAGTATTCATCAATTGGTATCAAAGCCAACCTTTCTACAAGTCTAACCACTTGGAAAGAGATATGGGGGAATACACTGTGAGGGAACTTACTCATCAGCTCACTCAGACTGAGCAAGCCTATGATGAACTTAAAGTCAAATATAAGACCTCTTAGGCAAAAAGAAGAGAGCATGCTGAAAAACTGATGGAGCTAACTGAAAACAGTTCTTTTGATGAAGTGGACATGGAAGCCCCAGTTCAAGAAGTTGAAAAACTAAATGAGTCCAATGCCAACCTAAGAAGGGAACTTGAAGGACTAACTATCAGAATGTGTCAAGAGCTTGAGAACCGAAGGAAAGCTGAAGATCTAGTAAAAGACAAAGATCATGAGATCTCCAAGCTAAAGCAAGAGATCAGTGCACTTACCACTCATCTTCATGAAAATAAAATGGAAAAGGAAGAAATGTAAGGTGAACTACACATGGTTGTTTCTGAGAATGCAACCTTGAAGGAATCCAATGCTGCTATTACCAAAGAACTTATTGAGTCAAAGGAAATACTTGCCAAATTCAATAAGAGCATTGCCAAGGTAGAGCAGAAGCTTGAATCAGCTAAACCGGTAAAGAATACCAATGGAATAGGTTTCTCTGAATATGAGGAAGGTGAGACCTCTGGAACAAAAGATGGAGCATCAAAGAAACAATCGGCACCAAAGGATAAAGGTAAGCAAAAGTTCAAATCTGTTTTCTTTAATTGTCTCAAGGAAGGACACACTACTAATGTATGTAGAAGTAAGGCTTACAATAACTTTCCTTATTTTCTAAACGATAAGCCAATACCCAATAGATTCAATGGTAATTGTTATGCATGCAACAAGTTTGGGCATAGAGCATTTGAATGCAGGTCTTTCATGCACAACACCGGAAGGTATCCTCAAAGGAGTAAAGGAGATTTTTCTGAACCCTTTGGGAACTGGAACCCAAATTGGTTTAATACCTATAATTATCAGTTAGGAAGTAGTGGCTATCAATCGACAACTAGATGGAGAGCAACCTGTTTGATCTATCATGGTAATGGTCACACTGCTGCAACATGCAGAAGGAAGAATGGAAACATGAACAATGGACCTTGGAGAGCACCTGGAATGATTTGCTATCATTGCAACAAACCGGGTCATATAGCAAGATTCTGCAGAATGAGAAAGAATATATCAGATGATATACCGGTCACTCTGAAAAGAAAGAGAGATGTTGAAACCGTTCAAGCGGATATGAAGAAAAATTGGAAGAAGAAGCCAGAAGAAGTGATTCAAGAAGAACTGGTTTCTGCACCTAGTGTGGAAGTCACTGAACCAACAAACTAAGCATCAGAAAAGCTTAGGGGGAGCAAACGGTGAAATATCTCAAACCCCTAGTTTACATCAGTAAAAGACCTTAACTGGTAAGTGATACCTGTCAATTGGTAGAAGATCAGAAATGGTAAAAGGCAAATTAGGGTTTTAGCCCTAATAGTGGAGCATTTATTATGGTAGGTGGAGAACTTGTTTAAAAGGATTTTTCAAGTCATTTTTCACTTATCAGTTCTTGAACGAAGAAGTTTTTTTAAGCATTGAGTGATGAAAAGTGATTTGGATTGCGATTCAAAGAATTCTCAAAATCTTGAAGAAGAATTAGAAGCGAATATCAATCAGTCAAGTGTAGAACACAAAGCGGTATTTCAACAATCGAAGGAGTGTGTGGCTAAGTGTAATTTTCAAGCCCTAAATTTCAAATTACGAAGGTATTTCTCAAATCTCTCTATTTATCATGGCTTCTACATCACACTCTAGCCCTAGTGCACCCATTGATCCAGTAGAATTCATTCAACGGAAGGCAAAATACAATGCCCTATCTTAAATACTCATTGGTGTTATAGTGGAGGAAGGCATTTCTAATTACATTGACTATAAAATTGAAGACTTAGGATCTCTTGTAATCCATTCTCAGTTGAGTTTGTTCTGCAGGAAGGACAAGAAGATTAAACCTGAATTTAGCATCCTGGAAAAGAAGAAGCTTCATAATGCAGTCTATTTCCTTGAAGAGTTTTTAGATGATCACATCCGCATCATTCTGAGCAGAGTGCATGGTGATAAAATGCACTTAGAGTGGACGCATGACATCACACCAGAAGCGATTCATGTCATTGCTAGTTTCTATAACATCGGTGAAGTGCCAGCCCTAAGGAAGATTAGCAAGACGAAAATGATCAAGCTCACTGGTTCTATTAGTGACCAACGGGGAATGACCATCAATCCCATCAAGAATGATCTGGTCAAATATGCCTACATGGTAATAGGTTACTAGACATTTTATGCTAGCAGGATCAACTCTGTCTTTGCTACAGTGGTAAATGCTGCCTACTGGATGATCATGGAAGATGCATCATTTGACTTATGCACCTGTATGTAAAGGAAACTTCTAGTGAACCTAAAGTCGATTAAACAGGACCATGTCTTGAGATTTAAGTTTGGACAACTATTGGTTGGTTTGTTCTTCTACTTCCAAGGTTACTTCCCAGGAGTTAGAGATATTCAGTGGTCTGCCGACCAACCGGTTACAAAGCAAATCAAGGAAATCCTTCAAGCGGTTGGAACCGATTATCCAGAGTTTTGAACAAATTCTTTGATGAGTTCAGATGCAAAATGAGCCAAAGAGTGAGGATATCAGGTGATATTGTCAAGAAATATGAAGATGACATATGCTTCACCATCAGAGTTGATGAGTGCATAATGGAGGCGGTTGAGCCTAGATAGGAAGAAGTGGAACCGATGTGATATGAGGTAATGCATGACATGCTAGATGGGTATGCCTCTACCCTACTCGCCTTGCCCCTTGATCCAAAGGCAAAGAGAACTGACACCTATTTGGAAAGGGTTACACCAATTGAAGAACCATCAGTAAAGAAGGGAAAGGTAGTGCCTTCAGTGTCGGCATCAGTTACCACAACAAGTTCCAAAGTGACCAAGCGGTCACCAGCAAAGAAGAAATCGAAAGCTGCACCCACCAAAGTCTTTGAGAGAAAGTAGAAGACAAAAGACACCACACTAGACTCAGAGGACACTGTGTCTGAAGAATAGCCTAAGAAGACTAGGCAAATGAGGAAGAAGACAAAGAGTGAACCAACAACATTTGCACTAGTAAATATTGATATTTCCTCCTACAAACCTTTGACACATTGTCAAATAACTATTAAGAATATTAGAAGAAAATTGCTTAGTGATTTGCAAGAATATTTTGATGATTTCAATGACAATGAGAAAGAGGAAGTTGAACAGGAAGTCATTTAATATTTATGTGTTAATGACCGATTGCCATCAAAAATTAGATCCGTAACACTAGATTCTTTATATAATTCTTTAGATAACAAATGGTGCATTGCCATAGAGAAGGAACAAGAAATAAAAGAGGAAATATTTGCACAATATTTTCTTAATGTGTCAAATTTAGAACTTTCTGAAACTATGGAAAAATACAAAGGCCTCTTCTTCATGAGAAGAAGGGGACTCTTGTTGATAGAAGGAAAAGTTCCTGAAGTGGTAAAAGATACCCACTCTCATGCCCAAGCCGCTTTAAGGTTGCATCAAGTGGCTGAAGCCAACAGGAAAGCTGAGCAAGAACCGTCAACCAATAAACTGGAAGAGGTATATGATAGTGAAGGAGAATAGGTCACTGATTAAATGGACCCTATTGATGTTGATGCTTTGAATGGTGAAAATGTCACTTCGGGTACACCATCAAAAATGGCAGGACAAGAAAAATAGGACAAAGAAAAGGTTGCCAAGGAGAAAGCGGAGAAAGAGAAGAAGCAATAGGAAGAAGAAAAGAAGAAATAGGCAGAAGAAGAGAAAAAGAGAAAAGAGGAAGAAAAGAAAAAAGAGGAGGAGAAGAGGAAACAAGAAGAGGAAAAGAAAAGAAAAGAAGAGTAGAAGAAGAAACAAGAGGAAGAGAAGAAGAAGAAGGAAGAAGAAAAGAAAGAAGAAGAGAAATGACATGAAGAAGAAATGAGAAAGGAAGAGGAGAAGAAGAAGCAGGAAGAGGAGAAGAAGAAGAAGGATGAAGAAGAAAAGGAGTGGAAAGAAGAAGAGAAGAAGAAGGAAGAAGACAAAAGAAAACAAGAAGTAGAGGAGCAAAAGAAGGAAGAAGAAGATAAGTTAAGAGCCAAAGAGAAGGAGGAAGCGGCACAGAGCACATAGGTGGAGACCCCAAAGGCAACCAGTAGTCAAGCCAAATCGGCTGACATTACCAGTCCCATTGACCTCAAATCTGCTAACGAATCAAAACTCCTACAAAGCATTAAGCTTGCTCAAGAATGCCTAGAGGTGATAAGGAGGAAGAAGGAGCAAGACGTGATCCAAGCTGCAGTGGACACTCTTACCGGTTTGATACCCGGTACCAATCCCCCCAATACCGATTCCTCTCTGGCCCAACTGAAACTCTTATGCATAGTTGTGGAGGACCAGGTACAAAGCCTGAAAGAGGTTGTCGAAGTGCATGCCAAGAAGGAGCATCAAAAGGCTTTGAACAGTGCCTTGGTGAAAAAGTTACATGAGCTCTGGTCCGATCTGCAGAAGGCACAGAAGGACATCAAAGATGCAATGGATGAGGGGAAATTGCTGCTCAGTAAGATATGTCTACCCCATCTATTTTGTGATGATGTGCTTGCCCAAAAAGACAAACTACAAACTAATTTGCAGACATTCATAAGCACCTTCAAGACCCCATATGACTCCTTTACCACTTATGGGCAAACCGTTCACCGGTTTCAACTTCAGGCTGCAAGAATTGATTTGGAGATCAACAACCAAACCAAGGATTTGCAAGAACTACAACTGGTTCTACTACCAAGACTGAAAATACTTCAGAAGTGCTATCTCAATGTGGATGCCTTGACGGTTACTCAAGAGATGAGTACCTTGGACGCCATGGAGGAACAGGTATCCCAGATGCAAACAGAGAGTGAGGTTGCTACCTTATTACTTGAGTCATGGTCCTTATCCATGAAGCAATTTATGCAGGACTTTAAATCAATTTTTGACAAGTTTCACTCTTTATTGTCATAAACATTTAGTCAGCTAATAGAAACAGGGATTATTCAACTGTATTTTGTCATTTTTGGCAAAGGGGGAGAAGTATTCTGGTATTTAAAATTCTGATGCATGCTATGTATACTCATGTTTATCTCTATAAGGAAGTAGTATACATTTTTTTTTTCTGCAAAGGTATAGTCTATATGCTTAGGGGGAGTATTTTTTATTATGGCATATTTTTTTTGTAAAAACACTTAGACGTCAAAATTTTTCCTAAGTGTTGCCATCAATGCCAAAGGGGGAGATTGTTGGCATTTTTTATGATTATTTTGTGATTGTCATTGATGGACACACACTTGCTATGAGATCACTTTTTGTATGTATGAGTTATGCTCAGCTGGTATTTGTTTCAAACCGGTATTATGTTATAGTCTTTAGACTATCGGTGTCTTGTAGAAAGTGTTTACCAATCTCAAGCAGCATGAGGACCTCAAGCAGTTCAAGGATCTCAAGCGGAATGGAGCAAAGGAACTAGAAGTGGCAGTTATCATTTTCCCAGTCTTCATTCTATCAACCGGTAATCTGTTTAATATCTAAACCGGTATTACTCTGAGTTACCAACCGGTAATCTATTTAATAGCTAAACTGGTATTACTCTGAGTTACAAACCGATAATCTATTTAATAGATAAACCGGTATTACTTCGAGTTACCAACCGGTAATCAGTAAAGTTTTATAAACCGATAATACTCTGTGATGAGTTACCAACCGGTATATCTTTGTGATGAGTTACCATCCACCGACACTTTGACGGTGATTTTGTGCCATGTTACCAAATGTGTCTAGATACAATGAACCTAGGAACTTGCAATGTAATCCTATTGGACCGACATGAAATCAGATTCCTTTAAGAACATCATGTCTAGGGTTTTAGTATGTGTGTAGCTGTTAGGGTTTGTGGTGGTTGATGAGTTCTTGTATGTGCAATCTTAACAGAAAAGATCAATTTTGTGTGTTGTAACAGAGTGTGGATTTACTGAAGACTAAAGTAATGCTGAAATGCATTAGCAATGAGCTATCATGGATCTAACCAAGCAGATTGTGTTATTTGCTAGATCATTCACTTGTTGATTACTCACATCTTTGACAAGTTAGAAACCCTTAACCGGGTAGGCCTATAAAAGCCTTTGTAAATCCTCTAACAAGGTGATTCACATTTGTGGATCTAAAATCCTCTCACAAGGTAGTCTTTAATCAGACTTATCTCCTAATAAAGATTGAGATTCCTAATAGGATTTGTTATGGTAAAGAACATTGTATGACCTTATCCGGTTTGGTTACTATTTTGCAGATAGTTACTTATGAGTTTCATCTCACCATGGTTTTTCTCATTTGGGTTTCTACGTCAAAATCTCTTGTGTTATGGTGATTGTGCTTCTATGGGTGAATGCCTTACTTGTTGTTTGGTTTGCATTTGTGTTAACCGGTTTGTTAGTTAAACTATTATACCAGTTTACTGCTACACTAATAAAGTGTTTGATTTCAGTAGTTTTTGGTATACTAATTCATCCCCCCTCTTAGTATTCTTAGTATTCATCATTAAATCCCTCCAGTCATTCTCTCTCCTCATGTCACATCCTCCTAACTTGGCCACTTGCACCATAATCTCTCATTGCCTCACCTAATCCCCTCACTAATCATTTGCACATTCCTAATCTAGTCAACAACATGCCATAAATGGCTCTTCCATCTCACCTTTCAACCTTAAATTCCACCCACTTTTGTCTATCTAAGAAATTTTGAATTTCTTGAATCTCCCTGTGCCTCCTCTTCCCAAGAAATTTTTAATTCCTTTTATCCTTTATTCTTCCAAGACTCCCTATTTCCAAGAAATTTTAAATTCCCTTTTGCCTTGCCAAGGAATTTTTAATTTCTTTTTTCTTTTCCCAATGCACTTGCTATCTCTCCCTATGACATTGAGGAGTATGGAGTCAAGGAATGCCTTTATGGATAGATCTCTTGCATATCCCACTTGTCCTCTCCTCTCACATTTAATCATGGCCCTTCATCATCTTTTGATCTCCATCATCTAAGTCAAATTTGAAAATCTATAAATTGAGGCCGCTTCTCTCATTTTAACCATCTTTTCATATGATATCCTTATAATGTCCATTTCTTCACTCAATCATCTTCACATCATCATTTTGCTGGATCAATGAGCAATGACATCCAACCTATCATAAACATATTATGCTACTTATCTTTTGAGGTTTGCATGTTCTTGTTTGAATAGTCTAAGTTTTTTATGCATATTTCACTTGTTACATTTCCATGCATTCACTGAATATGTGACTAAATGGGTTGAATCTAAGGCAATGAAATATGCAAGGGATAATAAGGTTGCAAATTTCCTTTATGAAGATATCTTCACAAAATATGGATTACCAAGGGAAATGGTGACAAATCAAGGAGCTCAATTCACATCAAGCCTTATTACAACACTAGTTAATGAATACAACATCAGGCAATAGAAATATACTCCTTACCATCCTCAAGAAAATGGGCAATCTGAGATCACAAACTGGGAAATTGAAGCAATTTTGACAAAAATAGTGGCCATTCATAAGAAATGTTTGACCAATAGGTTTTTGGAAGCTATATGAGCCTACAAAACCACATGGAAAATAACCACTAGTTTCACACCATTTGAACTATTATATGGTAAAGCAACTATGATGCCAATTAAGTTTGAGCATAAAAATTTAAGGATTGCAGTGGAACTAGAAATAAATCTATCAACAACACAAACAAAAAGGATCATGCATCTCAATAACTTAGACGAAATGAGGAAGGTAGCGCTTCATCACACTGAAGTTGTGCAAGTTGAATGGATAAAGTGGGATGACTAATACATTAAAGAAAAGAAGTTCCAACCAAGTGCCTGGACTCTTCTTTATGACTCTTAGTATTAGGAAGGTGGTAGTAAATTACAAACCAGATGGCTAGGGCCATATGAGGTGGCACAAGTATTTTCAAATGGAATTGTTCAACTTACCACAATTGACCCTATTAGATTTAAATTACTACTCAATAGTTATCACTTGTGGTTATATCACAAGCCAACTTAATAAGAAGAATTCATGCAGCAATTCACCACCTCTCCTATAGCCAAAGGAAGTGGACCATGTGTCCATCCTTCTTCCTAAGACACATATGCATCAAATCATAATCAATATTTCCACTTTAATGGAAATCAAATTCCCCGCTCATTCCATACATCCACCTTTACTTCATTTTTCCTTCTTTTCCATCCATCTCTCCAGCATCACACTCAACCTCATATTTCATTTATTAATTAACTCATTGATTGACATGTACTAAGCACACCACAATCCACGACATTGTTAGTATTTTGGTATGGTTTTGTCATTAATGTCAACACCTACTAAACACTTATCAACTTTGGCACTTTGGAGAATCAACAACATTCACCGGCAAGCAAGTGACTCATGCACTGTCATCGGTATCTGGTACACCACCAAGATATAATGATCACCGACACTTGGAATAATATGGAAAACACTTGGTTATGTCGAAGATATCATGTGGAAACTTTCTTTTGGAGTTTTGTTTATTGGCATATTAGCATTTTCATATTTGCTATTACTGGCAAATACGTCTAGGTTACACCGGCAGGTTTATCTTTTCTAGATCAGCACGTCACGCTATGGAGATGATTAATTATTGTTGTAAATGCATTAAGCTGATATGTTGAATCGGTTATTGCATCAAATATTGTACTATTTGTAAAATGTTTTTATTGTAATATCTTGTAGAGCTGACCTACTAAAATTGGTCTTAGGTTATGGTATAAATGTAAGATCTTATTTGTAAGATCAAATGTGGAATGCGAAAAAGGATTGTGCGAAGGTTTATGTGAGAATAAGCAGAGCCATACACGCAGACATCATTTGAAGATTAAAGGAGGGTTTTTGTGAAGATGGTACTGAATCCAACATATGAAGATGCTATTTTGTGCAGTACATTATTATTGGATTTAACCATTCAACTGTAGTCAGTGTGACTCCCATTTTGTGATTGAGCAGTGAGCTCTAGGCGCTTGGCCTTTCTGCATGTGCAGACCCCATTTATGTACACTTACTATCTGCAGTAGTATCATCTAATTGTGGGTAAGGTTTCCCACCATGGTTTTTCCCCTTACAGGGTTTCCATGTACAAATATTGGTGTTATGTGTTGTGGGTGACTTTGTCTTTATGTTTCATGCACTAATCCTTACCGGTATAGCAATTAACCATTAAAACTATCTACCAACTTATTAAACTAGTTTACCAGTATTAAGAATTAAGTTGGTTAAGTTTTTTTTTTTTTAATTTATTTGACAACTGATTCACCCCCCCTCTCAGTTGTCTTCAGGATGTAACAATTGGTATCAGAGCCTAGTCCTCTTTTGCAAAAGTTTAACAACTTGAGGAGATCCAATGTCTACTAACTATTTCAGGAAGGACAGTCCTAAACTTGATGGAACCAACTATGGCATATGGAAGATTAGAATGGAGACACATCTAAATTGCATTGGAAAGGACATCTGGGATGTTACAAAGAATGGTTATACTATTCCTACTTAGAGTCAGCCCACTCCACCCAACTTAACTAAAGATTAGAAAAATGATTGCAAAGCAAGAGAAGCACTTTTGAGCGCATTATCAGATCAACAAATCATGGGACTATCAGATAGGTCTACTGCTAAAGCTATTTGGTATCATTTGGAAACACTGAATGAAGGAGATTCCATAGTCAAAATGGCAAAACTTGAAAGCTTCCGAGTCAGGTATGAACATCTAAAAATGGAAGAAGATGAAAGGATTTCTGCTTTTATGGAAAGAGTAAATGAGATTGTTTTGGGTATTAAATGTTGTGGAGGAACCTTAAGTGAGGATGAAATTGTTTCAAATTTTTTAAGAGGATTGCCACCGGCATATAAAATGAAAGTCACTACTATAAATGAGTTAAGAACAATGCCTAATACATCAGTAACTAGGGATACATTGATTGGGAAACTTTCAGCTTTTGAAATTGAAGAATTTGGTATTGTTGCTACTATAAAGATAGATTTGGCCTTTAAAGCATCAACATCATCTACTCCATCATTTGACAAATATGATTGGAAAGCCTTTTATGTAAGAGAACTTGAAGAAAGCAGGAAAGAAAATGAAGAGCTTGAAGAACTTGAAGCACTATTTGCAAGGAAAATGCCTAAAGGTCCAGTTGGAAGTAAGTATGAAGGTAAAGCACCCTTTAAATGTTTTAACTACAATAAGATTGGTCATATGGCTTTGAGATGCCCTAATAGACATGCTAGACTAAGAGAAGAAGCTAGAAGAACATACAACTTGAATATCAGAGATATAGATTTAAGAATAATAAAGACAAATCTTGTTACATTGCTAATGAAGGTGTGATTGATGATTCTGATGAGGATCCGAGAGACAATGGATTGTTTTTTTTTGCTATAACAGAAGATCAACCAGCACCTACTACTCAACTAGTAGTACAGGCCTTGGCAGCTAAAGTTGAAGTAAAGGATGAATGGATCACTGATTCAGGATGCTCACATCATATGATAGAAGACAAAGGTAAGTAATTGAACTTTCAAGAATACAATGGAGGCTTAGTGAGATTTGGAGATGACAAAGCTTGTTTAATCAAAGGTAAGGGTACAATATCTCTTGATGGTAAGCATAAGACTGATAGTGTTTACTATGTTGAAGGACTAAAGCATAATCTTTTGAGTGTTGGTTAATTAGTTGAGAAAGGATTTCAGTTACAATTCAAAAATGGAAAATGCAAAATCATGAATAGAACTGGTTTGGAAATTGCAACCGGTAATCAAACTAGAGGTAATATCTTTCACTTGAATAATAGTGAAAAGAAATGCTTAATTGCACATATTGATGAAAGTTGGTTATGGCATAAGAGACTCTATCATGTAAACGTTGATTGCATGGTGAAAATCAGTACTGCTAAGGCAGTTAGAGATTTACCTAAAATTGTCAAACCTCAGAATATAGTATGTAAGGAATGTCAATTTGGAAAACAAGTTAGAGCTAGTTTCAAAAGTATTCCAGAAAAATCCAATAATACTTTTGATTTAATTCACACTGATTTATGTGGTCCAGCTAGAACTAAAAGCTTACAAGGTGATAGATATTTCATGATAATCATTGATGACTATTCTAGAATGTGTTGGGTTACTTTTCTTAGAGAAAAATCAGAAGTGGTAGGAAAGTTCAAACTGTTCAAAGCAATGGTAGAAAATGAAACTGGTAAGAAAATCAAATGTCTAAGATAAGATCAAGGAGGAGAATTTACATCTATGGAGTTTAACACATTTTGTGAAGTAAATGGAATTAGAAGACAACTATCAGCACCTCGGACTTAGAAGACAACTATCAGCACCTCGGACACCATAGCAGAATGGAGTTGTTGAAAGGAAAAATAGAACTATCTTGGATGCAGCAAGAAGTATGTTATCAGAAGCAAACCTACCACATGTATATTGGAGAGATGCAGTCAGTACAGTGGTCTATACATTCAACAAAGTTCACATCAAAGGTGAAACCGGTAAGACCCCTCATGAACTATGGTTTGGTATTACTCCTACTCTTAAATATTTTAGAATTTTTGGAAGTAAAAGTTATATCAAAAGAGATGAGTATATTGGAAAATTTGATCCTAGAAGTGATGAAAGAATATTTCTTGCTTATTCATCTAAGAGAAAGGCATATAGATGTTTTAACAAAAGATTGTAGAAAATTGTTGAAAGTACAAATGTAAAGATTGATGAACAATTCAGAGGAACTTCAAGGTATATAGACTCTGAACTGACAATAGAAATTCGAACAAATGAACCTACTCTGAATCCACCGGTATAGAATGAAGATCCAGTTACCCCAGTATCATCTGAGGATTCCATAGTAACTGAGGAACAACAACAAACAAAGACACCTCGGTATGTAAGATTGAATCATTCTGAAGATTAGATAATTGGAAACAAGTTTAAAGGATTTATGACAAGAGGAAGATTGGCAAATGAAGAGGTATGTCTTATTTCTCAAATTGAACCATCATCAGTTAATGAGGCATGTGAAGATAAATTTTGGATTAAAGCTATGGAAGAAGAATTAGAACAAATTGAGAAAAATAACACTTGGACATTAGTTCCCTGGCCTAAAGATAAAAATGTAATTGGAACCAAATGGGTATTCAGAAAAAAACTTAATGAAGATGGTAAGGTTGTCAGAAATAAAGCAAGACTAGTGTGTAAGGGATATTCTTAGAAAGAAGGAATTGATTACAATGAAACCTTTGCACCGGCAGCTAGAATTGAGGTAGTCAGATTATTTTTGGCTTTTGTAGCACATAAGAATTACAAAGTATATCAAATGGATATTAAATGTGCATTTTTTAATAGAGATCTTGAAGAAGAAGTGTACATTGAACAACCTGATGTATTTTCTTTGACAGATAACAAAGATATGGTTTGCAGGTTAAGAATAGATTTGTATGGATTGAAACAAGCTCCAAGAGCTTGGTATGCAAGATTGGATAAGTATCTTTTGATGATTGGTTTTTCAAAAGGTAATGCAGACAACACTTTATATTATAAAGTGACTAATGATGATATCTTGATTATAGAAGTATATGTTGATGATATAATCTTTGGAGGAGAAGATGGATTATGTAAATAATTTTCTATTAAAATGCAACAAGAATTTGAAATTTTTATGATTGGAGAAATAAAATTATTTTTAGGATTGCAAATTTCACAGACTAATAAAGGTATATTCTTGAGTCAATCCAAGTAATTAAAAGAGTTACTAAAGAAATTTGGGATGGAGAACTCTAAACCAGTAAGCACACCTATGACAACAAATGACAAATTATCACTAAGGGATAAATCTACACCTATTAATCCAACTAGATACAAATCTATGATAGGAGGTTTACTATATTTGACACAAACCGGACCTGGTATTATGAATGCAGTATGTATTGTTTCAATATTTCAAAGTAATCCTAGAGAAAATCTTGAATTAGTAGTAAAAAAGATTTTTCGGTACTTACAAGGTACTATAAATCTTGGATTATGGTATCCTAGAGATGAAAAGTTTGAATTATGTGCATACATAGATGCAAATTAGGCAGGAGATTTGGATGATAGAAAAAGCACCACCGGTGGAGCATTCTTTCTTGGAAATAGACTAGTTTCTTGGTTGAGTAAGAAACAAAGTTGTACATCTTTATCAACAACAAAATTAGAATATGTTGCAACAGCAACTAACTGTACATAGGTACTATGGCTTAAGCAAATGTTAAAAGACATAAAGGTAAAATGCAAGGAACCTATTACTATCTATTGTGATAACACTACAACAATTGATATATCTAAGAATCTGGTATTACATTCTAAAACCAATCATGTTTCTATCAAACTAAATTTTCTAAGGGAAAATGTTGAAGCAAAGGAAATAAAACTGGTTTATGTGAACACTAAAGAGCAGATTGCAAATATCTTTACTAAACCTCTGCCTAAGGAGACTTTTGAATATCTCAGAGATTAGCTTGGGGTCATACCCCCACCGGTAGAGACTTAGGAAGTTGATGATTGTCATCAACCGACAGAATTAACAAAGAAATCTTTTATTCTAGCTTTGATGAGAAGATACTTCTCAGGGGGAGTAGTTGGTATACTAAATTTATTAGTATTTTGTATATGAACTTGGCTTGGTAAGATGTTTTTTGGTAAGAACATTGGCATTTGATGTCAAAGGGGGAGAGATTGGTATGGAAAAATACAAGGAAAACACATGTTTCTCCCAGGGGGAGAGATTGTTGTTTGGGAGAGATTATTACTCTCTATATCTGTATTTTGATTTCTAGTAATGATCTCTTTTTGGAGATTGTTAGTTCTTGGTATTTAGCATTTCTGTTTTGGCACATTGATGGTTTTTCCATCTTGTGTTGCCATCAATGCCAAAGGGGGAGATTGTTGGTATTTTGGTATGGTTTTGTCATTGATGTCAACACCTACTAAACACTTATCAACTCTGGCACTTTGGAGAATCAACAACATTCACTAGCAAGCAACTGACTCATGCACAGTCACTAGTATCTAGTACACCGACAAGATATAATGATCACCGACACTTGGAATAATATGGAAAACACTTGGTTATGTCGAAGACATCGTGTGGACACTTTGTTTTGGATTTTTGTTTATTGGCATATTAGCATTTGCATATTTGTTGTTACCGGCAAATAGGTCCAGGTTACACCGACATGTTTATCTTTTTGAGATCAGCACGACACCCTATGGAGATGATTAATTGTTGTTGTAAATGCATTAAGCCGACATGTTGAATTGGTTATTGCATCGGGTATTGTACTATTTGTAAAATGTTTTTATTGTAATATCTTGTAGAGCCAACCTACTAAAATTGGTCTTAGGTTATGGTATAAATGTAAGATCTTATTTGTAATATCAAATGTCAAATGCAAAAAAGCATTGTGCGAAGGTTTATATGAGAATAAGCAGAGCTATACATGTAGACATCATTTGAAGATTAAAGGAGGATTTTTGTGAAGACAATCAGAACTACACAGGTACTGAATCCAGCATATGAAGATACTATTTTGTGCAGTACATTCTTATTGGATTTAACCATCCAACTGTAGTCAGTGTGACTCCCATTTTGTGATTGAGCAGTGAGCTCTAGGCGCCTGGCCTTTTTGTATGTGCAAACCCCATTTATGTACACTTACTATCTACAGTAGTATCATCTGATTGTGGGTAAGGTTTCCCACCATGGTTTTCCCCCTTACAGGGTTTCCACATACAAATAATGGTGTTATGTGTTGTGGATGACTTTGTCTTTATGTTTCATGCACTAATCCTTACCGGTATAGCAATTAACTATTAAAACTATCTACCGGCTTATTAAACTGGTTTACCTGTATTAAGCATTAAGTTGGTTAAGTTATTTTTGGTTTGAATTTATTTGACAACTGATTCACCCCCCCTCTCAGTTGTCTCCGGGACCTAACAGACATGCAAATGCAATTTAGCAGGTACGTGCAAACAATTACTTTCTCCATAATTATCTCAAATGGTATTACTTTTCATTATATTCATTAATTATGATATTTACATTGCATATTTTTCTTACGCCACTCTAGCCTGTGTGGACACATGCCTTACTTTAGGTTGGGGGAGGAGAATATGCCTATTAGTTGTCCTTCAGTTGATTTGAACCAATGATTTAACACTTGAGAGGTCATAAGCACCATCATTTTTCTCAAAAGCCTTTCTAATACTTTTATTAATGATTTTTCCTATGTCTTAGTCTGTCTTAATTAATAAACTTGAAACCAAAAAGGGTAAGTTCTAGGGCCAGACTTAGAAGAATCTAAAAACTAAATTCATGCAGAGAATAGGAAAATTCAATTCTTTCAGTGAAGACAGAATAGGGGAATATTTTAGAAAGTGACTACAGAAAAATGGGTGGTTAGTTAATTAGAAATGAACCGACTGTTCATGATGTGATCCTATAGAATGTTGTTTGTCTAGCATAATTTCAAAATTATGGCTGGCTAGACTATTTCTTGAAGTTGCAAAGCTTTAATGAAGACATTGCTATATAATTTGCACACACTTTTGCAAATGGCAAAGCAGTGGAAAAAGGATTGGAAGTGGTGGTAACAGAAGAAAGAATTGCATAAGTTACAAGGTTTCTCATTGATGGGGAACCATACCTTGCATCTTGAGATGCAAGGTTAGCAAGGACAAAATTTACTGAACCTAGTGATTCACTGCGTGTTGTGGATAAATAGGGGACAAGAAGAACGTCGCTACCAAAAAAGTGGATGCATGTAGTTGTGCACAGAGGGTGCAGAACATGTTGTAGGGAAGTTGGCACTCAGTGATATGAGAACCTTGACTAGGGTAAGGAATAATGCTGCTGGAGGACCAACAAAACCTTAGGTTGGGGGAAATGATGAGACAAGTTTATGGTATTATTTTCTAAGGATTTATTATGATGTCTATGATGATACTTTAGATTTTGGTATTGTGATGATACTGTTTACTCTGTTAATCCCTTAGAAACTGTTATCTTTTGGGCTTAAGTTTGACCTTGAAACAATTCATAATATTAATGCATATGCTAGGTAATTATCTATTAAATGTGTATGTGTTGAAAAGGATGTTGTTTTTCAGATGATTTGGGAAATGTGGATTGTTTGTATGTGTTCATGTGTTTTGCAGATCTGTACCAAGAAAATGGTTCAATGAAGAAACTTGCAACAAGGAGCATGAATCTTACCAGTTGATCGGTTGTTGAAGAGGTCAAGAAGTGATCGATGTAGTGGATCCTTCTCTACTTAATGCTGCAACTACCTTCTTTATTAATTATGTACAATCAGTGAGTCAATTTAGGGGCATATTGTGCTATATCTTTATTAAGGGAGTCCTATTTGACTTGGCTAAGCACATGCATAATCTTTCCTTTCCTCTTTTCATGCTTTCAATAAATGACACCCTCCTTATGTTGTGGAGTTGGTCAACTACTTAGTTAGGATTAATTAGTAGATTTTATTCTATAAATAATGTTCCTATTATCTCTTGAAAGGGATTGATCTATGATGTTGTAAGTTTACTTTAGTTCTGAAATAGAATTTAAGAACATGTTGTCATGTTCTGTGTATTCTTGTTTTGATGAATAAGATGATATTCTGAGTTTCCAGGACTTGTGTTAATCTTGGAAGTCTCACTCAAGGGGGCCCACTTGGTGAGAAATCTGTTTAGTTATTTTGGTAGCTCTTTTCCATTCAGTAATTAGCATTGTCCAGCAGTGGACTGAACCTGAAGCCACAAAACTCCACTCTGTACATGTTCCTACAACCAAAGCGGGCAGAGTAGTTTCTTGTTTGTTTGCCTAGAATTTCATTTTTATGCTTTTTGTTAGTTTAAGATTCATGTGTTCAATTTAGTTATCAACTTAATTTAAGTTTCCTATATTAATTATGTGCAGTATTTTAATTCCAATAGTGTTCTTTGTTTAAGTAGTGATGGCCATAATTGAGTCATAGTGCACATACTATGCTGACCCATTTCAAGTTCACATCCTTGGGTTGATAAGTTAAATGAACCTTCACAATGAGTCTGATAGCTACTTAGTAAAGATGTGTAATATCTGAATTATAACTTTAAGGGGTTAGTTATTGAAATATTAGAGGAGGCCAACAATGTTAGTGGGGTATATTGTATTAGATAGTGAGGCATTCTTTTATTAAGTCAGTGAGGCATTTTACAATTGGTTTTTATTCCTTGTGAGGTTTTTCACTCATGAAATCATTGTGTTATCTTTTGTGAACTTTGAGCCTTACATTTTGATGTGCCATTTAATTTGATAGTTTTTTCTTCTATAAACTTATGTCCTCAGTTCATGTGCAATTTAGATAAATTCTTTAAAAAGTTGAACCAAGAGTCAAATTGAAAGTTTTTAACTTGTCATTGATTCACCCCCATCTCAGTGACATTAGTATTCCATCACTGTGAACTTTTGAGAAGCAAGAATTTGTAGGTACATGTCCAGATCCAGATCAGAAGGAAGACCCCAAATCATTAGGACTAGGACGCCCAGTGCTCTGGTCCTAGACAAAGGCACCCAGTGCCCTAATCCTTTGCATTTTATGACAGAATTTAGCAAATTTGATTCAGAGCTCTTCAATCTGCAAATTTTCAATTTTTTAGCTCAGTACAATCTATGGGAGGTGCCCAATGCCCTGGTCCTGCCTGTTTGGGCTCAAATTTCAATGATAGATGCATATCAAAATTCACTATCCAGATCTATACTCTGTATCTCAGTTTCAGTTGTGTTTATGTCTATTATTTTCTATTATCTTGGTTATTCTCATACTTTCACTAGCTTAGTTTGTTTACATTCTACATTTGACTCATTTCCCTTTCACAGTGGTAAAGGAATAGAAACCCTAAGAGTATTCCTTGACTCTCTCTTACAAAATTTAGTCAAAGTGAGTAATCTCCTTAGGCTCTTTTTTATTCCAATGTATGGTTGAATTGGGATTAGGTCCTAGTTTACCCGATCCCATTTTTCACTAAGTTTAAAAGATGCTTGATTTAAATTTAGGATCCGATTTGGAAGTGAAATGGCATATATGAAGAACATATAATTTTATCACATAACAACCTACCAAACTCCAATGAACTTTATATATTAATATTGCAAATCCCAAGATATTTTTATGGTAATCTATGTACTTCTTGAGTCCTCCAACTAGTACATATCGAGCACCCAATAAAATATTCAAAGTGTTAGTACAAAATAATTTGAGCACATATTATACTAAATCGGGTGACATGATGATATGCATGAAATTACCACCTTGAAACACTTCCAAAACAAACTTTCTTTGGATGTTAAGTATGGTTCAGGTTCTCTAGCTAGAAGTACACTGTATATAGGTAACTTGTACTTGAAACTTTTAATAGATTTGATAATGTTGTGGATCTAATTTTTTAAATTAGAAATATTATAACATCCTTTCCATATCCTCTACTATATCCATTACATCCTTTGAAAATAAAACTCATATTCACCTTTACATTGCTGAGATATATATCATGAAAAAGCACAACCAAATACCCAATCATTACCTCAACCTATGAGAAGTCACTTCCAGAATTGTGTACTGGTCTAATAGATCCAAAATGTAGTAGCAGAGTTATCATACAATAACAAAATTCATTCAATGACACTCAAAGAATCCAAAAGATAAACAACTACTTATTTTGTAGGATGATGATGAGCTCTCTGGAATCATGCCTTGGCACATATTTGACATTCTCCACTTTCCCCTAAAAAAAATTCAATCATCAACAAAATCTACAATGTTGGAAATATAATATCTTGTATGTAAGGTAAGAAGATACCAAGAAGAAAACATACATGAAAATTCATATATCACCATCCTTTGAAATGCTCATTTTTGAAGCTCATCATGCCAATCATACCAAAACAAAAAGACCCTCCATCCAATGTTTTTCTTCGCATGACTATCAAGAATTGATTAATGTTTGAATATATTCAATAAAGTATTTATTTTAAACTTATTTTAATACTTTTTATATCCATTCTTTGAAAATTTGAACTTCATACAGTTAAGTTTCTCAATTTTCCAAACCTCTGAAAATAGATCAATAGAAGCTTCCCATGATGAGAAACTCAAAACCCTATAGGATAGAAAGGTCTTAGATCTAATACCATTTTAATGTCCGTTTCCAATTAATCAAATTTAAAGTTATTTAAAGTTGTTTAATTTAAACTATGAAAATCAATATAATTTAGCAAACAACTTCTAGGAATGAATGTTGTAACACCTGGAGTTTGCCTCAAACTTCTTAGAAATAATATAAATGAAATATTATTGACTTGTGACATGGAATACATAATAATTTTTTCCATAATATGATATAAACAACAAGAAACTTCTGCTAAAAACTAACCCAAAATAGTAAGCAAATAAGAAGTCTAAAATGTATGCAAGCTCACAAAATTTCAAAAAAACTTTGCTAACTTACATAATGAGTTTCTTATAATATAATGATTGATTCAACCATTAAATAGCAGAGAAATAAATAATCTACTCAATCACTAAAGTATGCAACAGATATTTGTTTCAAACTGAAGAACTTATTACAAACAAACTACAAATTGAAGAAATTTCAAATTGTGCAACACAATGATAATCTGAATGAGATTATACTTTGGTGATTCTTGACTCCCATCTTAGATCACGTAGTAATCCTTTACTCTCATATTACTTGCTAATCCTTAAAATCCCATTATTTTATCACTTAGAAACTTTCAAACTCCCATTCTATAGTGCCCTTCTCCTCTGGTTTATTAGCCACTAAAGAAATAAGCAAAAACTTTGATAAAATTTGTAACGAGAATAATAAAAAATGAAGCCAAAACCATGTATAAATGAAAGAACTTTTAAAACCAAAGTTTGGGTGCCAAAATCCTACTCCCAAGGAAAGGAAACTTTTCTTTTGCCAAGTTTCTTCAAACTACAACTTCCAAAGAAACTTTCCATTTCTCAAAATTTCCAAAAAAAATTAATTTCTTAAAAGACAAGTCATGTCAAATTTCCCAAATCTCTATGCCAAAAGGTGGGAAATATTTAAATTTAAATAGAAATTTGGAATTTGAATAATATTCAAATCTCAACCAAATTATCAAATTTATTATCATTTCCCAAATTGTCAACTGATCTTGATTTACTATTTATGGACAATGAGAACTTATTATATTTAGTTAGTGGCCATTTTTGGTAATTTTTTAAAAGGCAATATGGCACATCGAGATATGTGCATGATATGATACCAAGCTCCTTGTGAAGACTTGATGTATTATTTTGTGACGATATTTCATGTGATAAATGTGAGGTGGTGTTATGCTTGATTTTATTATGTTTAATTTAATGATGAGAGATATTTTTTTAATGTGGGTTAAATGTGTTATGAACTTACAATGTTTTGAGATATTAATATTCATGTTGAAATGAAAGGATAATGATTTAGATTAGTTAAATGTAATAAAGTTGTATATGTGATATTTGGCCTATTCGGTAATTTTTCTATGCTTCAACTATTATGAGCATGCATAGGTACACTTGACATTTATGGAGTGTTTACAAGTATAAGCTATTGACTCTACTTGGATCCACAAGTTACATACCCTTAAAATTGTTATATGGGAGATGTCACATTGGTCATAATTGTTTACCCCTAAACTATCATAACCAGTTCAAATATGATACTTGTCATTATGTTAAATAATTACACTAGACACCATGGTTGGTAACATTCTAAGATCCTAACCCTATGTGAATGACCAATAAAGAGTGTTTTGGTGCTAATTTATATTTCTTCTTACTTAAATTGCAAAAATGAGTTTTATGGTTTAAATGGTAAAATTCCTATAATTTAATATTTTTGATACCAGTAGCAACAAAACAAGGGTCTTGACCCTATAAGAAAATAATCCAAAGGTATCTTAAGTAGAACAATAAGCTATTAGCAACACATTAACATTGTATTAACAATATTAACTAGTCTTAATAATAGAAATAATATGTAGAGTAAATAACTAGCAATAATAGAGTTTTTAAACAAAAAAAGCAAAAAGACTCAAAAAACTACCAACATGGGGCTATGAAAAGAGATTGCTAGTCTTTAGTGAGGAACATGAACACTTCCTTATGATTTTTTCCCTTGTCACAATCTTTACTAAGCTCCTTCTCTTGCAGCAAACAAAGTGTGGTGGGGACCTATCCATGACTTGAGATAAATCTAGAGACACACACTGGCTTCTTTTCCAAGTCCAACACCTTAACCTTGAGCACTGAGAGTTCAACAATAGTAGAATTGCATCTAGTTCATGTGTGTGTATCACCATCCTAGTTGGCATCACCAAACACGATTGTCGAGACTAATTGTGTGTTGTTTGATTGAGTGTTCCTCATTTGACTACTTATAGTATTCTTTGAGATTTCCCTTCCCCTTTCAATTTATTTATACTCCTCCTCTGTCTCAGACTTCTCGTTACCATCATAAATCATGATCCTTTTATCCTTAGCCATGGGCCTACCTACAAGTCTATTTTATCTCCTTGGGTTAGAACCATTGGTGTCCTTAGTCTCTTCATCCCTATTTTCTAGAGTTGCTTGATTCTCTATATCAATCTCCTTGTTGGATATTGGAGTTGTTGGAATGTGTTGTTGTCATTATTGATGTCAACATATTCCTGCATTGTACAGAATTGGTTTATTGTAGAGAGTTGTTTGAGTGATTTGTTATAGATTTGCTGATTTAGTATGAGTTTTTTGGGTGATCTAGTTGATTTAGTATGAGTTTCAGATGCTATGTGGTGCTCTGGTCAAGCTATGTGATCTAGTGTGATGGTTGGTTTTTTTCAGTGTTCTATGTTGCAAAGTTATGGTATTTGATCCATATATTCTAAAATGATTATATCTTGTGCTACGGATTTAGAAGAGTGTTTCAGACGTTCATTTGTGTCCTTTGATTGGATGGTTAATGATTTGGAACTTGACAAGACTATCTTTTTGTTTGTCAATTGGTGTTATTGAGCTTTGATGATGGTATAAGGATGATCCTTGTTATCCAAGTTGTTTCGGTGATTGTGGAGGAATTCATGTTACTTGTTGATTTTCTTTAATTATGTCCTATGCATTCTAGTGGTCCGTGGTGATCGTGGTGTGTGTTATTGAAGATCTTATTGGTTCGGTGGTATTATTCATGTTTTGCTACATATTGGGTGGTCTATCATGTTGCGGATGATCTGAGCAAATTATTTGATGGTGTAGCATATTTGAGGATTTGATCTAGGTCCATGCCATTTCCTTGCTGACATTGTATTCATTCGATTATGGATTTATGTATCGTGTGATGTAATTTTGTAATTAGGTCTTATTTATTGAGCCAACCTTAAGGTTAAGGTTGATGACCTATATAAATAAGTGTTGTTATCATGTAAGTTGAATGTTTGTGAGTCATATGAGTGTATTGTATGTGTGAACAAGTGAATTTATCTTTCGATAGTAGAGAAGAGCAGAGAAGTGTTGTTGTGCAAACAGTATGCTTAACCAGAACTGTAATCAGGCATTTGGAGATGCTATTCTTTCAGTTCATGTTGAGTTTGGCTACTGCAAACACTCCTAATCTTCAATTGGGTCAAATTTTTATTCACTTTTTTAGGAGGGGGCATTTTTGTTTGAATTTTCCCCTTTTACCCAAATTTTTGGAATAGGAGCTATGTTTAAGGTCACAAAGACCTTGGGAAACCAAATTGTGCATATTATGAGGACTTTTGGGAGGATTTTTTTCCATGAGGAGTAAGTGTACTATAGGTAGTGGGGGTGACAAGCTGGGAGTGAGTCACATTGCTTTCAAAGGTGAGGCTTTGCTAGTGCTAGGATGTTGGATACACTTCTTATACTTATGGCTGCTAGGGGAATCCAAAATAGCTGTGTCCAGGTCAAAAATGACAATTGGCTCAAGGGGACACATGGCCAAATTGAATGGTAAAGAAAAATGATCCCACTGGTGAAGGGAAATATGCTTCTTGTTAGAGATTTTAGCAATTTCAAGGGCATCTTTTATTTTTTCAGAGAAGTTAATAGAAAGAAAGCAAAGATAATCATGTAATTGTGGGAAAAATGATTAAGTGGTGGACATGATACTAGTAATAGACATTAAACCTTCCTTTGAGCATGAAAAACTTAATAAGCATTAAACATACCTTGCCCTGGTGTTGGTGTTGGTGCATTGTTTTGACATCTCTCTGTTGAACCCACCATGGAGTTTAATGGGATTTTCTCCCTATTTGAAGAAAAGTGATAGGTTATCATTATCAATTATTGCCTTAACAATGACATCTTCATCAATTTCAAAGAACATTTTGCCAACCCTCACTCTCTGGTTGTCTAAAGAAGTTGCAAACTGAATTTATAAACTCTTATCAAACCCATTAATCCATTCCAAAAATTGGGATACCTTACCTATTGGCAATTGATACTCATCTAGTGGCTTTTGATGGTGTATTATTGGTTTATGGTTGTCATTGATGGCAACTCTTTATGAGATTCCCATCCGGTAATCACAGATCTTGATTTCTAGAAGAGGTAGTCAATCGGTAGCCAGTTAACTAGTATTTGAGGATAAACAAAGCGGTTTTGGTGTGGAAGTTTTCTGGTGATTGAAAAGTCATGAATCATGTTTGGGATGATTGAGAAAATATAGAGACATAATTTTATTGTTGTTTTGGTGATCCACATTTATCTTTGGTGATCCGGTCAAGCCAACATGAGATTACACGTTACACTAGCAGGCTGACAAGGTAAATGATCTATTTTGTGATTGCGGATATATAAGACCGGTGTAGATGATATTTTTGGTTAATGGTATGATTTCATGTGAGCAAGTGGTGATCGAGAATACATTTTGGTGTATTTTTATGTGTGCATTCTTGATTCAGTAGCTGACTAAGACAGTGAACAGGGCAAAACAAAGCAGAACAATAGAGGTGATCCAGTCAGTATATTTGGCACTTAACCGAAACTCATCTAAGCATTGTAGATGCAATTTTAGAGTTCATTTGGTTTTAATTAATCATTTTAATTCATTTGTAAGGCGGTGAGCCTTCCGAGGTTGTAGCCCTTATTGTATTTGAGCAATGAACTCTAGGCAGTGTGCCTAAATGCCTGTGCATTCCCATTTTGTAATATTGTTTTTCTACTAGCCATAGTGGAATAATATTGTGGGTCCAAATCCCATCATGGTTTTTCCCATTTGGGGTTTTACGTAAAAATCCGATGTTATGATTTTGTGCTTTATTGTTTTATGTTTCTGTATTTCAGTTTCAAGTGTATGCTTCTGGTGGTTTAAAGTTAAGTTTGAAAGTCTGCTGACCATTAGATCACTAATTCATCCCCCCCTCTCAATGATCCCTAATTCCAACAATTGGTATCAAATCCAGGTTCCTCTAAGGAAGCTTGATTGCTTGAGGAAGGTCCAAGAGATTAAATCAATGGATTCCAGTTTTCAAAGATAGCTCAGTGTGGCACTTGAGGATCTTGATGCAACAAGGAATGAGATCAGTGCCTCAAAAAGAAACTTGAATTTTGTTGATGATTTCATTAATGACTCGAAGGATCAAGTGATAACTTCAAGAGATAAGAGAAAGGAATTGATGGACAAGATGAAGGAGAAAGAAGATCAAACCATGGAAAATCTGGGCAAAGCTGATGAAGTTGACAAGCTTGAGAGAGAGAATGTTGCATTGAAGAATGAGATGAAATCCATTGTGATGAGGCTGACTAAGGAAACTGAGGACCAGATTAAAAATGAAGAGAATCTGGCACAATCATTGATGGAAAGAGTTGATTAATTCTTCAGGATTACCTATGAGAATGATCAGTTGAAGCTTGAGTTGACACAGTCAAGGAATAATGGTCAAGAACTTGAAAGATAGATTGTTGCCTTAAGAGATGAACTTGCTACTACTAATGATTACAAAGACAAATTCAAAGCTAGCACAACAAGGCTTGATGAGATGTTGTAAAGTTAGACACATGGGAAGGACATGCAAGGACTTGGATTTGAAAAAGGTGAATCCTCCAGATCTGGACAAAGCAATGCAAAACTTGATTAGAAGAAGAGAAGGAATCCTCTGGTAAGACATCCTAATGCCCCTAAATTCAATGGTAGATTATTTACTTGCAATAAATCTGGTCATATGACCAATCAATGCAGAAGTAGGATGAACAATGGAATGAACAACATGAATAATGTTTCTACCTTTACCGGTCAGTATTTCATATGCAATAATTTTGGTCACAAGTCAAATATGTGTAGATCAGTAATGAATAACTTCCAAAACAAGAGGTGCTATGCTTGTGGGATGTTTGGACATATCTCTAGTTAGTGTAGGATGAGACCAAATTAGATGAACTTCCAACCTGTGCATAATGTTTTTTGTCATGCATGCAATAAAAATGGTCACATTGTAAAGTACTACAAAAGAAAGAATAGTGCTTTGGTAGATAAGAACAAATCAAATGAGAAGGGAAAGACAATGGTAAAAGAGACCAGAGATAATTATCAGAATATATGGGTTAGAAAAGATGAATCTAAAGTAGACAATGGATTTGCACTCGAATCTGGTGCAGGATCTTCATCCGGTAACTAGGGCTTTATGCCTTAGGGGGGAATTTTCATGTAGATTCTAAGAACCCCCTCTTTGGTGATCTACAATTGAATCTAGAAGGTTGTAGAAGTCTTAAATCATATACGCAGATGTTATTTGGAAGTTTTAGAGATGATTTGATGCTCCAGTAAGTGACTCCATGAAAATCAAGGTAACTAGCAACAACATTTATTGCAATGAAGAATTAGGTTTTCAAAGGTTAAAAGGGAATTTCAGAGTTTTATTTGTCACAATGCGATCAAGAGAATAGTGTAAAGAAGAAGAGAGAAGTGATTTGGCGATCTTAATTTCAGTGATCCTAAAGTGAATTTTAGCACCCAGTAGTGAATCAAGGTATTTATCTATTTCAGACTATCTGTTTCCAAAAACCCTAAGTTTGAAATGGCTTCATCTTCTGGTATTGCTACCCCATTGGTCATGGAGATTAATGATAGGGATAGACTTGTTTTCAAGAAACACCCTTTAAAGTCTGTTGAAGATGATCCAGAAGGTGCATTTTCTTCGGTACCCTATGGTGTTCTTCACAATGAGGATATTAGGGCATACATCCATTGTGATCTCAAGGAGCTTGGTAACGCTGATATGTTGAACTTGTATAAAACAACATTTGGCAAACAGTTTGGGAAACCTCAAACCAGAGTATAAGGTTGCTAAGGCAGAAGAGGTAAAAGGAGTTGTTAATCTGACAATTGATACTCCTGTAGTTTCTAGGACCCCACCTCAGATTCCTATCAATCTTGATGGTCCACTGAACCCTGGATAGATGTATCCTATTGAGAAGCTAATTCTTGAAATGGTTGTTCAAGCCCAGGCTAGCTAAGGTGTAGTGAAGTTTGAGTTAGAGGATAAAAAGCTCATTTTGATGTTTGTCAATGTTTTGCAGAAGGTGGCTCTAAATGTACTATTAGATTCTAATGCTATCCCCTGCAGTAAATTATTGCAATTGATTAAAAGTGTAAATACCAGTTTTGATTCTTTAGAAAAGTCTGCTACTAAGTGAGTTTTGGATAGATTTAAGGATGCTAGAATGCAGACATTCCAGAAGATGATTGAAGATGATAGGGTGAGATTAAATAAAGGTTTGCAAGTTATTTTAGATGATCTGACAGAAGGTGGCAAATTGTACAAGTCTTGTCTAATTTTGCCTAAATTCACTGTAGATATAGACAAGAAAATAAGTGTTTTCCAGGGCAAACTTGCTAGTATTTTGTAGTCCTTTGATCCCAATGTCGCTCCAACCAGTAGTATTGAAGGAAAAATTTTGGCTCTAAATGATTAAATCTCAAGGCTCAATGTGGAGAAGGACAAGATTTTGAGGAGAGTTGGTGAACCCTGGAACTTAATTGCCCCCCGATTGGACACCATGCTTAGCAATAAGGTAGACTGCATGAAGGCTATGGCACAACTGGTGTCATTTGATATGAAGGAAGTAAAAATTCATGCCATTGTATTTAGTTCATTTATTATAGTTTTGGACAACTTCAAGAGCAGGTGGGACACTCACCTTGGATCCTTGAAGACTGTTTTTGTTGACATCTTCAAGTATTTGTAAAATCTCTAGCAAGTATCTTTGTATATAAGTTTTAGACAACACCCATCTTTGGCATTACTATCAAAGGGGAAGAGAAACGGTGGGAAATGTACAATATAGAAGAGTGGAATTCTTTGTCTAAGGGGGAACCTTAGAAGTTCTTTTGATCTAGTGTTCAGTTTTCAACACTTAGCCATTTTTCACGAGTGTTGTCATCAATGCCAAAGGGAGAGATTGTTGGAAATTGACACTCATTAGGTGTCTTTTGATGGTGATGAAGGAACATCCCTGATTCACAAAAATCTTGCATGAACCAAAAAACAAAACATTTTCTTTTTTGTTATAGTTTTCCTATCTGTGTGTCCTAGTTTTGGCTCATCGGGTCCTAGGAGTTGGATTATACTTGAAGACTTGACCATCCTTCCTTCTTTCAAACTCCATCTCATTTTGATCACTTTCCAGCAAGATATCGCTACCGGTTCCCTTGATAGTTTCTTGTTACCAGTTGTTCCTTTGTTAATGGTTGCCTGAGACCTATTCTAATGATCTACTGGAACCCATTCCAAAGCTTATGGATCCTTGGACATTTATATCGATGTTGCTTGGCATGTGGCCAACCTTCTACATTTTATCCTTTGGATTTTTTGGAGGAATCTCTTCATGGAGGCCAACCTTATTCATTTTGCATGTTAGGTCTTGTTCTTCAGGTTTTGATCCTTTTGGGCTGACTGGATCCTTTCAATTGATATATATTTGTAATCATTCTTTAGAAGAGGGAATCAAAAAGAAAGAAGTACTAGATAGATAGACTATTCCTAGAAGATAGATCTTTTACTTCAAGGTCCTAGGGTGACCTACTCTACCTGGCTTGTTGTTAGGCCCAATATGGAAAGCTAATGTACTGAGAGGGGAGGGGTGAATCAGTACTTCAAAACTTTTCTTGAATAATAACTTTACTATTATGCATAAACCGAATAGTGCAGTAACATAAAATAAAGTTAAAACAAATAGATAACAATCATACATGATTCACTCCATAACACATATATTTTGGTTACACAAAAACTCTTGGTTAGAGAGAAAAACTGGGGTGGGGATGGCACCCACAACTTCACTACTGCAATAATAAAGAATACTCAGTTAGAGCTACATTTAGCTATTTTTGATAGCTTACCCTGTTAGGAGTAACAAGATCTATTAGATCTACCTTGCTAAAGGATTTCACAACACTTAATCTAAATGTTGCACCTGGTTAGAGGCTTTACAATTTATAGACTTGGTTAGAGTCTTTTACCCTGTTAAAGGTTTCTCTTTCACCTTCACAATATTATAATAAAATCATTACAAATATCTGCATCTTTACATCTGAAATGTTATAGCAGATTCTACGTGCTTAGAATAAGATGACCTTGCTTATAGCATACCTCGGTAACCCATATAGTAACTCGGTAAACCCTTTTGTTTACTCTATTCTTCGACTGTTCTCTGAAAACCTTCTTGGTGACCTCTATGTCTCTGTAATAGTCTTCCTTCATACATACATTCACACACCTTGCTCTTAACTCATGCTGTATAAATAGATCTCTTAAAATGGTGATCCAATTCATTGCTTCGATCTTACAAACAAGATTCCTCGAATAAATAACTATACAAAATATTTCATTGGTTAGATTGTCCTTGTAATCATACACAATCTTCTGGTGCAATTTCCAATGTAATAACAGTTAGATGTGCCTCGATCTTGTAACACATTTTCATATGCATGTCTAGGTTCAATGTATCTAGTAACACGTTTCACTCAGTGAATATCAACTCAGTGTGTCATCTTTACTACTTGGTAGTCTCAAAAAGATACTTGGTAGACAACTCGTTGTATACTATGTTCTGTAACTACTTTCTTATGTAACCGACTAGACTGTGCATACCGACTTCTCTGTGTGTATACTGACTACATGATTCGGTAGTACAAACTGACTAGAATGTATAGTATGACTTTGAATATAAAACTAATGGCAACTTGATAAGTAGTAACAATCTCCCCTTTTGACATTAGTTGAGATGTTTGACAAAAACTACTTTCAAAGTCATAACTCAAAAATCTATATACTTTGCGAAATGACAATATATACAATAGTCAATGAAATAGTATAATCAAATATACTCCCCTTATCATTATACTATACATAACTTTGATTGTGTATGTGTTATGTGCTTGTGTGCTCTCTGCTTGCTCTGCATACTCTGCTTGGTATACTCCCCTTTATACAATACTCAAAACTATATTATCAAAACTGTATCACTCCCTAAATATAGTATATTACTCCCCTTATGTAGTATTACTCCCCTTTTTTGACAAACATCAAAAACTTAATTTCCAGCCAAGGGCAGTAACTAATCAAAAATAGATTTATACTTCTTCCGGGCGTTGGTGAGTGCGACTGAGAGTGCATCCTTTACACTTTCCACTAAAGAATTTTGTGCTGGAATATCAGCCAATAGTGATATTAAGCCATCAAGAGTGCTTCCCTCTTGTGTAGTTGATAGGCGTGTAGCTCGGTTGATCTGTTCTTGAACTGATGAGAGATGAGGAAGGAATAATGTCTGGAGGGTCATTATATCCATTCTAATCTTATGCTCTTCATTTCTGAGTTCTAACTATTTAGCCATGAGTTGTTGAAGTTTGTTATAAAAGTTCTGAACTAAATTAGGCTTTGTGGTCAACTTAGTTGAGAGATTGGTGATCTCTTTCTCAATTGCATCAATTTTATTCTTGATATCTTTAAAGAATAAGGAAAATGTACAAAGTTTCTAAAATAAATAAAGAATATGCTTGAGTTGAGGGGACAACTCAGCAATGAATTTGACAAGCTTGACTTTTCCTATAGCTAGAGCTTTTTGTACCTCTTCAATCATTTTTGCAGTAAGCTCTTTTTCTTTTAGCTTGCTCAAGTACTCAGATGCATCAACTCCAGATGTTTCTATTTGATTAAAGAGTTCATCCAGTTGAATGTGGATGGCTACATCAGTTGACATTGTAGCTGATGGTAGCGTTTCTGTTAGCAGTGTCTTCACCTTTTGTAGTACTTTATTCTTCTTTTGAATGGCCATCTATTTTTCTTGTTCGGCCTTTGCTTTGCATAGTTCACCGAAATCAATAAGTGCTTGCCCCTTTAATTTTGAAATATCCACATTGGGCAACACTATCAGTTTAGTTAAATCAACTTTAAAACTATGCTTTTTCACTTTCTTCTCTTTACCTTTGGTTGGTTGTACCAAGACAATTGCTTGTGAGGCTTCCTGACCCTTGGTAGGTTGCTCGGTAGAGGCAACACTTTGGTCGGTTCCTGTAGCTGTTGTGGTGTCCTTGGGTTTCTCAGTACTGGGGGTCTCAGCTGTAACATTTTCAGTGCTTGACGGTGCTTGAGAGGTCTGATCTTTAGTTGTACCTTCTACTGCTTCAGACTTGTGACCTTCGGTGCCTTGTGTTGTATCTTTAGGAGCTTCGGTAGAGACAGGTGGCTTGACTGGTGGATAAGGCTAAACTTGTACTATCACAGATTCACTAGATACAAGTTTTGCATAAGTAGTGCCTTCTATCATTTCCTGCTTCGGTGCTTTTGTATCCATGACATCTTCATCAATTTGAATAATGTCAGCTGGGTCTTGTTTGGTAGCATGAGGACCTTGCTCAGTGACATCAGGATCTTACTCAGTGACATCAATAATTTCAACTTGAGATTGTTCACTGACATCTTTTAGTTTGAAGATTTCCTACCACTTTGCTTTTGTCTCATTTTCTACATCAATGTATAGCCCATTCATCAATTTTAAGGCTCTCTGTTTGACAAGAAATTTAGAATTGTAGGTTGTCAAATGCTCCTTTACTTCTACTACAGACATATTAGGAAATAGATGGACTAGACTTCTTTCTCTAATTTGTTTCTCTGAGTCCATTGCATATTTCCACTTGTTATCAATATGTAAGTACAATTCACTCGAAAGTGACTTTACTAGTTCTAATGGAGCTAGCTGAAACTTTAGAAGTGTGCAGATGACAGCTTCTTCAATTCGTCACTTCTTATCATTATTCCTAGCCTCATACTTGACATATCTAAATCCTGCAAATCCACCATATTCTTTAAGATTGGCACAAAAGTTTTCAACACTATGAATATTTACCTTCTTACTTTTTACAATCTGAAATTTGTTTGCATCATCAGATTTTGTATCACTAGACTCTTTTGCCAGAATGAGTCTCCGAGTAGATTTCTTGTAGGTTTTGGTTACCTTGGGAATAGTAAAATTCTTTTGTTTCTTACTCGATGATGCAGCTGATGCTCTAGTGTTGGGTCTCTTTGTTGGTGGAGTCGGTAGGGCCTTTGTAGTGTCCAGTTTCTTTCTTTTCAAAACTTTTCCCTTAGGCAACTCAGTACTCAATGTTATTGCTGCCTCTTGAGCTTCAGATTCCTCTTCGGTAATGGCAAGAGTGCCTTTGATAGGTGTAGAGGAGGATTCTTCTCTGAATTTCTTAGATAAAACCTTTATCATCTTTGTAGCCTTTCTTGTAGCTTTAGGTACTATAATGCTCATTTTCACCTTTTCTTTAATTTATTCATAAGTTCCATATCTCAGTTCAGTAGCATGCCTCGACAGTGTAAGATATGCATCAATTTGCTATTGTGTGATATCATAGTCAATCTCATAACCCATTGGTGGCAAAGATTGAGTCCTTGGTTCTATAGCATTCACATAGCAGTAATCAGTGTCTACCTCAAAACATATATTATCCTTATATTTCTCTACTAGCTGTGGTGGAATCCTGTACCTATTGTGCATCTTTTCTTGAAATTTGTTGAAATAGTCATCCATGATATCATTAAAATTATCTCCCAATTTCTTGATAAAGTCATTAATTTGATGGGTGATAGGTCGGTGTAGCTCCCAAACTACTTTACTGACTGAGAGAAAGAACTTCTCAAAGTAGAAAAACATGCATACAAGAAGTGAACCAAACTTCAGTGTGTTTGCCAAGTTGTTCTTTTTCGGCTTCCTTATTGTGTTCAGGTTCTCAAACAAGTTCTTCAATAACACTTCACATAAATCTACTTTCATTCCCCTTTTCACTATTTTGTAGGCTAAGTCAACTGCTGCACAGGGTACATTGTTTTCCCTTGCTGATTGGAAGAAACGGTAACCAATTACTCTAATTGCAAATTTAAGTTCTGCATCAGTGACATTATTTAGTTTCAGTCCTTGGTAGTCAGATTCTACTCCAGTTAAACTGATTAACTCCTTCTGTGATATCATTTTCTGTGCTCGTGCATGGTCATAGATAGGATATCTAGTGATCACATGAATGATTTCCTTAGTGATTTTGAATGGTTGCTCTTCTAGCCACATAAAATCATCATGAACTCTGCTTAAAACAAACTTAACCCACTGGGGTTTGAATACACGGGGACAGGCTAGGGCTTCAGTTAATCCCTTGATTTTGATATGCTTGAACTTGCTATCCATTTTTCCATCAGTACATAGCTCATCATATGCGTCACTAATCTCAACATGGCCGAGTTCTTTGACATGGCATTTGGTGAAGAATCTAACATCTTCGACTAACAAGACTTGATCTGGGATGAGTGAAAAGGCAGTTTTGTCATCCAGTTCAGAGGCGACTTTAGGAGTCAAAGTGTATTTCAGAGATGGCTTCTCCACATTCTTGACAACTATGGGATCTTGGATCTTAGGAGCCATTTGTAAATTCCATATAAAAGTTAGCAAACTATCCTTAGGGTTTGACGGTTTGCAAACGACAGATGATTCACACTCGGTAGATAGTAGCAATTTGACAAGATCGGAAAACCAACTTAACAGTGATGAGATTTGATGTAAATACCTTGGATTTTCTTTGAATGAAGTTTTGATCGCCTTGATTTGCTCTGCTCTACTCTCTTGAAAACTTGGTGAATGAAAATGACCACAAAAATACCTTTAAGTACACAAAATACCTTATCGGGCTTCGTGCGGGTTAGGTCAAAACATTAAATGCACTTGGTTTACCTTTAACCGATTTACTCTCTTTTCTTTCGTTTTAACTGAGTAACCAAATTTCCTTGTTTACCGACTTGATATGTTTTCTATAAAGTACTTTTGATAGAATTTCAAACTTACTAATGCATCTTAACTATGCATATTTTGAATTTAGTACATAATAGAATAGGAACTATTATGATTTAACCTTTAGAGAATGTAGTCCCTTCATACTTTTGCTGATTAATTTGGAATAGGTGCACCTAACTCAGTAGGTAAGGTGCTTTCTTCATCTGACATGATTTCCTTCTTTTTCCAAATCATCTTGAATTTCTCTTTTATCTCTTCAGTGTCTCCTCTAGGTTGATCTTTGCAATCTCCAGCTAAATGTCCAACTTTGTGACAATGAAAACATGCCATACCAGGATTTCTCCATGATCTTTGGTTGTTCATTCCAAATCTTATAAAATAGTTGGCACTTATATGTCCATATCTTCCACAACATTTGCACCATATCCTTGTATTGTAATCCCATGGTATTGTTGCATATTGTCGGTAAGGATTTGTGTGGGTTCGGTAACCTCTAGTGTTTGCTCGGTGTGCAGACCACATGTGATTCTTTTACCAACACTTCTCGGTACTATGTCCATATCTATTGTAGTTTTTACAAAACCCTTTGAATTTTGCCTTTTGATAGTTGTTAACAGACTTTGTCCTACATTGATTAGATGTGTGACCATATTTATTGCAATTGTAACAATTTACTCATTTGACTTAGTGATATTTGGTTGCTTACCTTTTCTGATCTGGCATATGTTGGCAATATGACCTTGATTTCCACAGTAGTAGCAAATAGGCTTCTTCCTTTTGATTTTATTCCTATTTCCAGCTTTTTTTGATGATTCTCCTTTCTCGGCAGTATGAATTCCTTTCTTGGTAGAGTCTTTTCCTTTGTAACCAGGTCCTGCATCTTTGTTGGGTCTTCTTGTATTCAGTTGCTCATCCAACATCTTTGATGCTTCATAACTCTTCTTCAATGTTTCTTTGGATTTCTTCTCTGTTTCAAGTTCATCAGTCAACCTTGATACTTCAAGTTTCAATGCTTGATTCTCATCATTCTTTAGAATTGCTTCATGATGTGCATAGCCTAGTTGATCTATCATATTTTGTTGAATCCCAGTCAACCTTATGATTTCATCATTCTTATCAGATACCAAGACTTCAAGTTGTTGTTTCTCTCTTTGTAGATCTCTTGCTTTATCCTGAGCTATCCTCAATGCATCTAGATTTTTAGTCATCTGTGTACTGAAATGTTCATGTTCTCTTTTCATTGCTTTTAGTTGATCAGCCAATGCTTTGTTCTTTTCTTTTAATACTCCAATCATTTCTTTAGTTTCTTTAGATATATTGTTCTCAGATGATGTCTCAATTTGTTCCACTAACTCTTGAGAATCCTGCAAGTCATCAGATAATCTTCTTCTTACTTTCAGAGATTTTTGCATTTTCCTTTGCATGTCTGCAATCACTTGATTTGCATGATCCAGCTCTTCTTGTAGATACACAATCCTCTGAGATTGTTTATAGCCTTCCATTGATAAGATCTTTCTCTTTAGGTAGTTAAACCCTTTTCCAAGATTGAAGCTCTGATACCAATTGTTAGGCCCAATATGGAAAGATAATGTACTGAGAGGGGAGGGGTGAATCGGTACTTCAAAAATTTTCTTGAATAATAACTTTACTGTTATGCATAAACCTAATAGTGCAGTAACATAAAATAAAGTTAAAACAAATAGATAACAATAATACATGATTCACTCCATAACACATATATTTTGGTTACGTAGAAACTCTTGGTTAGAGAGAAAAACTGCGGTGGGGATGGCACCCACAACTTCACTACTGCAATAATAAAGAATGCTCGGTTAGAGCTACATTTAGCTATTTCTAATAGCTTACCCTATTAGGAGTAACAAGATCTGTTAGATCTACCTTGCTAAAGGATTTCACAACACTTAATTTAAATGATGCACTTGGTTAGAGGCTTTACAATTTATAGACTTGGTTAGAGTCTTTTACCCTGTTAAAGGTTTCTCTTTCACCTTCACAATATTATAATAAAATCATTACAAATATCTGCATCTTTACATCTGAAATGTTATAGTAGATTCTATGTGCTCAGAATAAGATTACCTTGCTTATAGCATACCTTGATAACCCATATAGTAACTCGGTAAACCCTTCTGTTTACTCTGTTCTTCGACTGTTCTCTGAAAACCTTCTCGGTGACCTCTATGTCTCTGTAATAGTATTCCTTCATACATACATGCACACACCTTACTCTTAACTCATGCTCTATAAATAGATCTCTTAAAATGGTGATCCAATTCATTGCTTCGATCTTACAAACAAGATTCCTTGAATGAATAACTATACAAAATATTTCATTGGTTAGATTGTCCTTGTAATCATACACTATCTTCTGGTGCAATTTCCAATGTAATAATGGTTAGATGTGCCTCGATCTTGTAACATGTTTTCATATGCATGTCCAGGTTCAATGTATCTGGTAACATGTTTCACTCAGTGAATATCAACTCGATGTGTCATCTTTACTGCTCGGTAGTCTCAAAAAGATACTCGGTAGACAGCTCATTGTATACTATGTTCTATAACTGCTTTCTTCTATAACCGACTAGACTGTGCATACCGACTTCTCTATGTGTATACCGACTGCATGATTTGGTAGTACAAAATGACTAGAATGTATAGTATGACTTTGAATATAAAACTAATGGCAACTTGATAAGTAGTAACACCTGTGTGCTGGTATGTTGTAACCCGGTTGTTATTGGATGGATGTAATTAACTTTCATGCAATAAAACTACATGTTCTGCATTGCCTCCATCATATCTATGTGTTTCCATTGTGTTTACTCTTGCTGACCAGTTTGGACCGATCTCCTTGAGATCCCTCCTCACCAGTGACTACTTCAAGTGGTATCAAAGCGAAGTTCATTCCGGAGGTTGCGTGTCCTGAATTTTGTAGTAGGGTGGTGGATTAAGGATCTGACCTGCAATTGCAGAGGACTAGCATGAATCAATGGCATGAACAGGAACTAGGAATGGTGGAGTATGTGGGAATGTAGACCCTATTGTAATGGAGATGTTGCAAGGAATAGCAATCCGATTAGAAGCTATGGAGACAACCCAGAGAAGAGGCCAACATATTGAGGATGTGAGCAAAGATGAAGGAGAAGAAACCCCAACAAAACAAGTGAACCTACCAGTAGTTAATTCGTAGGAGGAAAGGTTTTAAGGGTTTTGAGTAGAGAGAACACTAAACCTCATTTTATCCCATCGAAATATGATGGAAATTTAGATTTAGATGAATTGATGGATTGGATCTCAGAGATGGAAAAGTATTTTGATTTTGAAAACATTGCAAAAGAGAGGAAGGTGAAATACGCCTATACCTAATTAAGAGGTCATGCATCTCTTTGGTGGGAACATTTGCAAGTTTATAGGCAAAGAAGAGGTAAAGAAAAGATTAAGACATGAGATAGGATGATTGCTAAATTAAAATCAAAGTTTGTCCTGACGAATTATCAAGTAGATTTGTTCTAAAAGTTGCAAAATCTAAGACAAAAGGAATCTAGTGTGAAGGAGTACACCGAAGCATTGTACAAGTTGAACATCAAATCTGGACATGTTGATGATATAATTGAACAAATTGCAATATATTTGAATGGATTGCAGATGTCTATACAAGATGAACTCAGTATGATCAAATTAGAGAGTGTTGAAGAGGCTTACCGGTATGCAATAAAGGTTGAAGAGAAATTGAATAAAAGGCATGAGCAGAGACAAAGAGGTAGAGGTGGAAGGTTTACCGGAGGAAGATTTCAATGAGGAAGAGGATATACTAGAGGAAGAGGAACCAATATAGATCATAACAAGGACAAGGAAGTGAGCAAGGAAGGTAATTCATACTAGAAGGATGATAAAAATTTCCACCGAAGGAGAGAACCAGATAGTTACCGGAATGAGAACTTTGGAAGACAAGATGAAAAGACATTTAGAAGAACTTGTTTTAAATATGGAGGAGAAGGACACCGTGTATTTGAATGTAAGAAGATAGAGGCTACCAGAAGAGAGACATTGGTAGAAGAGAACCCCATTGGATGAGGCAATAAACTGGAATATGGAGAACTATTGATGATGAGGAGAGCTTTGTTTCATACCGGCTGAGATAAAGAACCCTTTCAGAGGAAGAACCTATTCAAGACCAAATGTAAGATATCCGGTAAGTGTTGTAAAGTTGTTATTGATCATGGTAGTTAAGATAACCTTGTTTCAGAAGAGATAGCAAATAAGTTAAAATTGGAGAGATTGAAACACCCTGAGCCTTACCAGATAGCATGGATTTAGGATGAACATAAGTTGTTAGTAAGTGAACAGTGTTTAGTAAAATTGAAAATTGGGAATTATCATGATGAAGTTTTGTGTGATATTATAACTATGGATATTTGTCATCTTTTGTTGGGAAGACCTTGGTAGTTTGACAGACAGGCAATACATGATGGGAGGAAGAATACATACACTATTTTGGCCCATGGGATGAAGCAAACCTTGTTGCTTTTAGAGGAACCTTTGAAGAATGAAGTCTGTACAAATACCAAAATTTGTCTAGTAGATGGAAGGAATTTCATGGATGGACTGAAACATGAAAATGTGTGTTTTTCCTTAATTCCTAAGAAGGTTGAGAAACTGGAACTAGAAGGAGAACACCCAATAGAGATAAGAGATTTGCTGACATAGTATGAGGACATCATTTTAGAAAATATACCTGATAGATTGTCACTTGTTAGAAGTATTATGCATTACATGGACTTAGTTCCCAGAGCTAGTTTGCCTAACAAAGATGCACGCCGGTTAACACCGACAGAGAATGAAGAAATGAATAGATAAGTATAGGAGCTATTGGAGAAAGGTTTGACCAGGGAAAGTTTGAGCCCTTGTGGAGTACCAACAATATTAGCACCTAAGAAGAATGGAGAATGGAGGATGTGTACCGATTCAAGAGCAATAAAAAAGATCACAGTGAAATACCAGTTTCCCTTGCCTAGAATGGATGACATAATGGATTGTTTGAGTGGAGAAAAACATTTTACAAATATAGATTTGAAGAGTGGATATCATTAGATCAAGGTCAGAGAAGGTTATCAATGGAAGACAACATTTAAGACAAATAAAGGGTTATATGAATGGTTGGTGATTCCTTTTGGATTGACTAATGCACCAAGTACTTTCATGAGGCTGATGAATGAGGTATTGAAGAAATTCTTGGGTAAGTTTGTTATTGTGTATCTGGATGACCTTCTGATTTTTAGTAAGACAAAAGAGGAGCATTTGTTGCAGTTAAGACAAGTTTTGTAGAGGTTAAGTGTTGATCAATATTAAGTAGTGAACTTTCATGAAGGATGAGTTATTCTATCTAGGATTAATGATATCTAAGGATGGTTTGAAGATGGACCCTGAGAAAGTAAAAGCCATTGTTGAGTGGCCTACACCAGAAAAAATTAGAGGTAAGATCATTTCATGGATTGGCTAACTTTTACTGGAAGTTTATTAGAAATTTCAGTTTAGTTGGTAACCCTATGTCTGAGACCATGAGGGGATCTCAGAAGGAATTTAAGTGGACCACTAGAGAAAACAAAAGTTTTGAGTTTTGTAAACAGAAAGTGACTGAGTAGGCTGCGTTGGATTTATCATATTTAAATAAGGTATTTCAAGTGGATTGTGATTCAAGTGGAGCATCAATAGCATATTTCAGTGAGAAATTGAATGATGCCTAGAAGAGATATTTAGTATATGATCAGTAATTTTATGCCATAGTTTAAGCCTTGAAGAAATGGAGACATTACTTGTTGCCTAGGGAGTTTATGTTTTATACAGATCATCAAGATTTGTAATATTTGAAGTGTTAGAGTAAGTTGAATCAAAGACATATGAGATGGGTAGAGTTCTTGCAAAGTTACACCTTTGTGTTGAAGCATAGAAGTGGGAAATTGAACAAAGTTGTTGATGCATTGAGTAGGAGAAGGAATTTGCTAACAGAGATGAGAGTGATAGTACTAGGTTTTGAAGATTTGAAGACCTTGTATTATGAAGACCCAAATTTTGCAGAACCTTGGAAAGCATGTAGAGAACCAATTATTGTTGATAGGAGCAAATGGCTGGATTATTTCATTCAGGATGGGATTTTATTCAAGGGAGTTCAATTATGTATACCTAAAAGTTCAATGAGAGAGAACCTGATAAAAGATAAGCATAGTGGAGGTTTAGTTGGATATTTTGGCATTGATAAAATAATTGCATTGGTGAGCAGTAATTTTGGCCCTATATTCATAAGGATGGTAAGAGATATGTGTAGAATTGTAGAGTTTTTCAAGTTGCAAAAGGTAGTAGTCAGAATGTGGGATTGTATAAACCTTTGACAGTACCGATAAGACCTTGGGAGGATATAAGAATGGATTTTGTACTTGTCTTACCTAAGACACCAAGAGGGAATGATTCTATATTTGTGGTAGAGGATAGATTTTCAAAGATGGCTCATTTCATACCTTGTAGGAAGACATAAGATGCTTTGCATGTAGAAGACCTATTTTTCAAGGAAGTGGTAAGATTGCATGGATTACCTAAGAGCATAGTTTTAGACAGAGACACTAAGTTTGTTGGCTATTTTTGGAGAACACTTTGGAAGAAGATGAAGATAGATTTGAAGTTCAGTTCTACTTTTCATCCACAGACTGATTGGTGCAGTCACCGGTGTGGAGGGACCTTGAGGAGATCAGCCCGAACTGGTCAGAAAGAGTAAACACAATAGAATCACACAGATATGATGGAGGCAATGCATAACAGATAGTTTTATTGCATGAAAGTTAATTACATCCAATTGGTAACAACTGGGCTACAACATACCAACACACAGGCCTGGTAGGATAGGTCACATCTGGACCTAAAATTGAAAGATCTATCTTCTAGGCACAGTCTATCTATTTGATGTTCTTTGATTCTTTGATTGATTAAATTCTAAAGCATGATTACAAATATATATATATCGATCCAAAGGATCGGGTCAGCCCAAAAGGATCAAAACCCGAAGAACAATGCAAAATGAATAAGGTCATCCTCCACCAATAGATTCCTTTGAAAAATCCAAGGGATGAAACGTAGAAGGTCACCCACATGCCAAGAAACATCGATATCAACATCCAAGGCTTTGCAAGCTCTAGAATGGGTTCCGGTAGATCACTAGAATAGGTCACAGGCAACCACTAACAAGAAACTATCAAGGAAACAGATAGCGATATCTTGTCAGAAAGTGATCCAAATGAGATGTAGTTAGAAAGAAAGCAAGGTGATCAAGTCTTCAAGTAGAATCCAACTCCATAGGAACCGCTGAGACAAAACCAAGATACACAAAAAGGAAAACTGAAATTGCAAATAGAAAACAAACATAAAAGGAAATGTTTCTGGTTAATGCGAGATTGTTGTGAACCAGGGATGGTCCTACATCAGATATCCAAGGTTAATAAAAAAAATTGAGCCTCTCACTTTGCTGGGATCATAGGGAAACCAAGGCGGTCTACCTCTACTTGAGAAATCCAAGATGAATCTTCCACTAGTCTATTCTTCCAATTCACAAGATATTCTTTGTATTGACTACTTTGAGTACTATGCCCAATCCTACTATCCAAAATCTCTTCAATCTAATTTGGTTCCTTCTGGGGCAATTGTTCCTCCAAGTCTATAATATTTTCCTCACTGAATTTTGGTTCATGGTACTCATGAAGATCTGTAATGTTGAATATAGGTGAAATAATTAGACTATTCAGTAGCTCCACTTCATATGCATTTCCAGAACTGAACTTTCTCAAGATCTTATAGGGTCCAAACTTCTTCATCTGCAACATACTATAAGTTCTAACTGGAAATCTCTCTTTTCTCAAATAGACCATCACCTCATCGTCAACTTCAAATTCCTCATGTCTCCTCTTCTCATCTGCCTTGTCCTTGTATTTTCTATTCATGTCTTCCAAATGTTCTTTAACCTGAATGTGAAATGCTGCCATGCGATCTGCAAATTCTCCTATTTTTGAACTCTTCTGGTCTTCATTGCTGATGTCTCTTAATTTTTCTATTTCTTTAGGATGCACTTTGTTAACAATCTCAGAAGTTGTTTTTCCAGTACTTTTATTCACTGAATTTTTATAGGCAAACTTTGCTTGTGCAAGGATCAAAACTCAACTTCTGATTTTATCTCCCACTAAACATCTCAACAAGTTTCGCAAACTCCGGTTAACTACTTATGTCAATCCATTAATCTGTGGATGAAAAGTAGAACTGAACTTCAAATCTTTCTTCATCTTCTTCCAAAGTGTTCTCCAAAAATAGCCAACAAACTTAGTGTCTCTATTTGAAACTATGCTCTTAGGTAATCCATGCAATCTTACCACTTCCTTGAAAAATAGATCTTCTATATGCAATGCATCTGATGTCTTCTTACAAGGTATGAAATGAGCCATCTTTGAAAATCTATCCACTACCACAAATATAGAATCATTCCCTCTCAGTGTCTTAGGTAATCCAAGTACAAAATCCATACTTATATCCTCCCAAGGTCTTACCGGTATTGGCAAAGGTTTATACAATCCCACATTTTGACTACTACCTTTTGCAACTTGACAAACTCTACAACTCTGCACATATCTCTTAACATCCTTATGAATTTGGGGCCAAAAGTACTGCTCACTCACCAATGCAACTATTTTATCAATGCCAAAATGTCCAGCTAAACCTCCACTATGCTTCTCTTTTATCAGGTTCTCTCTCATGGAACTTTTAGGTATGCACAACTAAAATCCCTTAAATAACATCCCATCCTAAATGAAGTAATCCAACCATTTTCTCCTATCAACCATAACTGGTTCTCTACATGTTTTCCAAGGATCTATAAAATCTAGGTCTTTGTCATACAAGGTCTTCAAATCTTTAAAACCTAACATTGTCACTCTCATCTCTGTCAGCAAATTCCTTCTCCTACTTAATGCATTAACAACTTTGTTAGATTTCCCACTTCTATGTTTCAAAACAAAGGTGTAACTTTGCATGAACTCTAGCCATCTCATATGTCTCTGATTAAACTTACTCTGACTATTCAAATATTGCAAAGCTTGATGATCTGTATACAACACAAACTCTTTAGGCAACAAGTAATGTCTCCATTTCTTCAAGGCATGAATTATGGCATAAAATTACTAATCGTATACTGAATATCCTTTTTGGGCATCATCAATTTCTCACTGAAATAGGCTATTGCTCTCCCTTCTTGACTCAAAACTACTCCAATTATTGTTCCACTTGCATCACAATCCACTTGAAATACCTTATTGAAATCCAGTAAAGCCAACATAGGCTGCTCAGTCACTTTCTGTTTCAACACCTCAAAACTTTTATTTTCTTCGATGGTCCACTTGAATTCCTTCCTATCTTCCCTCATGGTCTCAGTCATAGGATTACAAACTGTATTGAAATTTATGATAAACTTATGGTAAAAACTAGCCACTCCATGAAATGATCTTACCTCTCCAATTCTTTCTAGTGTAGGCCACTCAACAATGGATTTCACTTTCTTAGGGTCCATCTTCAAATCATCCTTAGATATCACAAAGCCCAAATAGACTAGCTCATCCTTCATGAAAGTGCACTTCTTGATATTGATCAGTAACTTTTCTTCTCTCAACCTCTGCAAAACTTGTCTTAACTGCAACAAATGCTCCTCTTTTGTTTTACTGAAAATCAGAATGTCATCCAAGTACACAATAACAAACTTACCCAATAATTTCTTCAAGTCCTCATTCATCAGCCTCATGAAAGTACTCGGTGCATTAGTCAAACCAAAAGGCATCACCAACCATTCATATAATCCTTCATTTGTCTTAATTTTTTTCTTCCATCCATCACCTTCTCTGATCCTGATCTGATGATATCCACTCTTCAAATCTATCTTTGTAAAATTCTTTGGTGTACTCCTTCACACTAGATTCCTTTTGTCTCAGATTCTCAGAATAAATCTACTTGATAATTCACTGGGACAAACTTTGATTTTAACTTAGCAATCATCCTATCCCATGTCTTAATCTTTTCTTTACCTCTTCTTTTCCTATCAACTTGCAAGTGCTCCCACCAAAGAGATGCATGACCCTTTAATCGAGTACAAACATACTTCACCTTCCTCTCTTCTATAGTGTTTTCAAAGTCAAAATACTTCTCCATCTCTAAGATCCAATTCATTTGATGATGAATCAATGATGAACAGTTAGTACCAAACTGGTACTGAGAGAGGGGGTGAATTAGTACAGATAAAAACACTTTGCCTTGAGCCGGTTTGACTGGAAACACTGCACTTGACTGGCAAGCAATAACACCGGTCTAAACCAGATTACTGTTGGTTAAACATAGTAAGAATGTGAAAGACATAAACCGGTAACTCTTAGCTTTCCACACAATCTAACATCTTATTTCCACTTTACCCATATGCATACACTAGTAATACATCAACAAAAATGTAAAGGCTTACTGGTTCAACATGCTTTACCACTTGATAGAAAATAACAAAGCATCACATGAAAAAGCATCACACATAACACACATATTTTTTCACGTGGAAACCCAACTAGGAAAAACCACAGTGGGGATGAATACCCACAAGTTTTTCTTTGAACCATTTTGAAGTCTGCTCTGTTAAGAGCCTAGTCTGATTAAAGACTTTACAATATATTCTGTTAGGAACCGATCCTACTAGGGATCACCTGGTTAAGGGATGGCTAAAATACCCGGTTAAGGGTTAAACCTTGCTAAAGGTTACCTTGTTAGAGGATTTTAAGAACTCAAATATTTTGAGTCACCCTATTAAAGGATTTACAACAAGTTGGTTTAAAGCTACCCTGTTAAGGGATTTTCCAACTATTTAAGTGGTTAGAGGTCAACAAGTATTACAATGATTTGGTAACAACACTTCAATGCCAATGCAGATCTGCTTTAGTTCCTTCCTTCTGCAATCACACTTTGCGGGTATCTATTCTCTTATCTAGTCTAGCAAGAATCACGTATCTCTGCAGTTAGATACACACACAACATTTTCCAGCAACCTCAACATGAAAAACAACATTGACCTTATAGGAAACAGATAGGTCAGTAGCATAAAACCTAAACCTGAAGCATTTATGTTAAGCAATTCAGTCGGTTCAATCCTAACCATTGAACATATTGCATTGATTGCAACAGTCTTGAATAGATCTCAAGACGTTCTCCAACATTTGTTCTTCACCACTTCTTAGAGGTTGATAACCCATCACGCGTTCTCCACCATTTACAGAGACTTCACACATTCCCAAGGTAGATAGGATCAATCTCCTTCATGTAAGATCCTTCACGTGCACAAGGCTGACATGGCAATACAATCTATTCTTCATTACAATGCTAACTCATCACATGATGTCATCGGTTGAACCACACAGGCTTGGAACACTTCAACCAGAAACCCTGAAGCTAAGACTACCAACTAGTAGTCATACCATATGAAACCTTGATACAAAACATTCCATATACTGGTTCACATTCCAACATACCGGTTCACTTGGACAGACATACTGCTTCACTTTTTCACCTATACCGGTTCACAACATCATACCAGTTCTCTTGCAAGTTGCTTACTTCAATATACTGGTTCACTCTCCAGCATATTGACATCAATGACAACATACAATGTCATCATGTCATCATACTCTGCACATATGCCAACATCTGACTCTAACTTCCCAACATATTTTGGTGGGGTAAAATGACATTTAGTGTCTGCCCTACTCAAAACCCTTAAAAACCTTTCCTACTCTGGATCAACTACTGGTAGGTTCACTTGCTCTATTGGGGCTTCTTCTCCTTTGTCTTCGCTCACATCCTCAACATGTCGGCCTCTTCTTTGCGTTATCTCCATGGCTTCTAACTAGACTTCTATTCCTCGCAACATCTCCATTACAGGAGGATCTGCATTCCCATGTGCTCTACCATTCCTAGTTCTTGTTCGCACCTTTGATCCATATTATTCCTCTGCAATTGCAGGTTGGATCAACAATCCACCACCCTACAACAAGGTTCAGGACACACAACCTTTGGAACAAACTTCACTCTGATACCACTTGGTGCAGTCACCGGTGTGGAGGGACCTCAAGGAGATCTGTCCAAATTGGTCAGCAAGAGTAAACACAATGGAATCACACATATATGATGGAGGCAATGAAAAATAGATAGTTTAATTGCATGAAAGTTAATTACATCCAACTAGTAGCAACCAGATTACAACATACCCGCACACATGCCTGGTAGAATAGGTCACACCGGGACCTAGAATTGAAAGATCTATCTTCTAGGCACAGTATATCTATTTGATGTTCCTTGATTCTCTAATTGATTACATTCTGTAGTCACATAAATCACTATTTTTGTTTCAAACTTTCTTAAGTTTAAACCTAGACTATCAACAGATACTCTGATCAAGTATCTTCGAGTCTCGACAGGTAAGCAATCATGACAAACCTAGACTACAACAGGCATTTATCATAATGACCTAGTCTCAACGGGGCTGCTATGATTCAAAACAACTTATCCATCCATCCACCCAACATCGACATCAAGAGATCTTTTTCCTAACACTGGGGCATCTATTTTTTTTGGACAATAGCGCTATTCTGCTAACAATCATGCTAAAACCACTACACACTAGCGCTAAAACAATAAACGCACTAAATGACTTATACAAAAGTGCCATAACATGGCAATCGTGCTACAACAACATTGTTGCTAATACTACTATACAACTGTGCTAAAACAAGCCGATAGTGCTAAAACCACTATACAATAGCACTATAGCAGCACGAAAGCGCTATTTTAGCTGACAACTATGCTAAAACACAATTTTAGTGCTATTGTCATAGTTGGACTTGGATGCTTGCAAAAACATATCCAAAATGTATTAAAATAAAAAATTCAAATTTGCGTACCACTGGTCCATAGTCATCTAGCTGCTGGAATCGATGAACCCACTCTAGCCAATGATCTGCTATCAGTACTGGCATGCTAACTGCTACTCGTTCTTTCACAAAAGTCACTATCAGAGCTCTGAATCATTGTGGAGATGGATGCAAATGACCCTGTTTTTACCCCTTCTCCTCCATATATACCCTAAGCCCTAACCATAATTTTACCCCTCTCATCGTTGTGGTCCCCATGAACTTCCACCACCATGCATTTCTCCATTTTACTCCTGATTTCTTCCATTCTTTCACTATTAGTGCTATTTTCTTCTCTTCTACCTCCTTGCCAATTCTCATTCTCTTTCGAGAGATCGCCCGATTTTTTGAAATTTTTTGGCCCATCTCTCAAGGGGGCATACCACCCATTAAATTAACATTTATGGGGCATATTTTTTCATGCCTATTTTTCTTTCTTTGAAACGACGCGATAAACCACACCGTCTCAAAGAGGGGCAAATGTAGTCACATAAGTTTGTCCATTTAATGAATATATACTATTTATTTGATTAATAACCCCACTAGCCAACAGTTAATTAAATGAATATTTAATTAATTCATCTTCAAACATTCTCATATTAACTAAATAAATTATTCAATTTATTTGAATTAATTCATTAAACCAAATTTGCAATCAATTAAATGAATAAATCCTATTTATTTAATTTAATCCCCTTTCCTCTTTTAAATAAATAAATAAATATTTATTTAAATCACTAAACTACCCCCCCCCCCCCCCACCAACTTGCATTCTCTTGCAAATGCAAGTTGCAACCACAATTGAAATAAATAAATTTTATTTTAATTTAAATCCTATTTTCCCTCACCCACCAAACCCACTTGCAATCCTAAATCCCCTTCTAGACTCTTCTAAACCATTCCTAATTAGCCTAATCCATCGCCTAAATATTGTCACATTCCTAAGCAACTTGGAGTCACTTCTCAAAGCCTTCAAAGTCTTTGAAAAGCATTTAATGCTTTATGTGTTCAACAAGCTAACCTCTAAAGTCTTCCAAACCACTAATGATTCTTACATGACCATTAATGGCTCTTACATAACCATTTATGGTTAAATCCACTTGCCCCCATGGTTAGAGACCTTACCTCTTGTAGCGTCGTAAATTGTACGCACTTGCTAGGGTTGTACAATTTCACACCTAGTTTAGCACCCGCCTTGGTGCATTTTGCATTTTGCATTGCACTTCCCCTTAGCGCTTAATTAATTAAATTAATTAGGTCTAAGGTCCTATTTTATCATCTCCCACATCATGAAGTTGGGCCCTCTCATTAAAGTGTGCCCCTTTCATTTTATTCTTCCAATACATCATTTAATCAAAAACCCTAATTAGATCCTATTTTGAACTTGGGGGCTTGATTTCAGGGGTCAAAACATCTCAAAATCACCTGTAACTTCGGGATTCTCTCTAAAATCATCATATCCGATAGTCCTGAAAATTTGGTGAAAAGTTGTTGGGACCATGGCGCCCGGAGTGCAACATGGTCCCGGACATTTTTCCCGAAATTTTAGGAGCGCGATCCAATCATAAAATAAAGCTTAACCCCAAGAAATTGGTGGGAGATTCAATCTCTAAGTCGGCCTAAAGTTGAAATTAAGACCTAGGGTTTCATACATAAGAGCTCTCTTTCTTCATTTGAAAGGATCCGAATTTTGGTTTTGAGGGACCTTCTATGCAGTGAAAGAGCAGATCTTTGAAGACTTCAATAACATTCAACATCCATCCATCAAGCATTCATCAATTTCATTCATTTAGGGCTTGGGAGACATTGAAGAACAATAGGAGATTACCGACTGAAGATTGGCTTGTACTCCTCCCTTAAGGGTTGGGTATGATTTCATGTTGTTTTCATGTCTTTGCATAAGCTTCAATATATCCTTTATTCATGCTTTAGATCACTTTGCATCTTGATTTAGAGCATTTACATTATCATTTACAAGAAATTAGGGTTTACTTTCTAGGTTGCTCTAGTTTGCTTTCTTGCATTTAAGGACCTTGCACACACACTAGGTTTGCACACACAATACATTTTACAATACAACTTGGCTATTCATGGAGGTGGAAATCACCGAAGTGGGGGTTTGACTAAGGCAAAACCCTATATAGCCGCCCAAAACACCTTTTCAGATATAAGTGCAGATTTCGGGATTCAGACGACGCCGCAAGTTACAGATCCGGAAGAAGCAGATGGAGACCAAACAACACACCAAATCTCAAAGAAAAAGACTAGGACAGGGGTGTGGGGCACCCTGGTCCTGCCAGGACAGGGGCGCTGGGCGCCCTGGTCCCTAGGACAAGGGTGCTGGGCGCCCTGGTCCTCCTGACAGACAGCATTTTCAGCATTTTTGACAGCTTTTCCAGAGTGCAAAACAGCAGTTTTCGGAGCAGTTTCAAGGGCAGATTCAGGACAGTGGCGCCCGCGCCCCCGTCCCAAACATTTTCATTCATATTTTAACACCGGGTACGCATTTACATTCTTGTCTTGTCCTTGTGTTTACAACTTTCCATTGTTTAAGTTCAATTCTGCAATCTTGTTATTAGTTCATACTTGCACTTTGGGGTTAGGGATTGAACTTGCATCATTCTATCTTTCAATTGCAAAAAAGGAATAGAAATCCTAATAGGTAGCCCATGGCTCTCTCTTCCACAAAAAGAAGTAGCCAATTGTGTGATACCTCTAGGCTCTTTCGTATTCCACAAGTGTGTGGTTGAAAGTGAGATTAGGGCATGTTTGCTTAGTGTCACTTTTTCTCCTACACATTTTGGTGAACCCGACGTGAATCTATCATTGCTTCCTCTTGCATTGCATTTGTTAGATCTAGATCTAGATTTAGTGTGTTTTCATTTCATTTTCATTAGAAAAAAAAAAAAGTGTGTTTCTTTGCATTGTGTGTTTAAATTTTATGCAATTTCAAAATGTCAGATTTTTATTTGCAAGATGTTCATATTTGTGATGATTATGAGTTAGATGAAGCTTTAGATGAATTTTTGAAACCTAAATATACCAAACCTTCATTTTACCAAAAACTCATAAACATTGTTACTATGCCATTTCGTTGTGATGAGAAAGATAAGTCGAATGATTCCTCTCAAGGGTACATTCCTATCAGCTCTTCCACTAAATCTAGTAACATGGTTGTTTTCAATGATCCCCTCTATGAAGAGATATCTCCTTTTGAATCAAAAGATAAACCTTTTAATAGATATGATCATGCTTTGTTGAATGATGCCCTTGATGCCTTTGTGTCTCCTAAAAAACACTCCCTTCATGAGGATCCTTTTGTGCAAGAAGATGACATTATCCCTACATTTCCTAGTGATGGCCTTTCCTTTTCCAACAAAATTCCCACTAGAGATGATGAATTAATGGTAAATGCTTACCCTTCTCCTAAAGTTGGTCTTACCCATAAGCATCCCTTAGAGAAAGAAGATGAAATAATAAGCAATTTCCTTAATTCTCTCTCCCCTAAAGATCATATTGAACATATTTTGAGGAAAGAGGATGAGTTTAACACATCTATTGATGCTCTCCCTCCTAAGGATGCAGAATTAATAAACAATGTTATCTCCTCTCCTGAAATTGACAATACTTCAAACATTCCTTTCAACAACCTCACTATTTGGGATGAACCATTAGAAGAAGGTATAGATTATTCTCTACCCCTAGCCAAAGGGGATGAAATCAAGATTGGAAACTCCCTTGATAGTTTCTCCCCTTCCTTGAATCTCAATTATTCTCCCTCTCCTCAACTTGGTTCTACTCATAAGGAAACCCTAGTTCAAAGCAAGATGGTTAACATCTCTTTCAAAGATCTCCCTCTCAAAAGTGAGACTTTAGAGAGTAATGTTGATCCTTCTCCTAGAGAGTTTATTCCCCATGTAGATCCTTTAATAGAGGATGATATGACCTTTCCTAGTATTACCCTTCCTACTAGAACATCAATGCCTATCCCTTGTCTCTCTCCTAAAATTGATCTAATCTATGATAAGATTTTAGTGCAAGAGAAGACTATCAATAATTCTTCCAACACTTTTGTTCGTTCCTCTAAACCATCCTCAATCAATTTGATACATGTGAATGAAACACCTAACAAACCTCTCTTCACTGTCCAAGGTGCTTGTCCTTCTCAAAATTCTCAACCTTTAAATAAGCCTATCTTAGTGGTTCAAGGTGGTTATGCTAATGATTCTTTTTGCACTCCTAAGAAACCTGTTATTACTGTGCAAGGAGGTTATTCCTCCTAGAGCCCTTATGAGTATGCTAAGCAATTGACTAGAGAGAGTTATCATGCGGTTGCCCATACTTATAATACTAGAAACAATAGGCAACCTAATCCTCCTCCAGTTATCCCAACTTCACTTCCTCCTTCCCAACCTATTCTTCCTCAAGCTCCACAGATTTCACAAGTTCTTGGTAAGGAACATGATCTCATAGAACAACTTAAAGCTACCCCTACTAAGATATCCCTTTGGGATTTGATCCAAACTTCTTCCGCTCATCATGGAATGTTACAAGATGCCTTGAAAGATTTGAATGTACCTCCACCTAATACATCTAGTAATATAGTGTCTTTGGTGAACTCTGTGATGAATCCTAAAACTCAAATTGTGTTTACTCAAGATGAGTTGCCTACTAGTGAAATTCAACATCAATATGATCCCTTGATGATTGTGGTTATCATAAATGACACTGCTATAAGACGAACATTAGTAGATAATGGCTCTGGCCTTAATGTGTGTAGCATTAATCTATTGCATAAGATGAATGTGGATACATCCCTTATTGAGCCTGACTCTCGTCCCATTCGAGGCTTTGATAATGTGGCTAAGTCTTCATTAGGTATTATCACCTTACCCATCACAGTGGGACCTGTTACTTTGCCTACTCCTATCCATGTTATGTCGGGAAATCTAACATACAACTTGTTATTAGGGAGACCTTGGATTCACGGTATGCAAGCTGTCCCCTCTACATTGCACAGACAAGTTAAATTCATTTATAACAATAAGACATATACCTTGATAGGTGATACTAATTTTCAAGCTTGTTTGCAAACATCTACTTCCAAAGGGATTTCTTCTAAATCTTCCTCTTCTAATGATGACTCTTTAAACAAGATACCTATGGATGAATCATCACCCTCTGATAATCAAGAAGATTCTTCTCAACTTGAATCCACACATGAAAAGGCTTTTGATCCTGAGAAGGTTCTCGCAGATGACGATTGGGGATCTCTTGACTTTAATCCCACCTTTGTAGGTGAGTATAGGGTTCCTCCTAGAGAGTTTAAAGTTAAAAAGAAGGAAGAAACTAAAAATCAATCAATCTTACCTGAACCTATGAGCAATAATTTTGTGGCCGCTTCTCAAACTTCTTCTCCTCACACCTCTAATTATGAAGAGTTTGATTCTTTGTCTTATGAAAAACCACCTTCTCTTCCTGAAATGGCTGATCGTTATGGTCGTGGTTTTCGCATTTTTGCTAAGCATGGGTATCATGGAAATGGTTGTGGCGCTCATGAACAAGGGATAAAAGTTCCTCTAGAGACTAATTTTCACAATTATGCATTTGGACTCGGCTATAATCCCTGCAAACGTACCAAAGCATCTAAAAGACCATCTCTCAATGTGAATGCTATATTTAGTAGTGATGATGATCTCACTTCAACTAAATCATCTTCTACTTCTATCAACTCTCATTCCCCTCATAAGGAAATCTTGGCAATGAACAAATCTCTTTATGAATCCCCTCAAATTTCTAAATCCACTTATGAATCTTTATCTCCTATTCATCATAAAGTCCTTTCCTCTAGGGATAAGGCTCTAATAAATTACACTCATCCCTCTTCTAAGATTTCTTGTGACGTTTTTTCTTCAATTTTTATCACTTTATACATGTTTTTGATCTCACTTATAGTTGAGCATTTAGCATGTCATATTCAAATACCTCATTTAGTCTATCATGTCTTTAAATAACATTAATGGCTATTATGTTGCTCATCATTATGTGACATTGGTAGCTCATTTACTGGGGGCTCATTGTCATTCATGATGGTACAATTTCAAGTGCAATCATATTTTTTGAAGCAACATAATAGCCTAATTTTCTTGTTCCTATGGGGACAAGAATGATTTCATACATCTCTTCTTTTGCTTATGTCCAAATCTCTCCCTAGAAGATTGTGTAAGTCCTTCTCATTGTCCTTATCCTTGGGAGGCAATGATCTTTCCTTATTTTTATCTAAGGATCCACTTTTTCCTATTTTGTGGATGGTGTGGACTTTATTACTTGATGTTATGCCTTGTATGCATTTGTTGTTGTTTGTTCAAGGGTTCTCTCTTACAAGAGGTGTAAGTCCTTGACTACAACCTCTTTTGCACTTGGTAAAATACATCCATAATGAATTCACTCTCCCAATCGGGTTAAAAAGAGCGTCATCCTTCATTAAGAATCACTTTCACCTCGAAAAAGAAAGAAGTATTGCATTCTTATTCTCTTCTTTGTCTTATTCTAGAAGATGTTTGTCTAAGACAATTCCTCTTGGGGATAGGTGTCTTTTGTACAAAGATCTCTTCTCCTCTAAGGATCTCCTTTACAAGATATCCCTTTTCAACTATCTTATCCTTGCTTAAAGAGTGCAAAACTCTCTTGCTTGGATCTATGACATTGTTGCATTTTTGGGGTATCTTCTTTTGTGATGAAGGTAGGCATCCTTGTTCTACTTTGCTTATGACGTAAACATTACACTTTTTGAGCAATGGGTCATTCTCGGAACCAGAGCACAGACTCTTAGAGCGAGATGTCTCCATTTTTTTCTTTTATGCAAGGTGATTATTCTCGGAACCAGAGCACAGACTCTTAGAGCGAGATGTCACACTTTTGTACTATACATATACAGGTTGTAGTATACTCGGGCATAGACTCCTATGAGGTGCTTCTAACCTCCCTTACACACACATGCACGAGGTTGAGTGGAACTAGCGGCATAAGGCTAGACTTTCTCACTCTCCTCCCTTACATGGATCACCTAGACAAACTCTAGGGGCTAGTTTTCCATGTCCTTTTTCACATGGATCACCTAGACAAGATCTAGGGGCGAGAAGTCCATGTTTTTCTCTCTCACTATTCTTCTCATGGATCACCAATGTGTGTATTCATGCTTTTCTCCTTTCTTTTCTTCTCTTTGCATTTTGTTTCCATTTACATCCTTCATCTTGTGTTAGAGAACTCTCAAAACCTCACACTCTTTATTGTGTTGGAATTGAGATTTAGTCCTCTTTCTTACCAAATGATTCTCCATTAGTTTTTGATCTCATATCAAATCTTCTTGTGAGCATTTGTCATCAATATTCTTTAACAATTCAAAGTGGTAAACATGATACCTTGTTTCAACTCACTAAAATTAGCAAGCCGAAACAGGGGGGGGCATATAGCTACCCTCGAATTTTCATCACCTTCCTTAGTAAGCATTAGGTGATTTTGTGATCTAACGTGTGTTTTGTAGGGTGCGGTTCCTAACTGTGTACTGTAGATACCGCTGGGGGCTTCGTTTGACAGACTTATGGATATATCCTTTTTCAAATAATGTTTACTTTTTTGTACTTTAGCTTGCATATGCATGTAGTGTTCATATGACCACTAAAGTGGGGGCTAAATGTAGCGTCGTAAATTGTACGCACTTGCTAGGGTTGTACAATTTCACACCTAGTTTAGCACCCGCCTTGGCGCATTTTGCATTTTGCATTGCATTTCCCCTTAGTGCTTAATTAATTAAATTAATTAGGTCTAAGGTCCTATTTTATCATCTCCCACATCATAAAGTTGGGCCCTTTCATTAAAGTGTGCCCCTTTCATTTTATTCTTCCAATACATCATTTAATCAAAAACCCTAATTAGGTCATATTTTGAACTTGGGGGCTTGATTTCGGGGGTCAAAACATCTCAAAATCACCTGTAACTTCAGGATTCTCTCTAAAATCATCATATCCGACAGTCCTGAAAATTTGGTGAAAAGTTGTTGGGACCATGGCGCCCAGAGTGCAACATGGTCCCGGACATTTTTCCCGAAATTTTAGGAGCGCGATCCACTCATAAAATAAAGCTTAACCCCAAGAAATTGGCGGGAGATTCAATCTCTAAGTCGGCCTAAAGTTGAAATTAAGACCTAGGGTTTCATACATAAGAGCTCTCTTTCTTCATTTGAAAGGATCCGAATTTTGGTTTTGAGGGACCTTCTATGCAGCGAAAGAGAAGATCTTTGAAGACTTCAATAACATTCAACATCCATCCATCAAGCATTCATCAATTTCATTCATTTAGGGCTTGGGAGACATTGAAGAACAATAGGAGATTACCGACTGAAGATTGGCTTGTACTCCTCCCTTAAGGGTTGGGTATGATTTCATGTTGTTTTCATGTCTTTGCATAAGCTTCAATATATCCTTTATTCATGCTTTAGATCACTTTGCATCTTGATTTAGAGCATTTACATTATCATTTACAAGCAATTAGGGTTTACTTTCTAGGTTGCTCTAGTTTGCTTTCTTGCATTTAAGGACCTTGCACACACACTAGGTCTGCACACACAATACATTTTACAATACAACTTGGCTATTCATGGAGGTGGAAATCACCGAAGTGGGGGTTTGACTAAGGCAAAACCCTATATAGCCGCCCAAAACACCTTTTCAGATATAAGTGCAGATTTCGGGATTCAGACGACGCCGCAAGTTACAAATCCGGAAGAAGTAGACGGAGACCAAACAACACACCAAATCTCAAAGAAAAAGACCAGGATAGGGGCGTGGGGCACCCTGGTCCTACCAGGACAAGGGCGTTGGGCACCCTGGTCCCTGGGACAGGGGTGCTGGGCACCCTGGTCCTCTTGACAGACAGCATTTTCAGCATTTTTGACAGCTTTTCCAGAGTGCAAAACAACAGTTTTCGGAGCAGTTTCAGGGCAGATTCAGGACAGTGGCGCCCACGCCCCCGTCCCGAACATTTTCATTCATATTTTAACACCAGGTACACATTTACATTCTTGTCTTGTCCTTGTGTTTACAGCTTTCCATTGTTTAAGTTCAATTCTGCAATCTTGTTATTAGTTCATACTTGCACTTTGGGGTTAGGGATTGAACTTGCATCATTCTATCTTTCAATTGCAACAAAGGAATAGAAATCCTAATAGGTAGCCCGTGGCTCTCTCTTCCACAAAAAGAAGTAGCCAATTGTGTGATACCTCTAGGCTCTTTCGTATTCCACAATTGTGTGGTTGAAAGTGAGATTAGGGCATGTTTGATTAGTGTCACTTTTTCTCCTCTAACTCAACCTCCATTTGACTCATGGGTCTCTTCAAGCATTTATTGCTTTGACCATGGTTATCCTTACTAACTCTTGCATAAGAGTTTATCCATTGGATAAAGACATTATTTATTGGATAATGACTTTATCCATTCAACTCAACATTAACCTTACCTCCCAAGTTAACCCTCAAATCATGTCAAGCATCTAATGCTTATTCCCTCTCCTTTCAACCCATCTCTTGTTGATATTTGTCATCCTGGGATTGGATTGAAAGTCCTCACATAGATCATAAACCCCTCAATCCTAGCCCTAGTTGAGATTATTCAATCTCAACCCTTCATTGCTTGTTTTTTTATTACGGTAAAAGCAATTTTTGAAGGGACCCTGAAACCCTTTACAAAAGATCCTTAAGAAATTAGAGCATTATGAAACAAGAAGGAACAAACAGCTAAAAAACCAACATAGATACTAGTAAAATCTAGCAAAAAGGCCCCACACAACCAGCAATGTCTAGCCAAAATAGACAAAAAATAGAAAAGGAACTACTTAATGTTTTTCAGGGCATTAGCCAAATTTCCACTAATCCCATGCAATTATTTAATATTATCCCTAAGTTTAGGGATTTCCTTAGAAGAGGCCACAACAACTTTCTTCATGCTCGCCCTTATTCTCTTTGCCGCTCCACCAGGAGCACTTTCCACAGTCCCAGGCTCGATGGCATCTTCATCAATATCAAGGTCCATGATGGGTTTGGGAGTGCTAGAGCTCTCAAGGACCTTATACTTTTCCTCTAGGTTCTTAGTAACAACTGTCGGGATATCTGGAATCATAACCAACAAGTTTTTCATAGCAGTTTTTCCTCCCTTCAGTTTATAAATATGAGCTTCCATCTTCTTAGCTTTTTCTTCCATATCCTGCTTCCATTGCTTCTGGTCCCTTTCATCTGTCTTCCTTTTCTCTTCCCATTGCTTCCCACTTTTTTCTAGATTCTTAATTCCTTCATAAGTCCACCCATCAAAGCCCATTCTAGCCTCAGAGAGGTTTTTGAGATTATCCAGAAATAACCCTTCTCCAGCATACTCCTTATCCTTGCTCGGATTCTTCTTGTCCATCTCCTACTCAAATTCCTTATTCTTCTCCTGCTCAATATCCATTTCTTTTTCCTCATTAATCTTATCATCCTCCTCCTCCATTGGCTGGCTATTGACATTGCCTAAACTAACACTGTGGGTAGGACTATCTTGGTCGGAAACATCCTTAGCTTCTCCTTCCTCTTCCCCCACATCCTCTTCTTTCCAGCTTTCCTCCCTCCAAACTCATATGTTTCCATCTCACTACCATCTTTTCTGGTATCCTCTGAATCATTCTTGTCCTCTTGAATTTTCATCCCATAAGCACTTTTTCTCTTTTTGCTTTGAGTCGACTCTTCCTTGCTGGGCCCGCCTTCCTCCACCTTTCTCTTACCTTTCCCTGGAGACATAGACAATCTCTTATTTTCCTAGATAGCAAGGATTTTGTAGTGCTCATAGATGAGAAAAATGAGGCCACAATGAAGCACCAGAGTTGAAGGATTCTTGTTGTGCTTATTAAGAGACCTCGACAAAGACCTAAAGAGGTAGTAGGACAAGGAAATCCTTTTCTCATGCCTAAAATGATTTAACAACAAAAATAGTATGTGTGGAACCTAGTAAAACAACCCTCCACTGTAATGTATTCCATGATAGCATTCAACACACAGCCCCAAATTTTCTTAATGTTGGAAGTATCATAATATCCCCTCGTAGCTTTACCAATTTTTGCCCTCTCCTTCTCTTTGCGCAAAAAAAGCTTAACCACATTATTAGAAACTTTCAAATCTCTAAAAAAATTAAGACTTGAGTGGGGCATACCTGTTATTGTCACTATGAGGTCTGCATCCAACTTAAACCTCACACCATGAATTTTGAATGACCCGTTAATCTAGTTTTCAGTGACTTTGGTGACTGCAAGATTAACCCTACCTTTATCATAATTGACCAGCTTCTCCATGGAATTCATCATGAACCCTTTTTCTAGCTTAGTCCATACCTTTGGCATTTCCTTCCATCTAGAGATGTTATCTAGTTCCTCTCTCCTTAGATCCCCTCCAATTTTCAAGTTCGTAATACCAACTCTGTTCTTTTGTAATTTTGGAACTTCCTTCCAGTTGCCTCTCAAAATTTTTAAAATGTTAACCCACAAAGTGTGCGGAAGATTAATATCTTTGATTAGGATTTTGCCACTCTACCAAGTAATCATAACCTTTCTATAAATATGAATATTACTCATTACAACTTTCATAATTGATTGTGTGATCCATCTTTCCCCATGAATTTGTCCTTTCTTAGAAGATCTTTAATGTTAAAATTAATATTACCTTCCCCGTACCAAATACTTTGAGTTTCAGAATTAACACCTAGGTTTGCCAAGTCATCCGCAACTAATTTTTTTTCTCTAAAGGCATGTTCAATTATAATAACTTTAAAGCTAGCTATAATTTCTCTAGCTTTAAAAATTATATTTTCTATAGACCATGATGGCATAGTTTCTCCCTTCAGGCACTTGATAATGTTTAGAGCGTCTCCCTCCAGCCATAAGTTATCATGATTTAGATTTTTTGCAATAATCAAAGTATTCAAAGTTGCAGAGGCTTCTGCATAATGACTAGTTTGATTACCCAGAGGGCCAGCAACTGCCATAAGGCAACTTCCAACAAAATTCCTAGCACTGCCCCCATAACCAGCTTTACCCGGATTCCCCTTAGACGCCCCATCAAAGTTGTCCTTAATACATCCCTAAGATGGAAAGCACCACAGAAGACCATCCCTACCTTTATCCTTACTAGATTTGATATTAGAAAGGTTCCATCTATCATTAAAGTCCTCTTTAGCAGCTAAATCATGATCAGTTCGATTTAAACATTCAAATATTCCTCTATAGATTTTATCCACCACAACTTCAGGGTTAGCACTTTTATCCCTAAAAATCCTATTGTTATGCTCCTTCCAGATATTCCATATAACATTAGGGAGAGTAAGTTTCCATAGCTCAACATTCTTAGAGTTGGAATTAGGATAGTACCATTGCTGCCAGAACTTCCCCAGTGAGTTCGGGAAAACCCAGCTCAGCTTCCACCTACTAAAAATAATTTTCCAAATTTCCTAGTTGAAAGTGCAATGGTAGAGGATGTGACAACCAAACTCCTCTTCCTTGCAACAAAGAGAACACCTATTAGGAAATACAAATCTGCACTTTTGGAGGTTATCAAGAGTCAGCACCTTGTTTTGGATAAAAATCCAAAAGAAGATATTAACTTTGGGTATTAACTTCTTTATCCACACTTTAGCCCACATAGGAATCTCTTCTAGAACTTTGTTGTGGATAGCCACTACTGAAGACATAGAGTAATTCCCATCCAAAGTCTCCCTCCAAATCAAACTATCCTCCTTATTGTCCCTCAAAATTTTAGAAGAAAGCAGTATCTCAAGAAACTTTAATCCCGGACATTGTTGGTTGGACTCAGCCCACTTCCCATTTCTCCAATAGTCTCTAACAGAACCACAATACCTATTTTTGAACCAATGTTTCCATTCCTTAAGGATAGGAATATCCTCCAGAGGTTTATCCAAGAGCCATATGTCTTCCCAAAATCTAATAATTCTTTCATTCCCCAATTTCCATATTCTTCTAGCAACAACCCAACTTTTAGTCATTGGAACTTCATTCCAAATTGCAGAGCCTTCAATAGAAAAAGAATTATCCAGAAATTCTTCCTCAGAAGGTTGCATATAAATATATTTATTTTTCCAGATTAAATTCCATTCTCTTTCCTCCCCTTTCATTCTCCAGATTTGTTTAGCTAACAAGACATTATTCATAGAAATAATATTCCTTAAATCCAACCCCCCAGAAGCCTTAGGAGAACAAATTTTGTTCCAAGCAATAAGGGGAATTCTATTCTTGTCTTCCACTCTGGACCAAAGAAACTTTTTTTGGATTCTTTCTATTGCCTCTACAAACTTTCTAGGGATTTTAAATAGACTAAGGGCATAAATAGGCAAATTTTGAAGAGTAGCTTTAAGAAGCATTACCTTGCCCACTTGACTAAGAATAGCTCCTTTCCAACCAACCAATTTAGAGTTGAATCTATCAACCAGCTTCATCTAGAAATTCTCCGATGGCTTAATACAAAGAGAGAGCCCCAAATAAGTTGAAGGAAACCCAACAATTTTACATCCAAGGATTGTTTCAATCCTTATTTGTCTTTCAACAGGGGTATTGATGAAGAACAAAGAGCTCTTATCCCAATTAATTTTTTGGCCAGAAGCAGTTTCATAAGTGTCCATAACATTCTTCATATTTCTTGCTTCCTTAATAGTAGCTTCCCCCATAGTAATCGAATCCTCAATAAATTATTCATGAGTACATGTTAAGTTGGAAGATGAAGGTTTCAGGCCTTTGAGTTTACCTTCTTCCACATTTTTTATAATAAATTTGCCCAAACTTTCAGCTAAAATAATAAACAAGATAGGGTAGATGGGATCCCCCTGTCTTAAGCCTCCAGAGCTTTTGAAGAAACTAGAAGGGGATCCATTAACAATAACTATAGAGGAGGAAGTTTCCATCAACTGGGAGTGAAGTTGAATCACTTTTTCCCCAAACCCAAAAGCTTTCATAATTCTAAAAAGGAATTGCCAATTCACTCTATCATAAGCTTTAGACATATCCAACTTAAGAAAAAAACCCTAATTTTTAGCAACCATTAGAGAGTGAATATTTTCATGAGCTGAAATAATGGAATCCAAAATCTGTCTACCAGGGACAAAACCATTTTGTTGACCTGAAATAATTTTGGGAAGAATATCCAGCATTCTAGAAGTAAGAACCTTAGACATAATCTTGTAAATAGAATTACAAAGACTAATGGGTCTGAACTTATTAAGAGAGTCAGCTCCAGAAATCTTCAGAATAAGAACAATGAAGTTCGCATTCAATTCTTTTAAAAGCCTCCTTGAACCAAAGAATTCTTTAACTCCATTATAGATATTAGTTTCCACAATATGCCAGAAGGATTGGAAGAAGAACATTGGAAATCCATCCGTACCAGGAGACTTATCTCCCTGAAAAGAAAACACCGCCTTTTTGATTTCCTGAATAGAAGGTATCCGAGAGATATTTTTGTTGTCATCCTCATTCAAAATGAGAGGGATAGCCAGCACAAGAAGGTCTTGATTTCTGAAATCCAGATCATCCGATAAAATCCCCCTATTACAAGATAACCTGGAAATCTTGTTAACCGCCCTATGCTTTAGAGTCATCAAGTGGAAAAATCGGGTGTTTTTATCACCTTCCTTCAAATACAAGGCTCTTGATCTTTATCTCCAAAAAGTCTCTTTATTAGAGATAATTGTGTAGTATTTAGACAACAACCCATTTTCAACAGATCTCAAGTCCTTTGAAAGCCCTTCCTCTTGGATTTTATCTTGGACTTCCTTAATTTTAGTCTTAATTTGGGCTTTGCTTTTGAAGATATCACCAAATATCTCTTTGTTCCATATTTTGATTTTGGCCTTTATTATGTTGAGTGTTTTGGCTATTCTGAATAAATTCATTCCCTCAACCTCAGAATTCCACCAATCAGCAACACAGACTTCCAAAGATAGGTGGGATAACCACGCTTTTTCAAATCTAAAAGGAAAATTTCTCTTAGCTAAAAAAGAATTAGTAGTAAAAGAAATAGGGTAATGATCAGATCCAATCTTAATAATTGATGCCAAAGAGAAACTATACTTAGAAAACCACTCAGGAGAAATTAGGTTTTTATCCAACCTTACTTGAATAAGATTAGATCCAGTTCTGTGATTGGTCCAAGTATAATTAATCCCTTGGAGATCCACATCCATAAGAGCTTGATCGTTAATAAAATCCATAAGTTCTTATCTTCCCTCCAGCTGGAAAGAAAGGCTTCCCATCTTTTCATCCTCTTTAAGAGGTGTATTGAAATCTCCCATTATTATCCAACTTTTATCAGCAAAATTTAGTCTGTCTTCAGCAAGGCTCCTCCAATATTTAGATCTCCCAGCTTTAGAGTTAGGCGCATAGACATTAGTGATAACCCAAACAAAGTTATCCTTAATATGCTCGAGCAGAACTAAGGTCCTATTAACTTCTAAAATGATTTCCTTCCCTATAATTATATTTTTGTTCCAAAAAATTGTTGTTCCTCCAGAGGCACCCTCCAAACTGGTTCCAATAACTCCATTATTTTTTAATATTCTAATCCTTTCCACTTTATCCTTACACATCTTATTTTCCTGAACAAGGACAACATCCAATTTATGATCTCTTATAATATTACATAACACATCCTGCTTATGGGGGGCATTCAACCCTCTTATATTCCATGAAATTATCTTCATACTTTAACCGGGGATAAGGCTAAGTCGATGGAGTTCTGTGTTCCATCACTATGGTTCTTCCAAATTTCTTGTTCCCTTTGATTTTTTAGAGAAGGTATCCCCTATTTTTTGTTGTGGCTTCCAACATCTGCCATTTTCTTATTCTTGCTTCTAGTTGAAATACCTCCATTGGGTCCTCCATTATTCGATTTGCCTTCTTTAGTACTAAGAATCCTAAGATTTCCCTCCAGAGCCACCATTTCCAAACTATTAGATGGGGTTTTGCATTGAGTTGGTTTAGGACTTCCATTGGTTACTAACAAAAAAGACTCAAAATCTGAAATGTTATAGTCTTGTGCTTCATTAAAGTCTCCCCCATTTTCTTTTGTATTAGATGAGGCATATGCATCATCATTGGAACTCTCATCAACTTTATCCTGAATGATAGGCCCTACCTTTTGGTCCTCTGATTCATATTTTTGAGCATTTGCATCTATCCTTTGCTCTTCCTCTTTGATGCTTTCTATTTGATTATTAGAGCAGACACAGACAATTTTTTCATTATTACTATTCATATCCTTCTTTTCCTCATTTTCCAACTCAATAACTTCCTTATCAGGAACACACTCTGCAGATGGGTCTTCTCTCTTCCCTTTCATTTGCCATTTCTGATTCAAACTACTATCACTCATACCACTCTTACTCTTCTTGAGTAGGAAAGATTTCACCCAATGACCTGACTTTTTACAATTAAAACAAGCAAATGGGAGAGATTCATATTCAATCACTTGGGTCCATTTCCCCAATTTAGATATAATCTCAATAGATTGAGGCATATCCATCATTTGATTAACATTAACACAGATACGGGCAAAAACCAACCTTGCTTTTGCTGCAGTCATTGGGTCGATCAAGAGAAGTTCTCCAAATGAACTCGCTATCCCTTTAAAGACTTCCTCATTCCAGAACTCTAGCGGAAGGCCAAGGAGACGCATCCACACATGCATCGACAGAAAAAAGGACTCGTTAAAGAGAAAGGTTTGGAGCCCATTTTTGTAAAGCCAAGGTTGACTTGCCGAACATCCATGGCCCTTCACATAGAGCTTTATTCATGGCTTCTTCGGTATTAAAAGCAAAGGTAAAAAAACCCCTAGGCAAAGCCACCACATCCACTTGACCTTTAAGAACCCATTTTCTACTTATAAAATTCCTAGCAACATCAATGTTAGGCCTAAAACCAAAAAATTGTAATGCCTCGCCAGGAAACCCCGAAGGGATAAAGCTAAAACACTCAAATGGAGTGTAAATATATATTTTTTATATATAATAAGACACAACATTAAGATACATTGAGTTATCCTAAGCTTAGATAACATAGCGGAAGACTAAGTGAAACCTAAGGAGTTTCCCAACGTGATTACGTATCTTAACACCTAACTCAACTCGCGACATTTGATCCAATTAAGCAGGATATCATAATTACATGTTATTACTAGTAACATGGATATAATTTGTTCAGTGAATTGACATTATAGAAATTAGGAAGCGTTCATCTATTATGGTTGAAGATGAGGCTAACATGAGGAAATTTACCCAATGAAGTTAAAACATAGATAACTTAAGAATTCACCCATTAAGGCTTAAATATGGTTAGCTTGGTGAGTCCATCCATTTTAGATACAATATAACTAATATATCGAAGTTCATTTATAGAAGTTGAAATGTAAATAGCCAAATGAGTTCATCCATTGTAGTTAAAATATTGTGAAGAGATGAAGTTCGTTCGTTAAGGTTAAAATGTAATATAACCATATGAGTTCATCCATTATAGTTAAAATATAGCTAATACGATGAAGATCATTTATTAAGGATAAATTGTGAATAACATAATGAAGTTCATCCATTAGGGTTAAATTATAGATAACCTAATGAGTTCACCCATTATAGTTAAAATAAGGTTAATATGAAGAAATTCATTTGTTAAGATTAAAATATAAATAACTAAATGAGTTCACCCATTTTAGTTCAATTATAGCTATCAAGATGAAGTTCACTTATTAAGAACAAGATGTAGATAACAACATGAAGATCATCCATTAGAATTACAATTTAGGTGATATGACGAGTTTATCCAATAAATTTTAAACCATTCATTACGTTCGATTTTGTATTAAACTCATAACATGCACCTTGTTCCAAAACGCTCTATTAACATCATCATAGCTAGGAGGTCTTTTCATGCATACGTATTTTCATTAACATTAACAGAGTACATTCATTCATGATCCATTTATTGCATTTAACAAGATGACTATATTCATGCATTCAAAAATTATCTACATTAAATCCCCATTATACACTATATAATGCATCCATACACGCTAGCACTAACTATTAAACATGAGAGACAAAAGTATCACATAACATAGAAATGATCTCAGAGTTCACCCCTAGAGGGCTACATCTCCGGGTATGCTCAACTGCAAGACCCCTCTGGCAATTAATTAAGTTAAGATTACATAAGGTTCATGTCATTTACATTCTTGCCTTTTAGGCGAACACATCCAATATACAAACGACCACTTCGGTCAATAAATCCTAAATGATCCCTACATAGAAATGGATCCAACTAAGCATATTAAAAGCTAATAAAAAGGTCCATTGCCTGACGGTACTCTAACTAGGAGCCTAACCATCCTAGGGCCAACCATAATTCAGCCAGATAAACAAACCTATCAAGGTCTTGCCATTACTTAAACAAACGCGAATACATAAATTAAACTTGCCATATTACCATTTGTCTATTTCACAATATCGAGGAAGAATATAACTAAACCATTTATTTTACTAAATGAGGATATCCTTAACTCATCAATTTTCCAATCGATGCATTATTAAATTTCTGATAATTCTAATAGCATATCATTTAAGTTTTCAGAATATTCAATATTAAATATTTCATTTTTCAAATACTTATATATTTTAGTATTCTATTTCTAAAGTTCTTAGATGACCTATGTCATTCAGAATGAAAAAACATATTATGTTCCTGAATAAGGTATTATTTAAAAATCATCCATTAATATATATATATATATATATATATATATATATATATATATATATATATATATATATTACAATCTCCCAATTAAAATAATATTCTATCCTCTTCCCAAAAATGATACTTCCCCATTAATACTGCTACCAAAATTAAATATTAACTAATATATATTTATAATCCCATGATTAATAAAATATACACAATTAATAATTAAATAATACCCAATAATCCAATTAAAAATTAATTAATATATGTATATATTAATCTTCATTAATAATACATATATTAATAATAACATTTAATAATGTTCAATTTTCAATTTAATTATTAATTAATACATATATATTAATCTTCATTAATAAATATATATTATTAATAATTAATAATTAATTAAAAACTATATTTAAGAAAAGCTTTTTAATAAAAAAATAAAATTAAAAAAAAAACTTTTATTAAAAACAAAATTAAAAAACTTTATTTTTTTTTTTTAACACAAAAAAAAACTTATAACCCCCCCCTCCCATGGCCATGAGCCCCACCAAGTGGGAACCACGTGGTCCCCTCTCCCTCTGGGAAGGGATTGTGGGGGCCATGACATGGTCTCCCCGTAGCCAAGGCTACATGGAGACCCTGCCATGGTCTCCATGCCATGGTTCTCCCCATGGCTTGGGGAAGCCATGACTCTCCCCAGCCATGGGTCGAGACCATGGCTCTCCCCAAGCTGCCTCCAGTCAACAAAAAAAACAACGCAATATATATATATATATATATATATATATATATATATATATATATATATATATATATATATATATATATATATATTTATTGAGCTTTAATATTATTTTAAAAAATAAATAAACTCAAACCCCAGTTACTGGGTACACAATAGCAACATATAAATTTTTTTTTCTTACAATACTCAAAAAAATTTTGAGAACAAAATGGGGATATTTTCAAGAATAGTAAAGGACCAGCATAAACATACCCTTTTTTTTTTTAAAAAAAGAAGAAAACACCAGAAATCCCTAAATAAAATACAAGTAAACTAAAACCCCCAAATAAAAAAACAAGACTCAAAAATATATTCTTCCAGAATGTTCAAAACAACAGTATGGGAATTTTATTACAAGAACATGATTTTCCAAATACCCAATAACTTTCAAATAGGCAAGATTTGCTCAACCACAAAACCATTTAACCAATCTTGACCCAAAACAACCAATTTTCACAAAACTAAAACTTAAATCTAAGAGCATTCATGGATATTTTAAAACTAGCATTTCATGAAGAACAACCAAATACCATTTTTTTTGATTTAGCATAGAAACAAAAGGGTAAACCGGAATCCTACCTCCTTTAGCATTCCCGGTAAGATTGTCTTGAAGGAGAGCCCAATCTGTAGCTGTAGAGATCCTCCATCTCTCCAAAATCCCCATTTTTTATTTTTTTTCCAAAAATATTCTTCCCTAAAATTTCAACAACCCCCAAAATGTTTTTCCAACCTAAGTTAAAAGAATGAAATTTTGACCTAATTTTCAAATTTCGAATTTAAGCACTTTTTAAATAAAAATGAAAATAATCATTCTTTTCAACTATTCAAATAATCTAATTTGCTTTTCTAATTAAAAATTAAAATGCTTCTCTCTCATTTAATTTTAATTTTCTCAATATTAACTAAGCTAACATTTATATTTCACAATATTGACGAGGATAAAATATTTTAACTAAATTAATTCCCAAAATCAATCTTTCACACTATATCAAATATACTTATAAATTAAACTTGCTTTTCTAATAAAAATTGATTTTCTTAAATGAATAAAATTAACCTTTCTTTTCCAAAATGCAAAAGAGGTTGAATTATCTCTATTTCAAATAACTTTAAATCTTTCTTTTTTAAAATGCATAAACTAATTAAATTCGCTATTTAAAATTAACTATTAAATTAAACTCACTACAAACATAAATAAAGCGATCTTTTAAATTAATGATTAATCACATAAAAGAAACCTCTTTATTTTAAATTTCTCGATTACTAATGCGTAAATGAACACATTAAATCAAATTAAATACTTAGGATAAAGCACTTCATTTTACCACACTCAAGGCACGTAAACCAAGAAATCCCACCAATCACACGACACTCACTTGATCATGGCTAAGGCGAGATGAGGGTTTTACGACCACCTAATCCAAATTCTAAGGATAAAGGAGGTACACCCCACCCTATGAATCCTGATGGAGATGAACCTCGCACCTAGGCGGTACTGTACCTGCAATCTCCTGCAACCATGAGTCATGCAAGCATACATATATATACATATTCAATGAAGGCGTTAGCTCGAAATTTATAACAAGAATTAGGGAAACAATTAAACTTACACAAGAATCAAAGCAAAATCACAATAATAGGTATGCACAATATTCATATTATCTAATCTACAACATTACATCACGGTAAATCAACCATTCAAGAGGGCCACATAGGAAATCAACCAATGTCAAACCAGTTTTGCAAGGCTGACTAGGGTAGGGGCACTACAAAAACCTTCCAACTAAGGTCATAGATAATCCAGACATCATGAGATGAACCAGCTTATCCAGAACAGAAATAGCAACAACCCCTATCGCGGGATCAAATATATTTTTAACTTCCGAAAGCCCAGATTTCACCGACGGCCTCACTCCAAAAAGTGATGACCATTTTTTTTCCTTACCTCTATCATGTGGGTCCCCGTTTTTGGAATCTTTGTCTTCCACCAATTTGATTGTCGCCTTTTCCCCTTCAGTACCCTGAGAGGCTTGGAAACTAGCCTGATTACCAGCTCCACCTGCAGAAAGACTGCCATCCTCAAAAAATCCACCATTCCCAGGTTTGAAATTTGAATTTCCTGCTCGCCGCTCCATGCTCAGATTGTTGTTTGTTGCTTTTTGTTTTGTGTTTGTCTTGAAAATATCCTAACCATCCCTTTTTGCAGAGCATCATTTGGTGAACCTGACATGAATCGAACATGCAACCTTTCGATCATCTTTTTTTTTTTTTGAAAACTACTAACTTTTCATGTTTTAATTGACACAGGTCATGCTTTAGCATTGTTGTTCACCCTCTAGCGCCTTCAAAAGCTGGTACTTTAGCGCTATTGTTCCTAATAATAGTGCTATTGTCCCCCAACTGGCACTATTGTCCTTATAGCGCTATTGACCATTAAATAGCGCTATTGTTCCTAGTTTTAGTGCTTTCAGCTCACTATTTGATAGAATTAATTATGTTTGACAAAGTTCTTTTAGTGCTAATGTCTCTTTTATAGTGTGTTTGAACTTCTTTTAGTGCTTTCATTGGTTATTTAGCGCTTTCGTGTTAAATAGCGTGTCTGTTTCCACACAGAGTAGCACTATTGTAACAGAGTTGTAAAAAATTTCCTTGTAACCAAAAAAACAAAAATATTAGGCTTGTAGAAGCCCACCAAACATTTGGATTTTACTAACTAATTATCTTTTGTGCAGGTTTGGACTAACCCCATTTTTGTAGGATTTCCAAAAATTAAGCTTAGGAAGTAAATCTATTTATGTTGCTAACTTTGTGTTTAAAGTTAGGATAAAATGAATTAACTTTCTTTTCTTGGTTAAAATCAACTTCACACTTCTTTTTGGGTATAAAATAAATCACATATTTTGTTTGGGCTTGTAAAAAGAATCTCACTTGTCCAGTTAAAAAGAACCACAAAACTCCAAACCAAACAAAATTTATTTTGTGCAAGTTAGGGACAATTTGAATTTGGTGCTTAAAATTAACAAGACGATTTTTATTTCTTGCATCAAACTAAAATTAACAATCAACACTTCGTTTCGGGCAAGATTAAAAAGAATAAGATATTTGTCCCTTCAAATTTAATCGATTTACTTCAAGCAAAAATGTGTTCTCAATTTAGCTGGCCAGGATTTCAAATTCTTAGATTACAAAACATTTTGCCTTGAAAGTTAAAAAGAACACCATTTTTGTTGGAGCAACATCTCCAAATAGTTAGATCACATTGCTATAAACTTGGTTAAAAAGAACAAGTGTTTTTGGTGATTGGCACACTTGTGCAAAGTTTGTCGAGTGGTCCTACTTCTAACACACACTATGCTCTCCCTTGGCTTTCGTGGTCCTAGGTGCAAGAGAAAAGTGTTAGTAACACTCACAATTTTATCTTTTTAAGAGAGACCTACCAAGAGACACATCACGCTTGGGAACAACCTTGCATGATAAATCCTTCGAGCCACTATAGAAATCAGGTGTGAGCGAAAGCTATACCCTTGGGTATAGTTGTTCCTATAGTGTAACTTGCCAAAAGGACATATGGGCCCCACCACAAGTTACAAGGCTCTTAAGTGAGTCACTGTTGAATAAACTTATGTCCAAAAATATCAAACATTACTAGACACCTTTTTATATAGAAACCCACCCATTCTATTGATTGAGGATATTTGTGATAAATTTAGTGCAAGAGCATAGATGGCTCCCAAGATACTCACCATACATATTTCCTTGAGTAGAAATAGAGCTTTTTGAAAGGCTACTTGTATCTTGATAAAAGTGGTGACTCCCCCATCATAGGGATCATCTATCTATTATGCTCACGCAAGACTTAGTATATCACATCCTTACCTGCTATGGTGGGATTCATAAGGTATGTAGTACCAAAGTTGAAGAAATATCAAGATGTGGGCTGAAATTATCGCAACTGGCCATTTGACCTTAGGGATAAAGTGTGTTTTAAGTGTCTTCGTTTTGTGTCAGATCAGTGATAAATTGAGTTGACTTTAGGCTTCTGGAAAAACATATGCAAAAACATCTGAAAAAGGGTCAAAAAGTTCAAAGATTGGGTTGACCCACACTTATTTGTGCCTTTTGAGAAAAAATTATTGTGTTTGTGTGCTTGCTCTATTTTCTTGTCAAAGAAAATCAAAACCAATTCAAAAACAAGTATTCATCCAAATTTTCAAAACCAACATTTGGCAAAAATCAAAACAAAGTGAAAACCAAATATCAAATTATATGACCTGTTGGTATTTTGGTATGGTTTTGTCATTGATGTCAACACCTACTGAAAACAAGCACTTTGGAGATCCAGCAACATTCACCAGCAAGCAAGTAACTATTGCATAGTTACTGGTATATGGTTCATCGGTAGGATATAATGTTCACCGGTACCTGGAATGATATGGAAGACACTTGATAATGTCGAAGACATTATGTGGACATTTTGTTTTGAAGAATTGATCATTGGTATATTCATATTTGCATATTTTCTTTTACTGGCAAATAGGTCCACGGTTATCTAGGGTTACACCGGCAGGTTTATCTTTTCCAGATTAGCATGGCACGATATGGAGATGATTTATTATTGATGTAAATGCATTAAGCCAACATATTTAATTGATTATTGCATTAGATATTATATTGTATGTAAAATATTTTTATTGTAATATCTTGTAGAGCTGACCTACTAAAATTGGTCTTAGGGTATGGTATAAATGTAAGATCTTATTTGTAAGATCAAGTGTGGAATGTGAAAAAGAATTGAGTGAAGGTATATGCAAGATTAAGCAGAGGTATACATGAAGACATCATTTGAAGGTGAAGCTAGGTTTTTGTATAAGCATATCAGCATTACACTAGTACTGAATCCAGCATATGAAGATGCTATTTTGTGCAGTACATTCTTATTGGATTTAACCATCCAACTGTAGTCAGTGTGACTCCCATTTTGTGATTGAACAGTGAGCTCTAGGCTATTGGCCTTTCTACATGTGCAAACCCCATTTATGTACACTTACTATCTACAGTAGTATCATCTGATTATGGGTAAGGTTTCCCACCATGGTTTTTTCCCTTACAGGGTTTCCACATACAAATATTGGTGTTATGTGTTGTTGATGACTTTATGTTTATGTTTCATGCATTAATCCTTACCGGTATAATAATTTACTATTAACACTGTCTACCGACATATTTAACTGGTTTGAATTTATTAGACAGCTGATTCACCCCTCCCCCCCCTCTCAGTTGTCTCTAGGACCTAACAATTGGTATCAGAGCTTAGTCCTCTTTCGCAGAAGTTTAACAACTTGAGGAGATCCAATGTCTACAAATTATTTCAGGAAGGACAATCCTAAACTTGATGGAACCAACTATGGGATATGGAAGATCAGGATGGAGACACATCTGAATTGCATCGGCAAAGACATTTGGGAAGTTACAAAGAATGGTTATACTGCTGTTGTAGCTAGTCAAACTGCTCCAACTACCTTAGCTAAAGATGAAGAGAATGATTGCAAAGCAAGAGAAGCACTTTTGAGCGCATTATCAGATCAACAAATCATGGGATTATCAGATAGGTCTACTGCTAAATCTATTTGGGATCATTTGGAAACACTAAATGAAGGAGATTCCACAGTTAAGATTGCAAAACTTGAAAGCTTCTGAGTCAGGTATGAACATCTGAAAATGGAAGAAGATGAAAGGATTTCTTCTTTTATGGAAAGAGTAAATGAAATTGTTTTGGGTATTAAATGTTGTGGAAGAACTTTGAGTGAGGATGAAATTGTTTCAAAAATCTTAAGAGGATTTCCACCGGCATATAAAATGAAGGTTACTGCTATAAATGAGTTGAGAATAATGCCTAATACATCAATAACTAGGGATACATTGATTGGGAAACTTCCAGCTCTTGAAATTGAAGAATTTGGTCCTGTTGCTACTATAAAGACAGATTTGGCCTTTAAAGCATCAACATCATCTGCTCCATCATTTGACAAATTAGATTGGAAAGCCTTTTATGCAAGAGAACTTGAAGAACTTGAAGCACTATTTGCAAGGAAAATGCCAAAAGGTCCAGTTGGAAGTAAGTATGAAGGTAAAGCACCCTTTAAATGTTTTAACTGCAATAAGATTGGTCATACGGCTTCGAGATGCCCTGATAGACATGCTAGACTAAGAGAAGAAGAAAGAAGAACATACAAGCCTAATCTTGAATATCAAAGATACAGATTTAAGAAGAGCAAAGACAAATCTTGTTACATTGTTGATGACGGTGTGACTGATGATTCTGATGAGGATCCAATAGACAATGGATGGGTTTTTGTTGCTATAACAAGGGATCAACTGACACCTACTGCTCAACTGGTAGAACAAGCCCTAGCAGCTAAAGTTGAAGCAAAGGATGAATGGATCATTGACTCAGGATGCTCACATCATATGACAGGAGACAAAGGCAAATTCTTGAACTTTCAAGAATACAATGAAGGTTTAGTAAGATTTGGAGATGACAAAACCTATTCAATCAAAGGTAAGGGTTCAATATCTCTTGATGGTAAGCATAACACTGACAATGTCTACTATGTTGAAGGTTTAAAGCATAATCTTTTAAGTGTTGGTCAATTAGTTGAGAAGGGATTTCAGTTACAATTTAAAAATGGAAAATGCAAAATCATGAATAGAACTAGTTTGGAAATTGCAACCGGTAATCAGACTAGAGGTAATATCTTTCATTTGAATAACAGTGAAAAGGCATGCTTAATTGCACATATAGATGAAAGTTGGTTATGGCATAAGAGACTATGTCATGTAAAATTTGATTACATGGTAAAAATTAGTACTTCTAAGGTTGTAAGAGATCTACCTAAAATTGTGAAACCTCAGAATACAATTTGTAAGGAATGTCAATTTAGAAAATAAGTTAGAGCTAGTTTCAAAAGTATTCCAAAAAAATCCAATAATTCTCTTGATTTAATTCACACTGATTTATGTGGTCCAGCTAGAACAAAAAGGTTACAAGGTGATAGATATTTCATGCTAATTATTGATGATTATTCTAGAATGTGTTGGGTTACTTTTCTCAGAGAGAAATCAGAAGCACTTGGAAAGTTCAAACTATTCAAAGCAATGGTTGAAAATGAAACTGGTAAGAAAATAAAATGTTTAAGATTAGATCAAGGAGGATAATTCACATCTAAGGAATTTAATACATTATGTAAAGTGAATGGAATCAGAAGACAGTTATCAGCACCTCAGACACCAAAGCAGAATGGAGTTGTTGAAAGGAAAAACAGAACTATCTTGGATGCAGCAAGAAGTATGTTATTGGAAGCAAATCTACCACATGTGTATTGGAGAGACGCAGTTAGCACTGTTGTCTATACATTCAACAAAGTTCACATCAAAGGTGAAACCGGTAAGACCCCTCATGAACTATGGTTTGGTAATACTCCTACTCTTAAGTATTTCAAAATTTTTGGAAGTAAATGTTATATTAGAAGAGATGAGTATATTGGCAAATTTGATCCTAGAAGTGATGAAGGAATATTTTCTGGTTATTCATCTAAGAGCAAGGCATATAGATGTTTTAATAAGAGATTGCAGAAAATTGTTGAGAGTACAAATGTAAAGATTGATGAACAATTCAGAGGAACTTCAAGGTATATAGACTCTGAACCGGCAACACAAATTGTGACAAATGAACCTACACTGAATCCACTGGTACAAAATGAAGATCCAGTTACCTCGGTATCATCAAGGGATTCCATAGTAATTGAAGAACAACAACAAACTAAGACACCTTGGTATGTAAGATTGAATCATTCTAAAGATCAGATAATTGGAAACAAATTTAAAGGAGTTATGACAAGAGGAAGATTGGCAAATGAAGAGGTATGTCTTATTTCTCAAATTGAACCATCATCTATCAATGAGGCATGTGAAGATAAATTTTGGATTAAAGGTATGGAAGAAGAATTAGGACAAATTGAAAAAAATAATACTTGGACATTAGTTCCCCACCCTAAAGATAAAAATGTAATTGGAACCAAATGGGTATTTAGAAACAAACTTAATGAAGATGATAATTTTGTCAGAAATAAAGCAAGACTAGTGTGTAAGGGATATTCTTAGAAAGAAGGAGTTGATTACAATGAAACCTTTGCACCGGTATCTAGAATTGAGGTAGTCAGATTATTCTTGGCTTTTGCAACTCACAAGGACTACAAAGTTTATCAAATGGATATTAAATGTGCATTTTTGAATGGAGATCTTGAAGAAGAAGTATATATTGAACAACCTGATGGATTTTCTTTAACAGATGATAATGATATGGTTTGCGGGTTAAGAAAAGCTTTGTATGGATTAAAACAAGCCCCAAGAGCTTGGTATGCAAGGTTGGATAAATATCTTTTAAAGATTGGTTTTACTAAAGGAAATGTAGATAGCAATTTATATTACAAAATAACTAATGATGACGTCTTGATTATCGAAGTATTTGTTGATGATATAATCTTTGGAGGAGAAGATGGATTATGTAAGGAATTTTCTATTAAAATGCAGGAAGAATTTGAAATGTCTATGATTGAAGAAATAAAATTCTTTTTAGGATTGCGGATTTCATAGACTGATAAAGGTATATTTTTTAGTCAATCTAAGTACTTGAAAGAATTACTAAGGAAATTTGGGATGGAATACTCTAAACCGGTAAGCACACCTATGACTACAAATGACAAATTATCTCAAAGGGATGAATCTACACCTGTTAATCCAACTAGATACAAATCTATGATAGGAGGTTTACTGTATTTGATACAAACCAGGCCTGATATTATGAATGCAATATGTATTGTTTCTATATTTCAAAGTAATCCTAAGGAAAATCATGAATCAACTGTAAAAAGGATTTTTTGGTACTTACAAGGCACAACAAATCTTGGATTATGGTATCCTAGAGATGAAAACTTTGATCTATGTGCATACACAGATGCAAATTGGGTAGGAGATGTGGATGATAGAAAAAGCACCACTGGAGGAGCATTCTTTCTTGGAAAAAGATTAGTTTCTTGGCTAAGTAAGAAATAGAGTTGTACATCTTTATCAACAGCAAAATCAGAATATGTTGCAGTAGCAACTAACTATACACAGGTAATATGGCTTAAAATGTTGAAAGACATAAAGGTAAAATGCAAAGAACCTATTACTATATATTGTGATAACACTGCAGCAATTGATATATCTAAGAATCCAGTATTACATTCTAAAACAAAACATGTTTCTATCAAACTGAATTTTCTAAGGGAAAAAGTTGAAGAAAAAGAGATAAAATTGGTTTATGTGAATACTAAAGAGCAACTTGCAGATATTTTCACAAAACCTTTGCCTGAGGAGACCTTTGAATATCTCAGAGATTAGCTTGGAGTCATATCACCACCGGTAGAGACTTAGACAGTTGATGATTGTCATCAACTAGCAGAATTAAAAGACAAATCTTTTACTCCGGTCTTTGATGAGGAAGCTACTTCTCAGGGGGAGTAGTTGGTATTTTGTATAAACTTGATTTTTGTAACTTTGGAATTTGATGTCAAAGGGGGAGAGATATCTATGGAAAAACACATTATCTTTTTGAGGAGAGATTTGTATTGAAAATAAATCTTCAGATAAACACATGTTGCTCCTAGGGGGAGAAATTGTTGTCTGAGATTGTTGGTTTTTGGTATTTGGCATTTCTGTTTTGGTACTTTGATGGTTTTTCCATCTTGTGTTGCCATCAATGCCAAAGGGGGAGATTGTTGATATTTTGGTATGGTTTTGTCATTGATGTCAACACCTACTGAAAACAAGCATTTTGGAGATCCAGCAACATTCACCGGCAAGCAAGTAACTATTGCACAGTTATTGGTATATGGTTCACCAGCAGGATATAATGTTCACCAGTACCTAGAATGATATGGAAGACACTTGATAATGTCGAAGACATCATGTGGACACTTTTTTTTGAATAATTGATCATTGGTATATTCATATTTGCATATTTGCTTTTACCAGCAAATAGGTCTAGGGTTATCTAGGGTTACACCGACAGGTTTATCTTTTCCAGATCAGCATGGCACAATATGGAGATGATTTATTATTGATGTAAATGCATTAAGACAACATATTTAATCAATTATTGTATCAGATATTATATTGTATGTAAAATGTTTTTATTGTAATATCTTGTAGAGCCGACCTACTAAAATTGGTCTTAGGGTATGGTATAAATGTAAGATCTTCTTTGTAAGATCAAGTGTGGAATGCAAAAAAGAATTAAGTGAAGGTATATGTGAGATTAAGTAGAGGTATACACGAAGACATCATTTGAAGGTGAAGCTAGGTTTTTGTATAAGCATATCAGCATTATACCGGTACTGAATCTAGCATATGAAGATGCTATTTTATGTAGTACATTCTTATTGGATTTAACTATCCAACTGTAGTTAGTGTGACTCCCATTTTGTGATTGAGTAGTGAGCTCTAGGCTATTGGCCTTTCTGCATGTGTAGACCCCATTTATGTACACTTACTATCTGTAGTAGTATCATCTAATTGTGGGTAAGGTTTCCCACCAATGGTTTTTCCCCTTACAGGGTTTCCACGTACAAATATTGGTGTTGTGTTGTGGATGACTTTATGTTTATGTTTCATACATTAATCCTTACCGGTATAATAATTTACTGTTAACACTATCTACCGGCATATTTAACTGGTTTACCAGTATTAAGTATCAAGTTGGTTAATTGGTTTTTGGTTTGAATTTATTAGACAACTGATTCACCCCCACCCCCCCCTCTTAGTTGTCTCTAGGACCTAACATGACCATCCTTCACATTTTGAGAAAGAAGAATCTTCATCAACATATCAATTTGAAGAAAAAACCATTGAGTTCAAAGGCTTTTATCAAAAGAAGGAAATTTTTCTATCATAATAGACAAATTTTTGTCTCACACAGAGACTTCTTGCATCATATGTGTCTATATCTTCAAGGAAAATCTAACGAGTTCGATAAAGAGTCTTTGAACAATAGGGCTTTGAGTTATCATAAAAACAAAGGAGGTAAAATCAACCCTGCCTTCTTTCCAGACATTTGCATTACATATAACATATCTCAAGAAGAACCACCAATCCCCGAGAGAGAAGAGGAAGAATTTGCCCCATTTGTAACACAAATTTTTTATTGAAGTTCCCATCCACTCTCACATTCATACATCATCAATCCATTTCAACTCTCAAAACATAAAAAGGTCTTGTCCTAAGTTATTTTTAGATATTGCTTGAGTCAAAACAACAAATCACTCTTTAGAGTGTCTCTCCATCTAGGATAAACTCATCCTAAGAGGCATTTCTATGCAGATTAAAACTAGTCTATGAGTGCATCCTCTCATTACTAGGTAGCTTGATTTGTAACACATCTCAGACCTTGCTATACCTTATCATATCTACCCTATTAACAATCACAACAAGCAATTCATAAAAGGAATTTGGTAACATCAAACCTTCAATGTTAGAGATCCATATTCTAAACACTTCATAAAACATTCATCTTTCATTTCATCACCAATTCATCATCACTTTCACCAAACTTCAAAAATAACTTTCAAACAAAATGGCTCAAACCAGATCAAGGACTAGACAACTAGAGGTCGAAGAGGAGGAGGATGAAAATCTCAATGAATTTCAAGAAACCCTTGGAGGAAATGCAAATGATGAAAATTATAGTACTCCCACTCCTGAAGTAATATAAAGGGAACAAAACAACCCCCTCTTCAATCGACATTTTGATGAAATCCTCAAAAACAACGTCGATGCTCATTTTTTGAGACTTGCTCAAGAGGGAGCCAAACTACCCTCTAATTTTGATACAACACAATTACAGCAAACATCAGAACACCATAGCCATAATGAGGCTGGGAGAGGTTGAGATAAATTCAGATATGACCTTATTCAAGGAAATCCCCCACCTCCTCCTTCTCCTAATGAAATTGACATGTTGAGGCAACAAGTCAAGAATCTAGCCCAACAACTCCACAGTGGTGTGAAAACTACTCAGTTTTCACTTAATGATATTTGTCCCTATCTCTTTGATAGGAATCTACATATGCCACCTTTTCCACGAGGGTTTGAAACACCTAAGTTTGAAAAGTATCAGGGAAAAGGAGACCCTAGAGATCATGTCAGGGAATTTCACTCAGCTTGCCTAGAAGTGGCATTTGAAGACACATATCGAATGCACCTCTTTCCTCAAAGTTTGGGAGGGACAACCACACAATGGTTTTCCCGATTAACAGGTAGCATTAGAACATTCGAGGAACTTATCCAAAAGTTCATTATGCATTATTCACACAACATAGAATGCGATGTTACCATGGCGGATCTATGTAATACCAAGAAAAAACCAGGGGATCTATTTTTCAGCTTTCCTACAATGATGGAGACAACTATCTAGTAGGCATTCTCTTCATCTACTTGAACAAGAGCTAGTGGAAATATTTATTTCCAACTTGAATGATGAAATGGAATTCCACCTAGAGATGAAGGGCATAGATTCCTTTATGTTAGGATTAATGACAGTCCCAAAGATACTGAGAGGGGGGAGGGGGTGAATCAGTATCTTACCGGTTAACAAAATATTTGACCTTATTAAGTATTTTGCATTCCAAAATAGTGTACCGGTAAATAAGAGTTAATGAAGTAAATAAGAACAACAAAGACAACATAGAAAACACACCATAACACAAGATGTTTAACAAGGAAACCTGCTATGGGAAAAAAACCTTGGTGGGATTTGTGACCCACAATATTCACTCACTGGCCAATGAATGGATATTACTTACAATGAGGGGCTTGCACATGCAGGAAGGCCAATTGCCTAGAGCTCACTGCTCAATCTACAAAATAGAAGTCTCACTGACTTACAAAATCGATTATGAAAATCCAATACAATGTACTGCTTCAAATCAGCATCTGCTATGCCAGGTTCAGTACCGGTTTAAGCTCATACTATAACCATAAACCTTATACAAAATCTGCCTTAATATTCATTCATTCCTTCTATCTATCCTTTTTTTTATTCTTTTTTTTTTATATATATTTATATCAAAATGATTTACAAGATCTCATACATATATGAGTATATTACAATATGCCATGATGGCTTTACAAAAGATATTTACAATTAAATATAATAAACAAAAGTTTGTTCCTATCGGCTGGGGTGCCGATATACATTGTTGTCACTATCGGTAAAGTGCCTGCCGATGCCGGTGCCTACCAATGGTTTACCAGATGAATGCCACAAGGTTGACATCAATGAAAACACCTTCAATTCTGATTAGAGTGTATAATGCCAACAATCTCCCCCTTTGGCATTGATGGCAACACTCATGAGAAAAATAACAAATTGTTCCAAAAATGTTGTAGCGTCCTAAAATTGTGACACTTGCAATTTTGACTACATTTGGGTCTTCACGATGGCGATGCAACATGGAACCTGAATGGAGACCCCGAAACTTGTCCACAACATCAAAAACTGCATTTTTCCAGCACCCTGCCTGATCCCTCCTTGCACCCTGCCGTCCCGGGAGGTGGGACCAGAGCACCCAGCGCCCTAGTCCTTCAAGACTAGGGCGCCCAGTGCCCTGGTCCCCCAGGACCATGGTGCCCAGCGCCCTGGTCCCTGGCCCTATTTTGGGCCCGGTCTCCTATGGGGCTTTGGGTCTTTAAGTTTGCAAATTGGAAAATAACACTTCCTGGTCGGCCCAAGGTCAAAAAAATCAGTCTATCAGCCCTAATTGACAAGTATATAAACTACATTTTCCTCTCCCATTTAGGGGAGATGAAAAAGGAGGAGGGACATATGTGTACAAGACGTGGAAACGATATTCAAGCATTCAAGCATTCAAGCATTCCTTCAAGCAATTGATCATTCTAAGTCTCCATTCAAGGCTAAGTGTTGCATTCAAGACAAGGATTCAACCATTGAAGAGGAGATCACATATCACATACCACATACAACATACAACATACAACATACAATATACAACAACATCTACACCTTCGCATGTAAGAATACAAACATTCTTACAACAAGGTACTAGTACTTGTTTTACAATCATTTACATTTACAACATTTCTCATTTCTTGGTTAATTCCAAAACCGGGGTTTGACCTAAGGGCAAACCCCTTATCCCTAACCCCCCAATCATCTTCACTTTTCTGTGTGTAGGTTGCAGGTACGCGGCTGAAATTGAAGATCTGGAATCCTTGTGCAGAGACGAATAGATCCCCCTTCATTTTGCGGATTTTTCGGAGGACCGTGTGCACGCCGGGCGCCATCGTCTCATCAACTTTTGCTCAAATTTGCAGAACAGCACCGTCCCGATATTTTACTACTAATTCCAGGTCCGCAGCTTCATATCATATTCCTATCTCTATTTATAAGTGAATCTTTCCTACTTTCTATGCATTCCTAGCTTAATCATTCTATCCACATTCTTTACAAAAGAGGGTATCCTTGCTATCTTACCCCTTGAAACTCATATAGAATCCAATCTTGCATTGCATGGGATTGGATCTTGTGGGTTTCAACCCCTCTTTTGAATGTAAAGTCCCTCCTAAGTGAAAACCATCAACCCTAGTGAATCTCCCTTCTCTCTCCTTGGAGTTGGGGAGGGGAGAACGACTAGGGTTCGATTTTTCTGCTTTACATTTTGGTGAACCCGACGTGAACATCCTTTCTGATTATTCATGGTTAGATCTAAAAATTGGATGCCTTGATTACATTTCCATGTTTGACCTTTTGCAAAATTTTAGAGGTTAATTGCATAAAAAACCTAAAATTTTCTTTTAAGTAATGAAGCTTGTGAAATGTTTAATTGTTAATGTTTGTTTCAGATCTACCCTTCTATTGCAAATTGTCAATTCATATTTGTGCTTTAATTCTAAAAATTAAGTGGTTAAATGTCAAAACCCTAATTTTTAAGACCTTGATTCAACCTTTGACTGATAATTTCACTAATCAAAACACCTCCAAATCGGCTGTAACTTTGGATTCCGCAATAAAATCACAATATCTTTCATCCCTGAAAATTTGGAAAAAAGTTGCGAGGACCGTGTGCACCCCGAGTGCCATCATCCCCGACATTTTTTCTGAAATTTCAGGAGCTAGATCTTACTGTATTTTTCTACTAAAATCCAGAATTTTGGCTGATTTTATCAATTTTAACACCTTCAAAATTATAGTCAAAGTTGGTCTAGCGATTGCTTGGATTGAGGCTTCTAATCATTCATTCGAAATTTCAGTGATTTATTCAAATCTGAAAAGTGTGTTATCATTCATTCGAAATTTCAGTGATTTATTCAAATTTTTGCAATTTGTGACTTTTGAAATTAAGTGCTTAATTACAACAACTTTGATTTCCGCTTTCAAAATTGAATTTTGTGTGAAATTGAGTCAATTGTTAATTTTCAAAACTTGCATTGCTTTCAGCAATCCCTCTAAAATCATAAAATTCAAAGTTTCAGTTTCCCTCTCTTTTTCAAAATTCAAATTTTGCATTTTTCGACAATCTGGGTAGGGTTCAATTTTGAGATTGCAACTTTAATTTGGCCTATCTACAGATCGTAAAATCACTCAATTTTTTCAGGTTAGCTGTAAAATCATCATAACTTTCATCCCTGCAAATTTTGAAAAAAGTTGCGAGGACTGTGTGCACCCCGAGCGCCACGGTCCCGGACATTTTTTTTGAAATTTCGGGAGATTGTCCTGATTGTATTTAACAGCTTAAATCTAGAAGATTGGCTGATTTTACTGAAATTTGCTACCTCTAAAATTCAAAATCTTCTCTCTTTCTTTAGTGCATGAGTTTTACAACAATAAGCACTACTTACACTTTTCCCATTAGACGAAGCCTTAGAATTAAGTCCTTCCAAGGTTTAATTACTGAGGAGATGGAACCTAATTTGAATGGCCTTTTTAACGAGGACATGGGTAATTCCTCTAATCCTCTTAATGATGAAGAAGCTCTCCATGAGGTTTCTGTAGAACAACTTTCAAAATTGGATAACCAATTTGATGATTTTCGACAATGGATGTCTCAAGAATACCCTGATAGTCAAGCTCTTCCTTTAATTAAGGGTCTAAAACGTATGCTTCAAAGTGATAAGAATGGAATTGATATTTTGCATGGTATTGCACACATTGTGGATTCAAATGTGATGCCTATGAAAAGTTGTGCCGAAACCTTAGGTTATACACAACCTCCTACTCAAGACAATCATTCTATTCCTTTGACGACTTCTATTGCTAGTATACCTACTTTTACATATAACATAATGACTACTTCAATACAAGACATTCCTCCTATGATCACTAGTCATGGGGGCAATCCCTCTTCTTCAATCAACCCTCTTCCTTCATTCAATCCGACTTCTTCTTTCATTCCTTCAATGAGTGTTCCTATTATATCTCCACAAATGAACATAATGCAAGGGGGCAATTCATTTAACCCTTCCATTCCTCCTTGTAATGTTCCTCCTTTCCAATCATCTCCTATGACTAACTATCATAGTGTCCCACCACCTTACTCTCTACCTTCTTTCAATAACATAATACCTCCATCACAATCTAACACGTCTAATATGAACTCTTCGACTGAAGTGACCATTAACAATCTTGCACAAACTGTCTCTTCTTTGCAGCAACAAATTGCCTCTATGAATCAATCTAAGTTTAGTGTGCCAACATTTGATGTGGCGAGCCCACTTTCTCTTGACATTGTTCGAGCTATTCCCCCTAAACATGTTGAAATTCCACATTTGGAGCTTTATAATGGTAAGGGTGATCCTCTAACACATGTTAAGACCTTTCAAACAATATGTACTGATTTTGCTTATGACCAAAGGTTGCTTGCAAAACTGTTTACTAGAACATTAAGAGATAAAGCCCTACAATGGTATTTCTCGTTGCCTTCCTATTCTATTACTTCTTTCGAACAACTTGCAAATGCTTTTATTCAACAATTTCAAAACAATATAAGTCCTAAGGTTACTTTGATTGATTTAATGCATTGTAAACAAGGTGTTAAAGAAAAAGTGACTGATTTCATTGGTAGATATAAGCATTTGTATGCTCAAATTTCTTTTCCAGTGCCTGACAATGATATTCAAAGAATCTTTATTTCTAATTTACAAAAAGATATTCGAGATAAACTTCTGTTTTCTGAGTTTACTTCTTTCCAACAGTTGTGCGCAACTCTTCACCATTATTAACTGACTGTGAGTCAAATGGAACAATCACATCCTATGGCTCCGAGTGATAAGGGTGATAGTAGTCAACAACCATTTGGGAAGTTTAAACCAAACATAGAGTCCATTAAATTCAATGAAAACATCATCAACAACAATGTGAATGCAGCATCAGGTGTGCCTCCTATTTCTAAGTTTTTTAAGAAAGAAAGAAAGTTTACTCCTTTGAATGAATCATTGCATAGTATTATGAATAAGTTATTGGAACAAAATGTGCTTACTCTTCCTCCTATAAGGCAAATAGATCCTGCAAAGATTAATTCACCCTATTTTGATAACAAATCTTTTTGTCAATTTCATCGTCAACCTGGGCATGATACTGAAAAATGTTTTGCTTTAAAGGGTAAAATTCAAGATTTGATTGATAATAATACTATTTCTGTTTCTGGAGTGAATGATAAAGGCAACACATCTGTAGCTCCTCCTAACCAAAATCTTCAGATTTTTACTGATCCATTACCTTCTCATACCTCTAATGCAATTGATACTAATGATTCCTCTGTCTCACCTGATGATCTTGTGTCCATGACTCCGAATGTGATTAACTTTGTGGAGCAACAAAAAATCCCTAAAGAACTTTCCATCACCTTTGATTCTAGCGAAACTATCAGGGCACCTGATGGTCCTTTATATATAGTTGCAAAAGTCAAAAATACACCTTGCCGTGGAGTGCTTATTGATCCTTCTTGTATGGTTAATGTCATTACTGAAGAATTTCTTTTTACTTTGCAATTGAATCAAGTGATCTATGATGAAACAAATGTGGTTGTGAAATTATTTGATGCATTTTCTTCTCCTGCAATTGGTTCTATTACATTACCTATTGAGGTCCATAACAAATCCCTTGATGTGAACTTTGCTATTATTCCTTCATCTGAACAATTTCATGTGAAGCTAGGCTATCCTTGGCTATCTTCCATGAAAGCTATTGCTTCTCCTATTCACAAGTGTTTGAAATTTCCCCATAATGGTGAAGTTGTTACTGTCAATCATAGTCTCTTTAAACCAGCTAAAAGAACTTCTAGCGTTCCTCTTGATTATTTTTGGCCTAAACAATTCCAATCTCTTCCTTCGCGAAGTGATCATCTTTTCAAATCTTATCAAAAGTGGAAAAAAGATATGATCCTATCTCTAAGTGAACCTAGAACACCCAAACTTGATATTCCTATCGTTCTTGAGAAGGAAGTTCTTCCTTTGAAAGATAAAACTAATGTCTTTCCTCAAGAAGATTCCCAACCCATCCCTATGGATGTGACTATGCCTATATCTAATAAACTTCTTAAAAGTAGACCTATCCCTCCTCGTCATGATGGACTTGGTCTCCTTCCTAAACCGAGTATTCCTCCCTTATATGGACCAGTTCCTCCTCCTTCCTCCTATGGAGAGAAGAGACCTTCCTCTTCTCCTATTTTTCAGCCTAAGAGACCACAACCTAAACACCCAAGTGATAAGGATGAGAACATTCCTCCTCCTCAATCTTCTCAACTTCCTACTAAGACTAGGCGAAATCGTTCTGCACGTGAATGCCGACGAAAGCGTCGTCTTAGAGCTCAAACTTTGCAATCCCCAAAAACACCTTCAACAAGCATTATTCCATTTTCTCCTCAGCCGGAAATTGAGCCAAAATCTCCTAAACATAAGATGCATGATGGTCTTGATCCTGTGTGAATTAAAGACCCTATTTTTATAAATCTTGATGATGATATAGATGAAAATGTTACTTCTCTTGCTTCTGATAGTGAATATGAACTTGTTGATGTTGATAACCATTTATCTAACGAATTTTCTAAAGCACTTATCCTAGCTCCTAGACAAGAACAACGTGGCTTGGAACATGAACATAGCCCTTGTTTGGATCTTGTGATAGCTCCATCTGCTGTGTTGAATGTTCCTCCTCTAGCGTGTTCCCTGCCTTCCTGAAACATTGATCAGCAAGATCGGGGGGTAGATGACGTGCTAGACTAGTTCATTAGCATAGCAGATTCTCCCCTCCTCTCTTTTGTTACTTCTTCTATGTGTTATTCTCATTCTTCTATTTCTTGTCCTTAGTGTTGTCTACTTGAGGATGATGCAAAACATTGAGATCTCTTTTGGTCTCTCTCATGTTGACTCAAAAGACACATGTGTTCCCTTCTTCTAGGTGACCTTCCTTGATTGGGGAATGAAGAACAATTATGCATACATACATATGATATACATGAATTATCATACAGCATACTGACCTTGAGGAAAGTGAAGTCACCTTGTGCTTTGCGTTTTGTGTCTATTATCCTTGGGCTTATCTCATACTTGGGGGCTAAATCCTTGTGATAACATGCTCCTTTCTCATTTCTTATATGTATCACTACCTTAAAGCAATCACCCCTGGTGAGGCATGTGTGATCACTTTAACATAGGGGGGCATACATCCCGTTCATATCTTTTCAAGATACTTAAAAATTTCTTGACAAATTTAGCTTTGCCTTGAAAATTTTTGATATCTTTCTTGCATGACTCATAGTGAGGGAACCTTACTACTGATAGTCATGGTTCTCCCTCATGATCTTCCCTTTTACTTTGTCAATCGAAGTTGTAAGATCCTTAGTCCACTGGGGGCTTGGTGTATCTTACCTCCTTGACGTGGTGAAAGTTTTTCAATGTTGTTTCCTTGTACTTTACCGGAAGTATGAGCGTACGCTTATACTCCTACTAAAGTGGGGGCTAAATGTAGCATCCTAAAATTGTGACACTTGCAATTTTGACTGCATTCGGGTCTTCACAATGGAAATGCAACACGGAACCTGAATGGAGACCCCGAAACTTGTCCACAACATCAAAAACTGCATTTTTCCAGCACCCTGCCTGATCCCTCCTTGCACCCTGCTGTCCTGGGAGGTGGGACCAGAGCGCCTAGCACCCTGGTCCTTCAGGACTAGGGCGCCCCACACCCTGGTCCCCCAGGGCCATGGCGCCCAGCGCCCTGGTCCCTGGCCCTATTTTGGGCCCGGTCTCCTATGGGGCTTCGGGTCTTTAAGTTTGCAAATTGGAAAATAAGACTTCCTGGTCGACCCAAGGTCGGAAAAATCAGTCTATCAGCCCTAATTGACAAGTATATAAACTACATTTTCCTCTCCCATTTAGGGGAGATGAAAAAGGAGGAGGGACATATGTGTACAAGACGTGGAAATGATATTCAAGCATTCAAGCATTCAAGCATTCCTTCAAGCAATTGATCATTCTAAGTCTCCATTCAAGGCTAAGTGTTGCATTCAAGACAAGGATTCAACCATTGAAGAGGAGATCACATATCACATACCACATACAACATACAACAACATCTACACCTTCGCATGTAAGAATACAAACATTCTTACAACAAGGTACTAGTACTTGTTTTACAATCATTTACATTTACAACATTTCTCATTTCTTGGTTAATTCCAAAACCGGGGTTTGACCTAAGGGAAAACCCCTAATCCCTAACCCCCCAATCATCTTCGCTTTTCTGTGTGTAGGTTGCAGGTACGCGGCTAAAATTGAAGATCTGGAATCCTTATGCAGAGATGAACAGATCCCCCTTCGTTTCGCGGATTTTTCAGAGGACCGTGTGCACGCCGGGCGCCATCATCCCGTCAACTTTTGCTCAAATTTGCAGAACAGCACCGTCCCGATATTTTACTGCTAATTCTAGGTCTGCAGCTTCATATCATATTCCTATCTCTGTTTATAAGTGAATCTTTCCTACTTTCTATGCATTCCTAGCTTAATCATTCTATCCACATTCTTTACAAAAGAGGGTATCCTTGCTATCTTACCCCTTGAAACTCATATAGAATCCAATCTTGCATTGTGTGGGATTGGATCTTGTGGGTTTCAACCCCTCTTTTGAATGTAAAGTCCCTCCTAAGTGAAAACCATCAACCCTAGTGAATCTCCCTTCTCTCTCCTTGGAGTTGGGGAGGGGAGAACGACTAGGGTTTGATTTTTCTTCTTTACAAATGTGTGCTCCCCCTGAGCAGATAATCTCCTCTGATTAGCCATTTTTCTCTGTCCACTACTCCCCCTTTGACATCAATGACAAAGGTTGTAAAAAAATTTCAAATGAGTGCAAAATTTTACCTTGAAGTTTGTAACCGCTTGATTACAACCTAAAATATGTTAGGCAAAACCAAGTTTAAGCTCTATATGAATTTGTTGTTGTGCATCATGGTTTCCTCAGTTCTTTGGATTGTATCGGTGAGATGATGTATATGCTCCTTTAGTGACCTTTCCCCTTGAATCAATGCCTTAGAGATCTCATTCCTCAAAGAGATAAGGTTGTCCAATTTAAGACTGAGTTTGTACTTAAGTTCTCTAGCATTTGCCTTGATCCTTTCTTTTTATTTCTCAAGTTTCTCCAACTTTTCCTCAAATCCTGCTATCTCTTAGTCTATAACTGATATAGGTTTGGATGAACCAATGATATAATCAGCTATATCATCTATTTCCTTTTGTACTCTGCTAATTTTCTTTTTAGTGTCCTATGTCAACAGTTGTGGCTTGCATGTATCCCTATATAGTTCTTTATACTCCAAAATTGTTGTGTTTAGTGCCGATAAAAGTGTGTTAATGTGTTCCATGCACTTCTTTATTGTTTCCTCAAAGAATTTTTCTTTTTCTTTTTCTATCTTCTCTTTGAATGTTTCCTCATTTATTTGATCAACTATTATTACATTTCTAGCAACGAATTTAGACAATATGTCTAACTAACTTAAATAATCCTTTACATGATATAAATTGCATTTTGGTGCAACCATCTTAAGAATAGGTATAGTATCATCAATTGCCTTGTAGGCCAATGCATTACAATTAGTTATCTTCTTAATTGAGTCCAGAAGTACTTCTGTCACATTTGTAGGTCTGAATTAACTTAGTGAAGTACCTAATGTCTGACCAATTGCTTTTAATATATCAGTGCTTGTAGTATTAGTAACCAATTTTCTTGTATCAACCTCCAGTGGATCAGTCTAAGTTTGCATTTCTACTAGCAATGGTTTGGGTTTCTCAGTGATTACCAGTGGTGCTATCTCAATATGTACCTATATATATCTGTCGATTTTGTTACAAGCTAGGGTTGTCGTTGCCCCAAAAGATTGACCTATCAATGCTCGATACAACCAATAGACTTATACAATACACAAGAGGTTGTTAAACCATGTCATGAATCCCCGTGAGGGATGCTAGCCCACTGCCAACAATCCCCCTCACAGCGTCACTCATCGTGGCCTGCATGATTTAAACCTATGACCAAGCTTTGATACCACTTGTTACAAGCTAGGGTTGTTGCACCAAAATATCAACCTATCAATGCTCCATACAACCACTAGACTTATACAATACACAAGAGGCTATTAAACCATGTCACGAATCCCCATGAGGGACGCTGGCCCACTGCCAACAGATTTCTCTGTGTTATCTACTATTGGTATCTCTATCATTGTCTCTGTGGGTTTTTTAGTGCTGGCATCGATACTTCCAGTTGTAGCATCAAAATTAGGATTCATCAAAATAAGATATATCAAATCAAAACATTAAACATGATAGCTCAATCAAAGAAATACTCATTGCAATGAACCTAATCACAATGCACATTCAATGAAGGTATGAAAATGAAGCATTCAAAAGAAAACATTAAGCAAACCAGATCCAAGATTGAATACTCCTTCCATGCGGCTCCATTGTTGTTCTTTCCTCTTCAATAGTTTTGTGGATCTCACCTACAAGTGCCCTCACAATTGAAAGCAAAAAGCTCAAGAGTACTAGAACTAAGATTTGATAGTTTGACAGCAATTCGGATTTCAAGAAGTAATTGAAGGGGTAAGATTCAAGAAGAATTATCCAATTTATAGAGAAATTGGAGAAGTGACAAGATTGGCATGATGCAATTCAAATGGAAATTGCAAATCAATATGTTAATTATGACAAATTATGCAAATTATGCACTTTCCATGCACAATTTTGATTGATTGATTATGACACATTCTATGTCAAAATTGATTGATTATCAATTATGACAATTTCATGACAAATTGACATGCCATTCCCATGGAATTAGGAGATGAAATAGGAGGGAAAGGAAATTAGAAATTTGAAAAATTAGGAAATTGAAATTGATGACCAATTAGGAAATTGGAATTAGAAATTGATGAAAAATAGGATTTAGGAAAATTAGTGAATTAATTAATAATTTTTCATTTATTAATCAATTCACAAAGAGGAATAATTAGCCAATTAAATAAAGATTTAATTGTAATAAGAAGACTTAGGATAAATAAGTAATTTATTTAATCCTAAAGGAAGAAATGGCGAATTAGGTTAAATGACTGAATCATAAAACCCTAGAAGACGAATTAGAAATGCGAAAATGACAATTAGGTCTTGATTAAAGATAATTAATGTCATGATTTGATTTTGATAAATGACCAATACGACAAAATGATTTGATTGATAGATGTGCCAATTGACGAGGAACAATGACAAATTGATCCAAATTGACACAATTGAGACAAATAACGATCGATGACAAATCGGTTGAAAAATGACAAAATTGACAAAATAGATTGCAAGATGACAAGATTAGACATGACCACGATCGATGACAAATCGATCGCAAGATGACAAGATTGAAGGATTGATGATAAATCGACAAGATTGATAAACCGATCGCCAAATGATAAGATTGAAAACAGGACAAAACCCTAATTAGGATTGACGATGTCCAAAATGATAAGATTGATAGGAGGACAAAACCCTAATTAGGATTGACGATGTCCAAAATGATGACAAATGAATACGCACATTGATGCGACAGGGTAAAATCGATCAAAATCATGACTGAATATTGTTGTCGACAAGACCAAATTCAAGGATGAGATGATTGAAGAATATAGAAGAATGACTCGATGTTCGCAAATGATAAAGACCAAGTGCGTGACATAGGAGAAATGTTAATGTGACGCAAAAACCTAAAATGAGGCAATGCGCAAATGTTAAAGTATGACCTCGCAAGCGTTGACCATTTTTGGGTGTCTACACCAGTATTCATTCTATTGTCCAAAGGTTCCATTGAATTCTCTGTTTGCTTTGCTTTCTCTATTTCCAGTAATATCATTCTTCACCTTTGTGCTACCCTTATCCACAACAATGTTCACTTCCTGAGTATCAATATTCATCATGAATAGAATTTCTGATTCAGGGTTAGTGTCCTCATGTGTTGTATCAACATTTTCAGAAGCCGACATGTCATCAATGTTTACCAGTGAAGTAGCCAAGGGTGGTGGTAGGTTGTCAGTTATTTTTATGTTTGGTATTCCACCAACTTTACCTTTTCCTTTGTCTCTTTCCTTCTAATATACCTTGAAAGTTTTCTTGGGTTTGTTCAATTCTTCCTGTTTTTCTTTTTCTACAAAAAAGATATCCCATTTATCTGTTGTTTCCTCTGCAATTTCATTCTCTTCTAGCCATTAGGCTCACATGCCGGTGACCACTTGCAAAAATTGATTTGTTAGCTTCACTAATTAGTTCATCAATCTCTTCTTTAGAGTTAACCGGATGTACAACTAGTAGTTTTTGAATCTTAAGTTTCTTATCTAACTCCATAACTGCAATCCTCTTTGCATCTAACCTTCTATACAATTCATTTGGCAAATCATCTACAACTTCTATTAACACTTTTGTATAAATGTCCAGATGTAGAATTATGTCATTCTCAATACTTTCCTTCTCAGAATCAGTGAATGTATTATACAGTTTGCTCACATTTCCCAAGTTGTCGTCATTAGTGATTTCACTTAAAAAGTTATCCAAAGGTGGTATAACCTATTTTTATTTCTTCTTGGGTGTCAAATTATTTGCCAGTTGTCTTACCACCTGTTGCTTCTTTCTTGTTTTCTTTGGTGAAGGAGAGGGTACCAATGAGGGTTTTCTCTTCCTATCAACTCTCTTGAACTCAACAAGTATTTCACTTTCAGATGATGTACCAACTGGTGAGATATGTGCCTCCGTTTGTAATCCTTCCAATTCACTTTCCTTTATTCCAGTAATGTTCATGATGTTTTCTTTGATTTCCTTTACTTGTTTTGTTGCACTCCTTATGTACTTTTCTCTTTTCTTTCTTTGTTTCAATGTATGTACACCGCTTTCAATTATTTTTGCATTACCAAAGACCTTTTTTGTGGGTTCTCTAGGTACTTCTAATAGGGCTTTACCATAAGTTTCAATAATATTCACATCTACCTAATACCTCATTTCAGTTACCCATACAGTTCTAGGAAGAACTGCTTCCATCCATATTTCATCCTTTTTAATCACAAAACATATTTCTTTTTCATATTTGTCTACTATACTTTGTGGTAGTCTCTCTCTGGTTTTCATTTTTGCTTGGAAGGTTTTGAAATACCTAGTTATATTGTTTTCCTTATCAGTACCCATGCTGGTGAAAGTTTCTTGCAATTGTTTGCCTACTGGAATGTCATATCCAAAATCTTTCTTTCCAATACCAGGAACTTCCTTTGAGAAATACAACATAAGACATACCAAAAGATTGCCAAAACAAAATGTTCCTTTCTTATCACCTTTTATCTTTTTCAGGTTGTCTATTAATTCATCCTTTAGCCACTCACACACATCTATTTTTGCATCATTATTTACCATATCAAGCACTTTTAATGCAAAGACTAGAAACTAAATTGAGTTTGTTTGCATGTGTGGTTTTGTAACCTAAGATCATACTTATGAATCTGACATTTATATCCTTGATGTCATTTACTCTCAAGGATCTACTATCAGATGTTGCTCCTATTAAGGTCATGACTGTGTTGTTAGGTACCTTCTTTGTCTTGTCTGGCCTTCTACTAGTGGAGGGTAAACCTTTCACTGCCCTAATTACTTCCTTGGTGAGTTTGCAAACTGAATCTAGCCAAAGAAATTCTCCATGTACCCTACTAAGGACAATTCTCACTACCTCCTTAGGAAATTCAGGGATGTCCAAGATTTCCATAAAACCTAAGGTCTCAATAATTTGTGCTGTTTGACATTGCCATTTTCATCACAGATAATAGTTCTAAACATCTTCAATACTTCCTCAGAACCTAATTCCTCAATATTGCAGTGAATATAAATTCTAAGGTCTTCAGCATAAGCTACACCTTTAGGAATTTTTGAAAATGCGCCTATGGAATCATCTTGCTTAGCTATTTTGGGAATGATTTTGAAAATGGGCCTAGGACATTTTACAACTTCCACAATAGTAGGGTTTTCAATCAATTCCAGAGCAGAAGAGGAAGCCATTTGAAAAATACCTTAAGCTACTTGATAAAGGTTGAGTGCTTAAAAGAAATCACTTCACTTCTTTGTCTTGAATGCCTTCGCTTAGATTTCGCGCTCTTTGAAAGTTTGAATGCTCAGTGAATCAAAAAAGAGGGAAAACCGATGATCTATAATGTCTTTTCTTTCAACAACTGCATTAAATGCTTGCCGGTTAAGTGAAACTTAACACATTTGCCGGTAGAGAAGAAATCCATCTTCACACCATCAACTGAGGGTAAACTGCATGATATTCAACTTGTTGCAATGCACTCAAAGGGTTAGTTTTTAGTTGGATGAAGAATCTCCTGCCGGTGGAGTAATACTCTATTCTACTAGTGAAGGAATAGTCTCATCAACATTTTGATCTCTCTTTCTAATCCACTATTTTCAAAATTCTTACTTTACCTCATCTACCTTCTCTTTGCCTTTCAAATTGGGTCCTTTATTATTTGCCAGTGAAGTCTTACTTCTACAAAATTTTGCAACATGTCCAATCTTGTTACAAGCATAACAAGTCACATTATTCTTTTGAATAGCCTTTCCATATCCTATGTCAGTTTGTGTTCTACATTGATTAGATAAGTGCCCAAATCTTCAACAAACATAACATCTTACATTCATTCTGTAGTTTTCTGAATTGTGACCAATTTTTTTGCATTTGGAACATTGACCAATGGGTGCATTAATGTTCTGATTGTTTTTAAATCTACATTGATTTTCTCTATGACCATACTTGTTATAGTTAAAGCATTTCCCATTAAATTTGTAAGCATTAGGTTGTCTTACCGGTTTACTATGATCATGATTGTTTGCAGTACTGAAAATTTCACCAACTTCAAATCCAAGTCCATTAGTATCTCCATTAGGTTTTTGAATTTTCAACATATCATCAAGTTCTTCTGAACTTTTCTAGAATCTCTTTATGTTGATTTGTAGTAGCCAACTCATATTCTAGATCTCCCATCTATCTCATAAGTTCAGTTTAATCATGTTGCATGTGAATCAGATCTGTCTTGAACATATCATTTTCATGACTGAGTCTTAGATTTTCATTTCCAACATCATTGAGTCTCCCAGTCAAGTCATCTTCATTCTTCTTCCTGCCTTCAATGTCTTTAGAAAATCTCATAGTCATGTCTTGCATTTCATTCCTCATAGTACTATTTTCTTACCTCAATTTGTTCACAAGATCATTAAGAGTTTCCTTTTCATCATCATCACTTTGCATCTTCTCATGAAGTTCTTTTCTTTTATTTCTAGCAATAGTAAGATTCTCTCGAAGTCCTTGAATGAATTCTTGTGCAGTCCTTAGATCATCTTCAATTTCTCTACGTCATAGTCCACAAGAGCTCCTTCTAATTGTTTTCTTAAGTTCTCCATCTGTACTGGTGTCAGAATCTTCCTCAAGTTGTTAGGCTTTTGAAAATAGAGGACTAGGCTCTGATACCAATTGTTAGGATTAATGATAGTCCCAAAGATACTGAGAGGGGGGGTGAATCAATATCTTATCGGTTAACAAAATATTTGACCTTATTAAGTATTTTTCATTCCAAAATAGTGTACTAGTAAATAAGAGTTAATGTAGTAAATAAGAACAACAAAGACAACATAGAAAACACACCATAACATAAGATGTTTAATGAGGAAATCCGGTGTGGTAAAAAAACCTTGGTGGGATTTGTGACCCACAATATTCACTCACTGGCCAATGAATGGATATTAGTTACAATGAGGGGCCTACACATGCAGGAAGGCCAACTGCCTAGAGCTCACTGCTCAATCTACAAAATAGAATTCTCACTGACTTACAAAATGGATTATGAAAAATCCAATACAATGTTCTACTTCAAATCAGCATTTGCTATGCCAGGTTCAGTACCGGTTTAAGCTCATACTATAACCATAAACCTTATACAAAATCTGCCTTAATATTCCCTCATTCCTTCTATCTATCCTTTTTTTTTTTTAATATTTATATCAAAATGATTTACAAGATCTCATACATATATGAGTCTATTACAATATGTCATGTCGGCTTTACAAAAGATATTTACAATTAAATACAATAAACAAAAGTTTGTTCCTATCGGCTGGGGTGTCGGTATACATTGTTGTCGCTGTCGGTGAAGTGCCTGTTGGTGTCGATGCCTACCAGTGGTTTACCGGATGAATGCCACAAGGTTGCCATCAATGACAACACCTTCAATTCTCATTAGAGTGTATAATGCCAATACTTTAATGACATGATCACCCAGGGATTAAAATGTGAATGAGCCCTTATCAAAAAAGGGCTTATCAAGATATATAATGAACAAAAAGATGGCCCTCGCCCACATTTTAACAGTGATAAACCCAACTTCTGGAATAAAAACAAAAACATTGTCAATGACGGGGTTGTAGATGCGAGAACCATAAAGAGTGCACAACCTGTGGTTTGATTTGTGGGGCAAAATCCCCCTCCTAAAAACAACATGGTTGCTCCTCCACAAAATCAAGGTTGCAATGTGCAAGAGGAACCAAGACAACGACAACAAAATTATAAACCAAAATGTACATACACTCCCTTAGGGGAACCTATTGAAACAGTGTTGTGTCAATTGGTCTCTTCAAATCTGGTTACCAAAGACATCTAACTATGAACCTTAGGTCAAACCTCCATGGTGGAGAGATAGTGAACATTGTGAATTCCACCAAGGGAAAGGGCATAAAACAAGTAACTGCCATAGATTGATCACCTACCTACAATATTGTTATGCGTCGTAGCAAGATCACCATTAAAGAAGCTCCACAAGGCACAACATCCATCTCAAAGTAGTATAACCTTGTGGAACAGTTAGATAAGACACCCACACTTATATCCATATTAGATCTTTTTCTCCTATCCCTGTCTCATAAAACAATCTTGGATCAAACTCTCCAAGAGGCGTCAATCCCTACCAATCTAAATACAAATCAATTTCAAGCTATGGTTGGTAATCTGAGGTCATCAGCATTTCTCACTTTCTCTAAAAGCGACAATACATCCTTCCAACAACCTCATAATGCCTCACTCCATATTGAAGGATTTATCAACCAACATAGGATCAAGTGAGTCTTGATTGAGAATGGAGCAGGCCTAAATATATGTACATTATAGTTGGTCACAACATTGGGATATGTATTTGAATCAGTGGACCTCTGCAAAAAGATAACCATAAAAGCCTATGATGATGCAGAGAGTTCTTCCAAAGGAGCAGTTGTGTTGCTAATCTGAGTGGGCCTAGTGGTGAAACACATCATATGTCAAGTTTGGGACCTTCCTTTGCCATATAATTTTTTGTTAGGAAGACCTTGGATACATGCCATACAAGTCATTCCATCCACCTATCACTAGTGTATCAAGTTTCCTCATAACGGTGTAGAAATTACAATCCTTGGTGATGAAAATCCATTTGCATATTGTAATAATATCAACCATCAATGAGAGATTACCATTCCTAACAACATAGAAGCTATCCCATCCACATCATATGTTAGTCCAACCTCTCTTTCCAAGTCAAACACAACTATACCAAAGCAAGAGAAGCTAAAAATGAAAATGGTAGAGGAAGGTCCTGGGGAATACAATCTAAGCCAACTCTTTTGTGTTGGGCAACTACCCACTTCCCTTAGAACTCATGGTAAGCCTCAAAGGTTACTTCAAACACCACTAGCCAAGCCAACATGCACTTTGGCACCTTTTATCCTTGGAAAGAGTTAAGAAGACGAGACCAGAGATGAGGACTTAGTAGAATGGATCTATAAAGACCATATCACCATGGAAATCCCACAAGCTAAGCTTCCCATAGATCAATATGGAAAAGGCCTTACCATTATGCAAAGAATGGGCTATGATGGTCAGAGTGCTTTGGGACCTTGCAAGCAAGGAAAACATGAGTCGTTGCAGCTTGAATTAAAGCCTAAAGATAACATTGGATTAGGTTTTCAAAAGGAGGCTCTTCCTAAGCTTAGATTCAAAGGGAAACCCAGCAAACCTCTATATCAGCCTAATACTCTAAAGAGGCAACCCTTGTGTAGCGTCCTAAAATTGTGACACTTGCAATTTTGACTGCATTTCGGTCTTCACGATGGCGACGCAACACGCAACCTGAATGGAGACCCCGAAACCTGATTATGACACTGAAAACTGCATTTTTCAAGCACCCTAGCCTGAACCTCCTTGCACCCTGCTGTCCCGGGAGGTGGGACCAGAGCGCCCAGTGCCCTGGTCCTTCAAGACCAGGGCGCCCAGCGCCCTGGTCCCTGGGTCCTATTTTGGGCCCGGTCTCCTTTGGACTTCGGGTCTTTTTGTTTGCAAATTGGAAATTAAACTTTCCTGGTCGGCCTAAGGTCGGGAAAATTAGTCTATCAGCCCTAAATGACAAGTATATAAACTACATTTTCTCTCTCATTTTGGGTAGAGAAAAAGTAAGAAGAAGGACATATGTATACAAGCGTGGAAACTATACTCAAACATTCAAGCATTCAAGCATTCCTTCTAAGTCTCCATTCAAGGCTAAGTGTTGCATTCAAGACAAGGATTCAACCATTGAAGAGGAGATCACATACTACATGCTACAACATACAACATACAACATCTATACCTTCGCACATAAGGATACAAACATCCTTAGAACAAGGTATTAGTACTTGTTTTACATACATTTACATTTACAGCACTTGCTCATTTCTTGGTTAATTCCAAAACTGGGGTTTGACCTAAAGGCAAACCCCTAATCCCTAACCCCCCAATCGTCTTCGCTTTTCTATGTGTAGGTTGCAGGTACACGGCTGAAATTGAAGATCTGGAATCCTTGTGCAGAGACGAACCGATCCCCCTTCGTTTCGCGGATTTTTTGGAGGACCGTGGCGCTCGGGCGCCATCGTCCTGACAACTTTTCCTCAAATTTGCAGGACAGTGCCGTATCGACGTTTTACTGCTAATTCCAGGTCCGCAGCTTCATCCTATATCCCTATCTCAGTTTATAAAGCGAATCTTTGTCACTTTCTATGCATTCCTAGCTTAATTCTTCTATGCACATTCTTTACAAAAGAGGGTAGCCTTGCTGTCATAACCCTTGAAACACATTTAGCATCCAATCTTGCATTGTGTGGGATTGGATCTTGTGGGTTTCAACCCCTCTTTTGAATGTAAAGTCTCTCCCCTAAGTGAAAACCATCAACCCTAGTGAATCTCCCTTCTCTCTCCTTGGAGTTGGAAGAGGGGAGAGCAACTAGGGTTCGATCGCGATTTTCCGCTTTACATTTTGGTGAACCCGACATGAACATCCTTTCTGATTATTCATAGTTAGATCTAAACATTGGATTCCTTGATTGCATTTCCATGTTTGATCTTTTGCAAAATTTTAGAGGTTAATTGCATAAAAACCCTAAATTTTCTTTTTAGTAATTAAGCTTGTGAAATGTCTAAATGTTAATGCTTGTTTCAGATCTGCCCTTCTATTACAAATTATCAATTCATATTTGTGCTTTAATTTTGAAAATTAAGTGGTTAAGTGTCAAAGCCCTAATTTTTGAAACCCTCTTGATTCAACCTTTGTCCAACAATTTCACTGATCAAAACATCTCCAAATCAGCTGTAACTTTGGATTCCGCAATAAAATCACAATATCTTTCATCCCTAAAAATTTGAAAAAAAGTTGCGAGGACCGTGTGCACTCCGAGCACCATCGTCCCCGACATTTTTTTCGAAATTTCGGGAGCGAGATCTTACTGTATTTTCCTGCTAAAATCCAGAATTTTGGCTGATTTTATCAATTTTAACACCTTCAAAATTATAGTCAAAGTTGGTCTTGTGATTGCTTGGATTAAGGCTTCTAAACATTTAAAAATCATCGAAACTGAAATTTTGTGTTAAAATTGTGTTCTTACTGTCCTAAATCTGAAAAGTGTGTTATCATTCATTAAAAATTGTAGTGCTTTATTCAAATTCTTGCAATTTGTGACTTTTGAAATTAAATGCTTAATTACAACAACTTTGATTTCCGCTTTCAAAATTGAATTTTACGTGAAATTGAGTCAATTTTCAAATTTCAAAATTTGCATTGCTTTTGACATTCCCTCTAAAATCATAAAATTCAAAATTTCAATTTCCCTCTCTTTTTCAAAAATTCAAATTTTGCATTTTTCGACAATCTTGGTAGGGTTCAATTTTGAGATTGCAACTTTAATTTGGCCTATCTACAGATCGTAAAATCACTCAATTTTTTCAGATTAGCTTCAAAATCATCATACCTTTCATCCCTGCAAATTTCGAAAAAAGTTGCAAGGACCGTGTTGCACTCCGAGCGCCACGGTCCCGGACATTTTTTTCGAAATTTCGGGAGACTGTCGTGATTGCATTTAACAGCTTAAATCCAGAAGATTGGCTGATTTTACTGAAAATTGCTACCTCTAAATTCAAAATCTTCTCTCTCTTTCTAGTGCATGAGTTTTACAACAATAAGCCCTACTTACACTATTCCCGTTAGACGAAGCCGTAGAATTAAGTCTTTCCGAGGTTTAATTACCGAGGAGATGGAACCTAATTTGAATAGCCTTTTTAATGAGGACATGGGTAATTCCTCTAATCCTCCTAATGATGAAGAAGCTCTCCATGAGGTTTCTGTAGAACAACTTTCAAAATTGGATAACCAATTTGACGATTTTTCACCAATGGATGTCTCATGAGTATCCCGATAGTCAAGCTCTTCCTTTAATTGAGGGTCTAAAACATATGCTTCAAAGCGATAAGAATGGAATTGATATTTTGCGTGGTATTGCACACATTGTGGGTTCGAATGTGATGCCTATGAAGAGTTGTGCTGAAAATTTGGGTTATACACAACCTCCTACTCAAGTCAATCATTCTATTCATTTGATGACTTCTATTGCTAGCGTACCTACCTTTACATCAAACATAATGGCTACTTCTACACAAGACATTCCTCCTATGATCACCAGTCATGGGGGCAATCCTTCCTCTTCAATTAACCCTCTTCCTTCATTCAATCCAATTTCTTCATTCATTCCTTCAATGAGTGTTCCTATTACATCTTCACAAATGAACATGACGCAAGGGGGCAATTCGTTTAACCATTCCATTCCTCCTTGTAGTGTTCCTCCTGTCCAATCATCTCCTATGACTAATTATCATAGAGTCCCACCACCTTACTCTTTACCTTCTTTCAATAACATAACACCTCCATCTCAATCTAACACGTCTAATATGAACTCTTTGACTGAAGCGACCATTAACAATCTTGCACAAACTGTCTCTTCTTTACAGCAACAAATTGCCTCTATGAATCAATCTAAGTTTAGTGTGCCCACATTTGATGTTGCGAGCCCACTTTCTCTTGATATTGTTCGAGCTATCCCTCCTAAACATGTTGAAATCCCGCATTTGGAGCTGTATAATGGTAAAGGTGATCCTCTAACACATGTTAAGACTTTTCAAACAATTTGTACTGATTTTGCTTATGACCAAAGGTTGCTTGCAAAACTGTTCACTAGAACATTAAGAGACAAATCCCTACAATGGTATTGCTCGTTGCCTTCTTATTCTATTACTTCTTTCGAACAACTTGCAAATGCTTTCATTCAACAATTTCAAAACAATATAAGTCCTAAAGTTACTTTGATTGATTTAATGCATTGTAAACAAGGTGTTAAAGAAAAAGTGACTGATTTCATTGGTAGATATAAGCATTTGTATGCTCAAATTTCTTTTCCAGTGCCTGACAATGATATTCAAAGAATCTTTATTTCTAATTTACAAAAATATATTCGAGACAAACTTCTGTTTTCTGAGTTTACTTCTTTCCAACAGTTGTGTGCAACTCTTCACAATTATCAACTGACTGTGAGTCAAATGGAACAATCACATCCTATGGCTCCGAGTGATAAAGGTGATAGCAGTCAACAACCATTTGGGAAGTTTAAACCGAACAAAGATTCCATCAAATTCAATGAAAACATCATCAACAACAATGTGAATGCAGCATCAGGTGTGCCTCCTATTTCTAAATTTTTCAAGAAAGAAAGAAAGTATACTCCTTTGAATGAATCATTGCATAGTATTATGAATAAGTTATTGGAACAAAATGTGCTTACTCTTCCTCCTATAAGACAAATTGATCTTGCAAAGATTACTTCACCTTATTTTGATAACAAAGCCTTTTGTCAATTTCATCGTCAGCCTGGGCATGATAGTGAAAAATGTTTTTCTTTAAAGGGTAAAATTCAAGATTTGATTGATAATAATACTATTTCTGTTTCTGGAGTGAATGATAAAGGCAATACATCTGTAGCTCCTCCTAATCAAAATCTTCAGATTTTCACTGATCCATTACCTTCTCATACCTCTAATGCAATTGAGGCTAATGATTCCTCTCTCTCATCTGATGGTCTTGTGTCTATGACTCCAAATGTGATTAACTTTGTAGAGCAGCAAGAAAACCCTAAAGAACCTTCCATCACATTTGATTCCAGTGAAACCATTAGGGCACCTGATGGTCCTTTATACATAGTTGCAAAAGTCAAGAATACACCTTGCCATGGAGTGCTTATTGATCCTTCGTGCATGGTTAATGTTATTACTGAAGAATTTCTTTTTACTTTGCAATTGAATCAAGTGATATATGACAAAACAGATGTGATTGTGAAATTATTTGATGCATTTTCTTCTCCTGCAATTGGTTCTATTACATTGCCTATTGAGGTCCATAACAAATCCCGTGATGTGAACTTTGCTATTATTCCATCTTCCGAACAATTTCGTGTGAAGCTTGGCTATCCTTGGCTATCTTCCATGAAAGCTATTGCTTCTCCTATTCATAAGTGTTTGAAATTTCCCCATAATGGTGAAGTTGTTACTGTCAATCATAGTCTCTTTAAACCAGCTGAAAGAACTTCTAGCGTTCCTATTGATTAATTTTGGCCTAAACAATTCCAAGCTCTTCCTCTGCGAAGTGATCATCTTTTCAAATCTTATCAAAAGTGGAAAACAGATATGATCCTATCTCTAAGTGAACCTAGAACACCTAAACTTGATATTCCTATCATTCTTGAGAAGGAAGTTCTTCCTTTGAAAGATAAAACTAATGTCTTTCCTCAAGAAGATTCCCAACCTGTTCCCATGGATGTGATTATGTCTATGCCTAATAAACCTTCTAAAAGTAGACCTATACCTCCTCGTCATGATGGACTTGGTCTTCTTCCTAAACCAAGTATTCCTCCCTTATATGGAGCAGTTCCTCCTCCTTCTTTTTATAGAGAGAAGAGACCTTCTTCTTCTCCTATTATCCAGCCTAAGAGACCACAACCTAAACACCCAAGTGATAAGGATGAGAATATTCCTCCTCCTCAATCTTCTCAACTTCGTACTAAGACTAGACGAAATCGTTTTGCACGTGAACGCTGGCGAAAGCGTCGTCTTAGAGCTCAAACTTTGCAATCTCCAAAAACACCTTCAACAAGCATTATTCCATTTTCTCCTCAGCCGATGATTGAGCCGAAATCTCCTAAACATAAGATGCATGATGGTCTTGATCCTGTGCGAGTTAAAGATCCTATTTTTATAAATCTTGATGAAGCTATAGATGAAAATGTTATTCATGATGAAAATGTTACTCCTTTTGCTTCTGATAGTGAATATGAACTTGTTGATATTGATAACCATCTATCTAATCAATTTTCTAAAGCACTTATCCTAGCTCCTAGACAAGAACAACATGGCTTGGAACATGAACATAGCCCTTGTTTGGATCTTGTGATAGCTCCATCTGCTGTGTTGGATGTTCCTCCTCTAGCGTGTTCCCTGCCTTCCCGAAACATTGATCAGCAAGATCGGGGGGTAGATGACGTGCTAGACTAGTTTCATTAGCATAGCAGATTCTCTCCTCCTCTCTTTTGTTACTTCCTCTATATGTTATTCTCATTCCTCTATTTGTTGTCCTTAGTGTTGTCTACTTGAGGATGATGCAAAGCATTGAGATCTCTCGATCTCTCTCATGTTGACTCAAAAGACACATGTGTTCCCTTCTTCTAGGCGACCTTCCTTGATTGGGGAATGAAGAACAATTATGCATACATACATATGATATATATACATGAATTATCATACAGCATACTGACCCCGAGGAAAGCGAAGTCACCTTGTGCTTTGTGTTTTGTGTCTATTATCCTTGGGCTTATCTCACACTTGGGGGCTAAATCCTTGCGATAACGTGCTCCTTTCTCATTTCTTATATGTATCACTACCTTAAAGCAATCACCCCCGGTGAGGCGTGTGCGATCGCTTTAACGTAGGGGGGCATACACCCTGTCTATCTCTTCAGGATACTTGAAAATTTCTTGGCAAATTTAACCTTGCCTTGAAAATTTTTGATATCTTTCTTGCATGACTCATAGTGAGGGAACCTTACTACTGACAGTCATGGTTCTCCCTCATGATCTTCCCTTTTACTTTGTCAATCGAAGTTGTAAGATCCTTAGTCCACTGGGGGCTTGGTGTGTCTTGCCTCCTTGACGTGGTGAAAGTCTTTCAATATTGTTTCCTTGTACTTTGCCAGAAGTATGAGCATACATACTCCCGCTAAAGTGGGGGCTAAATGTAGCGTCCTAAAATTGTGACACTTGCAATTTCGACTGCATTTCGGTCTTCACGATGGTGACGCAACACGCAACCTGAATGGAGACCCCGAAACCTGATTATGACACTGAAAACTGCATTTTTCAAGCACCCTGGCCTGAACCTCCTTGCACCCTACTGTCCCGGGAGGTGGGACCAGAGTGCCCAGTGCCCTGGTCCTTCAGGACCAGGGCGCCCAGCGCCCTGGTCCCCCAGGACCATGGCGTCTAGCGCCCTGGTCCCTGGGTCCTATTTTGGGCCCGGTCTCCTTTGGACTTCGGGTCTTTTTGTTTGCAAATTGGAAATTAAACTTTCCTGGTCGGCCTAAGGTCAGGAAAATCAGTCTATCAGCCCTAAATGACAAGTATATAAACTACATTTTCTCTCTCATTTTGGGTAGAGAAAAAGTAAGAAGAAGGACATATGTATACAAGCATGGAAACTATACTCAAACATTCAAGCATTCAAGCATTCAAGCATTCAAGCATTCCTTCTAAGTCTCCATTCAAGGCTAAGTGTTGCATTCAAGACAAGGATTCAACCATTGAAGAGGAGGTCACATACTACATGCTACAACATACAACATACAACATCTATACCTTCGCACATAAGGATACAAACATCCTTAGAACAAGGTATTAGTACTTGTTTTACATACATTTACATTTACAGCACTTGCTCATTTCTTGGTTAATTCCAAAACCGGGGTTTGACCTAAAGGAAAACCCCTAATCCCTAACCCCCCAATCGTCTTCACTTTTCTGTGTGTAGGTTGCAGGTACGCGGTTGAAATTGAAGATCTGGAATCCTTGTGCAGAGATGAACCGATCCCCCTTCGTTTCGCGGATTTTTCGGAGGACCGTGGTGCTCGGGCACCATCGTCCCAACAAGTTTTGCTCAAATTTGCAGGACAGCGCCATATCGACATTTTACTACTAATTCCAGGTCCGCTGCTTCATCCTATATCCCTATCTCAGTTTATAAAGCGAATCTTTGTCACTTTCTATGCATTCCTAGCTTAATTCTTCTATGCACATTCTTTACAAAAGAGGGTAGCCTTGCTGTCATAACCCTTGAAACACATTTATCATCCAATCTTGCATTGTGTGGGATTGGATCTTGTGGGTTTCAACCCCTCTTTTGAATGTAAAGTCTCTCCCCTAAGTGAAAACCATCAACCCTAGTGAATCTCCCTTCTCTCTCCTCGGAGTTGGAAGAGGGGAGAGCAACTAGGGTTCGATCGTGATTTTCCGCTTTACACCTTGATTATATCATCAATACCAAGAACTGCACCAACTACCCCAATGAGGCTGAGAATCCCATCAATACAATCTATGGCACCAATCATACCACCAATCAAACCAACAACCCCATTAGCAACAACAACCGCATCAACAACACCATTATCAGTATCAGAACCCCCAGCAGTATCGAAAACACTGATAATTCCATCAGAAACAACAGATTCAACAAAAATGATACTCCCAGTATCAGATTTAATGATACCAATAATCCTCCCCACAACACCAACCATTCCATCTCCAAAGGTACATCATCTGATTTCACCTGCAGTGTTCAACTCAAAACATATCCCAGTTTGGTATAGTAATTGGATACTAGAAAGTGACTCTAAGAACAACTCACATGAGTGGGAATTTGATTTTGTATATCTCATACTTTAGATGAGGAAGATGCATCTCCCCCTCCACCTCGCAAAGAAATTCTTGTTTATAGAGAAGCATAGATTAAAACCTCTTGGGTTCCTGAACTAGAAACACCTTCCACAGACTCTACGTCACATCCTACACCTGATTCTAACAAGGAGAGTAACATCAACGACCTTCACCATAATGTCTTAACCCCCATTGACACATCTTATGAACTTAACCTAATCATTGAGGTAATGCTCATTATCCATCCTGAACTCATCAAATGGAACCAACCAAATCCCCCATGCTTTGACCAATTCCAAAATGATGAGGCGATCATTGACATTTGGAACTACGGGATAACATACCAAGTGGGGATCACAAAGCTGGATTCATCATCAAACTTAATAGCATAGCATACTCTGGGGCAGATTCCAAACCTTTTAGCTGCAAAAATATCACAATAAAACATGGATCTTCCAGTAAAAACCACACTGTGGCACTATTTGATCCCAAAAAAGTAAAAAGAATGAGCATATCCAATGGTGAAAACGTCTCTGAGACACCTATAGTTGAAAGGGTTGACATCCTCCCCTCTAGTACAAATCAAGAATGATCAACGATCCTCATTGAGGAAACAAAAGAATTCAATGTGGGGACCCCTGAGAATCCTCACCAAATACATCTAGCATCTCTTTTAACTCCAGAGGAACAACCTAAGTTTGTAGAATTTTTATAGAAGCGTTAGATCAACTTTGCATGGTCATATGCAGACATGTCTGGTCTAGATCCTGATTTGGTCATGCATCCCCTCACTGTGGCAGAAGGAGCTAAACCAGTAAAATAGAAGCTTCGCAAGATGCACCCCTAGATTGTGGTAGACCAATTGATTATGTAGATTGGATCTCCAACATTGTACCTGTTAGCAAACCAAATGGGAGCATCCATATCTATACTGACTTCAGAGATCTAAACAAGGTATGTCCTAAAGATGACTTCCCCCTACCAAACATCGACATGATCATGGACCTAACAGCAGGACATTCCATGCTTTCTCTTATGGATGGCTTTTCAGGGTACAACCAAATAAAGATCGCACCAAAAGATCAACATAAGACTGCCTTCACATGTCCATGGGGAACATATTGTTGGAATGTAATGCCTTTTGGTCTAAAGAATGCAAGGGTGACCTATCAAAGAGATATGACCACCATCTTTCATGATATGATGCATACCATAATGGAGGATTATGTTGATGACTTATTGGCAAAATCATTAACAAGAGAAGGTCATCTGGAAATATTAGATAAAATCTTTGATAGACTAGAACAATATCATGTTCAACTCAAACCAAAGAAATGTGTCTTTGGAGTAACCTCAGGGAAGCTTCTAAGATAAATTGTCTCAAGAAAAGGCATTGAGGCTGACCCAGAAAAGGTCAAAGAAATCATGGACATGCCACCTCCAAGGAACATCAGTCAGCTAAGGACATTAGAAGGGTGACTAAAATTCATCTGAAGATTCATTGCACAACTAGCAGATAAGTGTCATCCCTTTACACACCTATTACACAAAAACATCCACTTTCAATCATGGGATGCCAAATGCCAACAAGCATTCCAGATGCTTAAGGACTATCTCATGAATACACCATTGTTGATTAGACCAGATCCAAGTAGACCTCTATTGCTCTATATTTTAGAAACAAATATGGCATTGGGAGTGCTACTGGCTCAACACAATGTAAAAGGGAAAGAGTGTGTTGTTTACTACATCTCTTGCACACTGGTCGGCTATAAACTCAATTAAACACCTATTGAGCAAGCTTGCCTAGCAGTAATCTTTGCAACCACTAAACTAAGGCACTACCTATTAACACATAAAGTACAACTCATTGCCAAGATCGATCCACTAAAGTACTTACTCAACAAAGAAGCATTGACAGGTCGCTTGGCCAAATGGGTGATGATTCTAAGTGAATTTGACATTGAGTATGTGGACCGCAAGGCTATTAAGGCCAAGTTATTGCAGATCAGTTGGATGATGCACCCCTCACAAGTGATCATCCTCTTGTTTCCAATTTTCTAGATGAAGAGATCTTCATGATTACAGTATCACAACCATGGAAACTATACTTTGATGGTTCATATACTAGGCATGGCTCAGGGGCAGGCATTTTGTTTATAAAACCTCAAGGTGACAGCATCCTAAAGTCTTACAGGTTAACTTTTCCATGTACAAACAACATAGCAGAATATGAGGCCCTGATCATTGGACTCAGACTAGCCATACAATGGAAACTAAAAGAGCTACAGATGTATGGCAACTCCCAACTAGTCATCCGACAAGTCACAGATGAATATCAGACCAAGGATGATAAACTCATGTCGTACAAGAAAATGGTGGATATTTTAAAAGCATCATTTATGACTATCACCTTTGAGTAGATACCCAGAGATCATAATCAAGCTGCTGATACCATGGCTACCATTGCATCTCTCCTAGATCTTCCACAAAATTCAACACGCTACGAGTTCTTGGTAGAACAGCTTTGGATTCTCGCTTATGATATCCTAGAATCCAAGATGATATGTCGCCTTATCGGTTCTGAATCCCCATGGTACAGTGAGTTCTACACCTACCTACATGATCACATACTTCCTCCTAACCAATCAAATAACCAATGCAAAACCTTCATTCACCAAACCGCTCGATACACCATCATTGCTGAAACCCTATACCGATGCAGTCTTGATGGTACTCTCCTTTGATGTTTGGAATAGGATGAGACAACAAAGGCTTTGGAAGAGGTGCATGAAGGAATTTGTGGGACTCACTCAAGTGGTCCTTCCTTAGCAAAGAATATCATGCGCACTGGATACTATTGGCCATCCATGGAAAAAGACTCCTACTATTTTTTCAGAAAATGCAAGAAATGCCAAGTTCACAGAGACTTGATACATGCACCAACACAAGAATTGCAACCAATAACAACATCATGGCCCTTTTGCCAGTAGGGACTTGACCTTGTTGGTAAAATTAATCCATCTTCATCCAATGACCACAAATTCATTATTACCATCATCGAATACTTCACAAGGTGGATCAAAGTTGTTTCACTTACCCAAGTCACCGACAAGTAGATCACCTCATTCATCCTTAATTACATCATCTGTCGGTATGGTATACCCATGTCCATCATCACAAATAATAGACTTCCTTTCAAAAATCAAGATGTCTGTGAGCTCTGTGAGAAGTTTCACATCCAACATCACTTTTCTACTCCCTATTACCCACAAGGCAATGGTCAGGGCAAAGCATCGAACAAGAACATATTGAGAATCCTTAAGAAGATTGTCAATGATGTCGGTCATGATTGGCATGTTCAATTAAATCCAGCACTATGTGCATATCAAACTAGCATTTGAACCCCTACAGGCACAACTCCCTACTCATCGGTCTATGGCACAAAAATCATCCTTCCTATTGAGGTCGAGATACCATCTCTACATGTTTCCTTGCATAATCTGATAGATGATGAAGCATACCGAGTCTCTTATCTTCAAGACTTGGAACTACTTGATGAAAAGCGACAAGATGCATACAACCACCTCAAAGCCTATCAACAGCGCATGAGAAGAAGCTATAATCACCCAGTTAGACCTCGTACATTTGAGGTAGGTGATCTTGTTCGTAGAGAGAATCCTCATAATCAACCAAATAGAGAACATTAGGGAAAGTTTGAATCAAACCGGCTGGGTCCATATGTTATCACTATTGTATTTGGGTTCGGGGCATATCAGTTGGCTACTTCAGAAGGAGAACCAGTAGCAGATCTGATCAACAACATGCACCTCAAATTATTTCATACATAAGTTGTATAGAGCATCAGGGTCCAATACATATCAGAAAGAACACCAAAAACATTCAAATAAATGTCCTGAAGAAAATACAAAAAAATCAAAATAGTAAAAGAAAAATCATGCATCCAAATGGTGAACAACCACTCCGGTGGCACCTTGGGTAAGTACGATGGTGAAAAACTGGTAAACAGGAACCACTCGTAAAGGATATGGCTCCATTGTCTTTCAGACTTGTTGGGATCACTTTCAATGCATCCATTCATCCATCAATCAAACCATGGCTTGTTATTGATCTGCAATCAGGGTTAGTACTTCATGCATCCTACATCCTGCTTTTCATAGGAATATCTAAATTGGGGGAAAGGCTCTTAACCTATTGATGGAAGTGGATTCTACATTACATGTGATCCATTGAGTTCTTCATTCAAAACTGTCTCACAAAATCCAAAAACATTCAAAAACACTCATAAAATCCAAAAATATCATAAAACATCAAAAATCAACCAAAAACATGGCAATGCATAATATCCTTTGTACATACACAATGAAACAAACATCAAACAAACATTTTGAGATACTCAAACAATGATCACTTTTCAAATCCACCAAACGATCAATATTGACACACAACTGTCTACAAGGATGCATCCTTCCTTACCAAAACAAAGACATGATAACATTTTCTTTGACAAGAAAATTTTGTTTAAGCTATCAAGTACTTGGTCAGTTTGATAAGTTATTTATTCATTTATATCAGGTTCCTATGCTACTCCAGGATATCCACAAGTGATTAGAGTAGCCAAGATGGCTCCTAAGTATCATTTGTTTTATTGTCTGCGAATTGTTCCAATGAAGTTTTGGGGCATGTACTAATGGTGTCTACATGGGAAGTTCACTAAGCTACATGATCATATGCAAAAAATCTAGTCATGGATCACTATGGCTTACTGACTAAAGCGTATACCTCAACCGTCTACACATGAACTAGAATGGAGGGTCCATCATGTTTTATCTATACTGCTTGCTTACAGGTACAATGCTCCAAACTTGGTTCCTACTACCTCGTCCAAGATTGATACTACCATGCTCAATGATGAAAAATAAAGCACTATGGATCGTCATTTCATCTCATCTATTTATATTGCATTTTGTTGCATATCACCCATCCATTTGATCATTCATTATTCATATTTATGGTTTTGTATGCAAGTGTGAACAAATTAAAATATGAAAAGTTATTTAATATGAATTGGTCTTGGATACAATCATGGCAAAGTTCTCTGATACATCATCAGTACATCATGCAATTTCTCACCAACTTGCATTCATCTATCATAAATGCGTGGCATTATCATTCCATTATATTTAGTTACATTTAAATGCATCTAGTTCATTATCATTTACTTGCATGTAGGTTCATTACATCCATTTTAGATATTCATTTAAGTCCATCTAATATCATTTAGTTGCATTCATTATCTTTTACTTACATTATCATCATTGCATCATTTCATCGTTGCAATAAAGGCATTTAGATTCATTTGGATAAATTTCTAATCATTTCATTTACTTCCATTATTAGACATTAATGTACATTCATTTAGTCACCTAGGTATAATTAGTTGCATCTTAAATCATTAAATATTATTCATCATCATTTAAGTTTGTTTAAAGTACATTCATTTAGATTCATTTAGTTGCATTTATTGATCTATTAGTCAAAGTACATTCATCTATCCATCCAGTGTATTCTTATACTCATTCATTTCTATCTCATCTTAAAAGTTTCATCTGGATTCATTAAGATGCATCTATTTTCCTTTTAATTGCATTAAGGTGCAATTACTCATTTTTCCATTAAATAGATTTCTTTTATTATCTTTCATTTAAAATCATGATCATGTGTTTAGATTCATTTTCACATTCCCGATCGTTTCCATCATTTAGTTGCTTACTTACATACATGTTAGGAATAATTTAGCACATGCATTCATTACTTGTAACAAGCACATTATAATCATTATTTGCATTCATCTAGAAACATACATTCCATATGCATTAACATTTGTTCATCCATTTATAAAACATTCATCTCGAAACATACACAAATACATTCATCTAGATTCATATTAAAACACGTGCATCATTTACTCATATCATCAGATCATCATTATTATTTATTATCTTAACATACATCATTATCATTACATCATATGCATAGAAAAATACGAAATCATCCATAAAATATGCACATGTCACCTACATACACATATTTGCATTATCCATCTGGTAACCTGCATACACATGTCAGCAACTCATCCATAAAACATGCATATAGAAATCATCTCATCAACATATACATCTAGAAAGTAAAAAAATCTCATGCATATAAATCATAAATCATAATCATCATCCTGCATAAACCCATACATATCATCAACATGCATATCATCACAAAATATGGGATCTCCTCATATATCTATTGGTATTTTGGTATGGTTTTGTCATTGATGTCAACACCTACTAAACACTTAGGAACTCTGGCACTTTGGAGAATCAGCAACATTCACCAGCAAGCAAGTGACTCATGCATAGTCACCAGTATCTGGTACACCGGCAAGATATAATGATCACCGACACTTGGAATGATATGGAAAACACATGGTTATGTTGAAGACATCGTTTGGACATCTTGTCCTGGAGTTTTGTTCATTGGTATATTCATAGTTGCATATTTGTTGTTACCGACAAATAGGTCTAGGGTTACACCGGAAGGTTTATCTTTTCTAGATCAACATGGCACGCTATGGAGATGATTAATTATTGTTGTAAATGCATTAAGCCGACATGTTCAATTAGTTATTACATAAGATATTATATTGTTTGTAAAATGTTTTATTGTAATATCTTATAGAGCCGACCTACTAAAATTGGTCTTAGGTTATGGTATAAATGTAAGATCTTATTTGTAAGATCAAGTGTGGAATGCGTAAAAGGATTGTGTCAAGGTATATGCGAGATTAAGCAGAGCTATACACACAAACATCATTTGAAGGTGAAGCTAGATTTTTGTGAAAGCATATCAGAATTACACCGGTACTAAATCCAGCATATGAAGATGCTATTTTGTGCAGCACATTCTTATTGGATTTAACCATCCAACTTTAGTCAGTGTGACTCCCATTTTGTGATTGAGCAGTGAGCTCTAGGTGGTTGGCCTTTCTACATGTGCAGACCCCATTTATGTACACTTACTATCTATAGTAGTATCATCTGATTGTGGGTAAGGTTTCCCGCCATGGTTTTTCCCCTTACAGGGTTTCCATGTAAAAATATTGGTGTTATGTGTTGTGGATGACTTTGTGTTTATGTTTCATGCACTAATCCTTACCGGTATAGCAATTAACTATTAAAACTGTCTACCGGCATATTAACTGGTTTACCAGTATTAAGCATTAAGTTGGTTAAGTTGTTTTTGGTTTGAATTTATTTGACAACTGATCCACCCCCCCCCCCCCCCCTCTTAGTTGTCTTTGGGACCTAACAATTGGTATCAGAGCTTAGTCCTCTTTTGTGGAAGTTTAACAGCTTGAGGAGATCTAATGTCTACTAACTATTTTAGGAAGGATAATCCTAAACTTGATGGAACCAACTATGGCATATGGAAGATTAAAATGGAGACACATCTAAATTGCATTGGAAAAGACATCTGGGATGTTACAAAGAATGGTTATACTACCATTGTACAAGGCCAGCCTAGTCCACCTAACTTGACAAAAGATGAGGAAAATGATTGCAAAGCAAGAGAAGCACTTTTGAGTGAATTATCAGATCAACAAATTATGGGACTATCAGATAGGTCTACTACTAAAGCTATTTGGGATCATTTGGAAACATTGAATGAAGGAGAATCCACAATCAAAATTGCAAAACTTGAAAGCTTCTGAGTCAGGTATGAACATCTGAAAATGGAAGAAGATGAAAGGATTTCTGCTTTTATGGAAAGAGTAAATGAAATTGTTTTGGGTATTAAATGTTGTGGAGGAGCCTTAAGTGAGGATGAAATTGTTTCAAAAGTTATAAGAGGATTGCCACCATCATATAAAATGAAAGTCACTACTATAAATGAGTTAAGAACAATGCCTAATACATCAGTTACTAGAGATACATTAATTGGGAAACTTTCAACTTTTGAAATTGAAGAATTTGGTCGTGTTGCTACTATAAAGACAGATTTGGCCTTTAAAGCATCAACATCATCTACTCCATCATTTGACAAATCTGATTGGAAAGCCTTTTATGCAAGAGAACTTGAAGAAAGCAGGAAAGAAAATGAAGAACTTGAAGAACTCGAAGCACTATTTGCAAGGAAAATGCCTAAAGGTCTAGTTGGAAGTAAGTATGAAGGTAAAGCACCCTTTAAATGTTTTAACTGCAATAAGATTGGTCATATGTCTTCAAGATGCCCTAATAGAAATGCTAGACTAAGAGAAGAAGCTAGAAGAACATACAGGCCGAATCCTGAATATCAGAGATACATATTTAAGAAGAATAAAGACAAATCTTGTTACATTGTTGATGAAGGTGTGACTGATGATTCTGATGAGGATCTAGTAGACAATGGATGGGTTTTTGTTGCTATAATAGAAGATCAACCGACACCTACTACTCAATCGGTAGTACAAGCCCTGACAACTAAAGTTGAAGTAAAGGAATAATGGATCATTGATTTAGGATGCTCACATCATATGACAGGAGACAAAGGTAAATTCTTGAACTTTCAAGAATATAATGGAGGCTTAGTGAGATTTGGAGATGACAAAGCTTGTTCAATAAAAGGTAAGGGTACAATATCTCTTGATGGTAAGCATAACACTAACAATGTTTACTATGTTGAAGGATTAAAGCATAATCTTTTGAGTGTTGGTCAATTAGTTGAGAAAGGATTTCAGTTACAGTGAAAAGACATGCTTGATTGCACATATAGATGAAAATTGGTTATGGCATAAGAGACTCTATCATGTAAACTTTGATTGCATGGTAAAGATCAGTACTACTAAGGCAGTTAGAGATTTACCTAAAATTGTCAAACCTCAGAATACAGTATGTAAGGAATGTCAATTTAGAAAATAGGTTAGAGCTAGTTTCAAAAGTATTCCAGAAAAATCAAATAATGCTCTTGATTTGATTCACACTGATTTATGTGGTCCAGATAGAACTAAAAGTTTACAAGGTGATAGATATTTCATGCTAATTATTGATGACTATTCTAGAATGTGTTGGGTTACCTTTCTTAGAGAAAAATCAGAAGCACTTGGAAAGTTCAAACTATTCAAAGCAATGGTAGAAAATGAAACCGGTAAGAAAATCAAATGTTTAAGATCAAATCAAGGAGGTGAATTTACATCTAAGGAATTTAATACATTCTGTGAATTGAATAGAATCAGAAGACAGCTATCAGCACCTCGGACACCACAGCAAGAAGTATGTTATCAGAAGCAAACCTACCACATGTATATTGGAGAGAAGCAGTCCATACAGTGGTCTATACATTCAACAAAGTTCACATCAAAGGTGAAACCAGTAAGATCCCTCATGAACTATGGTTTGGTAATACTCCTACTCTTAAGTATTTCAGAATTTTTGGAAGTAAATGTTATATCAGAAGAGATGAAGGAATATTTCTTGGTTATTCATCTAAGAGCAAGGCATATAGATGTTTTAACAAAATATTGAAGAAAATTGTTGAAAGTACAAATGTAAAGATTGATGAAAAATTCAGAGGAACTTCAATGTATATAGACTCTAAACCGGCAACATAAATTTTGATAAATGAACCTACATTAAATCCATCAGTACAGAATGAAGATCCAGTTATGCCAGTATCATCTGAGGATTCCACAGCAATTGAGGAACAACAACAAACAAAGTCACCCTGGTATGTAAGACCGAATCATTCTGAAGATTAGATAATTGGAAACAAGTTTAAAGGAGTTATGACAAGAGGAAGATTGGCAAATGAAGAGGTATGTCTTATTTCTCAAATTGAACCATCATCTGTTAATGAGGCATTTCAAGATAAATTTTAGATTAAAGCTCTGGAAGAAGAATTAGAACAAATTGAGAAAAACAACACTTGGACATTAGTTCCCCAGCCTAAAGATAAAAATGTAATTGGAACCAAATGGGTATTTAGAAACAAACTTAATGAAGATGGTAAGGTTGCCAAAAATAAAGAAAGACTAGTGTGTAAGGGATATTCTTAGAAGGAAGGAGTTGGTTACAATGAAACCTTTGCACCGGTAGCTAGAATTGAGGCGGTCAGATTATTTTTGGCTTTTGCAGCAAACAAGAACTACAAAGTTTATCAAATGGATATTAAATGTGCATTTTTGAATGGAGATATTGAAGAGGAAGTATACATTGAACAACCTAATGGGTTTTATTTGACAGATGACAATGATATGGTTTGCAGGTTAAGGAAAGCTCTATATGGATTAAAGCAAGCTCCAAGAGCTTGGCATGCAAGATTGGATAAGTATCTTTTGAAGATTGGCTTTACTAAAGGAAATGCAAACAACAATTTATATTATAAAATAACTAATGATGACATCTTGATTATAGAAGTATTTGTTGATGATGTAATCTTTGAGGAGAAGATGGATTATGTAAGGAATTTTCTATTAAAATGCAGCAAGAATTTGAAATGTCTATGATAGGAGAAATAAAATTCTTTTTACGATTGCAGATTTCATAGACTGATAAAGGTATATTCTTGAGTTAATCCAAGTACTTAAAAGAGTTACTAAAGAAATTTGGGATGGAGAACTCTAAACCAGTAAGCACACCTATGACAACAAATGACAAATTATCACAAAGGGATGAATCTACACCTGTTAATCCAACTAGATACAAATCTATGATAGGAGGTTTACTGTATTTGACACAAACCAGACCTAATATTATGAATGTAGTATGTATTGTTTCAAGATTTCAAAGTAATCCTAGAGAAAATCATGAATCAGTAGTAAAAAGGATTTTTCGGTACTTACAAAGCACTATAAATCTTGGATTATGGTACCCCAGAGATGAAAATTTTGAATTATGTGCATACACAGATGCAAATTGGGCAAGAGATGTGGATGATAGGAAAAGCACCACCGGCCAAGCATTCTTTCTTAGAAATAGATTAGTTTCTTGGTTGAGTAAGAAACAAAGTTGTACATCTTTATCAACAACAGAATCAGAATATGTTGCAGCAGTAACTAACTGTACATAGGTACTATGGCTTAAGCAAATGTTGAAAGACATAAAGGTAAAATGCAAGGAACCTATTACTATCTATTGTGATAACACTGCAGCAATTGATATATCTAAGAATTTTGTATTACATTCTAAAACCAAACATGTTTCTATCAAACTGAATTTTCTACGGGAAAATGTTGAAGCAAAGGAGATAAAACTAGTTTATGTGAATACTAAAGAATAGATTGCAGATATTTTCACTAAACCTTTGCCTAAGGAGACTTTTGAATATCTCAGAGATCAGCTTGGAGTCATACCACCACCAGTAGAGACTTAGACAGTTGATGATTGTCATCAACCGACATAATTAATAGAGAAATCTTTTATTCTAGTCTATTGATGGGAAGCTACTTCTCAGGGGGAGTAGTTGGTATATTGAATTGATTGGTATTTTGTATATGAACTTGGTTTTATTGTAACTTTGGCATTTGATGTCAAAGGGGGAGAGATTGGTATGGAAAAAATTTGAAAAACACAAGGAAAACACATGTTTCTCCCAAGAGGAAAGATTGTTGTTTAGGAGAGATTATTACTCTCTGTATTTGAATTTTGATTTTTGGTTATGATCTTTTTGGAGATTGTTGGTTTTTGGTATTTGGCATTTATGTTTTGGCACTTTGATGGTTTTTCCATCTTGTGTTGCCATCAATGCCAAAGGGGGAAATTGTTGGTATTTGTGTATGGTTTTGTCATTGATGTCAACACCTACTAAACACTTAGCAACTCTGGCACTTTGGAGAATCAACAACATTCATTGGCAAGCAAGTGACTCATGCACAGTCACCGGTGTCTGGTACACCGACAAGATATAACAATCACTGGCACTTAGAATGATATGGAAAACACATGGTTATGTCAAAGACATCATTTGGACATCTTGTCCTGGAGTTTTGTTCATTGGTATATTCATAGTTGCATATTTGCTGTTATCGGCAAATAGGTCTAGGGTTACACCGGCAGGTTTATCTTTTCCAGATCAACATGGCAAACTATGGAGATGATTAATTATTGTTCTAAATGCATTAAGCTGACATGTTCAATCGATTATTGAATCAGATATTATATTGTTTGTAAAATGTTTTATTGTAATATCTTGTAGAGCCAACCTACTAAAATTGGTCTTAGGTTATGGTATAAATGTAAGATCTTATTTGTAAGATCAAGTGTGGAATGCGAAAAAGGATTGTGTGAAGGTATATGTGAGATTAAGCAGAGCTATACACATAGACATCATTTGAAGGTGAAGCTAGGTTTTTGTGAAAGCATATTAGCATTACACCAGTACTGAATCCAACATATGAAGATGCTATTTTGTGCAGTACATTCTTATTGGATTTAACCATCCAACTGTAGTCAGTGTGACTCCCATTTTGTGATTGAGCAGTGAGCTCTAGGCGGTTGGCCTTTTTGCATGTGCAGACCCCATTTATCTACACTTACTATCTGCAGTAGTATCATCTGATTGTGGGTAAGGTTTCCCACCATGGTTTTTCCCCTTACAGGGTTTCCACATACAAATATTGGTGTTATATGTTGTGGATGACTTTGTGTTTATGTTTCATGCACTAATCCTTACCAGTATAGCAATTAACTATTAAAACTGTCTACCGACATATTAACTGGTTTACCAGTATTAAGCATTAAGTTGGTTAAGTTGTTTTTGGTTTGAATTTATTTGACAACTGATTCACCCCCCCTTCTCAGTTGTCTCTGGGACCTAACAATATCACATCATATATCATCTCACAAAAACATGCATGTATCAACATATAGTGTTGTCAAAAATACCTGTTACCAAGAGCCATCCAAGTCATAGTCCAAAATGACAATGTAATAAAACACATAAAAGCTCTCTCAAATAACACTCTAGCCAGATGCTGCACCACCACTACCACCTGCTCCACCACTACCTCCTGCACCACCTACACTATCTAATGAATAATGATGAACTACTAAGGTCCTAACCCGTACTAAGAGGGGGAGGTGAATCAGTACACACAAAAATTGCTTCAACACTTTGACAAATCAAAACACAGTTGACCGATTGTCTACACCACTAAACTTAACCATAGAAATACTGATTAAACAAAAGTGCTTCAGACATCATACAATAGATATCAAATCTTGATGACTACTTCACCGATATAATAATGCATGAGTTGTATGAATAATACCATAACCATTTAACACTACATGCATATCTAACTTAATCTGACTCACACAATCATCACATGAAAAAATCACAACCCATAACACATAGATTTTTCACATGGAAACCCAAATGAGAAAAACCATGGTGGGGATGAATACCCACAAGCTTGTTTGTGAACTCTTTTGAAGTCCGCTCTATTAGGAGCCTAGTCTAGTTAAAGACTTTACAATAAAGGTTCTGTTAGGAACCGATCCTACTAGAGATCACCCGGTTAAGGGCTGGCTATATACCCTGTTAAAGGTTGAAACCCCGTTAAAGGTTACCTCGCTAGAGGATTTAAATAACCCAATGAACTTGAGCCACCTGGTTAGAGGATTTACAACAAAGTCTGTTAAAGCTACCTGGTCAAGGGATTTACCTTCTGTTGAAATGGTTAGAAGACAACAGGTAAAACACTCTGATCTGATAACAACACTTCTTGCTAAGGTAGATCATTGTCAGTTCCTCTCTTCTGTAATCACACTCTGTAGATTCCTCACTCTAGTTTGGCTAGTATCAAAACATGCGGACACGCACACAAATTTTGCCAGCTTCTCCAATAACAAAACTTATCGACCTTATAGACAACAATTAGGTCAGTAACATAAACCCTAAACCCTAAACATTTTAGGTTTACAATTACAAGCGGTCCAATCCTGACCGTCAAATATATTACATAGAATGAAATGATCTAAAACAGATCTCAATTCATTCTGCATCGTCTAATCTTCACCGCATCTGGAAAATAGTAACCCATAACATGCTTTTCTCATTCATCTAAGAAAAACATCCATTCCTGAGGTAGACATTCAATGCATTCGATCTTCATGTGCAAGATCCTCGAAGAAATCCTTCACATGCACATAGTTGACATGGCATCTTGATCCTTATCCTTATTCTTAACTAACTCATCACAAAACATCATCGGTTACACCACACAAGCCAAACTAAAAACCTTGGAGCTGAACTAAGACTACCAACAAGTAGTCACACTTAGTGAACCCTGACACCGGTCCACTCCATCCCAGTTGACCATAACTACTTCCAATATTTATACCGGTGCATACCAGTTCACTTGCTTTAGCACTTATTTGACATCAATGACAACATACATTGTCACCGCTTCATCATATGCCAACAATCTCCCCCTTTGGCATTGATGAAAATACTCAGTGTATTAGTGCTCAGTATCTGCACCATTCTGAATAGCATATATCGATTGACATATAATGATTCAACTTGAATGATCACCACCACTACTTGGACTGTTCAGTGTGCACTTTTCTCAATCACTTCTCGCACTTATATCTTCTCCCCCTTTGACAAGAATGCCAAAGTGGAGGCACAAGCATCAAATCTCCACTATGTTTCTCCCACTATGTAGTAGCATCCTTCAACACATCAATCCTCTAAGATCGGACATGGTAGTACCTGACTGATGTGGAGCACACATATTTAATTTATTTCATGAAGGGGTAGAACCCCTAATTCACCTATCATATAGGTAAATGTAGTCTTCGGTAAGGGCTTAGTGAATTTGTCTGGTAGCTGCTCCTTACTCGAAACATGTTCTAATACAACCTCTTTATTTTGAACCTTTTCTCTCAAGAAGTGATACTTGAGCTCAGTATGCTTGGTCCTAGCATGCAATACTAGTTTTTTGTAAATATTTATTTCACTAGTATATATCACAGAAAATACTCACCGGTTCAGATATAGTCACTTTGAAGCCATTCAGTACATGCTTCATCCAAATTTCCTGAGTGCAGTTCATAAATGTTGCCACATACTCCACTTCAGCTATAGACTGGGAAATACAACTCTACTTCTTTCTCATCCATGAGACTAGTATTCCACCAAGGAAGAATGCTCCATCAGTTGTACTCTTCCAGTTGTCCACCTTACCTACCCAATCTACATCGGTAAACACTTTGAGATCAAAGTCACCATTGTATGGATACCACAATCCATGATCAACTATCCCTTTTAGGTATCCAAGAATCCTCTTTACCACTACCAAGTTGGATTCTCTTAGACTTTTTTGAAAATGAGCCCCTATGCCTATTGCATGAGCAATATCCGGTCTGTTGTGCACCACATAGTGTAGCTTACCAATCATCGACCAATACTCCTTCTCATCCACCAACATTGTATCATCCTCCTTTGTTAGTTTGTATATGGTCACTATCGGCATTCCAATCAGTTTTCTCTCCTCCATGCCAAAGGTCTTCAATACCTCTTTGATATACTTGGACTGGGTAATGAAGATACCTTCTTTCATCTTCTAAATTTGTAGACCAATGAAAAAATTTATCACTCCAATCAGAGACATCTCAAAGTCCTTTTTCATCTCATCTGCATATGTATGACTCATATCATCTACAAATACTTCACATATCAGAATCTGATCACCTTCAGATTTCAAGTAGATGTTGTTGTCCTCACTTATTCTTTGAAATCCTATCTTCACAAGATGAGAGTGTAACCATTTGTACCATGCCCTTGGTGCCTGTTTCAATCCATACATGTCCTTGTGTAATCTGCACACCATGTCACTATCTTCTGACAAAGCAAACCCATCTAGTTGCTCAATATACACTTCTTCCTCTAGGATTCCATTCAAGAAGGCAGACTTCACATCCATCTGGTATACCTTAAATCCCTTGAATGCTGCAAATGCAAGTATCATTCAAACACCTTCCAGTCTATCCACTAGGGCAAAGGTTTCTCCATAGTCTTCTCCTTCTTCCTAAGCATATCCTTTGCATACAAGTCTTGCCTTATTCCTTACCATTGTGCCTTCTTGATTCAGCTTATTTGTGAACACCCATTCGGTACCTATGACATTCTTGTGTTCCGGTCTGGGTACCAAGGACCATGTTGCATTCTTCTCTATTTGGTCCAACTCCTCTTCCATTGCCTTTTATCCAGTCTTCATCAGTAAGTGCCTCTCTAGCAGCCTTAGGCTCAAATTCTAAAATCATGCAAGCATTTTCTTTCACCTTTCTCCTTGTAAGTATTCCTTTATCTTTGTCTCCTATGATTTTCTTTGGATCATGATGCATTCTTACATACCTAGGAATGATTCTAGCTGGTTCATCTTTCTTTTCCTCTTCTTTTTCCACTTCATCTTCTTCTTCACCTACTGAAGCTTCTACTGGTACAAAAATACTAAGGTCTTTGCAATGTTTATCACTTGTTTCTTTCTTAACCAGTTCCCAGAAGGCTAAACCCGGTTCATATTTTGTTTGCTTGTTGTTGGTTTCCTCAGGCTTCTCAGGGGATTCATCAACCTTGACAATGACACTCTCAATAATCTTCAAATTCCTCCTGTTGTAGCACTTGAGAGCTTTTCTTTTAGTGGAATATCCCAAAAATATTCCTTCATCACAATTAGAATCAATCTTGCTTAGGTGCTCACCTCTCTTGATATAGCATTTACTCCCAAACACTTTGAAATAACTCACATTGGGAGTTCTCCCATTCTAGTACTCATAAGGGGTTTTGTCTTTACCTTTCTTAATGAGTACTTGGTTCATGGTATAGACTGTAGTACTCACCACTTCCCTCCAAACTGTGTGAGCGATATTTCCTTGGATCAACATAGTTCTGGCCACTTCAACTACAATCATGTTGTTTCTTTCACTATGTCATTCCGTTGTGGTGTCCTTGGGGTAGATAATTGCCTCTTAATACCATTCTCCTTGTAGTACTTATTGAATTCATCAGAAGTGAATTCACCTCCCTAATCGATTCTTAGGCATTTTATCCTTCTGCCGCTCTCCTTCTCCACCAATGCTCTAAAGCCTTTGAACTTTCCAAATGCCTCAGACTTGTCTTTCAAGAATATGACCCACATCATTCTTGAGCAATCATCGGTAAGAATCATGAAGTATCGATCTCCCTGAATACTTCTAGTTTTCATCAGACCACATAGATTGGTGTGCACTAGATTAAGTAAGTTCTCTACTAAGGACTTACCTTTGAATGTTGAGGAGGACATCTTTCCAAGTTGGTATTCTCTACACAAAGAATTCTCTGGTTTGTTCAGCAAAGGCAATCCTTTTACTTCCTTGATCTCACGAGCCTTTCAATATTGTCAAAATTTATATGACAGAGTCTCCTATGCCATATCCAAGTGTCATCAAATTTTGCCATCAGGCACTGACTAATCTCAACATTCAGCTGAAACAGGTTTCCTCTGGTCTTCTTACCAGTGGCAATAAGTTCACCACTCTTTCCAATTATTCTACAGACTCCACCTTTTAACTCCAGAATGAGTCCTTTGTCGTTCAGCTGAGCAATACTCAAAAGGTTGTGCTTAAGGCCTTCCACCTAGTAGATGTCATCCACACTGCTCTTTCCATTTAGTGAGATGGATCCTTTTCCTTTCACCATGCAAGGTGCATCATTACCAAACTGGACAACCCCACCATCATATTCTTCAAGAGACATAAACTTTCTCCAGTCATCGGTCATGTGGTGATAACACCTTCTATCAATGATCCACTTGTTAGAGTTTTTAATATGTGAGACAAGGGCTTTCTGGTCAGACAACTCTTCCTTGATAGCCACAAACACTATGTCTTCATTCTCTTCATCCTTAGATTCCTCATCGATAACACCTTCATCCACTACAATAAGACAATTTCTCCTACCTACTCCTTTATACTTCCTAAACCTCTCCAGTTTATCCTTATTGTCATTATTAGGATAGTTAACAGCTATATGTCCTATCTTATTGTAGGAAAAATACTTCAGAGGAAGCTTACCTCTGTATTTTTAGGTGCCTTTTGGAAGTTTCTTGGCAAGAAGAACTTCAAACTCCATTAGAATCTCCTCATCGTCCATATCTTTGCTTGGCTTGGATTCATAACTGGTACTGACCTCTTTTCCTTTCCTGGTCAATGCAAAGGAAACAAACACTCTAAAGGTTGACTCGATCTTCTGAATACTACCGTCATAGCTATTCAATTTATATGTAGTCAACCTTACAATAATAGAGTCTAAAGATACCTTGGTTTTGTTGATAGACCTTAGCTCCTTAATAGCAGCAACCCTAATTGCATAGACTGACAAAAGTGATCTCAGAACTTTATTGACCATAGTGGCATCATGAATTATTCCACCAGTGCTCTTGATATCTCCAACCACTATCTTGATTCTTATGCCATACTGTTGAATGGTCTCTCCTTCAACCATCTTCATATCTTCAAACTTTCCTCTAAGGCTTTCTTCCTTAACCTGCTTGACATGTTCATCACCACCATAAATAGATTCCAGTTTGTCTCACACTTCTTTCGGATTTTCCTTATCTTGAACATTAATAAACTCTACATTGGACAAGTTTCTAATAAGGGCTTCCATAACTTGCCCATTTTCTTGTATCTCTCTTTTCTAATCATTGGTTAGAGTGCCAATGGGGATTACATAGGCATTCTCAACATAGCTCTAGTGTTGTGCACCCAAACTCCTGATATATATCTTCATCCTTTCCTTCCATATTGTAAAGTTGTCCCTATTGAACTTAGGACCTTCCCTCTTCATCATTAAAACATGATCTTTTGCCTCAAGCGGTTAAGCATAAATCACCGAGGACTCGGATGGGCTCTCATACCAATTGATGAATAATGATGAACTACTAAGGTCCTAACTGGTATTGAGAGGGGGGGGGGGGTGAATCAATACACACAAAAACTGCTTCAACACTTTGACAAATAAAAACATAGCTAACTGGTTGTCTACACCACTGAACTTAACCATAGCAATACTGGGTAAACATAAGTACTTAAGACAACATACAACAGATCTCAAATCTTGATGACTACTTCACCGATATAATCATGCATGAGTTTTATCAATAATACCACAACCATTTAACACTTCATGCATATCTAACTTAATTTGAATCACACAATCATCACATGAAAAACTCACAACCCATAACACACAGATTTTTCATGTGCAAACCCAAATGGGAAAAACCACGGTGGGGATGAATACCCACAAGCTTTTTTGTGAACTCTTTTGAAGTCCACTATGTTAGGAGCCTACTTTGGTCAAAGACTTTACAATAAAAGTTTTGTTAGGAACTGATCCTGTTAGAGATCACCTAGTTAAAGGATGGCTATATACCCTATTAAAGGTTGAAACCCCGTTAAAGGTTACCTTGCTAGAGGATTTAAATAACTCAATGCACCTGAGCCACCTGGTTAGAGGATTTACAACAAATCTTGTTAAAGCTACCAGGTCAAGGGATTTACCTTCTGTTGAAATGGTTAGAAGACAATAGGTAAAACACTTCAATCTGATAACAACAGTTCTTGCAAAGGCAGATCCTTTTCAGTTCCTCTCTTCTGCAATCACACTCTGTAGATTCCTCACTCTGGTTTGGTAGGTATCAAAACATGTAGAGACACACACAACTTTTTCCAACTTATCCCATAACAAAACTCATTAACCTTATAGACAACAATTAGGTCAGTAGCATAAACCCTAAACCCTAAACCCTAAACATTTTAGGTTTACAATTACAAGCAGTCCAATCTTAACCATCAAATACATTACATAGAATGAAACGATCTAAAATAGATCTCAAGTCATTCTGCATCATCTAAACATCACCGCATCTTGAAAATAGTAACCCATCACGCGCTTTTCTCATACCTCTAAGAAAAACACACATTCCTAAGGTAGACATTCAATACATTAGATCTTCATGCACAAGATCCTTGAAGAAATCCTTCACATGCACATAGATGACATGGCATCTTGATCCTTATCCTTGTTCTTAACTATCTCATCACAAAACATCATCGGTTGCACCGCACAAGATAAACCAGAAACCCTAGAGTTGAACTGAGACTACCCACCGGTAGTCACACTTAGTGAGCCCCAACAATAGTCCACTCCATCCCGGTTGACCATAACTGCTTCCAATCTTCATACTGGTGCATACCAGTTCACCTACTTGAGCACTTATTTGACAACAATGACAACATACATTGTCACTGCTTCATCATATGCCAACACTATCTCGCCGTGGAGGACCCATAACACCCATACTTCTTTGCATCCTCTGAGACTGCTCTTATCTTGTTTGACGCATTTGCAAATAGCTTAGTTCCTACTGACTGGATGGCACCACTTGTTCATATAAACCCCACCAATAGTCAACCTCTCCACCTACCCGCCATATCTCCCTCACCAATGAATCAGTTGACAGACCATGTCCCTGTACTCCCTCCAAGACCCAAACTCTCTCCTGCAGCTGGATCACCCTATCAACTACATCATCTTGATCTCACCTCACTACTGTCAACTTTGAATCCCATGCAAACAACTAAACATCTCTAGCTTCAATCTCTGCCTGAGAATCCTCCACCCATGCCTTGACTATTGTAAGACAAGTCTACATATATACTAGCATATGCTCCTACAGATCTGCTCCTCCCATCCCTATAGGACCCTCTCCTTCACCTATAGCTCCCTCTCCTCCACCACTAGCTCTCTCTCCCATATCCATAGGTGCCTCTCCCTCCCCAATATCCTTGCCACCTAATCTAACTCCTCCCTGAATCAAAGGACCCTGTGATAGTTGCAACCTCCACCTCCTCCTCCTCCTCCACCACCAAAACCTCCAACACCACCTCCTCCTCCTCCTCCACCACCAAAACCTCCAACACCACCTCCCCCACCTCCCCCACCACTTGGTTACCTCTACCTCCTCCTCTCCTCAATCATTATCTCCTATCATCCTCAAATGATGGTACCAGCTCAACTGGATCTGAAATGCATGGAATAGGATGCATGGTATGATACTGCCTATACTCCTTTGTCACTCCTGCATCCACAATCCCTGGCCTCATATGCTATAGTCTTGCCTGTAAAGTTAGGAACTCAGCTAAGGCCTGATCATACGGTAACATTGGCCCCCACTGGAATCTCTCCCATATTGCCCATGCATACTCCCTTGATCCACTTGGCAATCCCTGCCTCTGACCGAATTGCCTCATCACTCTACCTGGCACCTATCTCTCAATCCTACCAATCAAATACTATGTCATAAATACATAAGGCAATGCCTCTGCATCATCCTCCCAAGACTCACACTCAATGTATGGCCTCTGTATCACTGCATCCAAATCATCCAATGCCCACTACCACCACTCCAACTTCCCTAAGTGGGGCTGACTCAACATACCTCCATACATGTACACGTAGGGCTGATTTGCCACCCAGAATCTCAAACATACTGGTTGTGTAACTGGCAGGTGTTCCCATGCCCAAATGTGTAACAAAGTAATGCCAACCCCTAGAGAGCTCATCTCCTGGTAAACCACCTCATGAAGCTCCCTATATAGGTGTGATAGCACACATGGTCCCCATGCATAACGGGTCCCATTTGTCACCATGCACTCAATCACGTAGCCCCAACCCATGACCAGTCCATGTGATTGTCGATTGGGGAAGAACAAACCCCTGACAATGCTTGATAAAACAACTAGTAATGGCTCATATAACACCGCTATCTCCTCAAACATGATCGAGCCATCTTGAATGTAGACATCCTCATCGAATATCCATTGTACCACTGCTATACCCAATCCTCAATCATACATCACCAGATCCCCTTGGATATAAATGTGTAAAATTCTCCACACATCCTCTAGTGTAATGGTCATCTCTCCCATCGATAAATGGAATGTGCAGGTCTCACTGTGCCACCTCTCCACTAATGTAGTCACTAGTCCACGATTCATCTGAATCAAGGTCATGTACATCATGCCATATAGTCTAGTTGTCACGACACAATCAATCTCCACCTCAGTCAGTTGATCTCGCAGCTATTGTATGGCCGTATGCCGTTCCCGCATCTGAAGCACAGGAAGATCCTCCTACACACACATCAACATCATCATCAGTTGTTTTGTTTCAAACTTTCTTAAGTTTAAACCTAGACTATCAACAGATACTTTGATCAAGTATCTTCAGGTCTCAATAGGTAAGCAATCATGGAAAACCTAGACTACAACAAGCATTTATCATAATGACCTAGTCTAAATAGGGTTGCTATGATTCAAAACAACTTATCCATCCATCCAACCAACATCGGCATCAGGAGATCTTTTTCCTAACACTGGGGCATCTATTTTTTTTGGACAATAGCACTATTCTGCTAACAATCACACTAAAACCACTACACACTAGTGCTAAAACAACAAATGCACTAAATGACTTATACAAAAGTGCCATAACATGGTGATAGTGCTACAACATTGACTCAATCGCGCTACAACAACATTAGTGCTAATACTACTATACAACTACGCTAAAACAAGCCATTAGCCCTAAAACCACTATACAATAGTGCTATAGTGGCACAAAAGTGCTATTTTAGCTTACAACCGCACTAAAACACAGTTTTAGCACTATTGTCATAGTTGGACTTGGACGCTTGCAAAAACATATCCAAAATGCATGAAAAGAAAAAATTCAAATTTGCATACCACTAGTCCCTAGTCATCTAGCCGCTGGAATCGACGAACCCACTCTAGCCAATGATCTGCTATCGGTATCGGCATGCTGACTGCTACTCACTCTTTCACAAAAGTCACTATCAGAGCTCTGAATCATTATGGAGATGGATGCAAATGACCCTATTTTTACCCCTTCTCCTCCATATATACCCTAAGCCCTAACCCTAATTTTACCCTGCTCGCCGCCGTAGTCACCGTGAACTTCCAGCGCCTCACATTTCTCCATTTTACTCCCGATTTCTTCTATTCTTTCACCATTAGTGCTATTTTCTTCTCTTCTACCTCCCTGCCAATTCTCATTCTTTTTCAAGAGATCGCCCTGTTTTTAAAAAAAAATCGGCCCATCTCTCGAGGGGGCATACCACCCATTAAATTAAAATTTATGGGGCATATTTCTTCATGCTTATTTTTCTTTGTTTGAAATGACACAATAAACCACACTATCTCAAAGAGGGGCAAATTTAGTCACATAAATCTGTCCATTTAATTAAATGAATATTTATTATTTATTTGATTAATAACCCCACTAGCCAATAGTTAATTAAATTAACATTTAATTAATTCATCTTCAAACATTCTCATATTAACTAAATAAATTATTCAATTTATTTCAATTAATTCATTAAACCAAATTTGCAATCAATTAAATGAATAAATCCTATTTATTTAATTTAATCCCCTTTCCTCTTTTAAATAAATAAATAAACATTTATTTAAATCACTAAACTACCCCCCCCCCACTTGCATTCTCCTACAAATTCAAGTTGCAACCACAATTGAAGTAAATTAATTTTATTTTAATTTAAATCCTATTTTCCCTCACCCACCAAACCCACTTGCAATTCTAAAACCCCTTCTAGACACTTCTAAACCATTCCTAATTAGCCTAATCTATCCCCTAAATATTGTCACATTCCTAAGAAACTTGGAGTCACTTCTCAAAGCTTTCAAAGTCTTTGAAAATCATTTAATTTTTTATGTGTTCAACAAGCTAACCTCTAAAGTCTTCCAAACCACTAATGGTTCTTACATGACCATTAATGGCTCTTACATAACCATTTATGGTTAAATCCACTTGCCCCCATGGTTAGAGACCTTACCTCTAACTCAACCTTCATTTGACTCATGGGTCTCTTCAAGAATTTATTGTTTTGACCATGGTTATCCTCACTAACTCTTGCACAAGAGTTTATCCATTGGATAAAGACATTATTTATTGGATAATGACTTTATCCATTCAACTCAACATTAACCTTAGCTCCCAAGTTAACCCTCAAATCATGTCAAGCATTTAATGTTTATTCCCTCTCCTCTCAACCCATCTCTTGTTGACATTTGTCATCCTGGGATTGGATTGAAATTCCTCACATAGATCATAAACCCCTCAATCCTGGCCCTTGTTGAGATTATTCAATCTCAACCCTTCATTGCTCCATTTTACTTATAAATAGAGCTCATTTCTTCATAATCCAGATCTTGAAATCTTGTATGCATCTAATTTATAGTGAAATTTAGAGAGCATTTAGCATAATCATCTACATTTGTTTTTTTGGGCTAAAATTAACATTAGATAATTAGATAATATCTTGTTTTAGCTTGTTCACATTTGCATTCTCATAATCATCCATTTTACAATCTTGAACCTTCATAAGACATCCATAATAGTGCAAAAAGCTACTGAGAGCTACACTCATTTGGGAACTTGGAGAGGAGAGGAACAAGGGAGGAGTAGCTAAAAGCATGATGGAGGGTATTTTGAGATGCCTTGTTGCATTTATTAGATTTATCAAGCTTTCTATTTTATGTGGTGTGTCTCTCTTGATATGCTTTCTTAGGATAGTGTTTGATTTGTGATTTCTAACACTAACACTTGTTTGTTTCTTGTTGTTTTGTGTTCATTTTGACAATATCCTAACCATCCCTTTTTGTAGAGCATCACATTCTAAATCATGATTACAAATATATATATCGATCCAAAGGATGTGATCAGCCCAAAAGGATCAAAACCCGAAGAACAATGCAAAATGAACAAGGTCGACCTCTACCAAGAGATTCCTCCAAAAAATCCAAGGGATGAAAAGTAGAAGGTCGGCCACATGCCAATAAACATCAAGATCAACATCCAAGGCTCCGTAAGGTCCGTAATGGGTTCTGTTAGATCACTAGAATAGGTCTTAGGCAACCAGTAACAAAGGAACAACCGGTAACAAGAAACTATCAAGGAAACCAGTAGCGATATCTTGCCGGAAAGTGATCCAAATGAGATGCAGTTAGAAAGCAAGAAGGGTGATCAAGTCTTCAAGTATAATCCAACTCCACAGGAACCGGTGAGCCAAAAATGGGACACACAGAAAGGAAAACTGAAACTACAAACAAAAAAAAAAACAGAAAAAGAAATGTTTTTGGTTGATGCAAGATTGTTGTGAACTGGGGATGCTCCTGCATGACTTATGGATAGACATAAGTAGTTAACCGGAGTTTGGGAAACTTGTTGAGATGTTTAGTGGAAGATAAAACTGGAAGTTGGGATTTGATCCTTGCACAAGAAGAGTTTGCCTATAACAATTCACTGAATAGAAGTATTGAAAAATCACCTTTTGAGATTGTTACTAGAGTATATCCTAGAGGAATAACAGAATTGAGAGACATTAGCAGTGAAGACCAGAAGAGTTCAGAAGTAGAAGAATTTGCAGATCACATGGAATCATTGCACATTCATGTTAGACAATATTTGGAAGACATGAATAGAAAATACAAGAAGGCAAATGAGAAGAGGAGACATAAGGAATTTGAAGTTGGTGATGAAGTGATGGTATATTTGAGGAAAGAGAGATTCCCGATTGGCCTTGAGAGACAATTACCCTGAATGAAACCAGATTGGATTGAAGAGATTTTGGACAATAGGATTGGGCATAGCACTTGGAGAAGACAATACAAATAATATCTTGTGAAGTGGAAGAGCAGACTAGTTGAAGATTTATCTTGGATTTCTCAAGCAAAGGTAGACCGCCTTGGTTTTCCTCTGACCCCAACAAAGTGAGAGGCTCAATTTTTTATTAACCCTGGATATCTGATGTAGGAGCATCCCTGGTTCACAACAATCTTGCATCAACAAAAAAAAGACCATTTTCTTTTCTATTTTAGTTTTCCTTTTTGTGTTTCCCGGTTTTGGCACATCGGTTTCTGTGGAGTTGGATTCTACTTGAAGACTTGATCATCCTTCTTACTTTCAAACCGCATCTCATTTGGATCACTTGTCGACAAGATATCACTACCAATTTCCTTGACAGTTTCTTGTTTCTAGTTGTTCCTTTGTTATCAGTTGCCTGAGACCTATTATGGTGATCTACTGGAACCCATTCTAAAACTTGCAGAGCCATCGATGTTGATCTTGATGTTGCTTGGTGTGTGGCTGACCTATGTTTCAACCTTTGGATTTTCTGGAGGAATCTCTTGGTGGAGGCCAACCTTATTCATTTTTCATGTTAGGTCTTGTTCTTTGGGTTTTGATCCTTTTGGGCTGACTGGATCCTTTGGATCGATATATATATATATATATATATATATATATATATATATATATATATATATATATATATATATATATTTGTAATCATGCTTTAGAAGAGGGAATTAGAGATAAAGAAGTACCAAATAGATAGACTGTGCCTAGAAGATATATATTTTTCTTCAAGAACCTGGGGTGACCTATTCTACCTGGCATGTGTGTCGGTATGTTGTAACCTAGTTGTTACCAGTTGGATGTAATTAACTTTCATGCAATAAAACTACCTATTCTGCATTGCCTCCATCATATCTGTGTGTTTTTGTTGTGTTTACTCTTGTTGATTGGTTTGGACTAATCTCCTTGAAATCCCTCCTCATTGGAGACTACTTTAGATGGTGTACTATTGGTTTAGGGTTGTCATTGATGGAAACTCTTCATGAGATTCCCATCCGGTAATCATGGATCTTGATTTTCGGAAGAGGACGTCAACCAATAGCCAATTAACAGGTAGTTTGCGATAAACAGAATAGTTTTGGTACGGAAGGTTTCTAGTGATTGTCGAGTCATGAATCATGTTTGGGATGATTGAGCTGACATAGAGACATCACTTTATTGTTGTTTCAGTGATCCTCATTTATCTTTGGTGATCCGATCAAGACGATATAAGAATACACATTACAGTAGCATGTCAACATGGTAAATGATCTATTTTGTGATTGCAGATATATAAGACCGGTGCAGATGATCTTTTTGGTGAATGGTATGATTGTATGCGAGTGAGTGGTGATCAAGAATCCATTTTGGTGCAGTTTCATGTGCTTATTCTTGATCTTGTAGCTGACTAAGACATTGAACAGGGTAGAACAGAGCAGAACAATAGAGCTGATCCAGTCAGTATATTTGGCACTTAACAGGAACTCATCCAAGCATTGTAGATGCTATTTTGGAGTTCATTTTTCTATAATTCATCATTGTAATTAATTTATAAGGAAATGAGCCTTTTGGGGTTGTAGACCTTATTGTATTTGAGTAGTAAGCTCTAGGCAGTGTGCTTGAATGCTTGTGCATTTCCATTTTATAATATTGTTTTCTACTTGCCATTTTGTGGTTGATTGTTTTATTTTTCTACATTTTAGTTTTAAGTGTATGCTTTCGATGGTTTAAAGTTAAGTTTAAAAATTTGCTAATCGGTAGATCACTGATTCACCCCCCCTCCCCCTCTCAATGGTCTTTGATTCCAACATTAACTTCTAAGAAAATATGTTAAACCATTGTATCATCCTTGAACTCATCATAAGTACTAGGTTTAATTCAAACTCTATCACCACCCATTCTCAAATGAATAGCCAACAAAACAGACTTAGTAGCTCTCTACCAACACACCAGAAACTAATAAGATGATAACAAAAGAGGAAAGATCCAGAGAAAGAAAAAATAATTTGGATGCATGTCATATTAATAGGAAATTATTACTAGGCACCATCCCCATAAATCGCTAAATGTGCCTCATAGAACTAGAGGTACAAATTATGAGGTGAAGTAGGGAAAGTTGTGCGCCAACAATCACCATCACTTCATTAAGATTTAAAAATTGACTTCACAAATGTGAAGATTATTAATATTTTGAATCTTATTGGGGATATTTTAAGTACAAAGGCCATCATTGTTAAGGTGGTATGATAGATTATTGTGGTACCAAATCATGAATGCCACTTGGCCTACCAAAAAAGAGAATCCCACATTAGCAACAAGGCCAACCAAGTAACACAATATAGCTGAAGAGATAATCACCAAGTCATATGTGCCATGCAAGAAAAAATTCATGTACATAGGAAGACCCATCATGCAAAATTGTGATGTAAATAGGTTAACCACTCATTAAACCAAATTTGAGTTAACATCTAGTCTTAAAATACCCCCACAAAACTAGCAACCAACTGGTTACAGATCAAAATGATCGGCCCCAATCCACACATAGTCTTGAGTAGAGAAAGGGTACTAGGCTCTGCAAACACCTACATTATCAATCATCATTAAACTTGGATGAATGCACCATTCTTTAGAAAGGATTCTTCTTACATTTATTGGGAAGCACATGAAGCTCTACTGACATCTTAAGGACTCACTAGTCATTCCCAAACTTTCTATGGGATCAACCACCATTTTATCTTCTATATAGGTGTGTTTTAGCTCAAAAATTTAAATACCCAAAGGAGTTTGTGAATGTCATTTATAATGTCCAACTAAGATGGATAGAACCTCTAAAAACATCAATAATCAATATAGAATCTCTTTAATAAGGAGGTATTTGATACCTATAAAAAGGGAAAATTTGACCCCCTAAAGAAGAGTCATACCCTCTAATATTCTTAGTGTTAGCACCAAGGCTTCTGGCATACCCAACCACCATGACCCCTGTATGGGATCTTAATATACCTCTCACTACTAGGGCCCCAGTCACCCTATGCCAACCCATCAACATTAAGTTTGCACCATCCATTCATGGGAGGTAACCATTTATTGTTTAATCAAACAATCTTCTTAGAGTCATTATACTTGGAGAAAGCCTTAGGAAGACCCCAATTTTCCACTATGATATCTTCAAGGGATGTAGGGGGTGAATTAGGCATTACCAATGAGAAATAGAGATAATGTCCTACATAAGCTTAACAAAAACCAAGAACACCTCTGGTCTCTTTTACTCCTCCATGAAGATCTAATTATTTAATTCCTTCTATAGAGTCCAACAAATATGGGGAGGGATTTGCTTCCATAATTATTTAATGAGGGGATGTTGAGAGGGGAAAACCAAATGATTGATTAGAGAAGGTAGCTCTTTGTTTATTGTCTAGCTAATCTGGAGCTTTTGTATCACATACCCCAACAAATTATGGGAAAAGGTGAAAATTAAAAGAATATGTGGGATCATTTATTCTTCTTTCTTACAAAGGACACATATAATTGTAACTTGAAATCAACACTTGATTAGATTATCTAGATTTAGGATTTTATTGTGCACCACCATCCAATAAAAGAAATTAATCTTAAGGAGGAGTTGAAAGTTCAACTTTCCCCTAGAAGACAAAAATATTGTCTTCCTTTAACAATAGATTGTAAGTCAATTTCATTGAAAAGCTTCCTTTAGGACACTTAGTCCAGAAAAATTTATCCTCTCTGGGAAAGAGGGGTAACCTTATCCAGTTATAGTAGAGAGACTTTCCTAAGGTCATCATGATATTGACAACACATTCTCATATCCTTCCAATAATTTTCATACAATAGGTAATTGGACACAAAAACCAAATAGTTCTCTAGAAGGCTCTAGAGATCCTTGTAAATGGGGTGGGAAGCAAGGGGTTTGTTAGAGAGCCATTTTTCATCCTAGAAGAAAATAAGACTATCATTCCCCACCTACCATTTGAGTCCCAAAGGTATCAACCCACAGATCTTAAGAATGTTTTTCCAAATCCAAGAACACTTTGGGATTCAACCAAAATCAAATAGAACCCTCTAAAAAATATCATGATTAAGGTATTTAGAACTCATAAGTATACACAAATATTTGTTTTTTAGCATAAAATTCCATCCAACCTCAACCATTAGAGTTTTGTTTAGATGATGGATTTTTCTTATAGACAACTCGCCTTGATTCTTCAGAAGGCAAAGTTTATTCCAGGTGACCAAAGCTAATCTTTTCCCTTTCTCTGTGCCAGACCACAAGAAGTTCCTTTGAATTTAATCAATTTTTTTAGCTTTGCATAAAGATATTTTGAACAATGAGAGGAAATAAACTGGGGTAGCTTGAAGAGATGCTACAAGTTGTAATTTTCTAGCATTACTAGGGAGTTTTTCCTTCCAACCAACCAATTTCTTTTGAATCCACTTAAGAATAGAGTTCTAGAAGGTAAGGGTGACCTCCTTAATAGTAAGGGGAGCCCCAAATAAACTCCAGGGAGACCAACACATTGGCAGCAAAGAATTTTTTGAATTTTACCTTTCAACCAAGCCATTACAATAGGCTTATATGTTTTTTACAATTTAATGTTAGACTAGACTTATGTGTTTTTTTATGGGAGATTGAATGTTGTATGAAAAATAATATGTTTTAAGGTATTTTTTGGGTCCAACGGTGAAATTGGATAAAATGAATTATTTTATTTATTTTACTTGAAAATTATGAAAAGTGTTTTGGGGATTAAAAGTGAAAAAAGTTTGTTTTTACATAGTCTATTTTTTATGAAGAAAATGTTGCAAAAAACACTCTCCTTGGGAAATTTGTTTTGTAATTTGGGGAAGAAATTTTGAATGGATTTAAATGAGATCAAGTGCATTACGATAGGAATATGGAGGGGATCATACTACTACATGGATTCAAGATATTGTTTTGTGTGTGACGAGATTCAATTTGGGATTTTTAGCAAAATTTGAGTTAAGTACCTCATTTCTCCTCCATTTCGTTTCAATATTATTTATACATGTTTGGAAAAAATATGTTTGATTAGGAAAACCATTTCCTTTGTCTTTAGAATTGAAAGAAATGACACAATTATTTTTTTATAAATTTCATGAAATTTTCTAAATATGGGTTTATCTTACCCATTTTTTTGTAGAATGATGCAAAATGAAAATCTTATGTTGAAAATGGGTGTTAGGAAATTTAATACCAAAAGGTTCTTCTCAAAATTATAATCTCGTATATTAAAATTTTGATAAAATTTGAAGGTATTTTAATGGAGTTTGAGGAAATTTGTTGGCTTTTGTGTTTTTGAGAAAATGAAAAAATCTAATTTTCATGAAAATAATGGATTATTATGTAGTTATAGATTTGTCTTGTAATATATGAAATTAGATCCATTTGGATCATGTCATATGTGATTATCATGAATTGAGAAAAATGTCAATGTGATGTGAAAACATATGATATGGCCTTGTTTGATTTTGAATTCACATTCATTGGTGAACATTATGATCCTAGGGTATAGGTATTAAAGTCAATGCTGAGAGTAGTTGACTAATTCTATTTTAGTGCAATAGGTTGATGTAGACAACTCAAGGCATATGCTTAATGGACCAAAAAATCCTATATTAAGTAATCTATTGTCCTAGAGAGGTTCATTTAATTATCGACCATGGACATTTCTTCTTGGATGATGTTGGCATTGTATGTGTAGTCAAGGACTCTGTAAGCTACATATCAATTACGTAAAATGAACTAACTGAATTCAAACCATTAATTGAAACATGAATAATGCTAGAATGTAAACCTATTTAAATAGCAGTTCTCGTGGGTAACTGGCAAGTGAATCAACAATTGTTGTGTGTAGTGCAATATTATAACTGTGCTGTAGCTTGAATTTATAATCTATATTATTGATATAATTAATAGTTTATATTGGTCTAATTGAAGAAGAAAAATCACAATAACTAATCTATCAAAGTATAGAATAACATAGATAACGCTAAATTTAACAATCTTGTTCTCATGTTTGAAATCATCAAAAGCTGTTCTAATTAGACTAAAAGGAAGAATCACGAAATCCTTAACTAATTAAACTGATTTTAAACACAATATAATGAAATAAATGATAGAAATAGAAAGATTAAAATAAATTAAAACTCCATATTCTCCACTTGTGCTTCCATTGTTCTTCTCTATTATTGTTGATGTAGGTGGCTCTCAAGCATTACACTGATTTCCTGCATAAGATGGACAATAACTTTGAAGACTGTGATTCTCTCTTCTGTGATTCTGTGATTCTAGCTTGAAATGAGAAAATGAGGTTGAATTTATATATTTTCAACACAAAAGAGGTGAGAATTTGAACTCAAGTGTTGATTGATAGACAACTGAAATTGATTGATTTGTTAACTCATTAGATTGAGGAGTCAACTGAACTGATTAGAGAGTGAACTCAATAGATTGGCTAGTGAACTTAATATACTAGTGAGTTGACTAAATTGATTGATTAGAAGACTGACTTGATTGAGGAGATGACTGATTAGATGGGTTAGAATAATAAAATGATTGATTAGTTGACTAAATTGATTGGAGAGATACAGATTAATTGATCAGTCAGAAAAGGTAATTGAGAGTTAAAAAGGGTGATTGATGAGTTAACTGAGTTAACTAATTAGATTACTGATTTGATCAATCAATTCTAATTTTAGCATGTGTTGTAGGATTTTTAAATTGAATTTGATTTTCATTTTCAATTTGGATTTGAATTTGGACTTTCGAATGCTGAAATGCACATGAAATTAACTGAAATTCAGATTTGGTGAAATATGAATTTGGAAGAAATGAAATTAATTGGAATTAAGTGAAATTTGAATTTGGGGAAAATGACATGAAATTAGATGGAATTTGGAGATTGGAAGAATTAAATTAATTAATGAATTAATTTAAATGAAATTATTTAATCATAGGAAATTGAATTAATTAAATAATAAAGATTATTTAACTAAGGAAAGTGTTGCAATTTATTAAATAATTAGAAAAGGGTTAACTGATTAAATGATGAAATGATAGGAATTCAATAATTAGAAATGTTGAATGTGATGATCAGAAGAAATATTTAATTTAATCAAATAATTAAATAATTACCTAATTAAATAGACAAATAATTAGTGTAAAACTAATGAGAAATTTTTACGTGTCTACAAATCTAACTATAAAGAGGATTGCACTATCTCAAGTGGTCCTTGCTTAAGGGTTAAAACCTCTATTCATAAAGAAGTCTTAACTTATGATATCATCAATCATTCACTTTATTAATTCTTCAACCACACTTAATGGAGTATAATAACTTTGCTAATTAACCAAAAATCTTGTAGAACTAGTATATATCATATCTTTAGGACATCTCCCAAACTCTGACAAGATTGGACTTTATAGATAGTTTGAGAGTAGGTTAATTACATATTAGTAACTACTATGAGCATCTGTTGATCCCTCCTAACACCAAGGATGACTTATTCTCCTATAAAATTAAAAGAAACAACTAAACTAACTAGAGTCACAAACCTAATTGGAATCTTATTCAAAGACATAATAGAAAGGATAAGAAAGATGCAATGATTGAATGAAATGAATTCACTACCCTACAAATTGGTATTATGTCATTGATGCCAATAAGAGTTGCAGGGATGTCAATAGGTTGCAGAGAAGCAGGTATCAAGTGAGCATAACATGAAAACAGTGCGTTGGACCCATTGGGTTTGATTTTTGAAGATTGCAGATTCAAATTTGTTGATACATGGAAGTTCGACTAGGATGGTGATTCGACTCAACAACCTATGTCATGTATTAGTCTATCATGCTTAATTGGAAAGGCTAAGTTGGATTTGAGTGGTGCCCATCCTTAACTAATTAAACTAATTTTAAACACAATACAATGAAATAAATGATAGAAATAGAAACATTAAACTAAATTAAAACTCCTTATTCTCCACTTGTGCTTCCATTGTTCTTCTCCATTATTGTTAGTGTAGGTGGCTCTCAGGTATTGCATTGATTTTTTGCATAAGATGGACCAACTTTGAAGTCTGTGATTCTAGATTGAAATGAGAAAATGAGGTTGAATTTATAGATTTTCAACACAAAAGAGGTGAGAATTTGAACTCAAGTGTTGATTGATAGACAACTAAAATTGATTGATCTGTTAACTCATTAGATTGAGGAGTCAACTGAATTGATTGGAGAGTGAACACAATAGATTGGCTAGTGAACTGAATAGACTACTCAGTTGACTAAATTAATTGATTAGAAGACTAACTTGATTGAGGAGATGACTTATTAGATGGGTTAGAAGACTAAAATGATTGATTAGATGACTAAATTGATTGGAGAGATAAGTGGATTAATTGATCAGTTAGAAAACGTGATCGAGAGTTAAAAAGGGTGTTTGATGAGTTAACTGAGTTAGCTAATTAGATAACTGATTTGATCAATCAGTTTTGATTTTAGCATGTATTGTAGGATTTTGAAATTGAATTTGATTTTCATTTTCAATTTGGATTTGAACTTGGACTTTTAAATGCTGAAATGCACATGAAATTAACTGAAATTCAGATTTGGTGAAATATGAATTTGGAAGAAATGAAACTAATTGGAATTAAGTGAAATTCAAATTTGGGGAAAATGATATGAAATTAGATGGAATTAATTGGAATTAGAATTTGCAGATTGGAAGAATTAAATTAATTAATTAAATAATTTAAATGAATTATTTAATCATAGGAAATTGAATTAATTAAATAATAAAGATTATTTAACTAAGGAAAAAGTTGCAATTAATTAAATAATTGATATTTAATTAATAATTAGAAAAGGGTTAACTGATTAAATGATGAAATGATAGGAATTCGATAATTAGAAATGTTGAATGTGATGATTAGAACAAATATTTAATTCAATCAAATAATTAAAGAATTATTTAATTAAATAGACGAATAATTAGTGTAGAACTAATGAGACATTTTTAGGTGTCTACATTTGCCCCTCTTTGACACAATGTCGGAATGACGTTGTTTCAAAGAAAACAAACAACATTTCTGCCCCAGTATGCCTCGATGACATTTAGGGTATAAATATGCCCCCTCAGAAAAAATGGTTGAAAATTTGTGGAACGAAGACCATTTTTTTTGAAATTGTGCTAGTAATCGATCATGTGAAGTTTGGTGAGGTTTCGATCTCATTTGGTATGGCTATGAATGTGTTGAAGTTGGAGGGGTCCATGGCCATTAGGGTGACAAAAACCCTATTTTGGAGCTTTAAATTGAAAATTGGTTTTTATTTGAGCTCATTTGCACTTATTTTCTTTGTAAGAATTCCTCGAGATTATAGTGATTTTGGTGTCCTTGGAGCGAGATAGCGGGTCATAGAGCGAGGTTGCATTTATCTGAGTGAGTGTGGTCATATCAGAGACCTCCCAACACTAGCAGCATGTTGAGTTTTTTAGGAATTTTTCCCATTTTTGTGTGTTTTTTCCAAAAAAAATTCATCGTTTATGGATGGGTTAATTTTATCTAATTCGTAATTGATTATCGATTAATTTTCCTTTGATAATAATAATTCACAATTGATGCAATTAATTCGCAGTTGATAAAAGTGCTCGCAATGGCTATTGTTGATTCGCAATTGAGATTACTAATTCGCAATTGAAAGTATCAGTTCACACTTGCTAATTTTGGTTCGCAATTGCCTTAATTGATCCGCAATTGAGAATATCAGTTTACATTTGCTTATATCAGTTCACATTTGACAATATAATTTTTTTGTGTGTGTTTTCTCATGATGCAAATGACGTATCTTATTCATTGTGTTTTTTCTCAAATGAAGGAGCATTATCCAATCTTAATCGTGAGACAAATGAGGCCAGATGGTCTTGATCGACATCATGAGTTAGATGCAGAGGATACTGCTTTGCTTTGATAGGTTAGATTATATCATATAGTGCACTTGCCTAAGGTTATAGCTAACAAGGTCATGATTATTGCTTTGATTGAGTGGTGGCATTCAAAGACTTGTTCATTTCATCTTTCGACAAGTGAAGCATCTATCACACTTGAGGATGTGTGGCATAATCTACACATTCCCATATTTTGTGCTTGAGTTACTTTTGATCATAGTGATGGAGTATCTACTTTTTGTGTGCTATTTAAGTGTTTCGAGGATGATCTTCATATCTGAGGTCATTATGAGATTCATTGGGATGATTTTGATTATGATGATCTCACTGTTGTTCTTGGTTTCACTGTTATTGGATTATTGATCCCTGATAGACGTACCCATGGTTTCTATGCTGTATGGGGATGAGTGATTCATGATATGGTTATTGATAGATGAGTGTATTCTTGGGGTCCCTATCTTCTTGCCACTTTATATCATTAGTTGCATGGGATTGTATATTTGCAACAAAAATCCATTGGATGTGGTGTTACTTTGCTCCAGATATGGGCTTGGGAGCACATGGCTATATCTCATCCTATGATACATGTTGATTTAGAGCCAAAGAAGCCATATGCTTATAGATACATTGTTGGAGCGAGACATAGGGCATCAGGTAACATTTTGTATTGGCATTATCAGATTGATATTTTACAGTGCTTCTCATGGAGACCTTATCTTACTTTCCCCAGTTGGGTTGATGATGCCCATCACCTTCCTTTTTATCGACAATAGAGATATCTTATTGGGTGAGATTTTGGTTGTCATAGGGTTATTTATATGCATCTTCCTGGCCATGTACTCTGATGGTTTGGGGAGATAAAGGGTATTCCAGATGTGACAACTTATTTTTCTTGTACTACTCGCAAGATCAGTGATTGGGGTTGGGGTGCATGTGTGCAACCTTATGTTGCTATTGCTGAGTTTGATGCTCTTTCTCCTATTTAGTGGGGTTGGTTAGCTGATGTCACATATCCAAGGACTACAACACAGTATAGTGTATGGTAGATACAACTTAGGCCCATACCTTTGACAGATCCAATAGTTATGATTGCTTCTTAGCAAATTAGACATGACAGGGGTCCCAGAGGGAGAGGGAGAGTGAGAGATGGTGGGGGACGAGTTAGGAGAGGGAGGGATAGAGGGAAAAGAGATAGAGGAGGAAGAGATGTTGGACAAGGAGGATGGGATATGGGTCAGATAGATCTGGTAGTAGTAGTTGCAAAGGAGGTGGAGGGTGGAGAGGAGGATGTGGATATCGATGGAGGTACTACATCTATGAGTAGTTCTGGTGAGAGTGGGAGTGAGAGTGAGAGTAATGAGTCAGTATTAAGCTCATCAAGTAGCAATGGAGATGAGGGTGTTGATGGTGTACATGATGTTGATATGTCCCAGGATATGGAGAGAGGAGATGTGGAGGGAGATGATGAGGAGGAGGGAATGAAGGCTCAGGTTAGGAGTTTGGAGGACTTGGTTGCTACTTTGCGGTAGTGGCAGATGGAGGATAGAGATCAATATTAGTGGACGATGGGGGAACTTACCACAAAGAGAGCTCGGATAGTCAGTGAGAGAGAACAAATAGTCACTAAGAGAGATTGGCTACAAAGGGAGAGAGATGATGTAGTGAGGTGGATGCAGTTGGTTCAAAATGCTTATGACCAACATTTTGCTCTAGGTACTGATGCACGCAGATAGTTTGACAGACTTTATTATGCTGTACAAGAAGCCTTGTATTATAGAAATCTCTACGATGGTGTCATTTCTGAGGCACAAAGAGCTCTTAGTTTCAGTGAGTATAGAGGTCGTTCAGGTTCTAGTAGGTCTACTTCTTGATAGACCAGTAGTGGTGGTGTTATGGGTCCACCTCAGACATCTTTGGGACATCCTAGGGTAGGATTTGGTAGGCAAGATCCTCCTGGAGATAGAGGTAGCACTGGTTGAGATTTTATGTTATTGATGATGTAGCATAGATATGATGTATTTTGACACATTTTGATGAGATATATGATATGCACTTTTGGTGATGATTTATTTGGTGATATATCTTATATCTAATGTTTTGGTTTTTATTTTATGCTTACTTGGTAATGCATCTAATGCTAATGTGATATTATGCAGTGATGTGATGTGTCTTTATTTTGTGATGTATGAATCTATATGTGATGATTGATCACATGCTTGTGATAATGCAATGGACTAATGCAACATAATGCAAAGTGAATTTTTTGTTGTGTCAAAATAGGTGTTGAAAATCATGAAATCGGAAGAATTGTTAGTTGTTAGATGGAGAATAGATTAGAAGAAATGATATGAAATGATAAATCAATTGAACCATCCTTTATTTATTCCAGAAGTAGATATGATGGAAACAATTTGATTGGAAAAAATATGATGAAAAAGTCTTCTTTGCTTTATTCGTAGTGCAATACATTATCATCATTAAGCCTTATTATGTAACAATGGAGCTTATTACACTAGGGTATGAGGAACCAAGATGTATAAATATCTCATTGTAAGAAACAAACAAGTAGCAGATAAGGATTGAACCCTCCATTCTAGGAATTACGCTAGGGGTCAAGGTATGTGTGGCATTCACAAGCTGATTGCTCCTATCACAAACACCCACTAGAGAAATCGCCCAAGAAATTCATTGGTTCAAACTACTAACAACAAACAAAGAAAAAGGATCATGCCCATCACGACTCCTCTAGTCACTTTTTGGACATCCTTGAGTAGCTAAAAGAAATGATCTTTTCCAATTTGATAAAAGAGTCAACCAAAATAGAAACAACTCAGCAGTTGAGTTGATTGTGTCTTTGCTTTGATATGTTTGATGTGATTTTGATAATGTCTAGTTTTAGAAGTTTTGGACCTCGTTTAAGACTGACCTATCTGGTTTCGAGTGTATCGATTCTATTGAAGACAAGATGTTGATCATGGTGATAGTTCAATAGTGATTTGATAGATTAGACAATTGATCAACTTGATTGCAGATGTTTTGACAAGATAGTTGTATTCTTTGTTTAACTTTGTGCAAAGTGTTTTCTGGATATCTGCTAGGGTGTTTGATTCTTGCGAGACAATTTATTGCAAGTTTTTTTTTAAATTGATTTAATTTTTTTTTTTGTATTTTGTGGATTGATATTTGAATATTGTTTTTGGAGTGGTTTTCTCACGACTTTATCCAAATTTTTTGACTTTTTTAGGACTATATCTGAATGTTTTTATTTTTTGAGGACTTTATTTGAATGTTTTAATTTTTTCAGGACATTATCTGAATGTTTTGATTTTTTTAGGACTTTATCTGAATGTTTTGATTTTTTCAGGACTTCATCTGAATGATTTTTATTTTTTCGAGACTTTATCTAAATGCTTTTTATTTTTTCAAGACTTTATCTAAATGTTTTTTTATTTTTCCAGGACTTTATCTGAATGTTTTTTATTTTTTCAAGACTTTATTTGAATGTATTTTTTATTTTTTCAAGACTTTATTTGAATGTTTTTAATTTTTTTAGGACTTTATCTGAATGTTTTGATTTTTTCAGGACTTTATCTAAATGTTTTTATTTTTTCAGGACTTTATCTGAATGTTTTGATTTTTTCAGGACTTTATCTGAACGTTTTTTATTTTTTCAGTTATGCCCCCAAGTATGACAACCTGTATGATATGGTAGTCTAGGCAATGCACATAGAGACAATGAATTTTTCAAATGCAAATTATGCCAATGCAGTATGCAATATGAAGATGCAGTTCCTAAACAAGGATGAATGTGTGTGCCCCTTATTCTTAAATGCACTGATTGAATTGAAGGTGTGAAACCTTTTAGAGATAGGAGTTCAATCCATTCTCAAAAGGCTTTAGATTATCCAATCTAACACACTGTGTAGCCAAGATTTATGAATAGAGGCACGAAAAAATTCTCCATCGATTCTTGAAACTTTGATCTTTTTTTGCCAATGTGTGTACATTTGAATTCATTCTAACTCTTATAACCATCAAAGACCCTTGGAATTCTATGTGGCTAGCTATGTAAGTTATTCTAAATTCAAAAGAATCATGGATAGAGTCTCATTGTCTGCAAGCTTTTAGGGTTCCGACAAGGTTATGCACTGTAATCTCTCAAATATTGCTCCATTGCCAGCAAGCGTCCATAGCCCTATAGAGTTACTTGCATTTTCCCATAGTCAATCCTTTTATTGTCGCACTTGTATATGTTATATTTTAGTAATATATCATTTTTATTTTACCTTGAGATGGAAATTGGCATAGTATTTTTCTTTTTTTTTCTTCATTTTATTGCCTTGACTTGTAAGTAATGAAACCTACTTGGGTATGATAATTACAATGGTGTTGAAGTAGAGTTTATTGATTTTTTACTAGCTACATGACCAACCAGGTATCTATAATGAATTAGAGCATTGATTAATGTGAGTTATAGCAATTGATATATTTTGGGTAACAAGGTTCAATAGTGAAACCTCTACACAACCATAGATAAAGATCAATGACAAGGCCATGTTTGAAACTAAATGACTAAAGGCCTCCTAAAGACTTCATGATCAAGTATCTAGGAAATGAGTCCACCTTCTTTCCTTTCATTACAGATAGGTGAGTAACTCAGACAATTATCTCATTTTATTATTGATGCAATTATATGAGAAAATGCAACAATGGTATGTAGCTATATGTTGTGCAATGGTGATATGCAAGCAACTATGATGCATTCTGAAATGAAAATATGCAATGCAATAAAAAAATATGCAAATACAATATTGAAAATTGAAGTGAACCCACCCTTAGATGTAATATATTTTTAGGTGCATTTGTTAATGGGATCAGGGAGTGGATCTCCTAAAATTGTTTGCAAATGATAAGCATTGTTTCCTATTACTTTGGTTATGACAAAAGGACCTAACCAATTAGGTTCAAATTTTCCTAGTTTTTGCATTTAGCGAGGTTCCTTTGATTTTCTTTAAGAACGATTTCACCTACTTCAAAGAAACATGGGTTTACTCTTCTATTGTAGCTTCTTCTCGTTTTGTTTTGATATCCTTGTAAATGACTCAGAGCACTTTGTCATTTTTCAACTAGGAATTCTAGTTCTTGCAAGCGTGCTACTCTATAGTCTTCTTCTGAGATAATGTTTTTTAGAGAGACTCTTAGTGATGGTAATTATACCTCAATAGGTAAAATAGCCTCTGAACCATAAACTAAAGAGTAAGGTGTGGCACTAGTGGTTGTGCAGATACCATTTCAATATGCCCAGAGAGCTAGATCCAGCTAGAGATACCAATCTCGTCTAGTGTCATTGACAACTTTCTTTAAAAAATTTAGAATAGTCTTGTTTGTTGTCTCAGCTTGACCATTGCTCTGGGGATAGTAGGGTGTTGCAAATCATTGTTAGATGTGAAATTGGTTGCAAAGTTCACTTACTTCTTGATTTTTGAAGGGTCGTTCGTTGTTAATTATAATGCACATGGGAATTCCATATCTGAAAATGATATAATTCAAAATGAACTTAGATATTTTCTTTCCTGTTGTGAAGGTCATCGGGATTGCCTCAACCCATTTTGTAAAGTACTCAGTAGCTATGAGTATAAATTTATGTTCTTTGGAGGAGCTAGGGTTTATTTTCCCTACAAGATCTAATCCCTATTGTGAAAATAGCCATGGTAATGTTATTGGTTGAAGATCTTAAGTAGGTGCATGAATCAGGTTTCCATATAATTGGAATTGTTTGCATCTTTGGACATACTTGTAAGTGTCCTTTTTCATTGTAGGCCAATAATAACCTATTCACAATAGTTTTTTTGCTAGAGTAGGCCCAAAAGAATGTGCCCCACATATGCCATCATGAACTTCTTTCAGGGTAATTTGTGCCTCCTCAACATTGGGGCATCTGAGTAAGGTGTCGTCTACACTTTTTATTTATAAAGTGTCAGAAATGATGAATGTCTTGATGATTTTCAGATGAGTTCCTTCCTTTGATTTTGTGAAAGATCGGGAGGTATATATTGATCATGCAGGTATGCATATATATCTTTGTACCATGGGGACTCGGGTCTTGTTAGCATACATATATATTTAGTGGATGGTATTTCATGAGTTGGCAGAATGAGGTGCTCCACTTGAAATGAAAATTGAGTCCCATCATTTAGCATATCCAAGAGAGAGCCTATTGTTGCCATTGCATCAGTTGCCTTGTTCTGTGCTCTTGGTATTTCTTCAAATGTTACATTAGTGAAGAGTTTCTTGTATTATTCTACCAATTGTTTGTAGGGTGTTAGATTAACATATTATGTATTGTAATCATCATTGACTTGATTAATAATAAGTTGTGTCTCCGAAGACTTGAAGTTCTATGATTTTATATTATAGTGCAGTATGCAGTCCTACCACCAGGGCTTCATATTCAATAATGTTATTGGTACAAGGGAAGCTAATCCTGAATGATTTGGGAATTAAATCTCATTGAGGAGTTGTGAATAGAATTCTTTCTCTTGCTCCATGATTTGTGTGAGACTTATCAAAGAATAGTTTCCAGTTTCTTTTTGCTGATAGTGTAAATACTGATTCATCTGGAAAATCTACCACCATTGGATGACTGTCTGGTAGGGGTGCTTCTACAAGTTGGTCTGCTATGATCTGTCCTTTGATGACTTTTCTATCGACATATTCAATGTCAAATTCACTATGTCATGACCCACTTGGCAAGCCTTCTGGTTAATGCTACTATTTTCATCAAGTACTTGAGTGAATCAAAGTATGCAATGAGATGGACTTTATGACTCAACATATAGTGTCTCAGTTTTTGTGATGCAAAAACTACTACAAGACATGCTCTTTCTATTGGTGTGTAGTTGAGTTCATATCCAATGAGTGTTCTACTGATGTAGTAGACAATTCTCTCTTTTCCTTATTCATCATGTTGTGCTAGGAGAGCACCTAAGGAGGAATTTGTTGTAGCTATATACAAGAGTAATGGTTTCTCATGCATGGGTGGAACCAAGACTAGTGTGGAAAAAAGATATTCTTTTAATATCTGGAATGCATCATGGCATCGTTATTTCCATTTTAATGCGACACCTTTCTTTAAAACATGTTGAAGTGATTGGCACTTTTCTACCAATTGGGTGATGAAGTGCCTTATGGACTGTAATATGCCTTACAGGATTCTAAGTTGCTTGAGTGTAGCAGGTGATGGCATGTCTAGAATGGCTTTTACTTTTTCTGGATCTATTTCAATTCCACAAATGGATGCAATAAATCCCAAGAGTTTGTCGGATGTTACTCCAAAAACACATTTTTAATCATTGAGCCTTACATTGTATTTCTCAAGTCTATCAAATATTTTAGTCAATATGTTTAGATGATCATCTTTTGTGTTGGATTTTGCTAGAAAATCATCCACATAGTCTTCCATGATTGTGTGTATCATGTCATGTAATAACATGGTCATTGCCCTTTGATAAGTAGCGCTTGCATTTTTAAGGCCGAATGGCATCACATTCCAGCAATATGCTCCCCAGGGACAAGTGAATGTTGTCTTGAGTTGGTCCTCTTGTGTAATTATGATTTGATTATAACCTATAAAAACCATCCATTAGTGATAGCATTTCATTTCCAACTATCAATTCCACTATCGTGTCTACGTCAGGGAGTGGAAAGTCAACTTTTGGGCAAGCCTTGTTGAGATCTCTGCAATCGGTGGAGATCTTGATACCTCTAGTATGCTTGGTTACTGTGACTAGATTTGAAATCCACTCAGCCTAGTCTATGGGTCTAATGAAACCCACTTTCAACAATTTTTGTAGCTCAATTTTGACTAATAAAGCTATGTGAGGGTGCATCTTTCTGAGTTTCTATTTATATGGTTTGACTGCTGGTAGTAATGGAAAATGATGTAAGACTAGTTCAGGATCTAACCCTAGCATATCTTCATAAGACCATGCAAAATTGATGGGTCTTTTCTTAAAGAATTGGATAAACTTCTCTTTTTCTAATGGATTCAGGGACTTTGCTAGGTGTATATTACGAAATTTTTCAGCATCGCTCATGTTGATTTCTTTAGTTTCTTCTACCAATAATGTTGATTGTTCATTATCAAGAGGAAGAGTATCCATTCTGTCATGAGAAATGTGTTCTGCTTCATTATCATTGTCTTGACTAGAAGAGGAGCTTGCTTCTCCGAAATATATAGTTTTGTCTAGATCTATTGCAAATAAAACCTTGTGATCATCATAAGGGAGTCCATCCCTTGCACCCAAGAATTTAGCTATGGATTCATCATTTTGAAACCAATCTAATTGTGGCTTTTCTTTTTGCCCCCAGTCAATCAAATGTGGATGTATAAGGGGTAGGTCATTGTTCCCTTCTATCGTAGAAGATCCTGACAACATGCATACTTGGTTATTTGGATGACCTCATATGTCGTCATTATCAGATAGGAATTTATAGTCATGAGAATATGTCACACTTTCTATGTATGTTTCACTTTCTGAGGCTGTGTCACTCATCTCCTCTTGTTCTTGTAGTTGAGTTTGATTAGTGGACCTAGTTTGATTAGTGGACCTCCTTTGTATTGTGGATACCCTTCTCAAGCTTGGTATTAGTCATTGCAGTCTTTCTTCATCTAACTCAAATAGAGGAGATAGGGTTGTTTCCCTTGGTAAAATTATTGACAACAACCAAGGATTAGGCTCATTTATTGGTGCTAAGCCTGTATGTGTTACCATATTTTCTTGTTCAGATGTTTCTGGTACCGTATTTCTAGATGATTCTATGTTAGTTTCTTGTAAAAGTTGCCTAATATCTTCACCATTTGATTCCATGCTAGGAGATGTTGGTGGTCTCCTTCTTCTGTGAGATGAAGAGGTAAATACTCATGTTAACAACTGATTATGGGGTATGTACTCTGAGAGTAACCTAAGCTTGTTCAATATATCTAGTGTATGTTGCCTTTCCTTAGTTATATTTGGTACATGTTTATATCCTAACCCTTGATTCTTTGGGTTTTCATTGTTGGCATTATATGAACTGGTATTAGGACATAATGACATTGTATGTTGTCATTGATGTCAATATGTTGAAGAAGTGAGAACCGGCATATGAGAGAACCGGTAGAACATTGTGAACCAGCATTTGTGCCAAAGTGAAGCATGACATTGTATGTTGTCATTGATGTCAATATGCTGAAGAAGTGAGAACCGACATATAAGAGAACCGGTAGAACACTGTGAATCAGCATTTGTCCCAAAGTGAAGTGGTGTGTTTTCTCATGATGAACCAACATATATTTATGTGAACCATCTCATGGAAGTATTGTATGATTATCGGTTGGTAGTCTCAACTTTAGGGTTTTTGGTTTAAGTACTTCAAGCCTGTGTGGCTCAACCGGTGACTTTGTGTGATGAGTTAGCATGGTAACAAAGAACAGATCATGTTGCCATGTAAGCCTTATGTGCATGAAGGATCTTGCATGAAGGAGATTGATCCTATCTACCTTGAGAATGTGAGAAGTCTGTAAAATAGTGATAACGTGTGATGGGTTATCAGCTGCCATAAAATAGGTGGAAATGGATGATGGAGAATGTCTTGAGATTGGATCAAGAACTGCTACATTTAATGCAATGTGCTCAATGGTTAGGATTGAACCATTTGAATTCCTTAACCTAACAGGTTTAGGGTTTAGGGTTTATGCTACTGACCTATCTATTTTCCTATAAGGTCGATGTTGTGTCTCTTTCTGAGATTGTTGGCAAAAGTTGTGTGTGTGTATCCAAGATAAGGGATACATGATTCTTGCCAGACCCAAAGGTGAGAAGTGATACCTATAGAGTGTAAGTGCAAAAGGTGAAGAGGAGCTCGAGCGGATCTGCATTGGCATTGAGTGCTATTACCAGATCATTGTAATACCTATTGATCTCTAACCACCTCAACAGTTGGAAAATCCCTTAACAAGGTAGCCTTAACCAACTTACTGTAAATCCTTTAATAGGGTAATTCAAAGCTATTGAGTTTGAAATCCTTTAGCTATTGAGTTCTTGAAATCCTCTAAGAAGGTAACCTTTAACAGGGTTTAACCCTTAACCGTGTATTCTAGCCATCCCTTAACCGGGTGATCCCTAGCAAGATCGGTTCCTAGCAAAACCTATTGTAATGTCTCTAACCGGACAAGGCTCCTAACAGAGAAGACTTCTAAAGAGGTTAAAAAAAGCTTGTGGGTATTCATCCCCACCATGGTTTTTCCCAGTTGGGTTTCCATGTGAAAAATATGTGTGTCATGTGTGATGCTTTTATCTTGTGATGCTTTCCTATTGTCTGTCAAGCATATGATGGTTCTGTGTTTTATGCCTATCAATAAAACATGTTGAACTAGCTGTTATTATGATTTGATGATAAATTACCTATTTATGCATAAGGGTGAAATGGTAGTGTAGTCTTGAGTTGAGTGAAAAGCTAAGTGAGTAACCGATTAATGCTTGTCTCAGTCATTCTTAGCTTTACCAGTTGCACTTTGTTTCAAACCAGTGTCACTATTTGCCAGTCATTTGAAGTGTCTGCTATCAAACCAGTTTAGGACTATATTTTTGTCTATACTGATTCACCCCCCTCTCAGTACTGGGTTAGTACTATCCATTCATCATTGAGTTATCAATTGGTATCAAAGCATCCTATAGGTCCTCTATGCTATAAGCTTAACCGCTTGAGGTAAAGATCCCAATCTAATGATGAAGAGGGAAGGTCCAAAGTTTAACACAGAAAATTTCAGTATATAGAAAGACAGAATGAAGATATACATCAGAAGCATGGGTGCTCAACACTGGAGCTATGTTGAGGCTGCCTATGTTGCTCCTAACGGTACCCTTATTGATGACCAAAAGAGAGAGATGGAGGAGAATGGGCATGTCATGGAAGCCCTAATTAGTAGTTTATCTGACATTGAGTTTATTGATGTTCAGGATAAGGTAAATCCCAAAGAGGTATGGGATACTCTTGAAAATATCTATGGTGGTGATGAGCATGTAAAACAGGCTAAGGAAGAAAGCCTTAGAGGGAAGTTTGAAGATATGCAGATGGTTGAAGGTGAGACCATTCAATAGTATGGAATAAGAATCAAAATAGTTGTTGGAGATATCAAGAGTGCAGGTGGTAAAATAGAAGATTCCACTATGGTAAGCAAAGTCCTAAGATCCCTATTGCCAGTCTATGCAATAAGGGTTGCTGCTATTCAAGAGCTAAGATCAATAGACAAGACTAAGGTATCCCTAGACTCCATCATTGCAAATTTGACAGCCTATGAGCTAAATAGTTTCGATGGCAATGTTCAAAAGACTGAATCAGCTTTTAAAGCTTCTGCAATACCATCCAGAAAAGGAAAAGAAGCTAGCACTAGTGGTAAACCAAGACAGGGCAGAGAAATGGCTGATGAGGAGATTCTGATGGCATTTGAAGCTCTCCTTTCCAAGAAACTTCCTAAAGGAATGACAAATATAGAGGTAAGCTACCTTTGAAATGATTTTCTTGTAACCGGATAGGACATATTGTTGTAAATTGTTCTAATGGTGACAACAAGGACAAACCAGAAAGGTTCAAGAAATTCAAAGGAGGATTCCAGAGAAACTGTTTTGTGGCAGTTGATGAAGGTGTCATAGATAAAGAATCAGAGGATGAAGAAAATGAAGATATTGTGTTTGTTGCTATCAAGGAAGATGTGTCAGACAAGAAGGCTCTTGTCTCCCAGTTTGATAATTCCAATGAGTGGATCATTGACAGTGGATGTTCTCACCATATGACTGGTGACCGGAGCAAGTTTCTATCCTTGGAGGAGTATGATGGTGGTGTGGTTCACTTTGGCAATGATGCACCATGCATGGTCAAAGGCAGAGGGTCCATCTCTCCAAATGGAAAGAGTAGTGCTGACAATGTGTATTGGGTTGATGGTCTTAGACATAACCTTCTGAGGGTTGCCCAGCTGAATGACAGTGGCCTCACTCTGGAATTCAAGAATGGGGTTTGCAGAATCAAAGGAAAGAATGGTGAATTGGTGGCCATCGGCATGCAGACCAAAGGTAACCTATTTTAGTTGAATGCAAATATAAGTACATGTCTTATGGCTAAATTTGATGATAGTTGGATATGGCATAGGAGACTCTGACATGTAAACTTTGATAACATTGTGAAGGCTAGTAAGATCAAGGTAGTTAGAGGGTTACCGATGCTAAGCAAATTGGATAATACCTTGTGCAGAGAGTGTCAATTGGGGAAAATATCTTCCTCAACCTTTAAAGGTAAATCTTTCACTGCTGACAACTTGCTTGACCTTGTGCATACTGATTTGTGTGGTCCTATGAAAACTAGAAGTATGCAAGGTGATAGGTGCTTCACGATTCTCACTGATGACTACTCAAGAATGATGTAGGTCACATTCTTGAAAGACAAGCCTGAAGCCTTTGTAAAGTTCAAATCTTTTAGACCATTAGTGGAGAAGGAAAGCGGTAAAAGGATCAAGTGCCTGAGAATTGGTCAAGGAGGGGAATTCACTTCCAGTGAATTCAACAAGTACTGTGAAGAACATGGCATCAAGAGGCAATTGTCTGCCCCCTAGACTCCACAACAAAATGGCCTAGCAGAGAGGAATAAGCGGACTGTGGTTGAAGCAGCTAGAACCATGTTGATTCAAGGAAAGGTAGATCACACCTTTTGGAGAGAAGCGGTGAGCATTGCAGTCTACACAATGAACCGGTACTTATCAAGAAAGGTAAGGATAAAAATCCTTATGAATAATGGACTAGTAAGACACTTGTGCTTAGCTACTTTAGAGTGTTTGGTAGCAAATGTTACATTAAGAGGAGTGAACACCAGAGAAAATTTGATGCGAAATGTGATGAGGGAATATTCCTAGGATATTCCACCAAGAGAAAAGCTCTCAAGTGTTTCAACAATAGGACTTAGAGAATTATGGAAAGAATCAATGTAAGAGTTGATGAAACCTCTGAGAAAATTGAGGAAACTGACAATGAGCAAGCAGTAAACAAACCAGTTGCAACCTTCTGGGAACCGATTGACAGCCAACCGAGTACCAATAAGAATGTTCCTACACCAGCAAATGTAGATGTTGATACTGATGGAGATGAGGATGAAGAAGAAAAGCAAGAGGAATCTATCAAGACCATTCCTTGGTATGTCAAGCTGAATCATGATCCTAAGCAGATCATAGGAGATAAGGATGTAGGAATCCTTACAAGAAGAAAGGTCAGAGAAAACTCATGTATGATCTCTGAATTTGAGCCTAAATCATTCAAAGAGGAGCATAAGGATGAAGACTGGATCAAGGCAATCGAAGAGGAACTTGACTAGATAGAGAAAAATGGTACATGGTCTTTGGTACCTAGACCGGAGCACAAAAATGTCATTGGTACTAAATGGGTTTTCAGAAATAAGTTGAATGAGGATGGCATGGTGATTAGGAACAAAGCCAGATTAGTGTGCAAAGGATATGCTCAAGAAGAAGGAGAAGACTATGGTGAAACCTTTGCTCCTGTAGCCAAATTGGAAGGAGTCCGTATGCTTCTTGCATATGCAACTTTTAAAGGTTTCAAAGTATATCAAATGGATGTAAAGTCTGTATTCCTAAATGGTGTACTTGAAGAGGAGGTGTATATTGAGCAACCAAATGGGTTTTCTCTATCTGAAGATAGTAACATGATATGTAGGCTACATAAAGCCTTATATGGACTAAAGCAGCCACCTAGAGCATGGTATGAACATCTGCATTCCCATCTTGTGAAGATTGGATTTGAGAGAACAAGTGAAGATAGTAATATCTACTTGAAGTCTAAACAAGATCAGATCCTGATCTGTGAGGTATTTGTTGATGACATTATCTTTGGTGGAGATGACAAGATGAGTCATGAGTTTGCAGATGAGATGAAGAAAGAATTTGAAATGTCACTCATAGGGGAGATTAAATTCTTCATTGGACTATAGATCCAGCAGATGAAGGATGGAATCTTTATCACTCAATCCAAGTATGTCAAAGAGGTGTTGAAGACCTTTGGCATGGAAGATAGCAAACCGGTTGGTACTCCGATGGTGACTGGTTGTAAACTATCTAAAGAAGATGACTTAGAATTGGTTGATGAGAAGGAATACCAATCAATGATTGGTAAGTTGCATTATGTAGTGCATAGTAGACTGGATATTGCACATGCAGTTGGCATTATTGCAAGATTCCAGAAAAGCCCAAGAGAATCTCACTTGGTTGCAGTCAAGCGGATTCTTAGGTATCTGAAGGGAACTGTTGACTACGGATTATGGTATCCTTATAGCAAGGATTTCAACTTGAAAGTATACACAGATGTTGATTGGGCAGGCAATATAGATGACTAAAAAAGCACAACAGGTGGTGCATTCTTTCTCGGTGGTAGACTGGTCTCATGGATGAGTAAGAAGCAAAGTTGTATCTCTCAGTCTACAACAGAAGTAGAGTATGTTGCAGCTTTCATGAACTGCACTTAGACAATTTGGATGAAGCATGTATTAAATGGCTTCAAAGTTCCTGTATCTGAACCGGTAAGTATATTTTGTGACAATACTAGTGCAATTAATATCTCCAAGAATCCAGTTTTACATTCTAGAACCAAGCACTTTGAGCTTAAGTATCATTTCTTGAGGGAAAAGGTTTAGAACAAAGAGATTGCACTAGAACATGTTTCCAGTCAAGAGCAGTTAGCAGACATATTCACCAAGCCTCTCCCAAAGGCTACATTTATGTACTTAAGAGGTGAATTAGGGGTGTTTCCCCTTCAGGAGGTAAACTAAAGGTATATGCTCTACATCAGTCAGGTATTGCATAGTCAAATTTTTTTTAGGATTGATGTGTTGAAGGATGCTACTCCTCAGGGGGAGTAGCATAATGGAATGGGGAAGCTTGTGCCTCCACTTTGGCATTGTTGTCAAAGGTGGAGAAGCTGTGAAGCAGAGAAGATATCTTTGTTTATTACCATCAATGCCAAAGGAGGAGATTGCTAGCATTATGTGAACCTGTATGAAGGCATAATGACATTGTATGTTGTCATTGATGTCAATATGTTGAAGAAGTGAAAACCGACATATGAGAGAACCGATAGAACACTGTGAACTGGCATTTGTGCCAAAGTGAAGCATGACATTGTATGTTGTCATTGATGTCAACATGCTAAAGAAGTGAGAACCAGCATATGAGAGAATCGGTAGAACACTGTGAACCGGCATTTGTGCCAAAGTGAAGCGGTGTGTTTGTTCATGATGAACTGGTATATAGTTATGTGAACTGGCTCATGGAAGTATTCTATGACTACCGGTTGGTAGTCTCAACTTTAGGGTTTTCGGTTTAAGTACTTCAAGCCTATGTGGCTCAACTGGTGACTTTGTGTGATGAGTTAGCATGGTAACAAAGAACAGATCATGTTGCCACATAAGCCTTGTTTGTGTGAAGGGTCTTGCATGAAGGAGATTGTTCCTATATACCTCGGGAATGTGAGAAGTCTATAAAATGGTGATAACGTGTGATGGGTTATCAACTGCCATAAAATCGGTGGAAATGGATGATGGAGAATGTCTTGAGATTGGATCAAGAACTACTACATTTAATGTAGTGTGCTCAACGATCAGGATTGAACCATTTGAATTCTTTAACCTAACAGGTTTAGGGTTTAGGGTTTATGCTACCGACCTATCTATTTTCCTATAAGGTCGATGTTGTGTCTCTTTCTGAGGTTGTTGGCAAAAGTTATGTGTGTGTATCCAAGAGAAGGGATACGTGATTCTTGCCAGACCCAAAGGAGAGAAGTGATACCTATAGAGTGTAAGTGCAGAAGGTGAAGAGGAGCTTGAGTGGATCTGCATTGGCATTGAGTGCTATTACTAGATCATTGTAATACCTATTGATCTCTAACCACCTCAACAGTTGGAAAATCCCTTAGCTGGGTAGCCTTAACTGGCTTGCTGTAAATCCTTTAACAGGGTAATTCAAAGCTATTGAGTTCAAAATCCTTTAGCTATTGAGCTCTTGAAATCCTCTAACAAGGTAACCTTTAACAGGGTTTAACCCTTAACTGGGTATTCTAGCCATCCCTTAACTGGGTGATCCCTATTGTAATGTCTCTAACTAGACAAGGCTCCTAACAGAGCAGACTTCTAAAGAGTTCAAAAATAGCTTGTGGGTATTCTTCCCCACCGTGGTTTTTCCCAGTTGGGTTTCCACGTGAAAAATATGTGTGTCATGTGTGATTCTTTTATCTTGTGATGCTTTCCTATTGTCTGTCAAGCATATGATGGTTCTGTGTTTTATGCCTATCAATAAAACATGTTGAACTAGCTGTTATTATGATCTAATGATAGATTACCTATTTATGCATAAGGGTGAAATGGTAGTGTAGTCTTGAGTTGAGTGAAAAGCTAAGTGAGTAATCAGTTAATTCTTGTCTCAATCATTCTTAGCTTTACCGGTTGCACTCTATTTCAACCTGATGTCACTGTTTGCCAGTCATTTGAAGTGTCTATTGTCAAACCAGTTTAGGACTGTATTTTTGTCTGTACTTATTCCCCCCCCCCAGTATAGGGTTAGTACTATCCGTTCATCATTGAGTTATCATTCATGTGGTAGAACAAGTTCTAATCTATCTTGCTTCTATAATGCCAATCTCGTGGTACCATTGTACCCATGGTTTTGTAGCATCTTGAAGTCATTGCCATACTAGTCTAGAGGTAACCTAGGTATTGTCCTATCATCTTCTTCTCTATATATCTGGTGATTGACATCTTCATTTAGAGATTCTTCTTGTAAGTATCCCCATCTATCAAAAGAGCATGAATCTGAATACTTCACTATCTCTTTTCCTTTATGTTGTTTCATTACTATGTTCTAAGGCTTCCCAAAAGACCTGGGACAAAGAGATAATTATTTATCATTTGAGGTACTCGAAATGGAATATTCCCCACAACCAACTTCCTTAATCTATAAAGAAGATATGGTAGGTGTATTTTTCTCTATTTTTGTGATTGATAATGATTTCATTTGTAAGTGAAGTGGAGCTTCCTGCTTGTTTGGTACTTAATTGTCTGTGCTCACCCTTAAATAATTATAGTGTTGAAAAGGGTTTGGGTCATCATGGATGATGATCTCAATGCCATTGTATTGGAGCTTCACACATTGGTGAAAAGTTGATGGTACTACTTGCATGGTATGTATCCATGGGTGGTCTAATAGCATATTGTACCCCAATTCTCTATCTAGGACTTGAAAGTTGATGTCTCTTGTAACTGGTCGTATTTGTACTGGCAAAGTCACTACACCTTTAGAAGGGCATTCCTTGTCATCACAATATTTCATTTTTATTCTCTTGGTAGAATAAATATAATGCTCAGAATATCCTAAAGCTTTGATCAAATGTAATGTGCATATGTTAAGGCCAACTCCACCATTTATAAGTACTCTTCTAACTTTCTTTCGGTCAATAAAAGCTTCCAGGTGTAAGGGATCATTATGCATGGGTCAGTCCGTAGGTACATCCTTCTCAGTGAATGCGACCTTTGAAGCTAACAAGTTTCCAACCATGGATTGGAATGTGTTCTCATCAATATCTCTGGAAACAACTGAATCTTGTAATGCTTTGTCAAGGACTGCCTTATAAGCTGGCGAGATGTTTAGTAACTCAAATAATGAAATTTGAGTTGGAGCTTTCTTCAAATGATCCACCATATTGTAATTGATAGTTATTGAAGGGGGATTTGAAGGTACCCCTTGCAATGTGACCTTTGATATTCTAGTGATAACATCACAGTCTCTGCTTGTGGGATTTATTGTGATTGTAGCCACTATGTAATCTCCTACACTGAGTGCATTTATGGCATAATCAAATACGACATTAGTATAATTGATACTATTGTTTTGTGTATTAGAACTAGAAGCCTTTTCTTTGTCATTCTTGACAAAGGGATCCTTGAAGACAGTATGATCTATGTTTGGTGTCTTACTAGCATCCACAGTAATGTCTCCTTGATCAATGAGATCTTATATGAGGTTCTTCAGTTTGTAGCAACTTGTTGTCTTGTGACCTTTATTGCGATGGTATTCATAGAAATCATTGTCATTCCACCAAGTGGGCTTAAATGGACCTGGCTCATAGGGCATGACTTCTGGTAACATTATGGCATTACTTTGTATCATTTTTTTGAGTGTTTATTCAATAGGTTCACCAAGGGGTGTAAAGCTTCTTCTGGGTGCACCTACCCTTGGTGGTCTTGGATTGCTTGACTGTAGTGCATTGGTGTTGTTTATCCGGGTTTGATTCTTACTTGCAAGATCAACTAGTTCTTGTAGAGATATTGTTGGTTGAGCTCTATTTACAACATGAGTATTAACAACTCCATCATTTGTGATAGTCTTATTCCTAGGCCAAAATTTTGGCCTTTCATTATTTGTACTTGTGTTTGGCCCATTATCTTTGTGGTGTTTCAGTATCCCTTGTTCTAATAGGCCTCTTTCACATTTGATGCCTTTTTCCATGATGTCTTTAAAAAAAATTAGGCATTGCATTTGCAATGGATACTTAATCAGAGGTACAAGATTTTCATTGAAAATGTCTACTCTCAGCTTCAGGGATGTGATAAGACATCTGCAGTATAAACCTCTCCATCTTTGCAAGAATGTAGTGAAGGTTTCTCCTTGATTTTTCTTTGTTGCACACAAATCCATCAAGGTAACTGGATTATCTATATTGAATAAAATTTTTGATATGAATAACTTAGCCAGTTCACCCCATGAAGCAATCTTAGGTGGGAGGTGTGAAAACCATTTTAACGTTGTCCCTCCAATACTTATGGAAAATAGCCTCATTAAGTATGTATCATCATGAGCTACCTTGATACATGTCGTGAAGAATTATCTGACATGATCTCAAGGATCACCTTTACCTCTATATTTGTCAAACCTTGGAGTTTCAAAATGCATGGGAAAAGGTGGCATGCATAACTTTTTTTCTAAAGGATATGGACAAGGTCTCCCATTGTATAGCTCTTTTTATCATTGACTATTTGCATAGTGGTCATCTATTTCTGAAGATTCTCTATTTGTTGAGTCAAGATCTCTATTTGCATCAATGTTGTACTGACTTGATGAGTGTTTCCCACAAAAGGAATAGTATTAGAGTATCTTTGAGCTTGCTGAAATGTAGTCTGACCATGCAGTTGTGTACCATAAGTCCCACTAGGTGGTGTAAAGTATGCAAATTGTGTATTGACATTTGGCTGAGCTGAGCTAGTTATTCCTTCATTCACATTGTGGCCATTGTAGGTGGATCCACCTAAAGCTTAAGGTTGAGTTATACTTGTTGAATCAAGGTTTTGAGCTATTGTATCTTGCATTGTTACACTGGGCATTGTCTGAGATGTAACATTAGTACTTGTTGATGCAACTGTTGACGATGTTGAAGTTGTAGTTGCTTGAGTATTTTGAGATAAACCCTAGGTTGATGTATCAAGTGTTGCTTGAGTCTGTGTAACAGTAGGTACTTGAGGAACATTTTGATTCATTTTCATACCTGGCAGCAATATAGCCAAAATATCCACCCTTAGAGGTAATTTGGCCCTATTTTGGACTAATAGTGCAAGATATCTATCTCTATCATTATTGATGAGAGCGTTGAGAATCATAAGTGTTGCAAGATCTTGTTGGGTTGCTTCCAATTCTTCTTTTGTCAAATTATGTTGTATTTCATCAATGAAAGGCATCTGGTTTGTGTTTGTTGATAAGGTTGCGGGTCTCTGACCCGATGTTTGTTGATTTGTGGACAAGTTCATATTCCATGTTGGGTTAACTAAAGGGTCATTGTTATGTTTCATCTAATGTTTTACCTTTTGAGCACGTGTTAATGGCATGAATGCTATTCCAATGTGATCTTGACTCTTTAAGGCTCTCTAAAATGCAAATGCAAGACTCAACTAAATGTAGCTAGGTATGCTTCTAAGACTTTCTAAAGACAAAAATGCAGACAATGCAATCTATGAGTGAAGACTTTCTATCAAGGATTTTAGAATTCAAACACAAGATCTTGAGCATATTGTTGAAATGCTTCAAATTCTACCTCTTCTTTGATTTTATTTTTGAGGTCTATGTCAATTTGTACGGACTTCCGAACTTCCTCATCTATGATAGCTTGGACTATGTTGAATTGGTCTTGATCAACTATCAATTCCTCAGCAAGTATGTTTAACCCATCAATTATTTTTAATTGAATGTTGTTTGACCTAAAAGTGGGTTGCTCAAATGGGAATTTGTCATTTCCTTTTAGACCCATATGCTAAAGATTACAATGCAGACTATAAGGAACCTAGGAATGATTGATACTTTTCTTTAAGGACTCTAACGAGGATTTAGAAACTTTGCTATGGTGTTTTCAACCAATTATCTAATCGATTCCTTTTGAGATGCCTTTTTTTAATCTTTTTCCTTAATTTTTCATCAACTTTTGAATTATTGAAGCAAAAAGTGACTGAGCAACCTATGTTAGCTTTACCAGATTTCAATAAGGTATTTCAAGTAGATTGTGATGCAAGTGGAACAACAATAGGATTAGTTTTGAGTCAAGAAGGGAGAGCAATAGCCTATTTCAGTGAGAAATTGAATGATGCTCGGAAGAGATATTTAGTGTATGATCAGGAATTTTATGCTATAGTTCAAGCCTTGAATAAATTGAGACAGTACTTGTTGTCTAAGGACTTTGTGTTGTATATAGATCATCAAGCTTTGCAGTATTTGAATAGTCAGAGTAAGTTGAATCAAAGACATATGAGATGGGTAGAATTCTTATAGAGTTACACCTTTGTGTTGAAGCGTAGAAGTGGGAAATCTAATAAAGTTGTTGATACATTGAGTAGGAGAAGGAATTTTCTAACATAAATGACAGTATTAGGTTTTGAATATTTGAAGACCTTGTATGATGAAGACTCAGATTTTGTAGAACCTTGGAAACCATGTAGAGAACTAGTTATGGTTGATAAGAGAAAATGGTTGGATTATTTCATTCAGGATGGGATGTTATTCAGGGGAGTTCAGTTGTGCATACCTAAGAGTTCCATTAGAGAGAACGTAATAAAAGAGAAGCATAGTGGAGGTTTAGTTGGACATTTTGGAATTGACAAAACAATTGCATTGGTGAGTGAGTAGTACTTTTGGCCCCATATTCATAAGGATGTTAAGAGATATGTGCAGAATTCTAGAGTTTGTCAAGTTGCAAAATGTAGTAGTCAGAATGTGAAATCATATAAACCTTTGACACTACCAATAAAATCTTGCAAGGATATAAGCATGGATTTTGTACTTGGATTGCCTAAGACACCGAGAGGGAATGATTCTATATTTATGGTAGTGGATAGAGTTTCAAAGATAACTCATTTCATACCTTGTAAGAAGACATCACATGCATTGCATGTACCAGACCTATTTTTCAAGGAAGTGGTGACATTGCATGTATTACCTAAGAGCATAGTTTCAGACAAAGACACTAAGTTTTTTGGGTATTTTTGGAGAACACTTTGGAAGAAGATGAAGACAGATTTGAAGTTCAGTTCTACTTTTCATCAACAGACTGATGGACAAAAAAAAGTTGTTAACCGGAGTTTGGGAAACTTGTTGAGATGTTTAGTGGGAGATAAAACCGGAAGTTGGGATTTGATCATTGCACAAGTAGAATTTGCCTACAAAAATTTAGTGAATAGAAGTACTGGAAAAAAACCTTTTAAGATTTTTACTGGAGTACATCCTAGAGGAATATCAGAATTGAGAGACATTAGTAGTGAAGACCAGAAGAGTTTAGAAGCAGAATATTTTGCAGATCACATGGCAGCATTCCATATTCAGGTTAAAAAACATTCAGAAGACATGAACAACAAATATAAAGAGAAGGAAGATGAGAAGAGGAGACATAACAAATTTTAAGTTGGTAGTAAAGTGATGGTATATTTGAGAAAAGAGAGATTCTCTGTTGGAACTTATAATAAGTTGCAAATAAAGAAATTTGGACCTTATAAGATTTTGAAAAAGTTCAGTTCTAGAAATGCATATTTAGTGGAGCTACCGGATAGTCTAAGTATTTCACCTATATTCAACATTGTAGATCTTCATGAGTACCATGAACCAGAATTTAGTGAGGAGAATGTTGCAATTCTTGAGAAACAATTTCTCCGAAAGAAACCAGATTAGATTGAAGAAATTTTGGATAGTAGGATTAGGCATAGTACCTGGAATAGTCAGTATAAAGACTATCTTGTGAAGTGGAAAAGTAGACCAGTTGAAGATTCATCTTGGATTTCTTAGGTAGAGGTAGACCACCTTGGTTTCCCACTGACCCTAGCAAAGTGAGAGGCACTTTTTCATGAACCCTAGATGTCTGATGCATTAGCATCCCTGGTTCACAACAATCTTGCATTAACCAAAAATATTTTTCTTTCTATTTTGTTTGCAGTTTCAGTTTCTTTCTGTGTGTCCTAGTTTTGTCTCACTGGATCCCATGGAGTTGGATTCTACTTGAAGACTTGATCATCTTTATTTCTTTCAAACCACATCTCTTTTGGATCACTTTCTAGCAAGATATTGATATCAGTTTCCATGACAGTTTCTTGTTATGGTTGTTCCTTTGTTACCGGTTGCCTGAGACCTATTATGGTGATCTACCGGAACCCATTCCAAAGCTTGCAGAGCCTTGAGCATTGATCTCAATGTTTCTTGGCGTTTGGATGACCTTCTACATGTCATCCTTTGGATTTTCTTGAGGAATCTCTTGGCGAAGGCCGACCTTGTTCATTTTGCACGTTAGGTCTTGTTCTTCTAGTTTTGATCCCTTTTGGGCCGACTGGATCCTTTGGATCGATATATATTTTTAATCATGCTTTAGAATAAATTAGTTAGAGTCAGTTAGAGTATGAGATAGATAGACTGTGCCTAGAAGATAGATCTTTCGATTCAAGGTCCTAGTTTTGACCTATTCTACCAGGCCTGTGTGATGGTATGTTGTAACCCAGTTGTTACCAGTTGGATCTAATCAATTTTCATGCAATAAAACTATCTGGTCTACATTTCCTCCATCAGATCTGTGTGTTTCCTTTGTGTTTACTCTTACTGACTGGTCCAGACTGATCTCCTTGAGGTCCCTCCTTACTGGCGACTGCTTCAATTTTGTTTTTTTAACAACACCAAAAGAAGTTCTCTACTCTAACCCTGCAAAGAAAATAACGTTAGTAGACATATGGTGGGTTATCCAGCCTAATTTTCTGAATTACAAGCCTTTGTCTTTTCACAAACAAAGAGCAATCCTGATAAAAACCAAAACTAAATAAAGACAAAATGTAAAATCCTAAACTTGCAATTGTGAACTAACTACTAAGCAATTGTGAACTAATATGCTATCAATTGTGAACTGATATGCTATCAAGTGTGAATTACTATGATAACAATTGTGAATTGATGTCTGAGCAATTGCATAGCAATATTAGGTCAATTTCTCATCAATTAAATGCAAAAAAAAATAAAAAACTTTAAACAACAACAAAAGACAAAAGATAGAGATTTATTATGTAATTATGTTACTCCAAATCACACAAGCCATCACATCAATGTCATCAAAAAATATATTTTTCAAGTAATTGATGGATAGTTATGTGGTATTGAGAAATTTCCTCTCCCTCTTCAATCTCATGAAGTTGTCTTTCTACCTTTAGTAGCCCTTAGTATTCTTTTTGTGCTCTCCTATGTTGTCTTGCCCTCCTTGCACCTACAATTTTGAAGGTGTTAGACAACTTAGATAACCAGAGAACAACTGAGAGCGGGAGGGTGAATCAATTGTCAACAGATTACAAAACTTTAAGCATTCAAATCCTTATTCTCGGAACACATAAACCCAATATTGGAATGTATAAACCAAATGCTGGAATAGCTGATAGCAGTTAAGCATAAATATAAATCACAGAATAGTTACCATTCATCCAGAACACATGACACAAGATTTGTATGTGGAAAACTCGGTAAAGGGAAAAAACATGGTGGGAAGCATACCCATAGTCAGATAATACTTCTGCAGTAAGTATGTAATTACAAAATGAAGGGCCTGCACATGTAAGAAGGCCAACAACCTAGAGTGCATTGCTCGTCACAAAAGGTGCCTCACTGACTACAAAATAAATCCATACTACAATCCAAAAAGAAGAGTGAACAACAAAGATAACATCTCCTATGCCTTAGTACAATTCTGGTTAAGCTCAGTTTCAGAGGTCTTAAACCTCTTTTAGCAACCCAATTTGATCACCTATGATCAACCAAAACTCCTGCAGATGATTACAACATTATTCGCACATGGATAATCACATAACCATTCCATAACCATGATCTACAAAGAGAACTTACATCATATTTATACCAACCTGGGACCTAAACAATTAGGTCGGCCACCTAAAAGATAATACAATAAATTCATAACATAAACCTACAATCCAATGATCAACCAAGTTGGCCTAAGACTGAAACAACATAATCCAATCAATGAATCCATCTGGTAATGCATCAGGATCACCCATCAACATGTTACATAAGTTGGGCCATAACCTAGCAGAATAAGACAACATTAGGTCCAGTCCTAAATGCAACACCATCAATCAACAGGAACATAAACAAGATAACCAACAACATATCGAAAGCCATCTAGAAGCTGCACTAATACCACTTATCATGTGCATCAAAAGATCTTCAACAAAGCTCTGCCAGAAAAACCCTTACCGGTGACCAAAAGGCTTACTAGAACAAATGATAGTATATGAGTCATCAAATCTTGAACCAACTAATTGTGATACGCATTTGAATAGCATGAATGACAAATCCAAATCAATTCCACAAACCAAAGCATACCTGATCAATATCATAATCCAAACACTCTACTGGAACCAACCAGAAAATGGTAAACAACCAAAACAGTCAATGTTTCCATCAATGACAAAACATCAATGCAACACATAGTCAATTCCTCCAAATTGCCAACAATCTCCTCCTTTGGCATTGATGGCAGCACTAGATGTGAAAAACATCCAAGTGCCAAGAAATGCCAAACAAGTCTCCCCCTATGGAAGACAACCAACAATCTCCCACAAAATGATATAGAAATGAATCTCTGAACCAAAATCCCCTAATTAATATATCTCTCCCTTATGTTTTTTACAAAAATAACTCTACCCTTTTGACATCAATACCCAAGATTTGACATAAATATCAAAGAAAAATCACAAATCCTTTGATTCTTACAGCTGACTACACCCCTTGAGTAGTAGTGCCACCACATCAATCTAGAATGAGTAATAGCTCTGATAATGAATACCGGACTGATGCCAATCAATATCACTCGAGTCTCTACCGGAGGGGCAAAATCCCCAAATCTATATCTAAAGTACTCAAATGATTCTTTAGGCAAAGGTTTAGTGAAGATATCTGCAATCTTCTCTTTAGTGTTCACATAAATTAGTCTCACTTCATTTGCTTCCACCTCCTCCTTCAAAAAGTTATACTTGATAGATATGTATTTTGTCTTAGAACTAAATGTTGGATTCTTTGATATATCAATAGTAGTAGAGTTAGCATAGTGAATAACTACCGATTCATTATATCCTTCAAGATTTGCTTCATCCATAGAAATTGTGTACAATTAATAGAAGCAGCAACATACTCAAATTTTGTAGTAGATAAAGAGGTACATGCTTTTTGTTGATCCATGAAACAAGTTTCTTTCTAAGAAAGAAAGCTCCACTGGATGTGCTCTTCTGGTGATCAACATTTGTAGCCCAATCTACATCTGTATATGCATATAATGTAGAGTCATACTTTTTAGGATACCACAAACCATATTTGGCTGCTCACTACAAATACCTGAAAATACTTTTCACCACACTCTCATGATTTTATCTAGGATCACTCTGATATCTTGATACAATACAAACTACATTCATTATATCCAGTCTAGTCTAATTCAGATATAAAAAACCTCCAATCATAGACTTGTACCTTGTAGGATTTATCGATGCAGATGCATCTTTCTTTATCAATTTATCACTTGTAGCCATTGGAGTACCAACTGGTTTAGAATTTTCCAACCCAAATTTCTTCAACAGCTCTCTAGCATACTTAGTTTCACAAATTAAAATACCTTTATCAGTTTGAGTAATCTGTAAACCTAAGAAAAATTTCATGTCCCTAATCATAGACATCTCAAATTCATTCTTCATATTGGTACAGAATTTCATACACAACTTATCTTCACCTCCAAAAATGATATTATCAATAAAGACTTCAATAATCAATATGTCATCATCAGTGATCTTATAATATAAATTATTGTCAGCATTACCTCTAGTAAAATCAAGCTTCAAAAGATATTTATCCAGTCTTGCATACCAAGCTCTAGGGGCTTGTTTCAATCCATATAAATCTTTCTTTAACTTGCAAACCATGTTTTTTCATCTGAAAGTGAAAATCCATCAAGTTGCTCAATATAAACTTCCTGTTCAAGATCTCCATTAAGAAATGCACACTTAACATCCATCTAATAAAACTTGTAATTCTTATGTGCAACATAAGCAAGAAATAATCTCAAAGCTTCAATCCTAGCTACCAGTGCAAAGGTTTCATCATAATCAATTCCTTCCTTTTGACAATATCCTTTACAAACCAATCTAGCTTTATTCCTCACAACTTGACCATATTCATTCAATTTATTCCTAAAAAACCCACTTAGTTCCAATAACATTCTTATTTTTAGGTCGGGGAACTAAAGTCCATGTGTTATTCTTTTCTATCTGATCTAATTCTTATTTCATAGCTTCCATCAAATATTCATCTTTACAAAATTCAATTACTGATGTCAGTTCAACTTGAGAAATTAAACATACCTCATCAACTGCCAACCTTCTCCTTGTTATCACTCCTTTGTTTTTGTCTCCAATGATAGGATCTTCTCAATGATTCAACCTTACATACCTAGGAGTCTTCTAATTTTATGTTCCTCTACACTGATGTTTAGTTACTATTGAATTTTCTTATATTGTTGGAGTAACTAGTCCAACATTATGTTCTGGTGTAAGTACCACCGATTCAGTTATGATCATTTCCACTGTCGGTTCTCTCTCATAAGTTCTGATTTGAATTTTGTTTTGCTCATCCACCTTGACATTTGTGCTCTCCACAATTCTCTACAATCTTTTGTTATAACATCTATATGCTTTGCTTTCATTAGAATAACCAACAAATATTCCTTCATCACATCTAGGATCAAAATTTCCAATGGAATCATCTCTTTTGATATAGAATTTACTACCAAAGATTCTGAAATACTTAACTATCAGTGTATGGCCAAACCATAACTCATAAGGTGTCTTACCAGTATCTCCTTTGATATGAACTCTATTGAATGTGTATACCATCGTGCTTATACCTTCTCCCTAGTAGACATGAGGCAGATTAGCTTCCATCATCATATTTATAGCTGCATCCAAGATAGTTATGTTCTTCCTTTCCACAACTCCATTCTGCCAAGGTGTCTAGGGTGCAGACAATTGTCTCCTTATCCCATTCTTCTCATAATAGTTGTTAAATTCACTAGATGTGAATTCTCCACCCTGATCTGACCTTAAGCATCTAATCTTCAATCTTGTCTCTGTCTCAACTTTAGCTTTAAATATTTTAAACTTTTCAAATGCTTCAGGCTTCTCCCTTAGAAAAGTAACCCACATCATTCTTGAATAGTCATCAATGATTAGCATGAAATATCTATCACCCTAAAAAATTTTGATTCTAGTAGGATCACACAAATCGGTATGAATAAGATGAAGAACATCATTATATTTGTCTTGTATACTCTTAAAAGAAGTTCTGACTTGCTTTCCCATTTGACATTCTTTACATATTGGATTATAGGGCTTTACAATCTTAGGTATATCTCTAACTATCTTAGAAGAACTGATTTTCACAATGCAATCAAAATTCACATGACACAACCTCTTATACCATAGACAACCCACATCAATTTGTGCAATAAAACATGTCTTCTCACTAGAGTTAAATTGAAAGATGTTACCTTTAGTTTGTGTATCGGTTGCAATCTCCAATCCAGATCTGTTGATAATCTTGCATTTTCCATCCTTGAACTGTAACTAAAATCCCTTATCCACCAATTGTACTACACTCAAAATATTATTCCTTAAACCTTCAACATAATAAACATTATCAGTGTTATGCTTACCATCCAATGATATTGTTCCTCTTCCCTTAATTATGCATGCTTTGTCATCTCCAAATCTAACCAGACCACCATCAAATTCTTGCAAAGATAAGAACTTTATTTTATCTCCAGTCATATGATGTGAACATCCACTGTCAATCACCCATTCATCATTGTCTTCAATTTTAGCAGCAAGGCCCTTCTCTTCGGGTACTAGATCATCTTCCTTGATAGCCAAAAATACCCATTCCTTTCCATTGTCGGATCTGTTGAGACATGGACCAGCTAGGACTCAAACCTAGGACCTTCCATATGCTGCTGGAGTGCTCTACCACTGAGCTACTGGCCCCTCTTGGACCAGTCCATTGTCAATCCAGGTGTGGCTTATTTCCAACATCAACACCCCCCCTTAAGCCACACCTCTCATGTGCTTGGGGCATCTAGCCTATACCTAGCTCTGATACCATGTTGAGACATGGACTAGCTAGGACTCAAACCTAGGACCTTCCATATGTTGTTGGAGTGCTTTACCACTGAGCTATTGGCCCCTCTTGGACCAGTCCATTATCGGTCCAGTTGTGGCTTATTTCCAACACCAAAACCCCCTCTTAAGCCACACCTCTCATGTGCTTGGGGTTTCTAGCCTGGACCTAGCTTTGATACCATGTTGAGACATGGACTAGCTAGGACTCGAACCTAGGACCTTCCATACATTGCTAGAGTGCTCTACCACTGAGCTACTGGCCCCTCTTAGACTAGTCCATCGTCGGTCTGGGTGTGGCTTATTTCCAACACCAACAGGATCCACTAGTTGAATCTTATGCCAGTTCATCATTAGAATCAGTCTCACCTTTCTCATCAGCAAAGTAGCATGATATCTCTTTGTTTCTCTTGTACTTATGCTTGTTCTGATAATCATGGCTAGGCCTAAAAGATATTCTATCTCTTTCTTCAAATCTTGAATTCCTTTCAGGACATCTAGATACAAAATGACCTATATTATTACAAGAAAAGCATTTAAAAGGTTATTTTCCTTCATACTTACTTCATGTCCGTCCTTTAGGAACTCTTCTAGCAAATAAGGCTTCAAGTTGTTCAAACTCTTCATCTTCTTTCTTCATATCCTCTAGTTCCTTCGCATGTAAATCTTTCCAATCACTCTTGTTGGTAGATGATGTAGATGCATTAAAAGTAGGTTCAAATTTTACAACTCCAGAAGGTCCAAATTCCTCAAGTTCAAAAGTAAATAACTTCTCAACCAATGTATCCCTATCAACAGAGGCATTTTCCATAGTTTTCATGTCATTAATTGTAGTAGCCTTCATCTTAGAAGGCGGTGGCAAATCTCTCAATACTTAAGAAACTATTTCATCTTTTCTTAGAGATCTACCACAACATTGAATTCCCATAACAAAATCATTAACTCTCTCCCTAAAAGCAGTAATCCTTTCATCTTCTTCCATCTTTATGTTCTCATACCTCACCTGATAACCAACAAGTTTAGCAATTTTAATAGTAGGGTCACCTTCATTCAGAGTCTCTAGTTTGGCCCATATAGTCTTTGCAGTTGATTTATCAGTTAGTCCCATTATTTGTTGATCAAAAAGTGCACACAAATGGTCTTCTCTAGGTCTACAATCATTCACAAGCTCCTTATCTAGGCCTGCCAGAGGAGGATTTCCAAATACTGGATTAAAAGGTGTTACTCCTTTCTCAATGATCTCCCAAATTTCCTTTCCAAGACATCTTAGATGAGTCTCCATCTGAATCTTCCATGCCTGTAATTTGTTCCATCAAGCCTAGAAATTTCTCTCTGAAAAACAACTGCAGATGTATTTGATGAACTTGAACTGCTAGATGCCATAGGATCTTCCTCAAGCGGTTAAGCTTCTACAGAGAGGACCAAGCTCTGATACCAATTGTCAGACAACTCAGATAACCATAGGATAACTGAGAAGGGGGGGGGTGAATCAGTTGTCAAAAGATTACAAAAATTTAAGCATTCATATCCTTATTACCGAAACACATAAACCCAATATTGGAATGCATAAGGGTAAGTGTAAGGTAATGGGTCACAAATTGGCGGAAGTCCATGCATTGGAAAACGTGCTCTTAGAAACAAGGGCCCATTTTTAAAAAATGGGGACCCGTATTTGCTTTAGGCCCTTGAGGCAAAAAGTAACGAGGGCCTGAGGCAAAACTAAATGGGACCTCGTTTTGTTCTCAAACGGGGGCCCATTTGAAAATGAAATGGGGATCCATTTTTAAATCCGATTTTACCCTTTTTTTGGCGCATTTTATCATTTTTGGACAGTAATGGTAATTTTAGGAGCGGGCCCCCATTTTCAAAATGGGGGCCCATTTTATGGAATTTGATTCCACAACCCACCACTTGCCTTGAGATTAGGTTCGGGATAGGTCTGGGATGGCCACACTTGAGACATGGACCTACAAATTCAAATCTCCATGAATGAAAATACAAATATGAACTTCTGAAATAGTTTATGTGCCTCTAATTAGAGAATTTTTATATGAAATTAAAACCCATTTTAGATTATACTGTCTAGATTCTAAATATGTAAATTTATTTAAAAATTGATTATTTTAAGTATTTTTCATTTAATTTATACTAAATCGGGTCCATAAAATTGAAATATTCACTAATTTTGTTAATTTAATAACTTTTTAATTTTAATTAATTTTGAAAACAAATTATATGTCATCAATCTACACAAAATTATTTTCTATTAAAAAAAAAAAATCAAAAAATGTTAAGTTTATGTCAAATTATGTGAACCGTACACATCAAATTTTTAAAAAGATAATTACGGTCATTAAAAAATTAATTAAAAAAATATATTTTGAAAAAAATTATAGAAAATTATGCTCATCAATCTTCAGCTTGTTACAAACCATTTCCCAAAATGGTTTGAGAAAATAATTTTAATTGTGTCAAAAAGTGTGGGTCATACACATGCATGGTATGGTCTTGAAACAAGCATTTTTAAAACATAGTTTTTAGAAATCCATTCAAAAAGTTATTTTTTATTATGTGGGTATTAAAATAAATTACATATTTGGAAACTAGACTCAGAGGGATATCTTTTATATTCCTAACTTTTTCCAAGATTCAATCTCCAAGTGTTTCAAAATTTAAGCTCATATGAGATAAAACTTGAAAAATCAGGGAAAACACTTCCACCTTTTGGCCAAAAGTGGACTCGTCTTCTTGCACTGACCCATAAACCGAATACCAGAATAGCTGATATAGAAATTAATAATAAACATAAATCACATAATAGTTACCATTCATCCAGAACACATGACACAAGATTTGTATGTGGAAAATCCAGTAAAGGGAAAACACGGTGGGAAGCCTACCTATAATCAGATAATACTTTTGTAGTAAGTATGTGATTGAAAAATGAGGGGCCTACACATGAAGGAAGGCCGATAGCATAGAGTGCACTGCTCATCATAAAAGGAGGCTCACTGACTACAAAACAAATCTAGACTACAATCTGGAAAGAAGAGTGAACTGCAAAGATAGCATCTCCTATGCCTGAGTATAGTTCCAGTTAAGCTCAGTACCAAAGGTCTTAAACCTCTCTTACCAACCCAATTTGATCACCTATGATCGAACAAAAATCTTGCATATGATTATAGCATTATTCACACATAGATAATCACATAACCATCTCATAACCATGATCTACAAAGAGATCTTACATCATATTTATACCAACCCGAGACCTAAACAATTAAGTCGGTCACCTAAAAGATAATACAATAAATTCATAACACAAACCCATAATCCAATGATCAACCAAGTCGGCCTAAGACTGAAACAACATAATCCAATCAATGAATCCATCTGGTAACACATCAGGATCACCCATCAACACATTACATAAGTTGGTCCATAACCTAGCAGAATAAGACAACACTAGGTCCAATCCCAAATGCAATACCATTGATCAATAGGAACATGAACAAGATAACCAACATCATCCCGAAAGCAATCTAGAAGCCACACCAACACCACTTATCACGTGCATCAAATGATCTTTAACAAAACTTTGTCGGTAAAACCCTTACCAGTGACCAAAACTTACTAGAACAAATGGTAGTATCTGAGTCATCAAATCCCGAACCAATTGATTGTAATATGCATATGAATAGTATGAATCACAAATCCAAATCAAATTCCACAAACCAAAGCATACCAGATCAATATCATAATCCAACCACTCTACTAGAACCAACCAGAAACCGGTAAACAACCAAAATAGTCGGTGTTGCCATCAATGACAAAACATCAATGCAACACATAATCAATTCCTCCAAATTTCTAATAGAAGGTTACCTTTCTTGCCATTGGATTAGACACATTTTATGCCAAAAAAGAAAATTTCCAAAAGTGAAATATTTTTATGGGTTAGGTGCGCAAGATCAACTTATTAAGAAATGATAAACAAAAAATTTTTTTTTTCCCTTTTTTGAGCAATTGTGACGGATTTTATTAACAATTGCAACAGATTTTGATAGCAAGTGTGGTTAAATATTCACAATTGTGAATTTCTATCTAATCAATTACGAATTCTGGTTTTCTATAAACGTATGGATCTGCAAATTCAATCAAAAATAGCAAATTAAGGTTAGCATTTCTTCACGTCAGGTAAACCTATTGGTCACATGTTTGAAATCATCAAAATCCATGCTAATTAGACTGAAATGAAGAATCATGAAATCCTTAACTAATCAAACTAATTTTAAACACAATACAATGAAATAAATGATAGAAATAGAAAGATTAAACTAAATTAAAACTCCCTATTCTCCACTTGTTCTTCCATTTTTCTTCTCTATTATTGTTGGTGTAGGTGGCTCTCAGGCATTGCACTGATTTCTTGCATAAGATGGACAATAACTTTGAAGATTGTGATTCTCTCTTCTGTGATTTTGTGATTCTAGCTTGAAATGAGAAAATGAGGTTGAATTTATAGATTTTCAACACAAAAGAGGTGAGAATTTGAACTCAAGTGTTGATTGATAGACAACTGAAATTTATTGATCTGTTAACTCATTAGATTGAGAAGTCAACTGAACTGATTAGAGAGTGAACTCAATAGATTGGCTAGTGAACTTAATAGACTAGTTAGTTGACTAAATTGATTGATTAGAAGATCGACTTAATTGAGGTGATGACTGATTAGATGGGTTAGAAGAATAAAATGATTGATTAGATGACTGAATTGATTGGAGAGATAAGTGGATTAATTGATCAGTCAGAAAAGGTGATTGAGAGTTAAAAAGGGTGATTGATGAGTTAACTGAGTTAACTAATTAGATTACTGATTTGATCAATAAGTTCTGATTTTAGTATGTGTTGTAGGATTTTTAAATTGAATTTGATTTTCATTTTCAATTTGGATTTGAATTTGGACTTTCAAATGCTGAAATGCACATGAAATTAACTTAAATTCAGATTTGGTGAAATATGAATTTGGAAGAAATGAAGTTAATTGGAATTAAGTGAAATTTGAATTTGGGGAAAATTGTTGGTAAATGCACACTCCAATGAGAAATTGTAGGTGATTGAAGGTTTTATCATTGATGGCAACCTTGCAATCATATGATACTAGCAAGACAAGAAACTGACACCGGCATCAACAGAAAAAGTCTACACCGGCACACAGAACACCAAAAGTGAAAGGAAGAACACCGATACCTTGGCCGACCTCAAGTTTGTTTGAAATGTATTTTGCAATTAATTGTAAAATCATTGTAAGCTGACATGGCAAGTTGTAATATGACTCGTATATGTATGAGATCATTTTGTAATAGGAAAGAGGTGTGATAGGATGCGAGATAAGAAGACCTAATATGTGAATTATAGGTTAAGGGTTTATGTATATAGCAAAGCTTAAACCGGTACTAGATCTGGCATAGCAGATGCTAATCTGAAGTAGTACAAGACATTGGATTAATATAATCCATTTTTGTAAGTCAGTGTGACTTCTTTCGTAATTGAGCAGTGAGCTTTAGGCACTTGGCCTTCCTGCATGTGCAGGCCTCTATTGTAAGAGTAATATTCCCTTATTGGCCAGTAAGTGAATATTGTGGGTCACAAATCCCACCGAGGTTTTTTCCACACCGGGTTTCCTCATTAAAATACTGTGTTATGGTCTGCTTCTCATGTGGTTGTTGTTATTCTTATTTATTGCATTATTTCTAGTTTACAGGTACACCATTTTAATATGTTTTTCATGTTTTAAGTCAAGTAAATTTATAAACCGGTCAGATCTCAGTATCTTTGGTTGAAGATAGATCTAATGCACACACAAAATGATAGAACTAAACTCATAAGACTGAAAGGAATCTTGGAAAATGAACTAAATGCTGCAAATCATCACAAGGAGAAATTCAAGAAAAGTTTAGAAGAACTTGTTGACATGCTAAAGAATCAGAAACCTAATGGTGATACAAATGGCCTTGGCTTTGAAGTTGGTGAAAGCTCCGGTACTGCAAACAATCATGATCATAACAAACCGGTAAGAGAACCTACTTCTTACAAATTTAATGGCAAATGCTTTAACTGTAACAAGTATGGTCATAGAGCAAATCAGTGTAGATCTAGAAACTATCAGAACACTAATACACCCACCAGTCAATGTTCTAAATGCAACAAAGTTGGTCATAATTCAAAAAATTTCAGAATGAATGTGAGATGTTATGTCTATGGAAGATTTGGACACTTATCTAATCAATGCAGAACACATACCGGCATAGGATATGGGAAAGTTATTCAGAAGAACAATGTGACTTGTTATGCCTGTAACAAGATTGGACATATTGCTAAATTTTGTAGAAGAAAGTCCTCACCGGCAAACAACAAAGGTCCTAGTTTGAAAGGTAAACAAAAAGTTGAAGAGGTAAAGCAAGAATTCTCAAAACAATGGATCAAAAAGTCAGATCGGAATGTTGATGCGATTACTCCTCCACCGGCAGAATAGAGTAACACTCCACTGGCAGGAGACTCTTCATCTAACTGAAGAAAATTATTTTGGGGGGTTAGCAACAAAATGAAAAACATGCTATTATTCCCTCGGTTGATGGTGAGAAGATGAAATTACTTCTATACCGGCAGATGACTTAAGTTGTGACTTAACTGACAAGCATTAAATGTGGTAGTTGGCAAAAATAACATTATAAAGCAAGTGTTTTGGCTCCTTTTTCATTCACCGAGCATTGAAATCTTTGAGAGCACGAAAATTCCTGAGCGAAGGTACTCCAAGAAAAGAAGTGAAGCAATCCATCAAAGCATTCATTCCTAAGGCAAATTGAGGTATTTAAAGCTATGGCATCTTCATCTACTCCTGAATTTATTGCAAACCCTACTGTTGTTGAAGTTGTTAAGCGACCTAGACCCATTTTTCAGCTAGTTCCCGAAATTGCTAAGAAAGATGATAGCATAGGTGCATTCTCTCAAATCCCTAAAGGAGTAGTATATGCTGAAGACCCTAGAATACATTGTCATATTGATGAACTAGGTGATGATGAAATTAAAAATATGTATAAGACTATAATTTGTGATGAATCTGGAAATGTCAAACCTGAACATAAGATAGTAGAAACCCTAGGTTTCACTGAAATTCTTAGTATCCCAGATTTCCCCAAGGATATCATAAGGATTGTGTTAATAAGAGTAAATGGTGAATTTTTTTGGTTAGACTCTATTCATAAAATCATAAAAGAAGTAGTAAAAGTTGTAACAGGGTTACCCTCCACCAGTAACAGACCAGACAAAACTAAGAAGGTCTCAAATGACTTAGTGACAAACCTAACTGGTGCAACATTTGATAAGAGATCTCTAAGGGTAAACGATGTGAAGGATACAAATATCAGACTTATTAGTATGATCTTAGGTTATAAGGCTACACATGCAAATAGGTTAAACTCAGTTTCTAGCCTATGTATTAAGAGTGCCTATGATATGGTCAATGATAATGCAAGGATAGACATATGTGAATGGCTTAAAGATGAGTTGATAGACAATTTGGGTAAGATCAAAAGAGACAAAAAGGGGACATTCAGATTTGGAAACTTACTTGTTTGTCTGATGCTCTACATAACCAAACAAGTACCTGATATTGGTGCTAGAGATTTTGGATTTGATATACTGATAGGAAAACAACTATTAGATCTATTGAACAATATGGGAAAGAACATGAAGAAAAACATAAATGAGCATTTTCAAGCATTAAAGGCTCTAATGAAGACCAGAGTAAGATTATCACAAGCTATTGTGGATAAGTATCAAAAGAAAATCTGTTTTGTGATTAAAAAAGATGAAATTTAGATGGAGGCAGTTATCCCTAGAACCATCAGGGTAACTGAAATGGGCTATGAGACAGATGATAACATCATAGAAACTTATGCAAAAGCTCTCCTTAAAGTTCCTAAGGAATCGGAAGGGAAAGTATTTGGTAGTGTAGAAACAATTGAGAGCACTATAAAATCAAGGAAAAAGGTTAAGAAGGTAGAAGCAACCATTAGAAAAGGAACCCGGCGAGCAAAAGTAATCAAGGAAGATGTGCTAAAATAAATTGGTATAACTGAAAGTGAGTTGGAAGCACTTCAACCAGAAACTCACCTTTCACCAGTTGGAACTTCTTTAGAAAGTGACATACCTTCTATATTCAAGAGAGTTGAGAGGAAAAAAAAACCTTCACCGGTACCTTCTCCTACACCTAAAAGGACAAGACAGAAGCAACAGGCAGTAAGGTATCTAGCAAAGAAGATGACTCCTAAGAAGAAGGTGAAACAAACTATTGCTCCTCTAGACAAACTGCTTAGCGAAATAACAAAAGATGGTAAGTTGAAGAATATCAATAAAATATACAATACTATTAGCTGATGATAAGGAAAGTATAGAGAACAGTGTAATTCTACACTTCGATATATACAAGAAATTTTTGATGCAAATTGTTGATGAAATTCCAAATGACTTGTATAGGAGATTAGAAGCTAGAAGATTATCTATTGTTGAATTAGATAAAAAGATTAAGATTGAAAAATTACTAGCAGTACATCCAGTTAACTCACCTGATGAAATAGACAAATTAATCAGTGAGACTAACTGGATAGTATTCTCTACTGCTCACCGACATGTAGCATTAATGGCAAATAGAGTAAAGGAAGTTTATGAGGAAACTGCTGATGGATGGGATATTTTCTTTGTGGAGAAAGAAAAAGAGGAAGAATTACTCAAACCTAAAACTATCAAAGTATATCAAAAGGATAGCGACAAGGGTAAAGACAAGGTAGGTGGACCACCAAGTTTTAAAATAACTAAAAATATACCCCCACCTCCTTCAGATACTCCACCGGTAGACACTACTGAAAATCAACTAGCCACTGAGAGTATGGAGACTCCGGTAGAAGATACAAACCCTGAATCATAAATTTTGTATACAGTAAATGTAGATACTCAAGAAGTTAATGTTGTGGTTGATAGAGAGACCACTGAGGATAAGGAGAAAGATGTGACCACTAAGTCACTAGCTGTTGAGGTTGAGTTAAACACAAAAAAATCTACACAGGGAGAGCAACCGATAGAGGATACCACTGAGAAACTAGTAGATACAACGGATAAACCATCTAAAGAACCGGCTAAGCAAAGTTCAGAGGTACAAACTAAGGAACCGGCAACTGAAAGCTCAGAGAAACCGTCTGAGACACAATTGGAGAAACCCAAACTGGTACAGGTTGAAGCACAGGTACAGATAGAGATGGTGTCACGCGGCCAAACTGAAAAGCCTAAACCTTTGTTTATGGAAATGCAAACACAGACAGACCTACCAGAGGTCAAACAAAGAAAGGAAATAACCACAACTGGTAGCATGGCTATTGTAAAAACTATTGGACAAACATCTGGTACAAAATTTAGACCTACTAATGTAACTGAGGTCTTATTAGATTCAATAAAGAAGATCATGGAATGCAATGCACAAACCTATAAGGCTATTGATGATACTATACCAATTCTTAAATGTATAGCACCAAAGTGCAGCATTGAGAATAAAGATTATTTAGATCAACTAGACACATTGTCTAAGTTTATCACCAACAACCTACTAACTGTTGATCAAATAAATGAGGATACATTTAAGGAGAGAATAATAAAAGAAAAATAGAAATTCTTTGAGGATATTGTAAAGAAAAAAAAGGAAAAAATGGACACCCTTTTACTGGAACTTGGAGAAATAATCTATGACTTCAAGAAACTGTATAGGGACACCTGCAAAACAAATGTCTTAACAGAGGATCTTGATAAAGAGATCAGCAAAGCTCAAGAGAAGATAAATAATATTGCTGACAATTTGATTGGAACATCAGATTCATTTTTGGAATTAGAAAAGAAAATTGCAGAGCAGGAAGAGAAAATCAAGGAATTGGAGAAAGACAAACATGGAATAAAGGATAAGGCAAAGGATTTAAAATACAGACTTAGTCCAAGACTAGAGTATCTTATTTCTCTGAGAAAAGAAATATCAGAGGCTTTGGTTCCCAGACTGAAGACACCAAAAGAGAAAATGCACATACTCACCGGTACTATGTAGAGAACACAAGAGGCAATAAAAGACTGCAAAACATTCAACAATGGCATAATTTTAGTGTTGATAGATATCTTTCAGATTGTAACCCACCAGTTACAGGACTCCACTGATAGAAAATGACAACCTTTGTCATTGATGTCAAAGGGGGAGTAGTGGGATGAGAAAAATAGTCATTGATATCTGCTCAAGGGGAGCATATAGTTTTGAGCATACAGTTTTGGTAAGACAATTTTGGCAGACTATTTTTGGATATCACTTTGGACACTTTTTTATTTTTCTCATGAGTGTTTCCATCAATGCCAAAGGGGGAGATTGTTGGAAAATGCACACTCCAATGAGAAATTGTAGGCGATTGAAGGTTTTGTCATTGATGGCAACCTTGCAATCATATGATACTGGCAAGATAAGAAACCGGCACCGACACCAACAGACAAACTCTACACCGATAGTGAAAGGAAGAACACTGGCACCTTGGCCGACCTCAATTTTGTTTGAAATGTATTTTGTAATTAATTGTAAAATTATTGTAAGCTGACATGATGAGTTGTAATATGACTCATATATGTATGAGATTATTTTGTAATAGGAAAGAGGTGTGATAGGATGCGAGATAAGCAGACCTAATATGCAAATTATAGGTTAAGGGTTTCTGTAAATAGCAGAGCTTAAACCGGTACTGGATCTGGCATATCAGATGCTAATCTGAAGTAGTACAAGACATTGGACTAATATAATCCATTTTTGTAAGTCAGTGTGACTTCTTTTGTAATTGAGTAGTGAGCTTTAGGCACTTGGCCTTCCTGCATGTGCAAGCCCCTATTGTAAGAGTAATATTCCCTTATTGGCCAGTAAGCGAATATTGTGGGTCACAAATCCCACCGAGGTTTTTCCCACACCAGGTTTCCTCATTAAAATACTGTGTTATGGTGTGCTTCTCATGTGGATGTTGTTTTTCTTGTTTAGTGCATTATTTCTGGTTTATCGGTACACAGTTTTAATATGTTTTTCATGTTTTAAGTCAAGTAAATTTATAAACCGGTCAGATACTGATTCACCCCCCCCTCTCAGTATCTTTGGGAATCCTAACAAAAATGACATGAAATTAGATGGAATTTGGGGATTGGAAGAATTAAATTAATTAATTAATTTAAATGAAATTATTTAATCATAGGAAATTGAATTAATTAAATTATAAATATTATTTAACTAAGGCAAGTGTCGTAATTTATTAAATAATTGATATTTAATTAATAAGTAGAAAAGGGTTAACTGATTAAATGATGAAATGATAGGAATTCAATAATTAGAAATGTTGAATGTGATAATCAGAAGAAATATTTAATTTAATCAAATAATTAAATAATAACTTAATTAAATAGATGAATAATTAGTGTAAAAATAATGAGACATTTGTAGGTGTCTACAAATCTAACTATAAAGAGGATTGCAATATCTCAAGTGGTCCTTTCTTGAGGGTTGAAACCTCTAGTCATAAAGAAGTCTTAACTTATGATATCATCAATCATTCACTTTATTAATTCTTCAACCACACTTAATAGATTATAATGACTTTGCTAATTAACCAAAAATTTAGTAGAACTAGTATATATCATATCTTTAGGACATCTCCCAAACTCTGACAAGATTGGACTTTATAGATAGTCTGAGAGTGGGTTAATTACATAGTAGTAACTACTATGAACATATATTGATCCCTCCTAACACCAAGGATGACTTATTCTCCTATAAAATTAAAAGAAACAACTAAACTAACTAGAGTCGCAATCCTAATTGGAATCTTATTCAAAGACATAATAGAAAGGATAAGAAAGATGCAATAATTGAATGAAATGAATTCACTACCCTACACATTGGTATTATTGTCATTCATGTCAATAAGAGTTGTAGGGATGTCAATAGGTTGTAGAGAAGCAGGTTATCAGGTGAGCATAACATGAAAACAATGCAGTGGACCCATTGGGTTTAATTTTTGAAAACTGCAGATTCAAATTTGTTGATACATGGAAGTTCGACTAGGATGGTGATTCGACTCAACAGCCTATGTCATGTATCAGTCTATCATGCTTAATTGGAAAGGCTGAGTTGGATTTGAGTGGTGCCCATCCTTAACTAATTAAACTAATTTTAAACACAATACAATGAAATAAATGATAGAAATAGAAACATTAAACTAAATTAAAACTCCTTATTCTCCACTTGTGCTTCCCTTGTTCTTCTCCATTATTGTTGGTGTAGGTGGCTCTCAGGCATTGCATTGATTTTTTGCATAAGATGGACCAACTTTGAAGACTGTGATTCTCTCTTATGCGATTCTATGATTCTAGATTGAAATGAGAAATGAGGTTGAATTTATAGATTTTCAACACAAAAGAGGTGAGAATTTGAACTCAAGTGTTGATTGATAGACAACTAAAATTGATTGATCTGTTAACTCATTAGATTGAGGAGTCAACTGAATTGATTGGAGAGTGAACACAATAGATTGGCTAGTGAACTAAATAGACTACTCAGTTGACTAAATTAATTGATTAGAAGACTGACTTGATTGAGGAGATGACGTATTAGATGGGTTAGAAGACTGAAATGATTGATTAGATGACTGAATTGATTGGAGAGATAAGTGGATTAATTGATCAGTTAGAAAATGTGATCAAGAGTTAAAAAGGGTGTTTGATGAGTTAACTAAGTTAGCTAATTAGATAACTAATTTGATCAATCAGTTCTAATTTTAGCATGTATTGTAGGATTTTGAAATTGAATTTGATTTTCATTTTCAATTTGGATTTGAACTTGGACTTTTAAATGCTGAAATGCACATGAAATTAACTATCCTGCGTCGTCAAAGTGTGGCAAGTGATGTTTTTGCAAGGAAACACAAGGAGAAGCGAGATATGTATCCCACCATCTCGTAGTGCTAAGTAGGAGGAAACGATGGTTGTACGGGGTAACATGATGATAACGATAAATGGCTCCTGCTATCCCGCAACATTCAAGATGAGTATGCAATGGTCGTGCGTGATAAGATAGTTAAGCAAGAGAACAATCCCGCTATCCCTCAACATGTAGGGGGTGGACAAAGGACCCTACGAGGTAAATAAGAACTAAGAGAACAATAAAGTCTCTTATCCTACATGGGTTAAGAGGTCATGTTGAATGTCGTGCGGGCTAACAAAATTGAAAGGAGAAAAATCCCCCTCTGTCCCATGATGTCAAAGACCATAAGTTAGAACTCTTGCGGGCCAAGTTAAATTGAAAAATAGTCCATCCCACCACCACACATGATTAAAGAGGGCTCATAAATGATGATGCAGGATAATGAAAGGAGAGAAGAGGTAGCATGATTGGATCTGATAGTCCATGGGTGGTGGACCATGGTTGACCAAGTGACTTGAACATCAATAAAGAATACTTTTGACATCATTTGTACATGTCGATAGGAACAAGAGCTTTACGTGGAAGCTGACTTACTTTGACTGAGTAATCTGGATGAAGAAATTAGACACATGTGGCTCTCTGGTAGTCAAAGAAGATATCTTATATGAATAAAATGATGATGAAGGAAAAAACTATGATGGTTGTCAATGTTTTCAGGGTAGGTCAACAAAGGATGGAGAATGCATTAATGGTGACCAAGTTGCAGGTTGGTTGTGTGGCTCGAGGAAGAATTCCTGATCTCTTTGGGCAGAGAAAGATTACTAAACTTAATAACCTAGGTACAGAGAATGATATGAAGAAAGATAGGGTGCATTTACTATAGGTGGTGAATATGAGATCATATTCACATAGAGAATAAAATCTCCAGAGGTGTAGATATCCATGAAAACCAAATTGAATAAAATATTCAAGATCGCAGTAAAGGAAAGATTTGATGTGTATAGAGTTGATCAAATCCAACAACAGAAGTGATGAGATTTAATATTGGTAGGTGTGGTTGTTGAAACAAAGGTAGATGTGAAAATAAAGATATTCCAACTACTTAGCTAGAGAAGTGGAGTTGAGAGTGTAGAGAGTGTGTGCTGGGCTGAATGTGGTGTTGCTACCGAGAAAAATAGAGAAATCTATGGAAGTTGAGAAAGTAAGAACATAGAAAGAATAGAGTATTCAAGAGAGTGAAGTTGTAGTAGAGAGAAGAAGACAACTAGACATAAGAAGAAGAATACATAGAGGAAGAGATTCAGTAGGTAGAAAAAAAAATCATTCTCATTGTTGCCATTTGCATGAAGATTGCATTAATGAAATGTTATGTTGTCATTGATGTCAATTAACCGGTAATGATGTTGTTATAATGTTGTTTTGTAACCAGTAGAAAGAGCTAGTGAAGGGAACTACAACTGGTAGGTGATTTTGTGGAGGAAACCGGTATTGCTAAGTAATGGTGAGATAAACTGGTAAATCCTACATGTTGATATGATAAACCCTAACTGATTAAGTTTGGTGAATTGGTTGTATTGGTTTATGATTTGATGATGAGTGGTAATGATTATGACATGTATGCATGTTACATGAGAAGAGTTTCAAATGGTTTTTGGTGCATTGAGATAATGGTTTTTTATCTTGGGAATGAGCAAGTATATTGCATGTAATGCAAACCGCGTGATGAGTTACAGAGTTCGATGAAGCGGTGATCAAGGAGCTGTCAAGGCTATCTTGAATGATGTGCATAGATTGTTATGTAATTCGATGGTCATACTTGAACCAATTTGTTTGTAAATCTATGAGAGAATTAGGTTTGTGTTGTGTTACCGACCTATTGATTTGTTTATAAGGTCAATGAGTTATTTTGTTTTAGAGTTGGAAAATTTGTAAGTTGAGAGTGAGAGTATGGTTACCGAACCAGACAATGTATATGTAGTTTTTGTAAAGGTAGATAGGAGCATGAAAAGGATCTGAACAAGCAAGTGTAGTTCTATTCAAACATATCAGCAAACCCCTCTTGTTTTCTAACAATTACAATAGTTAAATCCCCTAACTGGGTAAGATCTAACAAGCTTGGTGTTATTCAAATCCTCTAACCAGGTGGTCCATTAGCTTGGATTTCAAATCCTCTACCAGTGTTACTCCTCATAGGGTATTCATCCCCACCGTGGTTTTTCCCATTTGCATTTCCATGTCAAAAATATTGTGGCAAGTGGTGAATTTTTTTGTGGTTATGTTTACTATGGTTGAATTGCTTAACTACTAACTCCATTTTGATAAGTTATGTTAACCGATAGCAATCTAAAATGAAGTTTTACTTATGCCAGTAAAGTATTTGGATGTTTATGAGTTTCAAGTTGTTTTACTATTAATCTGTTACAACAGTCAACCAGTTTAACTTGACAGTGATATTGCATTTGTACTTCAGTGGTTTAACTTTTTAGTTTTGAGTTTGCTTTGAGAAGTTGATTTTGAGATTGGTGAAAGTTTATATCAGTTTTCTATCTACCGATTCACCCCTCCCCTCTCAATAGTTGACCAGTTCCTTATTTTCTCATCATACCATCAATTGGTATCAGAGCTTCTCAGGTCCTCTAAGGTCTAAGCCTAACAGCTTGAGGTAAAGATATTGTAGAACATGATGAAGAAGGAAGGTCTGAAGTTTAATAGAGAGAACTGTAGAATATGGAGTGATAGAATGAAAATTTATATTAAGAGTCTAGGAAGTCAATACTAGGAAAATGTTGGTACTCAATATGTTTCACCTAGTGGGATTATGATTGATGATCAGAAGAAAGAGGAACAAGAAAACAATCAAGCATTAGAGGCTATTATTAGTTCTTTGTCTGATGCAGAATATGTAGATGTCCATGGTCTAGAGACTTCTTGTGAGGTATGGAATAAACTTGAAGAGATTTATAGCGGTGATGAACATGTAAAGATTGCCAAAGAAGAGAGTCTAAGAGGAAAGTTTGATGACATGTGTATGGATGAAGGTGGAAATATCCAACAGTATGGTCAGAGGATAAAAGAGATAGTTGGTGAGATCAAGAGTGTTGCTAGTAAAATAGAAGATGTCATAGTGGTCAGCAAGGTGTTGAGAACCCTTCTACCGGTCTATGCTATTTGAGTTGTAGCCATTCAAGAGCTAAAGTCAATTGACTAAACTAAGGTAACCCTTGACTCCATCATTGGTAAGATTACCACTTTTGAATTAAATAGCTATGATGGTAGTGTTCAGAAATTTGAATATGCATTTAGAGCTTCAGTTTCTAACCCACCTATGAGGAAAAGTAGAGAGGTAAGTAATAGTTGTGAATCTAGATCCAGCAGAGAAGTTGATGATGAATACAATTTGGTTGAGCTTGAAGCATTGTTGGCCAAGCGGTTGCCTAGAGGTACTGGTAAGTATAGAGGTAAATTACCTTCGAAATGTTTTGCATGAAACAATATTGGACACATTGCAACTAACTTTCCTAATGGTGAAAATGAGCACAAGCGAGAAAAGTTCAACAAGTACAAAGGAAAAGGCAAAAGAGATTGTCTTATTGTAGTTAATGGTGGTATCACTGATGAGGAATCTAAGGGTGATGCTAATGAAGACATTATTTTTCTAGTCATTAAAGAGAAGACATCTGATCAGAAAGCATTAGTTTCTCGCATGGATAATTCTGATGATTTGATCATTGATAGTGGTTGTTCACATCACATGATTGGTGACCGAAGCAAATTTATTTCTTTGAAGGAATTTGATGGCAGAGTTGTGAGATTTGGTAATGACTCACCCCGCATGGTAAAAGGTAAGGGAACTATTTCTCTTAATGGAAAGAGAAGTGCAAATGATGTCTACTAGGTTGAAGGGCTAAAGCATAATATTTTGAGTGTTGCTCAACTCAATGACAAAGGATATCCATTGGAGTTTAAGAATGGTATGTGAAAAATCTATAGGAGCAAAGGTGAATTGATTGCAACCAGCAAGCAGACTAAAGGTAACCTATTTCACCTAAATCATAAAGTCAACAACTGTTTAATTGCTAAAGTAGATGATAGTTGGCTTTGGCATAGGAGATTTTGTCATATAAATTTTGATAACATTGTTAAAGTGAATAAGTCCAAGACAGTGAGAGGTTTTCCTCAGTTGGACAAACTGATTAATGCTCTATGTAAGGAATGCCAGTTGGAAAAGATGACATCCTCAAATTTTAAGAGAAAATCTTTTTCAGCGAAACATTTGTTAGATTTGGTTCATACAGACCTCTGTGAACCAATAAGGACTAAAATTATTCAAGGTGACATACATTTTATGATCTTCACTAATGATTTCTCAAGAATGATGTGGGTCACATTCTTGAAGGATAAAACAAAAGTATTTAGTAAATTCAAGGCATTCAGAGCCTTAGTTGAAATGGAAAGTGGCAAGAAGATAAAATGTCTAAGGACTAATCAAGGTGGTGAATTTACTTCTAAGAAATTCACTAGATATTGTGAAGAAAATGGTATCAAATGATAGCTTTCTGTATCGAGGATACCACAATAGAATGGTATTGGAGAGAGGAACAATGGGCTAGTTGTTGAAGCTCCTAGGATGGTGTTGATACAAGGAGGTGTAGTAAAAACTATCTGTATAGAAGCTGTCAGCACAACTATCTACACTATGAAGCGAATATTAGTAAAAGGAGGTAAGGATAAGACTCCTTATGAATACTGGTATGGTACATAACCTAATGTTAGTTATTTTAAGATATTTGGCAGTAAATATTTTATTAAGAGAGGTGACTATGTTAGTAAGTTTGTGGCTAAAAGTGATGAAGGTATATTTCCTGGTTACTCCACCAAGAGTAAGGCCTAAAAATGTTACAACCAGACATCGAGAATCATTGAGAGTGTTGATGTTCAAGTGGATGAGTATCCTGAAGTCTCAAGGGAAACCAGTGTGCAGAGAAAGGATGAAGATCATTGCATTATGTTTTTGGAACCAGAACCAGTGAAACCTAAAACTGGTAAAGAGAATGTTGTTGTACCAGTTCAATCAGAACATGTAGAATCAAAAGAAGATGATGATAATGAAGAAGAAGAACTGGAAGATAATGATCATGTTATTTCAAGGTATGTGAGACTTAATCACAATCCTAACTAGATTATTAGAGATAAGGATGTTGGAGTGTTAACCAAAAGAAGAATTAGAGAGAATTCTTGCATGATCTCCACTATTGAGCCTAGAACTACTAAGGAAGCATTTGGAGATGATCATTGGATTAAATCTATGGAGGAGGAGCTTGATCAGATTGAGAAGAAAAATACATGGACCCTAGTACCCAAACCGATGAATAAAAATGTGATAGGTACTAAGTGGGTATTCATGAACAAACTAAATGAAGATGGTATATTAGTCCGAAGAAAAGCTAGATTGGTTTGCAAAGGTTATCCACAAGAAGAAGGAGAAGATTCTGGTGAGACTTTTGCACCAGTTGCTAGACTGGAAGGTTTTAGGAATTTACTTGCATTTGCATCACATAAGGGATTTAAAGTATATCAGATGGATGTGAAGTCAACATTTTTTAATGGAATACTAGAAGAAGAAGTATAGATTGAGCAACCAGATGGTTATGCTTTGACTGATGAAAAATGTATGGTATGAAAATTCCACAAGGAACTATATGGGTTAAAGCAAGCACTGAGAGCATATAATGAAAGGCTTCATTCACACCTGATGAAGATAGGTTTTCAAAGAACCAGTGATAACATCAACATATGGCTCAAATCTGAAGGAGATAAGATACTAGTTGGTGAAGTGTTTATGGATAATATCATATTTGGAGGCAATGATGATATGAGAAATGACTTTGAAAATGAAATTAAAAGTGAGTTTGAAATGTCTCTAGTGGGAGAGATAAAAAATTTCATAGGCTTGCAAATACAGCAAATGAAGAGTGGTATTTTTTATCACACAGTCTAAATATGTGAAAGAGGTATTAAAGACATTTGGTATGCGTGACTGTAAACCAGTTGGGACACCAATAGTTACGGGTTGTAAATTGTCTAAGGAAGGTGAAGCCACATATGTTGATGAAAAGGAGTATAGGTCAATGATTAGGAAATTGCACTAAGTTGTTCAGAGAAAACTAGATATAGCTCATTCAGTTGGTCTAGTTGCTAGATTTTAGAAGAATCCAAAGGAAACATATTTGATACCAACCAAGAGGATATTTAGATATTTTAAAGGTACTATTGACTATGGATTAGGGTATCCATATATAGGTAACTTTGATTTGAAAGTGTATACAAATGCAGAATGGGCAGGTAATGTAAATGATAAGAAAAGCACAACTGGTGGAGCATTCTTTCTTGGAGTAAGACTTGTTTCATGAAGGAGCAAGAAGAAGAGTTGTATATCTCAGTCTACTATTGAAGCTGAGTATGTTGCAGCTTATATGAATTGTACCTAGTATATCTGGATGAGGCACATTTTGGAAGGTTTCAAGATAAAGTTTATAGAACCTGTAAAGATCTTCTGTGACAATACTAGTGCCATAAATATTTCCAAGAACCCTATTTTTCATGCATGAACCAAGCATATTGAATTGAAGTATTATTTCTTGAGAGAAAAAGTGCAGAGTAAAGATATGATATTGGAGCATGTTTCTACCAAGGAACAACTTGCATATATCTTTACTAAACCTCTGCCTAAGACTACTTTTGAGTATCTTAGAAGTCAGCTAGGGGTTGTACCCCTCCATGAGGTCGATTGAGCATGATGTAGAGTACATTAGTCCCAAAGCTACTTGCATAATTTTATAGTAGGATAGGTGTAGAGTGGATTTATTCCACATGGGGAGCATCAAGTTGCAGGTTGTTGATGTTGAACAGTGAAGTTTGACATTGTGTGTTTTACTTTCAATTTGGCATTGTTGTCAAAGGGGGAGAAGAACTATGTGATCATGATGGAAAAGAACTATATGAGAAAAATTATATGATTGTTAGATAGAAGGTATATAGCCAGTTACTAGCTAAAGACAAGGAGAGTACATGGTAAAATATAAACCATGATTCCTTATCAGATAGAAGGCCTATAGCTAATTACCAAATGAAGACAAGGAGAGTGCATGGTAAAATGTAAACCAAGAATCCTATTCACAATCATAGCAATCAAGGGTATTGATACTTGTATTTTCATCAATGCCAAAGGGGGAGATTGTTGGCATTTGCATGAAGATTACATTAATAAAATGTTATGTTGTCATTGATGTCAATTAATCGGTAATGATGTTTTAATAATGTCATTTTGTAATGAGTAGGAAGATCTAGTGAAGGGAACTGCAACCGGTAGGTGAGTTTGTGGAGGAAACCGGTATTGCTAAGTAATGGTGAGATCAATCGGTAAACCCTACCTATTGATATGATAAACCCTAACCGATTAAGTTTGGTGAATTGCTTGTATTGGTTTATGATCTAATGATGATCGGTAATGATTATGATATGTATGCATGTTGGATGAGAAGAGTTTAAAATGATTTTTGACGCATTGAGATAATGGTTTTTATCTTGGGAATGAGAAAGGATATTGCATGTAATGCAAACTGCGTGATGAGTTAAAGAGTTTGATAAAGTAGTGATCAATGAGCGATCGAGGCTATCTTGAATGATGTGCAGAGATTGTTATGTAATCCAACAGTCATACTTGAACTGATTTGTTTGTAATCTCTATGAGAGAATTAGGTTTGTGTTGTGCTACCGACCTATTGATTTGTTTATAAGGTCAATGAGGTGTTTTGTTTCAGAGTTGGCAAATTTGTAAGTTGAGAGTGAGAGTGTGGTTGCGAAACCAGATGATGTATCTGTAGTTTCTATAAAGGTAGATAGGAGCATGAAAAGGATCTGAACAAGCAAGTGTAGTGCTATTCAAACAGATCAATAAACCCTTGTTGTTTTCTAACAATTATAGCAGTTAAATACCCTAACCAGGTAAGCTCTAACAAGCTTAGTGTTATTCAAACCCTCTAAGCAGGTGGTCCATCATCTTGGATTTCAAATCCTCTACCAAGGTTACTCCTTATGAGGTATTGCTTCTAATAGGGCATTATATTCTATCCCTTAACCAGGTGGTCCCTAATAGGATCTATTCTTAATAGGACTTTTTGTAAAGCTTTAATAGGCTTGGCTCCTAACAGGGTGAACTTCAAAAGAATTTAGAATACTTGTGGGTATCCATCCCCACCATGGTTTTTTCCATTAGGGTTTCCACGTCAAAAATATTGTACCAAGTGGTGAATGTTTTTGTGGTTATGTTTACTATGGTTGAAATTGCTTAACTACTAAATCCACTTTGATAAGTTATGTTAACCAACAACAATCTGAAATGAAGTTTTACTTATGTCAGTAAAGTATTTGGATGTTTCTGAGTTTCAATTTGTTTTACTATTAATCTATTATAATAGTCAACCAGTTTAACTTGACAGTGATATTACATTTGTAGTTCAGTGGTTTAACTTGTCAGTTTTGAGTTTGCTTTGAGAGGTTGATTATGAGATTGGTGAAAGTTTATATCAGTTTTCTATCTATTGATTCACCCCACCCCTCTCAGTAGTTGACTGGATCCTTATTATTTCACCATACCATCAATTGGTATCAGAGCTTCTCAGGTCCTCTAAGGTCTAAGCCTAGCAGCTTGAGGTAAAGTTCTTGTAGAACATGATGAAGAAGGAAGGTCTGAAGTTTAATAGAGAGAACTAAAAAATATGCAGTGATAAAATGAAAATTTATACTAAGAGTCTAGGAAGTCAATATTGGGAACATGTTGGTACTTAATATGTTGGACCTAGTGGGATTATGACTGATGATCAGAAGAAAGAGCAACAAGAAAACAATCAAGCATTAGAGGCTATTATCAGTTCTTTGTCTGATGTAGAATATGTAGATGTCCATGGTCTAGAGACTGCTTATGAGGTATGGAAGAAACTTGAAGAGATTTATAGCGGTGATGAATATGTGAAGATTTCCAAAGAAGAGAGTCTAAGAGGAAAGTTTGATGACATGTGGATGGCTCAAGGTGAAAATATCCAATAGTATGGTTAGAGGATAAAAGAGATAGTTGGTGAGATCAAGAGTGTTGGTGCTAAAGTGGAAGATGCCATAGTGGTTAGCAAGGTGCTGAGAACCCTTCTATTGGTCTACACTATCCGGGTTGTAGCCATTTAGGAGATAAAGTCAATTGACAAAACTAAGGTAACCCTTGACTACATCATTGATAGTGGTTGTTCACATCACATGACTGGTGACCAGAGCAAATTTCTTTCTTTGAAGGAATTTGATGGCGGAGTTATGAGATTTGGTAATGACTCACCCTGCATGGTAAAAGGTAAGGGAACTATTTCTCTTAATGGAAAGAGCAGTGCAGATGATGTCTTCTAGGTTGAAGGGATAAAGCACAATCTTTTGAGTGTTGCTCAACTCAATGATAGAGGATATTCATTGGAGTTTAAGAATGGTATGTGCAAAATCTATGGTAGCAAAGGTGAACTGATTGCAACCGGCAAGCAGACTAAAGGTAACCTGTTTCACCTAAATCCCAAAGTCAACAACTGTTTAATTGATAAAGTAGATGATAGTTGGCTTTAGCATAGGAGATTTTTTCATATAAATTTTGATAACATTGTTAAAGTGAATAAGTCCAAGATAGTGAGAGGTTTGCCTCAATTGGACAAACTAGTTAATCCTCTATGTAAGGAATGTCAGTTGGGAAAGATGACATCCTCAACTTTTAAGAGAAAATCTTTTTCAGCGAAACATCTATTAGATTTGGTTCATACAGACCTCTGTGGACCAATAAGGACTAAAATTATTCAAGGTGATAGATATTTTATGATCTTCACTGATGATTGCTCAAGAATGATGTGGGTCACATTCTTGAAGGATAAAATAGAAGCATTTAGTAAATTCAAGGCATTCAGAGCCTTAGCTGAAAAGGAAAGTGGTAAGAAGATAAAGTGTTTGAGGACTGATCAAGGTGGTGAATTTACTTATGAGGAATTCACTAGATATTGTGAAGAAAATGGTATCAAATGGAAGATTTCTGTACCGAGGACACCACAACATAATGGTAATGCAGAGAGGAACAACTTGTCAATTGTTTAAGCTGTTAGGACAATGTTGATATGAGGAGGTGTAGAAAAAACTTTATGGACAGAAGTTGTCAGCACAACTGTCTACACTATGAACTAAATATTGGTAAAAAGAGGTAAGGATAAGACTCCTTATGAATACTGGTATGGTATATCACCTAATGTTTACTATGGTTGAATTTATTAACTTCTAAATCCACTTTGATAAGTTATGTTATCCGGCAACAATCTGAAATGAAGTTTTACTTATGTCAGTAAAATATTTGGATGTTTGTGAGTTTCAAGTTGTTTTACTGTTAATCTATTATAAGAGTCAACCGATTTAACTTGACAATGATATTGCATTTGTAGTTCAGTGGTTTAACTTGTCAGTTTTGAGTTTGCTTGGAGAGGTTGATTCTAAGATTGGTGAAATTTTATATCAATTTTCTATTTACTGATTCATCCCCCCCCCCTCTCAGTACTTGATCGGATCCTTATTCTTTCATCATACCATCACTCAAGTTATGAGAAATTTGTAAGAGTTACAAAACTCATTTCTAACAAGGTTTTATCATTGCTTTATAAATTTTGATAATAATTGTAAATCTCTCAGTGGGTCCTCAGAGCAGGGGTAGGTTCTCCTTTGAGTAGGTGCTCATAAAATTAGGGGTTGGTTCTCCTTGGGTTGGTACACTAAAGTTCAGGGGTTGGTTCTCCTTGGGTTGGTACCATAAAGTTCAGGGGTTGGTGCTCCTTGGGTTGGTACCCTAAATTTCAAGGGTTGATGCTCCTTTGTTTGATTCCCTAAACATTTTAAATTGTTATTTACTATGAGGCTAGATTAGAGCAGTAGACTCCAACAACTATTCTCAATGAATTTTTTCCCTAGGTTTTCCTCGTATATTTTGTGTTGTTGTTTGATTTGTGGTTGTTTGTATGTTCTTAATTAATTTTCACTCTCAACACATGCACACATATTTAAAAGTTTTAAAATACACTGATTCACCACCCCCCCTCTCAATGTCTATTTGTGCTCTTCAATTGGCATCATATCCCTAGGTTCCCTTACTGTCAAGCTTTCTCTAGCTCGGGTAGATCCTGTCTTGTGAACACAATCACCATAAATGAATCCTCTTCTAAAGTACCTATGTTTGATGACACAAACTATGCCTTTTGGAGTAGAAAATTGGATACATACTTGTCTTCCTTTGGGTTTGATGTTTGGATGTCAGTGAAGAATGGATATACAGTTCCATCCGCTCCTCCTACTGATCTTGATGCTAAATGAGAATATGAGAACAATGCAAAAGCTATGAATGTTCTCTTAAGTGGCATGTCTGATACAGATTTTGTCAAAGTCATGCACTACACTTCAACAAATGATACTTGGGACAAGCTACAAAAAATCTATGAAGGTGATATTAAAGTAAAGGAGGCCAAATTGAAAAAAATATCAAAGGTCATTTTAAAGGACTAAAAAATGAAGGAAGAAGAGAAAATGGTTGAATACATTCAAAGAGTAGATGAAATTATAATTACTAAAAGAGGACTCGGAGAAGAAGTCAAAGATGAAGTTATTGTCAAAAAGGTACTCAGATCTCTTAATCCAAAGTATGACACCAAAGTCTCTGCCATTGAAGAAGCTAAAGATCTGACCACCTTCTCTATGGATGAACTATTTGGCTCTTCGTCAGCATATGAGATGAGGATAGTAAGTGTTAAACCTTCGAAGAGAGAGGTTGCCTTCAATACCACATAGAGAGGAAAAGAACAAGCTACAAATGAGGATGAAAATGATTCTGATGCTACCATAAAAAACTTTGTAAGGAAGCTCAAAAGAGGTTTAGGAAAGTACAAAGGTAAGTTGCCTTTCAAATGTTTCAACAATGGAAAGATTGGACACTTTGCATTTAAGTGCCCTTATGGAGAAAAGGATGAAGATAAAAAGAAATACATGAAGGCTTTTGGCAATTAAAAGATGAAGAATACTTATAATCCAAGGACAAGAAGTTTTAGGAGAAAGAGAAAATTTACACATTTAAAGATGATGCCTCTGATGAAGAAAGTGTCTCTGAAGATTGTTGTAGTAAAGGTGAAAGAGAAGTCAATCTCTTTATGGCACTATTGACGGGTGTTTTGACACACTCACCAATAGTTAGGTAGTTTATGTGACCACTCACCACCTCTCCTGAAAAGAAATAAGTTTCGAGAAACTAACTACTCCAAGATCTCTATAGTCGGGTCTTGACGGTAATGGGAAACCCAATGGTTGATGTGGTTGTACCTGTTAAGGGACCTACTAGTTGAAACAAATCCTAATAACTTTCAATAACTTAACTTTTTTGTATTTTTATGATTTAAATTGTCTTTCAAAATAAACTGCAAAAGATAGATCAGGGAAACAAGAAAATAACAATGAAACTAATGCAGTCACAACTTAATGAACTACTTAATTAGCACACTACAATCCAAAAATCATCAATATTATTTAAACCAACATTCAATAACGGACCTCCAATAAACATGCAAAGTCATGCAACTTCACAAATTCATGGAAATAATATCACCACAATATCATCCTATCACAGTAATTCTCATACACCACTTATGTGCACAATATGATTCATCAAGAAATAAAAGATAAGACCAAAATAAGTTGTTGACTTCAAACAATAGGCATTACCATACTGCAAAGAACAAATTTATAGCACATACGCATAGATCAGGCAATCTATAAGCTGCTTCTTGTATTAACTTCAAAGAATTTATCACAAAACTATTCTAATTCATAACAGTCTATATAAAAGTAATCTAAAATCTCTAAGTGGGCCTCAAATCATCAATTTGTGGACCCTTACAAATGAATCAAAAACTCTAAATTAAAGAGTTTCTTGTCCTACTTTCTAAGACATAACCCTATCTAAATTAAGCTTTAAAAAAAGCAAGGAGTCATAGTTGACATGCAAGTCTCTGCTTTGGACTCCAGTTAACTATTATGAAATTGGGACTGGGTGAGCATTACGAAAATAGTGCTGCATGAGCCAACATTTCGTAATCATGCAAAATTTGTTCAATAATCCATGTACATGTTGAAGCAATAGTTGAAGTCCCAGTACTAGTGACATGCAAAATTCTCAAAAATATCATGCTGCCATTAACAATAGTACGTTTATCTTTTACTTATTTTTATAGCTCTTATAGTTACTAATGTAACACACAACTACGTCTCTAGGATGATCAACAACATACGAAATTTGGAACTCATATTCAAAATTTTCTTTTCAATATCTTCGAGCTCAATATGCCTGATCTTTGTGTCTATTACCCACTAAATTACATCTCCTAGTTTTGAGGTGTATGTTTGCCCTTGATATTGGTACTTCATTGTGATCGACATCTTCTTAGGATCTTTCACCTTTTGGGAAGATTCCATGAAACACAACTAAACTTGCGAAACCAAGCATCAAAAACTATTCAAAGAAACAACACTAAAAAAATAACTCACTTCGGCACTTTAGGATCCCTGGGTCCCAAGGTGAGAAAACAAATAAAATCCAGGAGCTCGGGAACCTGAGGTCTTGAGCTCACCAACAACACAAAAGGGACCACTTTGGGAACTAGGGAACCCAAGTTTTCGAAGTGGTCCAATAACGGACAGGAAAAAACCTTGAGACTTCGGGGTTCCAAAGTTCCAGGGAAGGACTCAACAGGCAACGCGGAACTTCAGAAACCCGACATCCTAGCAGATGACAAAGACAAAGCTAAAAGGAAAGTTCAAGATCCCAGGATTGTGAGGTTTCAAATTGAATAGATAGGAAAAAGATAAAGAAATCTGGGAACTCTGGAACCTGAGGTCCTGAATTGGTTCAAACGAAGACCCAAAAACACAAAACCACCACTTCGGGAACTCAGGAACCTGAGTTTCCAAAGTAGTGCAAAAAAAAAAATGAACACTATTTCAAAAACTTGAGAACCAAGGTTTTTGAAGTGCAATGAAGAAGACAAACTCGGAACCCGGGAACTCAGGTTTCCAAAGAATAGACACGAAGAACAACCCGGGAGTTCGGGAATCCGAACTTCCGGGGTGAAAACCAAAATATGAACAAACACTTTGAGAGTTCGGGAACCCGAAGTTTCGAAGTGATGCTCCAAACCGACACAAAGCGAACTTAGGATTTGAAGAACCTGAACTTCTGAGTAAGGAAATAGACAAATGACCCGGAACTTCAGAAACCCGATCCTTCGAGGCGAGACAAACAAATAAACAAAAACCATGAACACACCTTGGAACTTTGGGGTTCTGAGGTGTGTTTCAACAACAAGAAGGGCACTTCAGGACTCTGGGGTTCTAAGGTAGAAACACAAAACAACTTCGGGATTCTGGGGCTCATGAATTCCAAAATTCACAAACAAACATGCAGCAAAACATGAAGAACTCAAAGTTTGAGGATTTTGGGATTCTGAGGCTTCCAAAAAGAATAAGGAAAGACCTCGGGATTCCAGGGTTCTGGGGTCTAGACCAAAGACATGAAACAAATGGGGTACCTCAGGACTCCAGGGTAGAACTCAAAACAAATCAAAGAACACCTAAAAACTCTAGGGTTCTGAGGTTTTGAGGTGCAAAAGGAAAAAGCTAAGAAAAACAAAACAACAAGAGGCAAGGAAAGGGGACCCATATTTTCAAGACAAGGAAACTAATGGGGTTGGGTATGCATGGCATAAAAAATGGCGACTATTTGGGAAAAATAACTCTAGGCATTTTAGAACTTCAAAATCTTTGATATAACTTGATGCCTAAGGCTAATTATCATTCAAAATAATGTATAAGAGCGAAAAGATGAGTGAACTATAGAACATGTTAGGTCCCAGAGACAACTGAGAGGGGGGAATGGTGAATCAGTTGTCTAATAAATTCAAACCAAAAACCATTTAACCAACTTAATTCTTAATATTGGTAAACCAATTAAGTATGCTGGTAGACAGTGTTAACAGTAAATTGCTATACTAGTAAAGATTAATGCATGAAACATAAACATAAAGTTATCCACAACACATAACACCAATATTTGTACGTGGAAACCCTCTAAGGGGAAAAACCACGATGGGAAACCTTACCTACAATTAGATGATACTACTGTAGATAGTAAGTGTACATAAATGGGGTCTACACAAGTAGAAAGGCCAACAGCCTAGAGCTCACTGCTCAATCACAAAATGGGAGTCACACAAACTACAATTGGATGGTTAAATCCAATAAGAATGTACTGCACAAAATAACATCTTCATATGCTGGATTTAGTACCGGTGTAATGCTGATATGCTTCTACAAAAACCTAGCTTCACCTTCAAATGATGTCTTCATGTATACCTTTGCTTAATCTCGCATATACCTTCTCACAAACCTTTTTCGCATTCCACATTCAATCTTACAAATAAGATCTTATATTTATACCATAACCTAAGACCAATTTTAGTAGGTCAGCTCTACAAGATATTACAAAAAACATTTTACAAACAATATAATATCCGATGCAATAATCGATTGAACATGTCAGCTTAATGCATTTACAATAATAATAAATCATCTCCATAGCGTGCCATGCTGATCTGGAAAAGATAAACCTGCCGATGTAACCCTAGGTAACCCTGGACCTATTTGCCGGTAAAAGCAAATATGCAAATATGAATATACCAATGATTAATTCTTCAAAACAAAGTGTCCACATGATGTCTTCAATATTACCAAGTGTCTTCCATATCATTCCAAGTGTCGGTGAACATTATAACCTGTCGGTGAACCATATACCAGTAACTGTGCAATAGTTACTTGCTTGTCGGTAAATGTTGCGGGATCTCCAAAGTGCTATTGTTTTAGTAGGTGTTGACATCAATGACAATACCATACCAAAATACCAACAATCTCCCCCTTTGGCATTGATGGCAACACAAGATGGAAAAACCATCAAAGTGCCAAAACAGAAATGCCAAATACCAAAAACAAACAATCTCTCCCCCTAGGAGCAACATGTGTTTATCCAAAGATTTATTTTCAATACCAATCTTTCTATCAATCTTTCCTCAAAGATAATGTGTTTTTCCATAGATATCTCTCCCCCTTTGACATCAAATGCCAAAGTTCATATACAAAATACCAATCAATTCAATATACCAACTACTCCCCCTGAGAAGTAGCTTCCTCATCAAAGACCGGAGTAAAAGATTTGTCTTTCAATTTTGTCGGTTGATGACAATCATCAACTGTCTAAGTTTCTACCGGTGGTGGTATGACTCCAAGCTAATCTCTGAGATATTCAAAATTCTCCTTAGGCAAAGGTTTTGTGAAAATATCTGCAAGCTGTTCTTTAGTATTCACATAAACCAGATTTATCTCCTTTTCTTCAACTTTTTCCCATAGAAAATTTAGTTTGATAGAAACATGTTTAGTTTTAGAGTGTAGTACTGGATTCTTAGATATATCAATTGCTGCAGTGTTATCACAATATATAGTAATAGGTTCCTTGCATTTTACCTTTATGTCTTTCAACATTTGCTTAAGCAATAGTACCTATGTACAGTTAGTTGTTGCTGCAACATATTCTGATTCTACTATTGATAAAGATGTACAACTCTGTTTCTTACTCAACCAAGAAACTAATCTCTTTCCAAGAAAGAATGCTCCTCCAGTGGTGCTTTTTCTATCATCCACATCTCCTGCCTAATTTGCATCTGTGTATGCACATAGATCAAAATTTTCATCTCTAGGATACCATAATCCAAGATTTGCAGTGCCTTGTAAGTACCGGAAAATCCTTTTTACTGCTAATTCATGATTTTCCCTAGGATTACTTTGAAATCTAGAAACAATAAATATGCATTCATAATATCAGGCCTGGTTTGTGTCAAATACAGTAAACCTCCTATCATAGATTTGTATCTAGTTGGATTAACAAGTGTAGATTCATCCCTTTGAGATAATTTGTCATTTGTAGTCATAGGTGTGCTTACCGATTTAGAGTTCTCCATCCCAAATTTCTTTAGTAATTCTTTCAAGTACTTGGATTGACTCAAAAATATACCTTTATCAGTCTGTGAAATCTACAATCCTAAAAAGAATTTTATTTCTCCAATCATAGACATTTCAAATTCTTGCTGCATTTTAATAGAAAAATCCTTACATAATCCATCTTCTCCTCCAAAGATTATATCATCAACGAATACTTCTATAATCAAGATGTCATCATTAGTTATTTTGTAATATAAATTGTTGTCTGTATTTCCTTTAGTAAAACCAATCTTTAAAAGATAGTTATCCAACCTTGCATACCAAGCTCTTGGGGCTTGTTTCAATCCATACAGAGCTTTTCTTAACCTGCAAACCATATCATTGTCATCTGTCAAAGAAAATCCATCAGGTTGTTCAATATAGACTTCCTCTTCAAGATCTCCATTCAAGAATGCACATTTAATATCTATTTGATAAACTTTGTAGTTCTTGTGAGCTGCAAAAGCCAAGAATAATCTGACTGCCTCAATTCTAGCTACCGGTGCAAAGGTTTCATTGTAATCAACTCCTTCTTTCTGAGAATATCCCTTACACACTAGTCTTGCTTTATTTCTGACAACCTTACGATCTTCATTAAGTTTGTTTCTAAATACCCATTTGGTTTCAATTACATTTTTATCTTTAGGCCAGGGAACTAATGTCCAAGTATTATTTTTCTCAATTTGTCCTAATTCTTCTTCCATAGCTTTAATACAAAATTTATCTTCACATGCCTCACTAATAGATGATGGTTCAATTTGAGAAATAAGACATACCTCTTCATTTGCCAATCTTCCTCTTGTCATAACTCCTTTAAATTTGTTTCCAATTATCTGATCTTCAAAATGATTCAATCTTACATACCAGGGTGTCTTAGTTTGTTGTTATTCTTCAATTACTGTGGAATCCTCTGATGGTACCGAGGTAACTGGATCTTCATTCTATACCGGTGGATTTAGTGTAGGTTCATTTATCACAATTTTTGTTGTCGATTTAGAGTCTATATACCTTAAAGTTCCTTTGAATTGTTCATCAATCTTTACATTTGTATTCTCAACAATTTTCTGCAATCTCTTATTAAAACATCTATACGCCTTGCTCTTAGATGAATAACCAAGAAATATTCCTTCATCACTTCTAGGATCAAATTTGGCAATATACTCATCTCTTCTAATATAACATTTACTTCCAAAAATTCTGAAATACTTAAGATTAGGAGTACTACCAAACCATAGTTCATGAGGGGTCTTACCGGTTTCACCTTTGATGTGAACTTTGTTGAATGTATAGACAGTAGTGCTAATTGCTTCTCTCCAATACACATGTGGTAAATTTGCTTCAGATAACATACTTCTTGCTGCATCCAAGATAGTTCTATTTTTCCTTTCAACAACTCCATTATGATGTGGTGTCCAAGGTGCTGATAATTATCTTCTGATTCCATTCACTTCACAAAATGTATTAAAGTCCTTAGATGTGAATTCTCCTCCTTGATCTGATCTTAAACATTTGATTTTCTTACCGGTTTCATTTTCAACCATTGCTTTGAATAGTTTGAACTTTCCAAGTGCTTCTAATTTTTCCTTGAGAAAAGTAACCCAACACATTCTAGAATAATCATCAATAATTAGCATGAAATATCTATCACCTTGTAAGCTTTTAGTTCTAGCTAGACCACATAAATCAGTGTGAATTAAATCAAGAGCATTATTGGATTTTTCTGGAAAACTTTTGAAACTAGCTCTAATTTGTTTTCCAAATTGACATTCCTTACAAATTGTATTCTGGGGTTTCACAACTTTAGGTAGATCTCTAACTACCTTGGAAGTACTGATTTTTACCATGCAATCAAAGTTTACATGACATAGTCTCTTATGCCATAACCAACTTTCATCTATATGTGCAATCAAGCATGTCTTTTCACTGTTATTTAAATGAAAGATATTGCCTCTAGTCTGATTACCGATTGCAATTTCCAAACCAGTTCTATTCATGATTTTGCATTTTCCATTCTTAAATTGTAACTGAAATCCCTTCTCAACTAATAGACCAACACTTAAAATATTATGCTTTAATCCTTCAACATAGTAGACATTGTCAGTGTCATGCTTACCATCAAGAGATATTGAACCCTTACCTTTGATTGAACAAGCTTTGTCATCTCCAAATCTTACTAAACCTCCATTGTATTCTTGAAAGTTCAAGAATTTGCCTTTGTCTCCTGTCATATGATGTGAGCATCCTGAGTCAATGATCCATTCATCCTTTACTTCAACTTTAGCTGCTAGGGTTTGTTCTACCGGTGGAGCAATAGGTGTCGGTTGATCTTCTGTTATAGCAACAAAAACCCATCCATTGTCTACTGGATCCTCATCAAAATCATCAGTCACACCTTCATCAGCAATGTAACAAGATTTGTCTTTGTTCTTCTTAAATCTATATCTTTGATATTCAGGGTTAGGCTTATATGTTCTTCTAGCTTCTTCTCTTAGTCTAGCATGTCTATCAGGGCATCTCGAAGCCATATGACCAATCTTATTGCAGTTGAAACATTTAAAGGGTGCTTTACCTTCATACTTACTTCCAACTGGACCTTTTGGTATTTTCCTCGCAAATAGTGCTTCTAGTTCTTCAAGCTCTTCATTCTCCTTCCTAGTTTCTTCAAGTTCTCTTGCATAAAAGGCTTTCCAGTCTGATTTGTCAAATGATGGAGCAGATGATGTTGATGCTTTAAATGCCAAATCTATCTTTATAGTAGCAATAGGACCAAATTCCTCAATTTTAAAGGCTGAAAGTTTTCCAATCAATGTATCCCTAGTTACTGATGTATTAGGCATTGTTCTCAACTCATTTATAGCAGTAACCTTCATTTTATATGCTGGTGGCAATCCTTTTAAGATTTTTGAAACAATTTCATCCTCACTTAAGGTTCCTCCATAACATTTAATACCCAAAACAATTTCATTTACTCTTTCCATAAAAGCATAAATCCTTTCATCTTCTTCCATTTTCAGATGTTCATACCTGACTCGGAAGCTTTTAAGTTTTGCAATCTTGACTATGGAATCTCCTTCATTCACTATTTCCAAATGATCCCAAATAGCTTTAGAAGTAGACCTATCTAATAATCCCATGATTTGTTGATCTGATAATGTGCTCAGAAGTGCTTCTCTTGCTTTGCAATCATTCTCCTCATCTTTAGCTAAGGTAGTTGGAGCAGTTTGACCAGCTATAATAGTAGTATAACCATTCTTTGTAACTTCCCAGATGTCTTTACCAATGCAATTCAGATGTGTCTCCATCCTGATCTTTCATATCCCATAGTTGGTTCCATCAAGTTTAGGACTATCCTTCCTAAAATAATTAGTAGACATTAGATCTCCTCAAGTTGTTAAACTTTTGCAAAAGAGGACCGTGCTCTGATACCAATTGTTAGGTCCTAGAGACAACTAAGAGGGAGGGGGGGGTGAATCAGTTGTCTAATAAATTCAAATCAAAAACCATTTAACCAACTTAATGCTTAATACTAGTAAACCAGTTAAGTATGTCGGTAGACAGTGTTAACAGTAAATTGCTATACTGGTAAAGATTAATGCATGAAACATAAACATAAAGTTATCCACAACACATAACACCAATATTTGTATGTGGAAACCCTGTAAGGGGAAAAACCATAGTGGGAAACCTTACCCACAATCAGATGATACTACTGCAGATAGTAAGTTTACATAAATGGGGACTGCACATGCAGAAAGGCCAACAGCCTAGAGCTCACTGCTCAATCACAAAATGGGAGTCACACTGACTATAGTTGGATGGTTAAATCCAATAAGAATGTACTACACAAAATAGCATCTTCATATGCTAGATTCAGTACCGGTGTAATGTTGATATGCTTCTACAAAAACCTAGCTTCACCTTCAAATGATGTCTTCATGTATACCTCTGCTTAATCTCGCATATACCTTCTCTCAAACCTTTTTTCGCATTCCACATTCGATCTTACAAATAAGATCTTATATTTATACCATAACCTAAGACCAATTTTAGTAGGTTGGCTCTACAAGATATTAGAAAAAAAAATTTACAAACAATATAATATCCAATGCAATAACTAATTGAACATGTCGGTTTAATGCATTTACAATAATAATAAATCATCTTCATAGCATGCCATGCTGATGTGGAAAAGATAAAACTTCCGGTGTAACCCTAGGTAACCTCGGACCTATTTGCCGGTAAAAGCAAATATGCAAATATGAATATACCAATGATTAATTCTTCAAAACAAAGTGTCCACACGATGTCTTTGACATTACCAAGTGTCTTCCATATCATTCCAAGTGCCGGTGAACATTATATCCTGCTGGTGAACCATATACTAGTAACTGTGCAATAGTTACTTGCTTGTCGGTAAATGTTGCTGGATCTCCAAAGTGCTAGTGTTCCAGTAGGTGTTGACATCAATGACAAAACCATACCAAAATACCAATAGAACAAACAATCGAGTCCAAAATTGAACAATATTTAACTCTTGTGTGTGCTCTCATGATTTATTACTCCATCACTCTCAATAATGAAGATAAACAAAAGAAATTGGGCCCAATCTACGTAGGTGAAGTCAATCAATGTGTTTTATGCAAGGTCATCCCAAGCATTGCTCTGCTACCAGCCAGGCATCCATAGCCCTGACAGAGATACCTATGGCCCCCATCAAGTAGTGCTCCACTGTCGGCCAGACGTCCATAGCCTCGGTGGAGATTACTTGAAACACCCAAGTCTAGTTGCTGCAAGTAAATCATTTCTTTTCTCTTTCTCTTTGTAGATCATTTTTCACATAGATAATACAAAGGATTATTTCTTCGTAACCTTTATACAACTTTCAAACATTAAAGTCTGATTACTGGGTTGGGAGCCACGGTGGACAATGTGAAACATCTTGACTTCTGGTTTTTCACTTGGAAACAAGTTCATTTGATATCTTACAAAATTTTCTGATGTGACTTGGTGTGATGGTGGTGCTGAGTAATCAGGTTAGCCTTTTTCTAATTGGGAGCCAAGAACTCAGATCATAATTAAATCATTATATATCACTTTGGATGAATGTAGACAAATATTTCAAGATTAACTAAATGATAATGAAGTTGTAAAGAGCAAAGAGTTGAAGTCTCTCAATATTTTCCCAATTTGTTATGCAAAGAACATATTTTCTATAGAATCCTTGAAAATAAACAAGTGTCCTGACACAACAAAATGAAACACACAGAATGAAACAAAAAACCAAAGAAAAACAAAAAGGAAAATAAACAAGAAACCAAAACAAAACTGAACAAACAACAGGCAAACCTAAGAGAACAACAAACCAAAACACAAGAAACCAAAGAAGACACCGACACACAAGAAGACCAAAAGACAGGAAAGACCAAACAATAAGGAAAATCAACAAAAACAAAAAGGAAACTAAACTAAACCTACCTATCTAGCCTAAACTAACACTAAGATGACTTAAGACTCTATGTTAACAAAATGGGACAACAAAAATTTTGACCACTTCTTGACTAATTTTTCATTATGTTCAACAGTAACAACTTAGTTGGCCAAGTCCAAAGTCAAGTAAATTTATTTTTGTACTCAGAAATGTAAATATTTAACGATTGCAATTCATTTTGAGAGCACAAAACTTTAAAGATTAGTAATTGTGGGTTTTCATTTTGATCGTGATCTACCCACAAACAAGTTTTAATCCCCCCCCCTCATTCTCAAACATAAAGTAATCAATGCCACCTGATTTGATTGCATTGTAGGAGCATGCTCCCACATAGTGACTTTATCGCTATGAGGTCCCAGCTCAAGGTAGAACTTGGTGTTCCGCTTAGATTCATACATGTCAAAAAAAGAAAAATTTGTCAGTGATGTGCTATGTTGATTGTCAAAAAGATTAGCCTCAATTTCTAACACATCATTATCATGAATAGAAATCCCAAGCGGTGAACTAAGACATTCGACTACCATTGAACTATTTACTTCAAAACCTTCTTCTAATAAACAAAAAATATGAGGTTCTTTCTTCTTCAAATTACCTTCTTCAATATCCATCTTAAAATTTGCAGCAATCTCCCAAGAAAGTATAAAATCAAGACAACATACCTCCATGTGCAAATTCATAAGATGGATTCTACATGAATCACATACTGCAAAATCTTCTATATTATCAAAGTATCCTGGGTTGTCCATTTCAGCACTTAGCTTTGCCACAAGGTTCATCATTCTTTGCACTTCATCTTCTACAGTGAGTTGAATATAACCTTGACCTTCAACTTGAAAGGCTTGGGGATTCTCATCTTCTTGCACAACATCAACTTCATCAATTTCAGGTAGCTCAACTTCTGACTTTCTTTTGGAAGTATGCTCTTGATCAGATTGACCTTCACCATCCTCAACCTCATCATCAACATTTTTCTCCAACAAATGGTTAGTTTCATACAACAAATAAATTTCATCGACATTCATCGCATTGGCCAGTTTGTTTTCATGGTCAAGGTAAATCTAATTTAGGCATTCATCGAGGAATTTTTTATTTAGATTCATCTATCTGTTTGTGTTAAAATATTTATCCATGAACTCATCGTCAGAATGTAAGAAAAGTGAAATCTACAACCTCATCAAGGAATATGTTGTCTTCGTTCTCATCATTGTAATTCCACTTACTTGAATCATTTTGGCCTTAGAATTCAATTGGGAAACTTTCGTTATCACCATCTATGCAGTTGATTTCAAACTTATTATCCTTATCAACACAAATGTAGTTATCATTCACCTTTTCAATTTCACAATCTTTTGCAAGATCAGTCCCATTACTAACAAAATCAATACATAAATCAGTGGTGTCAATTTTGAAACCAGTGGGATTGTCATTCCTTACTCCAATCACATTAAGATTAATCATCAACTCAGTTTCTTTGTTCAATGAATCCAAACTCCAATCAACATTGTTATTACATAGTGGATTCAATTTGACATCTCTCTCATGTTAATCAATAAGGGAAGATGTAGACACCAACTTACCAGCTTCATCCATACTTGTCATAAGTTCTCCATCATGCTAGTTCTGATCAAGGAAATTGCCTTCATGAGTTAATGATTGTGAATCCTCTTGTGCCTCAAGTTTAATCATGTATTTCAAATATCTATCCAATCTCTCAAGGAAAACACAACAATCAATCTCATAATATTTTTTTGTGTAGTGTATTCTACATCCATCTATCCATGCAAAATCCCCCAAAGACTTAGAGACACCCAACTCTCTCAACATTTCATCCAAATGTTTATGCATAGGTGTAGTATCCAACCATAAACTAGAATTTTGCACACCTTCATCATGTGGTTGATCATCATGGAATTCACCTTGACAATGCATATGAAACCTTCCACTTGTTGATTCTTCATTATAAAAGTGTTGGGGCAGTGTTGTGGAAACTTCAACTTATCCCAAATCTCTACCAGAAGTGGTTGTTAAATCACCTCCAAATTTGATTTTCTATTTGCAATCAGAATTTGCAGCTACTTCTTTATTTTCAAACAACTGGTTCATGTGGCATGACTAATCATCAAACTTTCTAGCTACAACTTCATTGTAAGATGTAGCATTTTCATTCAGATTTGTAAGTTGTATTCGTTGATTACAACTAGGTTGATCTATCATGTTATTTGAAGTGATAGTAGATAGATCTGGGAAGTTATATCTTTTGAATGCTTGTTGTTGGATAGGTGTGGTGTATGCTTGAGCACAAGTTTGTACATACGAACAACCTCCTAACACAATTTCATTAAACTGGTAAAAATTATTATTCACAGCTTCATATCTAGATTGTGCCAAGATTAAGGCTATTGCAAGTGCCTCATGTACATCATTGACTTCACCAAAACTTTTAATCTTCTCTGCAAACATAGTACCAATACCTCAAAAGTAATGACCTTTCAAAAATCTTGCATCTATTACGTTACTTGTAGATTGAAATCTTTGATACATAAGAAAGAATCTATGATTGGATTGATAAATTGATTCACCATATACTTTTTTCACATTCATGAATTGAATTAGTGCATCTTCCAATCTTGTGAAAGGATCAAATTGACTCAAGAAAAGGAATTCAAATTCATGCCATGAATAAATCAAGCTAGGAGAAAGACTTGCATACCATTGTGATGTCGAACCTTGAAGAGTTTGAACAAACAAGTTGCAATAAACATCCTCTCATGTGCTTTGAAGAAAAAACACTTGATGTTTAAAAATATTTACATGGTCTGAAGCACTTTGTCCATTTTCAGGAAAGAACATGGGAAGCCCATTATACATATGATAAGGAATTGTATGTAAAATACCATATATGCATAATGTACTACCCATCGAAGTTAAACTTTTCCAAGGTCTAACTCACTCTAACTTAAGAAAATAATTTAGAAATCATTACCAACCCTCCTTCTAGTGCTAGTTTCTATTGACAAGTGTTTTGACACACTCACCAACAGTCAAGCGGTTTATGTGACCACTCACCACCTCTCCTGAAAAGCAATAAGTTTCAAGAAACTAACTACTCAAAGGTCTCTATAATTGGGTCTTGACGGTGATGGGAAACCTAATGGTTGCTATGGTTGCACCTATTGAGGAGCTTGTTGCTTGAAACGAATCCCAATGACTTTCAATAACTTAACTTTTTTGTATTTTTATGATTTAAATTCTCTTTCAAAATAAACTGCAAAAGATAGATCAGGGAAACAAGAAAATAATAATGAAACTAATGCAATCACAACTTAATGAACTACTTAATTAGCAACCTACAATCTAAAAAATCATCAATATAAGATAAACCAACATTCAATAACGGACCTCCAATAAACATGCAAAGTCATGCAACTTCACAAATTCATGGAAACAATATCACCACAATATCATTCTATCACAGTAATTCTCATACACCACTTATGTGCACAATATGATTCATAAAGCAATAAAACATAAGACCAAAATAAGTTATTGATTTCAAACAATAGACATTACCAGACTGCAAAGAACAAATTTATAGCGCATACACATAGATAAGGCAATCTATAAGATGCTTGTATTAACTTCAAAGAATGTATCACAAAACTATTATAATTCATAACAATCTGCATAAAAGTAATCTAAAATCTCTAAGTGGGCCTCAAATCATCAATTTGTGGACCCTTACAAATGAATTGAAATCTCAAATTTATAGCGTTTCTTGTCCTACTTTCTTGGAAATAACCCTATTTAAATTAAGCTCTAAAAAAAGCAAGGAGTGAGTTGACATGCAAGTCTCTGCCTTGGACTCTAGTTAACTATTACGAAACTAGGACTGGGTGAGCATTACAAAAATGGTGTTGCATGAGCCAACATTTTGTAATCATGCAAAATTTGTTCAATAATCCATGTACATGCTGAAGCAATAGTTGAAGTCCCAGTACTAGTGACATGCAAAATTCTCAAAAATATCATGCTACCATTAGCAACTGTATGTTTATCTTTTACTTATTTTTATGGCTCTTATAGTTACTAATGTAACACACAACTATGTCTTCAGGATGATCAACAACATACGATATTCAGAACTCAGACTTCTTCAAAATTTGCTTTTCAATATCTTCAAGCTCAATATGCCAGATCTTTGTGTTCATTACCCACTGAAATGCATCTTCCAGCTTTGAGGTGTATGTTCGCCCTTGATATTCGTACATCATTATGATCGGCAGCTTCTCCAGATCTTTTGCCTTTTGGGAAGATTCCATGAAACATAACTAAACCTACGAAACCAAGCATCACAAACTACTCAAAGAAACAACACTACAAAAATAGCTCACTTTGGGATTTTGGGATCTCGGGGTCCCAAGGTGAGAAAACAAAGAAAACTACAAATAAAATGTGGGAGTTCGGGAACTCAAGGTCCCAAGCTCACCAACAACACAAAGGGGACCACTTTGGGAACTTGGGAACCTGGATTTCCGAAGTGGTCCAACAACGGACAAGAAACAAACCCCAAACTTCAGGGTTCCAAAGTTCTGGGGAAGGACTCAACAAGCAACACGAAACTTCAAAAACTCAAAGCCTTTGCAGACAACAAAGATGAAGCTGAAAGGAAAGTTCAAAATTCCAGGACTGCAAGGTTCCAACCCGAACAAATAGGGAAAAGAGAAATAAATCTGGGAACTCAGGAACTCGAGGTCCCAAAATGGTTTAAACAAAGACCCCAAAACACAAAACCACCACTTCGAGATCTTGGGAAGTAGTGCAAACAAATAAACGATCCCCATTTTGGAAAATCGGGAACCTGAGTTTCTGAAGTGCAATGCAAGCAATGAACTTGAATCCTTGGGAACTAGGGTTTCCAAAGAACAAACTAGAAGAACAACCTAGGAGTTTGGGAATCCAAACTTTCAAGGTGAAAACCAAAAGATGAACAAACACTTTGAGAGTCCAGGAACCCAAAGTTTCTAAGTGATGCTCCAAATTGACACAAAGCAAACTCGGGAGTTTGAGAACCCAAACTTTGGAATAAGGAAATAGACAAATGATCCAGAACTTTAGAAACATGAACCTTCGGGGCTAGAAAAACAAACAAACAAAAACCATGAACACACCTCAGAACTTTAGGGTTTTGGGTTGTGTTTCAACAACAAGCAAGGCACCTCAGGACTCTAGGGTTTTGAGGTGGAAACACAAAATAACTTCAAGATTTTAGGTTTCTATAATTTTGAAGTTCACAAACAAATAGGCAACAAAACATGAAGAACTTAGAGTTCCAGGATTTTGAGGCTTCAAAAAAGAACAAGGCAAGACCTCGGGATTCCAGGGTTCCAAGGTCTAGACCAAAGACAAGAAACAAAGGGGCTACCTTGGGACTTCGGGGTTCCGGGCTAGAACTCAAAATGAAGCAAATAACACCTCAGAACTCTAGGGTTCTGGGGTTCCGAGGTGCAAAAGAAAAAAACTAAGAATTTCAAAACAACAAGAGGCAAGGAAAGGGGACCCATATTTTCAAGACAAGGAAACTAATGGGGGTAGGTATGCAAAGCATAACAGGAACAAGTAGAGTTATTTGATGAACATATTGCTAATGATAAAGAAGAGGAAGTTGAAGCTGAAGTAGACCTTGAAGGTGGAATTGTGAGTGCACTAGAAGAACTTAGAAAAGTAAGAAAGGAATATAAAAAGTACAAGGATGTTGTTGTTCATGAACAAGATCTACTAAACAAATCATTTGAAAAGTCAAAGATAATAATCTCTTATTTGAGAATCCAATTAGAAGAAGCAAAGAGGATGTATGAAGTAATAAAATCAGATTTAGAAAGGAAGGATAAGGAGTGTCAAAAATTGGAAGAAGGTCTTGTAAATTTAAGAAGATAATTGGAAAACAATAAAGATGAACTAAACATGAGTATTAAGTATGATGGCAGCACCGAAGCATTAGACAAAATGTTAAGTAAGAAGAAGCACAACAAGGACCTAAATGGAGTTGTAATTGAAAAGGAAGAATGTTCTAACTAGTAAAGATTCATCAGACAAGGAGATACACTTCACCTCTTCAAGTGAAAGTGAAGTCAAACAAGCCTTCACAGTCAGCAAACCCAATGAGAAGAATACATATGATGCTGCTACAAAGAATCATTCAATGAACTAGCATTCTAATCCTAAAAGAAAATAAAATTTTAATGATGGAGGCTTCACAAAGGTCAAGGATACAAGGAGGAAGAGCTCAAGAAGACTGAACTTTGTTGTTCCAAGTAGACCAATGAGAAACAACTTCAACAATTATTGGTATGTACCACAATTCCATGGCTATTGTTATAAATGTAATACTTACATTCATCAAATTGTTGATTGTAAGCTTATGCATCTAAAAGTAGAAATCAATTTTCTACTCTTAGGGATATGAATGTTATTTGTTATAAATGTAATGGGTATGGTCATAGGAGTTATGAATTTAGGAGAAATGTATCTCAGTCCTATAATAGTTTTTCAAATGTATTATTCATTGTAAATGTTAAATGATATCATTGTCAAAACTTGGGCCACATTGCAAAACATTGTAAGCTTAGGACTACCAAGCAAAAGAAAGTAGTGTCAACTTTGGAACCAAGAGTCAATCAAGATCAAGAAACAACAACAGAGAGAAAGATAGAATCAAAACAAGTTTGGGTAGAAAAAGAAAATGATAAGGTTGAGTCAAGTTTGATTGTTCAAAATTTCTTACATGATGAAAGGAGAAACCTGTGGGTTGTAGACAGTGGCTGCTCCAATCACATGACTAGTGACAAGAATAAATTTATTAAGCTTAAAGATTGGAATGGAGGCTCAGTAAGGTTTGGAGACAATTCATAAATCAAAATCAAGTTTAAAGGTACTCTAAACATAGATGGAAAGTTGAAAGCTAGTGATCTTTATTATGTGGAAGGTCTGAAACATGATTTGTTGAGTGTGGGTCCAATGTGTGACAAAGGATATAAGTTTACATTTGATTCCAAGGGCTGTGAAATCATAACAGATAGTAATGGTTAGCTAGTTGCAGAAGGTAAAAGAATAAATGGAAATGTATACAACTTGAAGGAATGTTTTGAGTCTCAGTGCATGATGGGACAAGTTGATGAGAGTTGGTTGTGGAATAGGAGGCTAGGACACATTAATTTTGACAATTTGGTCAAAATAAGCAAGAAAATATATGTAAGAACATACCACAGATTATCAAACCTGCAAGCACCTTCTTTGATGAGTGCTAAAGAGGGAAGAAAACTAAAGTAAGATTTGAGATAAAAGAATACTCAACTACAAGACCTCTTGAGGTTGTGCATACTGATTTGTGTGGGCCTACAAGAACAAGAGCACTAAACAGAGAAATATATTTCATGCTGCTTATAGATGAATTTTCAAGGATGACATGGGTCACCTTCGTGCAAGACAAGTCACAAGCATTTGAGAGATTCAAGGTCTTCAAGAAAATGGTTGAGAACCAAAGTGGATACAAGCTGAAATGTTTAAGATCAGATTGTGGAGGTGAGTTTACATCAAATGATTTTCAAGGCTACTGTGAAAGATATGGAATCAAAATAAACTATTATTCCTCTAGGACACCACAACAAAATGGTGTTGTGGAAATGAAGACCAAACCAATCAAGGAAATGGAAAGGACAATGTTAAATGAAGCTAATCTTCCTTATGTCTATTGGAAAGAGGTAGTTCACACTATTGTATATACCTTAAACAAAGTACAACTAAGGGTGAACAACAATATGACACCTTATGAACTATGGAATGATAAGAGATCCTCAGTCAAGTATTTTGAGGTGTTTGGTAGAAAATGCTACATCAAAAGAGATGAAGAAGGATTAGGTATCTTTGAATCAAGAAGTGATGAAGGTATCTTCTTAGGCTAATTTACTCACGGCGAGGCCTATAAGTGTTTCAACAAAAGACTAAAGAAGGTAGTTGAAAGTGTACATGTGAGAATTGATGAAGATCTACATAAACGTAAACCAGCCACAATAAATCAAATTGAAGAACCACAAGTTGAATATGAAGAAAAATCAGAAAATGAACAAGAAAAAGCACCAAGCAAATCCCAAAATAGATATGTGCAAAATAATCACCCTGAGGATTAGATTATTGGTAACAAGAATGATGGTGTGCAAACTAGAAGGAGAGAAAAGAGCAATGAGCAAGTAAACTTATACCTCATGAAAGAGATGGGACCCAGGACATATGATGAAGCTAGCAAGAGTGAGAAGTGGATAAAGGCTATGGAAGAAGAGCTACAAAAAATTGAAAAGAACAAAGCATGGGACTTGGTTCCTAGACCTGTTGACAAAAAATTTATATGTACTAAATGGGTCTACAAGAATAAGATGAATGAAGAAGGCAAGGTAGTAAGGAACAAGGAAAGACTTGTATGAAAGGGATATGCTCAATTAGAGGGCATAGATTTTGAAGAAACTTTTGCACTTGTTGAAAGACTTGAGGCAATATGAACGATCTTGGCATTATCTATGTTTAAAGGATACAAGGTATACCAAATGGATGTCAAATTTGCTTTCTTAAATGATAGTCTTGAGGAAGAAGTGTACATGGAACAACCTAAAGGGTTTCAACTACATGAAATGAGAACTTTCTTTTCAAATTGAAGAAAGTTTTATATGGTCTAAAGCAAGCACCTAGAGCATGATATTCTAGGTTGGATAAGTACTTACATCAACAAGGATTTAAAAAGAGAAGTGTTGATAGTAACTTATACATCAAAATAGAAGGTGAACACATTATCTTAGTAGTGGTGTATGTAGATGATATCATGTTTGGAGGTAACAAGACTTACTTATGCAAGAAATTTGTAGGTCAAATATAGTCTGAGTTTGATATGTGTTGATTGAAAAGCTATCATATTTTCTTGGTTTGCAAAAAGCACATCTGGATAAGAGAATATTCATTTCTCAAACCAAGTACGCTAAAGACATGTTGAAGAAATTTGAAATGGAGGATAGCAAACCGATTGGTACTCCCATGGTGACAAGATGCAAGTTAATAAAATATGATGAGTCACCTAGTATAGATCAAACCTTGTATAGATCCATGATTGGAATCCTACTATATCTTATAGCATCAAGCCTTGATATAGTTCAAGTTGTGTGCATGGCTGCAAGATTTTGAACAACTCTTAAGCAATCACATGTCAATACAATTAGGAGGATATTCAAGTATCTATAGGGAAAACTTACTTATGGCTTGTGATATCCAAAGCAAAGAGATTTCACTTTGCAAGCCTACACTGATGTAGATTGGGTAGGATGTGTAGATGACAGGACAATCACCAGTGGTGGAGCTTTCTTCCTTAGAGATGGGTTAGTGTCATGGCATAGAAAGAAGCAATAATCCATCTCATTATCAACTATTGAAGCAGAGTATATTGCAGCCTCTACATGTTTTTCTCAATTCTTGTGGATGAAGAAAACTCTCAAGGACATTCAGGTAGAGTTTTCAGATCCTATTCCCATTATGTGTGACTGTTGATCTAATGAGGATCTGGTTAATACTGAGAGGGGGTGTGAATCAATATTAATACCAATTTACAAGATTAAGCCAAAATCAAACTTATATCAGATCTAAAATCATTTATCAAATACCTCAATTTCTTTTATCAGATCTAACAACCTCTTTATCAGATTTGCTAACACATTAATTAAATCATTAACCACATCTATCAATTATTTTGCCACTTAAGAATTCATATAAATTTCATCATTTACTAACTCATTATACTCATCTATCACATCAAACACTTTCTCTACCAACTCTTATCAGTATCGGTAACCTTTGATAAACCTCTGATAAAACATCATAACCAGTGTACTCGGAAATAGTGCATGAAATGTAACATAAACAAGAAGATCACATGAAAATCATTCCACACATGAACACCATAATATTTTGACATGGAAACCCAATGGAAAAAACCATGGTGGGAGTTGGTACCCAAAAAATTTGTACTCTTTTGAAGTACACCCTGTTAGGAGCTTACAATACGCCCTGTTAGGAGAAGACCCTATTAGGAGTCACCCAGTTAAGATATTTTCCTAGTAGTCTGATTAGGAGCTTGATGATCTATTAGGATAAACCTCATGAGAGAATTTACCACTCTTTTGAGAGATTCCCTATTAGGGGACTTAAATTTTTAAGGCCTATTAGGACCTACCCGATTAAGGGATTTAACTTGCTACAACTGTTAGGGAACAACAGTGAACAAGTGATCTATTACTTACACTTCTCATCTTTCTAGATCATATCCAATTATGCTCAACACACTACAACACTCAGGAAGATCTCACACTTCTCTTGGATGGCTCAACACATTCTCTTAAGACCACCAACACCAAAAACATCAGCTGTGCCATCCTAAATAGCCATCTCAACTAGGTTGGACACTAAACCCTAATTACATCATTAAATTACAATACAAATCATAAGAGATCATCTCAGATCAACATATAGATTATTACATCAAATTACAATGCAATATCAACCGTTGGTTGATCAAAACCCATCACAAAAATCTGATTTATACCAAAGTTAAAACCTCAAAACACTCCACTAAGTGTTTTGTTGTTTCCCAAGAAATTCTTCCTTGAATCAGGCCAAAATAGCAATCAAATTATTTCATGCAAGTTGTGTTGTGTTACCATCTTCATGTAGACTTGTCGTCGATCATCACCATAACAAAAATCATTACCGGTTCCATGATTTCATCACCGGTCTTAAACCCTACTAAAACCTTAGCAAAAATTCATCAAAAATTTGAAACATGCCTTGCAATAGTCATCACAAGTTCCAGTTCTAGTAAGATAATCCTTTCCATGATACAAGCTTACATTCCAAACCACAAATCACCAATCATTGTCGATTGTCCAATTCAACCAAAACATCTCTGCTTTACCAGTTAAAGTCCTATTTCACAGACTTTTATTCTATGTCGATAAACCTTGTCTTTCATAAACCAAATCACTTAGATAACAAAACAAATAATCAGGAACATCAATAATCATCATTTGACATCAGTTGTCATCAATGACAACACAAATAACTGATCAAGTCATCTAATCACAAAATCTCAATCTCTTCATCACAAATAGTCTTCTATCTTCTACCAGTGCAGTCATCAATCTTCAACTGTATTACTTGCATCATCTCATTTTGCATCCATTATGTCAAATGCCAACATGCTCCCCCTTTGGCATTGATGGCAAAACTAATCAGAGTAACATCATCATCTGCAACTTGCTTATCGGTATCACATCAATGCTTCTCTCTATTAGGATTCCCACAGATACTGAGAGGGGGGGGTGAATCAATATCTGACCAGTTAAAATATTTTCTTAACTTAAAACATGTGAAGCATATCAATATTGTATACCGGTAAACAAGAAATAATGCAATAAACAGAGATAACATCAACCACATGAAAAACACACCATAACATAGTAGTTTAACGAGGAAACCCGGTGTGGGAAAAACCTTGGTGGGATTTGTGACTCACAATATTCACTTACTAGCCAATAAGAGAATATTACTACTACAAGAGGGGCCTACACATGTAGGAAAGCCAAGTGCCTAGAGCTCACTACTCAATTACAAAATGGGAAGTCTCACTGACTTACAAAATGGATTATATAAATCCAATGTCTTGTATTGCTTCAAAATAGCATCTACTATGCCAGATCCAGTACCGATTTATAGCTCTGCTTCATACATAAACCCTTAACCTATAATTCGCATAATAGGTCTGCCTTATTTCAACTATATATTTCCTTCCATCTATTATAAAATGTTCTACAATGATCTCTTATATATATGAGTCATTTTACAACTTGCCAAGTCAGCTTACAATGATTTTACAATAATTAATAAAATATATTACAAACAAAATTCATGTCGGCTTCTGTGCTTGTATGCTTCCTTTTACTATCGATGGTCTCTGTACTGGTGTAGAGTCTATCTTTGCCGGTGCCAATAAATTGTCTTGCTAGTGTCGTAGGATTGTAAGGTTGCCATCAATGACAAAACCTTCAATCACCTACAATATCTCATTGGAGTGTGCATTTGCCAACACTCTCAATCTGATCTTCAACTTCTATCTGCCATATCTGATTTATTTTCTTCTTCCCCTTTGATAGCAATTCCAAAGGTGTAAATGCATCAGTTGTCTTCAATTTTGTCGATGCCTCTTCCATCATCTCTGGTAATCAAATAAAAAAAATTATATCAAAGCATAAAATCAGAGATTTGCATTAGACTTTCTACCCCAAAGGAGTAGCTTGCACCTTCTTCAATCCTTAGTGAAAGATAAACATCAAATCCATAGGATTGATGCATCTCCATCATTCTAGTTCTTCCGGTGTAGGATTCTAGCCCCTATTTTACCTCTAAGAAACTCAAAGGTAGCCTTTGGTAAGTGCTTAGTAAAGATATCAGCTAACTGATCTTTACTCTTCACATATTCTATTTTCACCCATTTTTCTTGAACTCTTTCCCTTAGGAAATGATACTTCAATTCAATGTGCTTGGCTCTAGCATGAAGTACAAGATTCTTAGAAATGTTTATTGCACTTGCATATCACAATAGATAGTCACCGATTTAGACATATCTATCTTGAATCCTTCTAGCACATGTCTCATCCATATTGTTTGTGTGTAATTCATGGATACAGCTACATACTCAACTTTAGCTGTAGATTGAGAAACACATGTTTGTTTCTTCCTCGTCCATGCCACTAATCTTCCACCAACTAGAAAAGCTCCACTGGTTGTGCTTTTCTGATCAACCACATTACCTACCCAATCAACGTCAGTAAAGACATCCAAAGTAAAATCTCCTTTATAGGGATACCATAAACCATAGTCTATTGTGCCTTTGAGATACCAAAAAAATTCTCTTCACAACCACCATGTGACTCTCCTTAGGCTCTTTTTGAAATATAGCCACTAATCAAACAGCATGAGCAATGTCCAATTTCCTATGAATAACATAGTGTAGCTTGCCAATCATAGATCTATACTCTTTTTCACTAACAACAAGGGAATCATCTTGCTTTGATAACTTGTGGCCAGTTACCATCAATGTTCCTACTAGTTTGCAGTCTTTCATACCGAAAGTCTTCAGCACCTCTTTGAAATACTTGGTTTGACAAATAAAAATACCACCATCCAATTGTTGGACCTGTAAGCCAATAAAGAATTTTATTTCACTATTTAGAGACATTCCAAATTCCTTTTTCATTATATCAATAAAATCCATACACATATCATCATTTCCACCAAAAATTGTCATCTACAAACCCTTTTGCTATCAGCAACTTGTCTCCATCAGTCTTCAAATAACTATTGATGTCCTCACTAGTACGTTGGAATCCAATTTTGATCAAATGTGCATGTAATCTCTCATACCATTCTCTCGATTCTTGCTTTAGACCATATAGTTCTTTATGAAATTTACACACCATGTCCTTATCATCAGTCAAGGAAAATCCATCTGATTGTTCAATGTATACTTCTTCTAGAATTCCATCTAGAAAGGCTGATTTGACATCCATTTGATAAACTTTGAATCCCTTATATGCAGCAAATGCTAGCAGAATCCTTACTCCTTCTAATCTAGCAACACATGCAAATGTTTCACCATAATCCTCACCTTGTTCTTGAGCATACTCATTGCAGACTAACCTTGCCTTGTTTCTTACAATTTTTCCTTCTTCATCCAATTTATTCCTAAAGAACCATTTTGTTCCAATTACATTCTTATACTCCGGTCTAGGAACAAGTGACCATGTCTGATTCTTCTCAATTTGATCTAATTCTTCATTCATTGCATTCACCCAATTGTCATCCTTTAGTGCTTCCTTAACTGTCTTGGGTTCTATTGTAGAAATTAAACATGAGTTCTCTCGAATCTTTATCTTGCTTTGCACACCTGCATTCTTATCACCAATTATTTGCTCTTGTGAATGGACATATCTAGGTATTACCTATGTCGGTTCTACATCTTCTGCATCTGGTTCTTCATTTCTTCCTCACTATCATTTCTTACCGGCTGAGCATCTAATTCTATATTTGTTGATTCTTCATTATTCTTTGCCTCTGGTTCAATGATCACAAGTTTTTCTTCATTATCATCATTTTCAGGTATTGATCTTCTTGTACCTTCAGACTTATCAGATAGATCATCAACTTTTATAGTATCACTTTCAACAATTTTCTTAGTTCTCTTATTGTAACATTTATATGCCTTACTCTTAGAAGAGTAACCAAGAAAAATTCCTTTATCATATTTTGCATCAAATTTCTCAATGTAGTTATCTCTCTTAATAAAATATTGACTTCCAAAAAATTTAAAATAACTTACACAAGGATTTTTTCCATACCATAGCTCATAGGGTGTCTTATTATTACCTCTCTTCACTAGTACCTAGTATAAAGTGTATACAGTAGTATTGATCGCTTCTATCCAAAATATTTTGGATACATCACCCTGTAATAAAATGGTTCTTGTAGCTTCAACTATTGTTTTATTCATCCTTTCTATTATGCCATTTTGTTGTGGTGTCCTCAGAGCATACATCTATCTCTTGATACCCTATTCATCACAATACTTAATTAATTCATCAGATGTGAATTCACCTCCTCGGTCTGATCTTAAACACTTCAAGTCCTTACTGGTTTCATTCTCAACCAAAGCCTTAAATGATTTAAATTTACTAAATGCTTCTAATTTCTCCTTCAAAAATGTCACCCACATCATTTTAGAATAGTCATCAGTGAAAATCATGAAGTATCTATCACCGTAATAACTCTTTGTTCTCATAGGGCCAGAGAGATCATTATGTACAAAATCTAAAATTTTCTCAAAAATACAATTCTTGCTCTTGAAAGAAATAGAGGTCATCTTACTGATTTGACAATCTTTGCATATCACATCATCCGGTTTGACAATTTGTGGCAATCCTCTTACAACACTTGACTTGCTTATCTTAACCAAATTATCAAAATTCACATGAAAACATCTTTTATGCCATAACCAATTGTCTTCCATTCTTACAACCAAATAATTATTAATATTACTATTCAAATGGAATAAGTTACCTCTAGTTTGCTTCCCAATAGCAATCAGTTCACCATTACCTCCAAGAATTTTGCAGACTCCACTGTTAAACTCAAGCAAATAACCTTTACCATTGACTTGACCAACACTTAAAAGATTATTATTTATACCATCAACCCAAAACACATCATCAACATTACTCTTCCCATTTAGAGAAATTGAACCTTTACCTTTCACCATGCAGGGAGAGTTATTTCCAAATCTAACAACACCTTCATCAAATTCATCAAGGGTTATGAACTTACTTTTTTCTCTGGTCATGTCGTGTGACAAGACACTATCTATAATCCATTCATTACTATTCTTAATATGAGATACCAGTGCCTTTTCATCTGTCAATTCCTCCTTCACTGCTACAAACACAATTCTCTCATTGTAATCTTCATCTTCACACTCTTCATCGGTCACACCTTCATCTACTGCAACATAGCAATGTTTCTTGCCCTTTCCTTTGAATCTCCTAAACTTCTCTTTCTTATCAATGTTAGGGTAGTTAGCAGTAATATGACCAATTTTACTACAAGAGAAACACTTCAAAGGTATATTTCCTTTATACTTACTGGTGCCTCTTGGAAATATTTTTGCTAACAATGCCTCAAGTTCCATCACTTGATCTTCATTGTCTTCATTTCCCCGGTTACTTCCATGACTTGACCTGCACTCATGATTTTGACATATATATTTTTCTTTTCTAGCAGATGAACCAGTAATAGAAGCTTTAAAGGTAGATTCAGTAGAATTTGTCACATTATGTCAAAACTATTTAACTCAAAATTTGTAGTCTTACCAATCAATGAATCAACATTTACCTTATCCTTTGAAAGAGATCTAAGCTCTTGGATTGCAAATAATCTTATAACATATTGAGGTTGAAGAGTTCTAAGCATTTTACTTAGTATTGCATCATCCATTTTACCTCCAGCACTCTTTATGTCGCCAACAACTTCTTTTATTCTTTGACCATACTATGCAATATTTTCTCCTTCAAGAATTCTCATGTCATCAAACTTTCCTCTCAAGCTTTCCTATTTGGCTCTTTGAACATGCTCATCTCCTCCATAGATTATATCTAAATTTTCCCAACCTCACTTGCAGTTTTCAATCCTTGAACATCAATATATTCTGAATCAGATAAAGTACTAATAATAGCTTCTAAGGCTTGCATGTTATCTTTTTGCTCTCTGAGTTCATCTAGTGTCAAGGGAGTAGTAGTAGGAGCAACATATTTTGTTTCAGCTTGCTTCCAATATTGTGCACCAAGACCTTTGATGTAGATCTTCATTCTGTCTTTCCAGATCTTGTAGTTATCTGTGTTGAACTTGGGACCCTCTTTCTTCATCATCATGACTTCCTCAAAATCTTTCCCTCAAGTAGTTAGGCTTTCTACACACAGAGGACCAATGCTCTGATACCAATTGTTAATCTTATGAGGATCCAGTTAATACTAAGAGGGGAGGTGAATCAGTATTAATACCAATTTACAAGATTAATACAAAATCAAACTTATATCAGATCTGAAATCATTTATCAAATATCTCAACTTCTTTTATCAGATCTAACAACCTCTTTATCATATTTTCTAACACATTAATCAAATCATTAACCACATCTATCAATTCTTTCACCACTTAAGTAGTCATATAAATTTGATCATTTACCAACTCATTATCCTCATCTATTAGATCAAACAATTTCTCTACCAACTCTTATCAATGTTGATAACCTTTGATAAACCTCTGATAAAACATCATAACCGATGTACTCAAAAATAGTGCATGAAATGTAACATAAACAAGAACATCACATGAAAATCATTCCACACATGAACACCATAATTTTTTGACATGGAAACCCAAATAGGGATAAAACCACGATGGGAGTTGGTACCCACAAATATTTGTACTCTTTTGAAGTATGCCCTATTAGGAGCTTATCCCTGTTAGGAGTCACCCAGTTAAGGGATTTGCCTAGCAGCCCGGTTAGGAGCTTGATGATCTTTTAGGATCAAACTTTTGAGAGGATTTACCACTCTTTTGAAATATGCCCTCTTAGGGGACTTAAATGTTTAAGGCCTATTAGGAACTACCCGGTTAAGTGATTTAACTTGCTGCAACTGTTAGGGAACAACAGTGAAAAAGTGATCTGTTACTTGCACTTCTCAGGTTGCTAGATCAAATCTAGTTATACTCAACACAGTGCAAATCTCAGGAAGATCTCACACTTCTCTTGGATAGCTCAACACATTCTCTTAAGACTGTCGACACCAAAAAACATCAACTATGCCATCCTAAATAGCCATCTCAACTAGGTCCGCCACTAAACCCTAATTACATCATGAAATTATAGTACAAATCATAAGAGATCATCTCATATTAATATACAGATCATTACATCAAATTACAATGCAATATCAACTATTGGTTGATTGAAACCCATCACAAATATCCGATCTGTACTAAAGTCAAAACCTTGAAACACTCCACTAAGCATTTTGTTGTTTCCCAAGAAATTCTTCCTTGAATCAGGTCAAAACAACAATCAAATTATTTCATGCGGGTTGTGTCATGTTGCCACCTTTATGTAGACTTGTTGTCGATCACCGCCATAACAAAAATCATTATCCGTTTGATGATTTATTCATCGGTCTTAAACCCTACTAAAATCTTAGCAAAAATTCATCAGAAATTTGAAAGATGCCTTTCGATAGTCATCACAAGTTTCGGTTTGAGTCACATACTCCTTTCCATGATACAAGCTTACATTCCAAACCACAAATCACCAATCATCATTGATCATCCAATTCAACCAAAACATCTTTGCTTTACTAGTTAAAGTCCTATTTCACATACTTTTGTTCTTTGTCGGTAAACCCTGTCTTCCAGTAAACCAAATCACTTAGATGAAAAAACAAAACATCAGGAAAATTAGTAATCATCATTTGATATCAGTTGCCATCAATGATAACACAAATAATACATCAAGTCATCTAATCACAAAATCTCAATCTCTTCATCACAAATAGTCTTATATCCTCTACTAGTCTAGTCATCAGCCTTCAACTGTATTACTTGAATCATCTCATTCTGCATCAGTTATGCCAAATGCCAATAGTGACAACTCAAGTGCAATCAATATATCAAAGAACCATGTCATGCATTCTAGAACAAAGCACATTGCAATCAAATATCATTTTCTCCAAGAAAAGGTTGCAAAGAAAGAGGTAAAAGTTGAATATGTGTGCACCGGTGAACAAATTGCTGATATTTTCACTAAGCCCATGCCTAAGGACAACTTTGAATATCTAAGAAAGAAATTAGGTGTTCTTCCCCCTGCCTGCAACACTTAAGTATTTTGGTGTAGTCCATGGTTCAGGGGGAGCATATTGTTTCTACACTTTCCGTCGCGAACCTCATGTACACTCTTAGGGTGAGATCTGAATTTTTATAAGTAGTATTGACACTACTTTTTATATTGTAATAATGATTGATCTAGCTACAAGAAACATAGGTAGACCAACATGAAGACACAACACCTTGCAAGAAGTTGTAAAGGAAATTTCTCAAGTATTACAAATGTTCCGTGATCAGAATTGGAAGTTCCATTCATTTCTATAGAAACTCAAAGGGGAAGAATGTGAGTAGTTGATAGTTGGTTGTTTCAGCCTTTGCCATTGTTGTCAAAGGTGAAGAAAAAGCATGTAAGTGTGTTGAGTGTTGACATAAATGCCAAAGTGGGAGATTGTTGGCATTATTGTCATTGATGTCAATAAGAGTTGCAGGGATGTCAGGAAGTTGTAGAGAAGTAGGTAGATGTGATCATAACACAAAAACAATATGTTGGATCCATCGTGATTGATTTTTGAAGACTGCAGATTCAAATTAGTTGATTCATGGTAGTTTGACCAAGATGGAGATTCGACTCGACAACCTCTATAGCTTATCATTTTATCGTGCTTAATTGGAAAGGCTGAGTTGTATTTAAGTGGTCCCCATCTATCCAAGTGTTTGCATTTGTACATGTAGTGGCGACTCAGTGGTTCACTCAAGTTGTGATATGTTTGTGTGGGACTCATTATGTATGTGTTGGCATCCCGCTAGCTCACGACATGTTGGAAGGTAGCCAAATGACCTTGCAGGATAAAAAAGTTGGAGGCAAATCATGTATCATGCTATCCCACACTATAGAAAGCTAGGGTGATATAACCATATAGGCTAACTAGGATAAAAGTAAGAGGTCTCTCCCCGCCATCCCGCACCATAGATGACCAAAGAAACTTGGTCCTGTGGGATAAGAAATTAATGGAAGAATAGATGCTTCTCGCTATCCCACGTCGTCAAAGTGTGGGAAGCAATGTTTTTGCATGGCAACACAAGGAGAAGCAAGATATGTATCCCACCATCCTGTAGTGGTAAGTAGGATGAGACAATGGTTGTGCGAGATAACACGATGATAGTTGTAAATGGCTCCCGCTATCCTACACCATTCAAGGTGGGTGTGCAATGGTTGTGTGGGATAAGATATTAAAGAGAGAGAAGGATCTCCCTATCCCTCGGCATGCAAGAGGATGGACAAAAGACCCTGTAGGGTAAATAAGAACTAAGAGAACAACAAAGTCTCTTATCCCACATGGGTTAAGAGGTCATGTTGAATTTTGTGTAGGCTAAAAAAAAGTCAAGGGAGAGAAGTCCCCTGCTATCCCGCGATGTCAAAGACCATAAGTTAGAACTCTTGCAAGGAAAGGTAAATTGAAAAATATTGCATCCTGTTAGCCTGCATGATTAAAGAGGGCTATTAAATGATGATGCAGGATAGTGAAAGGAGAGAAGAGGTAGCCCAATTGGATCTGATAGTCCATGTGGTGGTGGACCATGGTTGACCATGAGACTTGGGCATCAATAAAGAAAACTTTTGATGTCATTTGTGCATGCCGATAGGCACAAGGGATTTACGTGGAGCAGAGAAAGATTACTAAACTTAATAACCTAAGTACAGAGAATGATTTGAAGAAATATAGGGTGCATTTACTACAAGAAACAAATATGAGATCATATTCAGGGAAAGAATAAAATCTCCAAAGGAGAAGATCTCCATGACAACTAAATTGAATATAATATTGAAGATTGCAGTAGAGGAAAGATCTGATGTGTACAGATTTGATCGAATTTAGTAGTAGAAGTGATGACATTTGACATTGGTAGGTGTGGTTGTTGAAAAAGAGATAGAGGTAGAAATAAAGATATTCCAACTAGTCGACTGGAGAAGGGGAGTTGAGAGTGTAGAGAGTGTGTGTTGAGTTGAGTGTGGTGTTGTTGTTGATAGAAAATAGAGAAATCTATGGAAGTGGCAAAAGTAAGAATAGAGAAATAATAGAGTATTCTAGAGAGTGAAGTTGTAGCAAAGAGAAGAAGACAACCATGCAGAAGAAGAAGAAGAAACATAGGAAGAGATTCAACAGGTAGAAGAAAAATTATTCTCAAGTTATGAGAAATCTATAAGAGTTACAAAACTCATTTGTAACAATGTTTTATCACTGTATTATAAATTTTGATAATAACTATAAATCTATAAGTGGGGTTTTCAGAGCAGGGGTAGGTGCTTGTTTGAGTAGGTGCTCATAAAATTAGGGGTTGGTGCTCCTTAGGTTGGTAGCCTAAAGTTCAAGGGTTGGTGCTCCTTCGGTTGGTACCCTAAATTGCAGGGGTTGGTTATCCTTGGGTTGATGCCCTAAACATTGTAAATTGTTATTCACTGTGAGGCTGGATTGGAGCAGTAGACTCTAACAACTATTCTCACCAAGGTTTTTCCCACTTTGCATTTTCCTCGTATATTCTGTGTTGTTGTTTGATTTGTGTGTGTTTTATGTTCTTAATTTATTTGTAGTCTCAACACTTAGACACAGTTAAAAAATTTAAAATACATTGATTCACTCCCCCCCTCTTAGTGTCCATTTATGATCTTCACTCTTGTTAGTGCATTTATTCTTCAGAGACAAGGTCAAGAGATCTCCTTAATAGATGTGTTCTAATCAACATGCTCTTGACTGCTTTGACATGGGTCACAAGAGAAAAAATTTCTTTTGTTGTAGGCCAACAATCAATCCTTTAACTAGAGGTTAGTATCATAAAACACACATTCATCCACATTATCACCATGTATAATATTATGATATTATACCAATCATGAACATCCACAAAACATATTCATTCATTATATTGTACTCTATATTGAGTAATTTTATCAACCACTTCTTGTTTGTTAATGAGTTCTACTCATCATCTACAATCTTCTCTAGTTTTGTCAATTGTGCTATGATTTGAAGAGGGGCTAAATTTTCCCTTTCTTGACATGCCTAAAAAATTTCTCTCCTTTCCTATTCATTTTTTATGTAAGATGTAAGATCCTTAAATTGAACATATCCTATAACATAAATATCAAGGGGTTCTAATTGGTGTTATAAGAAACAACCAAGTTATGAAGGTAAAACTCACACATTTGATCCAACATTTTTGGGGCAGATCTTGTATAAGCAATAAGAAATGACCTAGGTGTAATGATGGAGATAGGAAGGTCACATTTAAGATGTCTAATTTGAAAACACATAAAAAATTCTTGCAAATATAGGCATATACCTAGTTTGGTAGTCTACAACTCCTTAGATGATCTACTAAGTCAACCAACTTTCCCAAATTGACTGCCAATTTCTTCACCTTTGAGTCATTATCTTCCAATTCTACCCCATACTTGGTGTTAATTTATTCATTTTCCTTCTCCCTTTTTTATTTAGACTAGTCAAATTCCACTTGTGCATGATAGAGGGAAAGTCCAAGGGTTAATGTTAAAAGTGGCGGGGGTGTCATAGGAGGATCTGCTTCCTTAGTAGGAGGTGACTCATTCTTTTGTAGCTCTACTATAGCTAGGTGTGCTAGCTTCTTTAGATATGTACCTTCCCGTAGATGTAGTATCAATTGTATCTCTAACTCCTTGACCTTCCCTTGCAATCCAATTTCTCTTTCTTTATAACCCTTCACCTATTAAATGAATGAATCTAGTATAGGAAGGAACCTAGTATACTCAACTATGAAAGGGGTAATAAAAAAAGAATAGTAGTTATCTTTCCTAACTAATATAATGTTTATGAATAAATCATTAGGGTTTTTTATATTTGAATTTTGATCTCTCTCTAACATATGCACATCTTAGTTGTGAAAAGAAATGACAACTAGTAAGATGTGTTATATTTTATTATATCTATGTGGCTATATATATTAAAGGAAAGATATTATGTTCTATTTACCTCTCTTGCATACACTTGTGTGATTCAAAAAAATAAACAAATGATTAATTATAAATTGATGGATTTGGTATCTTATTTTATGCTTTGAAAAGTAATAAATGGTCTTATTGAATCTACTTCAGTTTGTAACTATAAATAAGGGATAAAAAAGGAATTGATTGTCTATAGACCATGAATTTGGTTATGCTCTTGTAGTTCTTTTTTATCATCTTTGTAGAATTTTATCAAAGTTACCCAATAAATGATGTGTTTTTCTTGGCTTGTAATTTTTTATATTATTGACATGAAACTCGCCTAGTAAACAACAAACTTTACTATTTTATTTTGTTTCATTTGCTACTCGTTGAGCTCACCTATCATTAGACAACTTTCTAGCTCATGATGTTTTCACTTGTCCATTAGCCACCTAGAAAATAATAAATTTTCATATCTTGTGACTTAGGGATGTTTTGTGTATATGTCTTCTAGTTATGATTCATGGATCTTTCTAGTCCGAGATGCCATACCTTGCATGTTTGTGGATATAGCTCCTAGTTAGGATTTAAGAATCCTACTAGTCCCTATACCTTGGGTGACTTTGTTTTTCATGTATGCTTCATGTATTCTTTATGTATGCCTTTGTGTATGATCTGCATATACTTTGTGTATGTGGATTTGTTTATGTTGATAATCATGTTTATGTTTCAGCTTATGTGTATGTATCTCCTTGCTATGTATCTTATATGTGTATGATTCTTTTTCTGTAGGAATTGTGGATTGATAGGATCCTAAGTTTGGGGGATAAATGTAGCATCAAAATTGTATACCCATCAATTCAATTATTATAGGATTACAGACCTATCAAGTCGAGAAATCTGAAGATTGCCATCAAGCATATTGAAGCATATTTCATTGTTGTTATCATGTTGCATAAATATTTACTAGGAATTCATGAGAGAAATTATACATTGAACCTTAGATAGGATCCGAGAAAGTTTTTTGTGCATAAGGTAATAATTGTGCTTTATTTCATTTATTTTGTCTTTTGTCCTAAGGGAGCATATGATAGTTTATCATTCACCATTTTCTATTATGGAGATGGGAACACCAACATGGGGTTTAAATTAAGGAGGCCCCTATATAGCACAACCATTCCCCCCCTCTTTTCATGTGTTTAGGCTCAGATTTGAACATTGATTATGATCAAGAGTTATAGACGAACAAAGCAGACATGATAAATAATCCTCGATTTTAAATAATGAAAAACCCTCAAAAACTAGTGCTAGGCACTAGTGTGCTAGTTTTGCTCCATATTTTGAGGATATCTCCCAAAAGACCACCTAATCTATTTTTTGACATTTTATTTTGCATTGATGTTCTCCTAGACTCCAACATCCAACGCCTTTGTCTTGCCCAATTGAGTCTTGATTTTTGTCACAGGTTCCTCTTTGAGTTTCATTTCTAGATATGTCCTTTTATGCATTTTTTTTATGAGTTTCTTGCATTTGTCAAACTTATTCATAATTTCCCTCTTTATCCTAGTTCATTTGAATACATTAAATTAATCATGTCACACATAACATTAAGAAGCACCTATGTGCAAATTTAGGATAATTTGGCTCTCCTTTAAGGACTAAAGTCAAACCCATTCATAACTCTTCTTCTTTTTGATGAAATGGCATTCAAAAACTAAGGATTGATTTTAGGTTAAACACACATATTATACTAGGATCACATTTTCACCATTTCATATATATCTTGATTTGATTTACCATGTGTATATCTTGTGTTGATGTCTTCTAATAAAGTATAGTATGCTCGTATACACTTGGTAGTCTTTGATTGGGATGCCAAGCCCTTTGTAGATCAAAGTGATGCTATATATATATATATATATATATATATCTGTGTGTGTAACGTCCTAAAATTGCACCCCTTGCAATTTTGACTGCATTTGGGTCTCCGCCTTAGTGTTTGCACCCCTCGGCCTAAATGGAGACCTGATTATACTCATACATACCAAAATTTCCATTCAACTCAAAAATGCACCCTTCCTGCACCTTGATCATGCCCCAAATTAGGGTAGGAGCAGGGTGCCACACCCTAGTCCTCATCAAGACCAAGGTGTGGTGCCCTAGTCCCCCTTAATAGGGACCTATCTTGGATCCCTCTCCCTTTCCTAACTCAAATTTGCAGTAGGAAAATCCCCTCTATATCAGCTCGAGTCAAAAAATTCATCAATTAATCCTATGGGAAAGTATATAAGAGGGATGTCAAGGAGGTATAAGCATTTCATTTTTATGCATTTCAACATCCCCTCAAAGGAGGATTTCTACTTTGATTCATTTCAACTACAATATTTCAACCACTTGGTTAATTCCAAAACTGGGGTTTTACCTGAAGGCAAACCCCTATTCCCAACACATTTCCCTTTCCTTTTGTGTGAAGGAAGTAGGTGCACAACTGTACTTCTGGAATTAAACTTAATTTGCAGAGACTAAAAAACCCTTTTCGACGTGCAGAAAGTTCGAAGGACTGATAGGAAGGCAACCTATTCTGGACACACGGTCCTTGCAACTTTTGGTAGATTTTGCAGAGGAGCTAACTTCTCAGATCTAGGTGCACGAATGAATCCCGAGTCTGTCGCTCATTGTTTTCGCATACTTTGTCTTTAGTTTCAGTTCTTTGTCTTAATTCAATTAATCAACTTGTAAAAGAGGGTCAAATACATTCCAAACACAACCAATCTACTTAGTATTCAATCCTTGCATCATTTAGGATTGGATCTAGTAGATTCATCCCCCTCTTTTGAATGTAAAGTCTCCCCAAGTGAAAATTGAGCTTAGCGAATTCTCCTTTCCCCATGGTGGATTTGCTAAGCTCCAAATTTTCCACTTTACATTTTGTTGAACCCGACATGAACAATGTTAATTCTGAATTTTGTTTTCAGATTTGAGTGCATGCAATTTAAATTTCAAATTTTCACTTACAAGTTTAATTTCCTTGCAATTTTTTAAAATTAAGAAGTTAAATTCACATAAACTCTAATTTTTACATTCAATATTGAGCTTGTCATTTGTCTAAATTGGATTGATTGTTTCAAATCTGAGAACTCTTCAATTTTACAATTCAATTTTTCATTTACATGTTTAATTTTCCAAATTTTTAAAGTTAAGTGGTTATATCAAAAAACCCTAATTTTTTAATTTTAAAATTGAACTTGTGGATTGTGTAGATCTTGAATTAATTCTCAATTTTGAGTCTTTGATTCAATTTCAAAATTCACTTTCCCACCTTGCAATATTCAAATTTTCAAATTTAAATTTTTAAAATTAAGCAATTTATGGAACAAACCCTAATTTTTAAAATTAAATTAATCTTGTGCAAGTTCAAATTTTCCTTTAAGAATTTAATTGACCCAACTAAATCTAAAGTATTTTTTCTTACTTCTAAACATCATAAAGTCGGCCCTTAAGTGTGCCCTTTTTAATTTTATTCTTCCAATTAATCATCTTCTCGAACATTCTAAGTGTGTCTTATTTCGACCTTCAAGGATTATTTTCGCATATCTCGACATCTCCAATTCCCATATCCTTCTAGAATTCGCATTAAAATCATAATATCTCGTGTCACTGAAAATTTGGTAAAAAGTTGGTCGAACCGTGTGTTTAGACCAAGTCACTACCTACCTGGTCTCAACTTTTTCTCCTCAAATTTAGGAGCTTGTTTTGATTGTATTTTACTGCACAATTCCAGAGATTTGTGAAATTTTATTGATTTTAGGTCACCCTAAGGTCGAAAAAAAATCTAAATTTCAACATTCCAATTTTCAATTTTCAAAATTAAGTGGTTAATTACATATACCCTAATTTTTAAAATTAAATTGATTTCTTCAATATTTCAGCATTCCAAAATTTCAAATTTTAAAATTAAGAGGTTAGATTTAGAAAATGCTAATTTTTAATTTAATCTTCCCTCCTTTCAAATTTTTAAAATTAAGAGGTCATTTTCAGCCCCAATTTTAAATTTCTACCTTCTAATGGATGATTTTAAATTTAAATTAAGAGGTTATTTTGACAAAGCCCTAATTTTAGATTTCAAATTCCTTGAGATTGCATTTTGCATTTTAAAGTTCTAATTTCCAATTTCCCTCCCTTAGTGCATGAGTTTTACTACTATTAGCCCTACCTACAGTATCCCTATTAGAATAAGTTGTAGAATTAAGGTTGGCCAAGGTTTAAATAACGAGGAAATGGAGCCTAATTTAGCTATCTTTTTCAATGACGATATTGGTGTTTCTTCCAATATTACAAATATTCCTGTTTATCCTCTTGATAATTCTCATGTTGTGGAGGAATCACTAACTAAGGTATTCGCTGATCAATTGGTGAAGATAGACAATCAATTTGACAATCTTCAACAGTGGATGACTCAAGACTACCTAGAAACTGAAGCTCAGCCATTGATTGAAGGATTAAAAAAAATGATTCAAAATGATAAACATGGCATTAATATCTTGTGTGGTATTTCTCATATTGTTGATTATAATATCATGCTTATAAAGAGTTGTGTTAAAAACCTAGGTTATACACAACCTCTTAGTCAAGTTAATCATTACATTCCTTTGACAACCCCTATGACTAGTGTTCCTACCTTCACATCAAACATCATGGCTATCTCTACACAAAATTTCATACCTAAAAATGTTAGTCATGGGGGCAATACTTCTTCACTCATTCCTCCTACCATGAGTGTTCCCCTCATTACCCAATCACACACACCACTTATAAATGTTAGTCAAGGGAGAAACTCCTTCAAATACAATTCCTTCATTCCTCCTATGAGTCTTCCATGTGTTACCCAACCTTCTCCATTACCTAATTTTTATAATGTCCCACCTCCTTATTCTCAATTCAACAATTTTACTTCTCTCTCTCAATCCAACATGTCTAATTTCAACCCTTCTACCAAAGCTACAATCAATCATCTTTCCCAAACAGTGTCTTCCTTACAACAACAAATATCTCTATTAATCAATCCAAGTATAATGTGCCCACATTTGATGTATAAAGCCCATTATCCAATGACATTGTTAGAGTCATCTCTCCTAAACATGTAGAAGTCCCTCAATTGGAACTCTATGATAGAAAAGGTGATCCCTTAACACATGTTAAAACATTCCACACTTTATGTAGTGACTTTTCTTATGATCAAAGGTTGTTAGCAAAATTGTTTACTAGTACATTAAGGGATAGAGCTTTGAAATGGTATTGTTATTTGCCTCCTTATTCTATTACTTCTTTTCAATGGCTAACTAATGCTTTTATTCAAAAATTTCACATTAACATTGGTCCTAAAGTTACTTTGTCTGATTTGATGCATTGTAAACAATGTGTTAAAGAAAAAGTGACTAATTTTATTGGTAGATAGGAGCATTTGTATTTTTAGATTTATTTTCATGTGCCTGATCAAGATATTCAAAATATTTTAATTTCTCATTTATAAAAAGATGTTAGGGATAAACTTCTCTTAACTAAGTTTACTTCCTTTCTATAGTTGTGCACAATTCACAATTATCAACTGACTATGAGTCAATTAGAACAATCATATCCTTCCATGGATCGAAGTGATAAGGGTGATAGTGCTCAACAACCATTCGTAAAGTTAAAACCAAATAAAGGATTCATTAAATTCAATGACAACAACAACAACAATAGTCAATTGGTACATGCTACAAGTGTGCCTCCTTTGTCTAAATACTTTAAAAGAGAAAAAGAATCTACTCTTTTGAATGAAACTTTGCATAGCATTATGTCTTAGTTAATACAAAGGAATGTGTTAAAACTTCCCCAAAGAAAACCAATTGATCCATCTAAGACAAGTTCCCCTTACTTTGATGCTAAATCATTTTTTTTAATACCATCGTCAGCCTGGTCATGATACTGAAAAATGTTTTTGATTGAGAAGTAGGATTCAAGAATTTATTGATAACAATACCATATATGTGGTAGGTGTGAATAATAAAGGAATCAAATCTGTATCTCCTCCTAATCAAAACCTTCAGATTTCACTAATCCTTTACCATCCCATTCCACTAATGTGGTTGAGACTAATCATCTTGCTTTCTCTCCCAATGACGTGACCATTCAATCTAATAATGTGGTGAACCTTGTAGATAAACAAGAACCTCCTAAGAAGTTGTGCATACCATTTGATTCTAGTGAGACCATTAAAGCACCCGATGGCCCATTATACATAAGTGAAAAAATCAAAGGTATACCTGCTAGAGGAGTGCGTATTGATCTATCTTGCATGGTCAATGCGATAACCAAAGAATTAGTTTATACTTTACAATTGCATCAAGTGATATATGATGATACTGATGTGATAGTTAAAGTTTTTGATGGCTTCTCTTTTCTTTCTATTTGTTCTATAACACTTTTTTGATGATGTTTGCACTAAATGTTTAAATGTTCAATTTACTATCATTCCTACATCCTATCAATTTCGTGTGAAGATGGGACATCCTTTAATCTCTTCCATGAAAGTGATCACTTCTATTGTTCATGTGTTTAAAATTTCCTTAGAATGGTGAAATCATAATTGTTAATTGTAGCATATTTCAACCTACAATGAGGCATGGAGATGTTTGTCTTGATTACTTTTGGTCTGAATGATTTCAGCCTCTTCAACCTAGAAGGGATGCTCTCTTTAGATCACATCAAAACTGGAAGAATGAAATGATTTTGTCATTGAGTAAACCTAGAAATCCAACACTTAGCATTCCTCTTGATGATCATATACCCCTTCTTGAGGATAAGATTATTCTTCCTCCTAAGGAATGAAATAATCTTCTTCCCCAAGAGGTACCTATTCCTTGTCCTAAAGAGAAGAGTATCCTTTCTCCTAAGAAAAGAGATATTCTTCTTCCTAAAGAAGAATTTATTCCTTCTCCTATGGATGATTCTACTCCTCCTCCCAAAGATAAAAAAACTCTTCCTCCCAAACATCAATCTATTCCTCCTAAGGCTAGACCTATCCCTCCTCCTCATGATGGACCCAGTCTCCTTCCTACACCTCCCATTCCTCCTTTATATGATGTGGTTCCTCCTCCTACATCTCATAGAGAGAAACAACCGACCTCTCCTATTGTCCAACCTAAAAGCCCTCAAACTCTTCATCCTTTCCTAAAAGAAGAGATGAATCCTATACCTGATGAACCTAAACCTCCTTAACCTTCAACCAAAACCAGATGAAACCGTTGTGTGAGAGAATGCCAATGGAGACATCCTGCTAGACCTCGTGAAGTTTTCTCCCAAACCATTTCTTCTCATAAAACACCAACTGTTGACATGATTCCATTTTCTCCTAAACAAGATATTCAACCTAATTCTCCAAGGCGCAAAATGCTTAAAACAAATAATGGTTCAATTTCTATTCCTATTAGAGCTCCTATTTTTATTAATCTTGATGAAGAAATAGGTGAAAATGTTGTTAATGATGAAAATGTTGATCCTAATATTTTTTATGATGATTATGAATATGTTGATGTTGAATATGATTTATCTGCAAAGTTTTCAAAAGCATTAATTCTAGCTCCTAGTAATGAACAAAGTGACTCATTGTTAGAGCATGGTCCTTGTTTGGAACTTATTATAGCTCCATCTACTATGCTTAGTGTGACTCCTCTTGCATTTTGTCTACCTTCCCAAAATAATGATCAGCAAGATCGGGGGGAGGATGACATGCTTGATTAGCTACATTGGCACCATATATTCTCTCTCTCTCCTCTCTTGATTATTTGTGGCATTCTTCTATTTGTTTCCCCTATTCTTATATTTGTTGTCCCTAGTGTTGCCTACTTAAGGATGAAGCAAAGCATTGAGATCTCTTTTGGTCTCTTCCATGTTGACTCAAAAGACACATGTATTCCCTTATTCCATGGTGGTTTCCTTTCTTTGGGGGATGAGGATGATTCTATATATATATATATATATATATATACATGATATACATGAGTTATCATAAAAAGCATGTTGACTCCAAAGTTAGGTGGAACCACCTCATGTTTTGTGCTTTATGTTCATTATCCTTTGATTTATCCTTTCTTGGGGGCTAAATTATTGTGATAACATGCTTGTCTTCTTTGGGTGTATCCTACCTTAAAGAAATTTCTCCCAACAAGGCATGTGCAATTGCTTTAATGTGGGGGCATACACTCCACTCATGATTCTCTCTCTTGATCCTTAATGTTACTTAGTGAACTTTATCTTTACTTTGTGATTTTTCGTATCTTCTTTTCATGACTCATAGTAAGAGAACCTTATAGATTGTAGACATGGTTCTCTGTTTCTCTCTCATGATCTTCCCTTTTACCTTATCATTGAAGTCGTAAGATCCTAAAGTCCACTGGGGGCTTGGTGAATCTTGCCTCTTTGACATGGTGAAAGTATTTCAATATGAATTCCTTGTACTTTACTATGAGTATTTGCGTAAGCTCATACTCCCACTAAAGTGGGGGCTAAATTTTACATCCTAAAATTGCACCCCTTGTAATTTTTTATTGCATTTGGATCTTCGTCTTCGTGTAAAATTGCGCCCCTCAACCTGATCAGAGACCTGATTATTCTTATAAATATCAAGATCTCCATTCAACTTAGAAATGCACCCTGCCTATACCTTGATCCTTCTCCAAACTAGGGCAAAATGGGGACCTATCTTGGACCCCTCTCCCTTTCCTAACTCAAATTTGTAGTGGGAAAATCCCCTCTATGTCGGCTCATTAGAAAATCCATCAATTAATCCTACAGGCAAGTATATAAGAGGGATTTCCCCTCTCATTTGACATCTAAGGAAATTCAATCAAGCATCCGAGCATTCAAGAGATTAAGCATTCAAGAACAATTGAGCATTTTTCAGTCTTCCTTCAAGCTTTGAAGTAGAAATAGAGTCAAGATTGCAAGCATTGAAGAATTTCACAAGGAGGTATAAGCATTTCATTTTCATGAAATTCAACATCCCCTCAAAGAGGAGGATTTTTACTTTCCATCATTTCAATTACATTATTTCAACCACTTGGTTAATTCTAAAACTGGGGTTTGACCTAAAAGAAAACACCTATTCCCAACACATTTCCATTTTATTTTGTGTTCAAGAAGCGGGTGTGCAGCTATACTTCTAGAATTAAGCTTAATTTGCAGAGACGGAGAAACCCTTTTCAACACATGGAAAGTTCAGAGGACCGATAGGAAAGCAACCTGGTCCGAACAAATGGTCCATGCAAATTTTGGAAGATTTTACAAAGTAGCTCCAAATTATCTCAAACTTCTTAGATATAGGTGCATGACTAAATCCCAAGTCTGTAGCTCATTGTTTTCACATACTTTGTCTTCATTTTCAATACTTTTTTTTTAATTCAATTAATCAACTTACACAAGAGGGTCAATTACATTCCAAACACAACCAATCTATTTAGTATTCAGTCCTTGCATCATTTAGGATTGGATCTAGCAAATTCACCCCCCTCGTTTGAATGTAAAGTCTCCCCCAAGTGAAAATTGAGCTTAGTGAACTGTCCTTTCCCCATGGTGGGTTTTCTAAGCTCCCAATTTTCCACTTCACAATGTGTTATATGCATTTATCTTCCCAGCATGTAGTGTTTGAGTGTGGTGTAGTCATGTGTGACAAATACACCTATGTGTGAGCATCCATTACTTCACTATTTTTACTACATTTATTAACATGTAAAATTTCTTGATTGTATTTTACATATTTTTCTTATTAAAGTCCAAACCTTATAACAATTAAAAATATTAAAATGTGTCATCTATATGTAACGAGTTGTTATATCCTTGTATCTATACTAGAAAATAAAAATATAGATATTTTTTATATATGTTTGTGATGCACATGAAAGGGGACAAAAGCCAAAAACACAAGTTCACATGTTAATAAGTTAGTTCCAACCAAAAACCAACACAAATAAACTAAAAATCCTTCACATAGATATCAAAAGAGATAAAAACATACAAAGAAGCATAAACAAGTGAAAGAGGAGTAAGAAGACTCCATAAGATGCTCCCATGATGCTTAATAGTTCTCCCTTGTTCTTCTGTTCTCCAAGATCCAAGTGTGTGAGTGTAGCTCTCATCTTTAGCACTAAACCACAGATGCCAATGGAGATTCAAAATGGTTGAATGAACTAAACTTCCTATTTCTATGCAAATTATAGAATAAGATTAATATGAGAAAATCTCTATGATAATGTAAGTATAATAACAATGCTCAAAATGCTTCCTTCTTTTCTTGAGGGTGAGGGATCATTTTATAGGAAAAAATGCTTATTGAATGGCCAAGATTGAGTGAGCTTGTCGAGGTCTAGGATTCCATGATTCATGATCGATGTGATGGTTTTCAACCCAATCCCATGATGACAAGTGGCATTTAATGCCTAAGAAGACATGAGAGTAACCTCATGTAGGTTGGGTTATTGGATAATGCTTTTATCCAAGGGTAAGGTTATAATCCAATGGGTAAACTCTTCTGCAAATTTTGTCCATGGTTAAACCTTGACCAAAGGGTCAAGACCCATATGGGCTGGAGAAGGGAATCATTTATGACACTGTAAGAGTCTTAAATGGGTGAGATGATGGGTTGAGGGTTAATCTTGGATTAGGATTGTGCAAATGTTTAGAAGGGTTTAGAAGAGTCTAGAAGGGGTTTAGAGAAATCTAGAAGAATCTAGAAAGAGGTGGGTGTGGGTAAATAGGTTTTTATTTAAATAAAAATCTATTTAAATGTGCAATTTGCATTTGTAGGAGAATGCAAGTGGATGAGTTATGTTTAAATAAATATTGATTTATTTAAAAAGGGGATTTGATTTTTAAATAAATGTTAAATTTATTTAAATAGGAAGAAGGGGGATGAATTAAATAAATTTGATTTATTGAATAACTTGGACTATAGTTAGTAATTAAATAAATTCATTAAATTTATTTAACCATAATAGCATAATAGGCTAAGGCGAATTAATTAAATGTCAATTTAATTAATAGAGGAATATTTAGTCATTAAATAAATATTTAATATTCATTTAATTAATAGACAAATTTATGTGTCTACATTTGCCCCTCCAAAGAACAACATATAGGCATGAGAATTTGTGGGTTGGTATGCCCCCTCGAGAGATGGGCTGAAAATTTCAGACAATTTGGCGATCTCTTGAAAAATAGAAAGAAACTAGGGGATGATACAGGAGATGAATTTGGAGTAAATGGTGAAAGAATGGAGGAAAATGGGGTCAAATTGGAGAAATGGCAAGCCTCGAAAGTTCTTGGGGTCCACAGTGGTCAATAACGTGAAGTAGGGATAGGGCTAGGTAGGGTAAATTTAGGCTAGAAGGGGTAAAATGGTCCTCATTTGTACACTCTCCTATAGTGATCTAGAGCTCCTCACAGTGACACTTGCAACAGATCGGCTGAGAAAAAATGGTGTTCCCACTCCCAGATCATCGATTCGAGTGGATCCAGAGGTACCAGTGGTCGACTGACTATGGACCCCCGATATGTCTAATTCTAACCTTTTCCTTTAGAGCTAATTTATTGTACTTAATAGCTAAGGGAGAAATTTAGACAACAAAGGCGCTAAAATGCTATTTTAGAGCTTTTGTCGTTCAAAATAGCATTATCGCACCGCAATGGCACTTTTGTGTCAAAGTTGTTGTTGGTATTTTGGTATGGTTTTGTCATTGATGTCAACACCTACTAACACTTATCAACTCTGGCACTTTGGAGAATCGGCAATGTTCACCGGCAAGCAAGTGACTTATGCACAGTCCCCAGTATCTGGTACACCGGCAGAATATAATGTTCACCAACACTTGGTTATGTCGAAGACATTGTTTGGACACTTTGTCTTGGAGATTTGTTCATTGGCACATTCATATTTGCATATTTGTTGTTATCGGCAAATAGGTCCAGGATATACACTGGCAGGTTTATCTATTCCAGACCAGCATGACACACTATGGAAAGGATTTATTAATGGTGTAATTGCATTGAGTTGACATGTTGAATCGGTTATTGCATCAAACATTGTTTTATTTGTAAATTGATTTTATTATAATATCTTTTAGAGTCGACCTACTAGAATTGGTCTTACGTTATGATATAACTGTAAGATCTTATTTGTAAGATCGAATGTGGAATGCAAAAAAGGAATTGTGTGAAGGTATATGCGAGAATAAGTAGAGCTATACATGTAGACATCATTTGAAGGTTGAAGGAGGGTTTTTGTGAAGACAATCAGAACTACACCTGTACTGAACCCATCATAGAAAGATGCTAATTTGAGCAGTAGATCCTTATTGGATTTAACCATCCAATTGCAGTCAGTGTGACTCCTATTTGTGTTTGAGAAATGAGCTTTAGGTGCTTGGCCTTTCTGCATGTGCAGATCCCATTTGTATACACATAATATCTATAGTAGTATCATCTGATTGCGGGTAAGGTTTCCCATCGTGGTTTTTCCCCTTACAGGGTCTCCACATACAAATATTGATGTTATGTGTTGTGGATGTTATTGTGTTTCTATTTCATGCACTAATCTTTACCGGTACTGCAATTAACTGATAAAATTGTCTACCAACATAAAAGACTGGTTTACTGGTATTAAGCATTAATGTTGGTTAAGTTGTGTTTGGTTTGAATTTGTTTGACAACTAATTCACCCCCCCCCCTCTTAGTTGTCCCCGGGACCTAACAGTTGGTATCAGAGCCTAGTCCTCTTTTGTAGAAGTTTAACAGCTTGAGGAGATCCAATGTATACTAACTATTTTAGGAAGGGCAGTCTTAAACTTGATGGAACCAACTATGGCATATGGAAGATCAAAATGGAGACATATCTGAATTGCGTTGGAAAGGACATCTAGGATGTTACAAAGAATGGCTATATTTCTCGTACTCTAAATCAACCTAATCCACCTAACTTGGCTAAAGATGAAGAAAATGATTGCAAAGCTAGAGAAGCACTTTTGAGCACATTATCAGATCAGAAAATCATGGGATTATCAAATAGATCAACTGCTAAAGCTATTTGGGATCATTTAGACATACTGAATGAAGGAGATTCCAAAGTCAAAATTGCAAAACTTGAAAGCTTTCGGGTCAGGTATGAAAATATGAAAATGGAAGAAGATGAAAGGATTTCTGCTTTTATGGAAAGAGTTAATGAAATTGTTTTGGGTATTAAATGTTGTGGAGGAACCTTAAGTGAAGATGAAATTATTTCAAAATTTTTAAGAGGATTTCCACTGGCATATAAAATGAAGGTTACTACTATAAATGAGTTAAGAACAATACTTAATACATCAATAACTAGGGATACATTGATTGGAAAACTTTCAGCTTTTGAAATTGAGGAATTTGGTCCTATTGCTACTATAAAGATAGATTTGGCTTTTAAAGCATCAACATCATCTACACCATCATTTGACAAGTCTAATTGGAAAGCCTTTTATGCAAGAGAACTTGAAGAAAATAGGAGAGAAAATGAAGAACTTGAAGAACTTGAAGCACTATTTGCAAGAAAAATGCCTAAAGGTCAAGTTGGAAGTAAGTATGAAGGTAAAGCACCCTTTAAATGCTTTAACTATAATAAGATCGGTCATATGGCTTCTAGATGCTCTGATAGACATGCTAGACTAAGAGAAGAAGCTAGGAGAACATACAAGCCTAACCCTGAATATCAGAGATACAGATTTAAGAAGAATAAAGACAAATTTTGTTATCTTGCTGATGAAGGAGTGACTGATGATTTTGATGAAGATCCGACAGAAAATGGATGGGTTTTTTTTTGTATAACAGAAGATCAACTGACACCTACTGTTCAATCGGTAAAACAGACCTTGACAGCTAAAATTAAAGTTAAGGATGAATGGATCATTGATTCAGGATGCTCACATCATATGACTGGTGATAAAGGTAAATTCTTGAACTTTCAGGAATATAATAGAGGTCTAGTAAGATTTGGAGATGATAAAGCTTGCTTGATCAAAGGTAAAGGTACAATATCTCTTGATGGTAATCATAATACTAACAATATTTACTATGTGGAAGGTTTAAAGCACAATCTTGAGTGTTGGTCAATTAGATGAGAAAGGATTTCAGTTACAATTCAAGAATGGAAAATGCAAAATCATGAATAGAACTGGTTTGGAAATTGCAACCGGTAATCAAACTAGAGGTAATATCTTTCATTTGAATAACAGTGAAAATACATGCTTGATTGCACATATTGATGAAAGTTGGCTATGACATAAGAGTCTCTGTCATGTAAATTTTGATTGCATTGTAAAAATTAGTACTACTAAGGCAGTTAGAGATTTACCTAAAATTGTTAAGCCTCACAATCCGGTATGTAAGGAATGTCAATTTGGAAAACAAGTTAGAGCTACTTTTAAAAGTATTCCAGAAAAATCAAATAATGCTCTTGACTTAATTCATACTAATTTATGTGGTCTAGCTAGAACTAAAAGTTTACAAGGTGATAGATATTTCATGCTAATCATTGATGACTACTCTAGAATGTGTTAGGTTACTTTTCTCAGAGAAAAACTAGAAGCACTTGGGAAGTTCAAATTATTCAAAGAAATGGTAGAGAATGAAACCGGTAAGAAAATCAAATGTCTGAGATCAGATCAAGGAGGAGAATTTATATCTAAGGAATTTATTGCATTCTGTGAAGTGAATGGAATCAGAAGACAACTATCAGCACCCTGGACACCATAGCAGAATGGAGTTGTAGAAAGGAAAAACAAAACTATCTTGGATGCAGCTAGAACTATGTTATCTAAAGAAAATCTACCACATGTATATTGGAGAGGGGCAGTAAGCACAACAGTCTACACATTCAACAAAGTTAACATCAAAGGGGAAACTGGTAAGACCCCTCATGAACTATGGTTTGGTATTATTCCTACTCTTAAATATTTCATAATATTTGGAAGCAAATGCTATATTAGAAGAGATGAGTATATTGGCAAATTTGATCCTAGAAGTGATGAAGGAATATTTCTTGGTTATTCATCTAAGAGCAAGGCATATAGATGTTTTAACAAAAGATTGTAGAAAATTGTTGAGAGTACAAATGTAAAGATTGATGAACAATTCAGAGGAACTTCAAGGTATATAGACTCTGAACCGACAACAAATATTCTGACAAATGAATCTACATTGAACCCACTGGTATAGAATGAAGATCTAGTTACATCGGTATCATCTGAAAATTCCACTGTAACTGAGGAACAACAGTAAACAAAGACACCTCGGTATGTAAGACTAAATCACTCTGAAGACCAGATAACAGGAAACAAGTATAAAGGAGATTGTAATACCCTAAAAAAGGTCATCTAAACCATGGGCCCCTAATCTCGACAACATCACCAAGGTCCTAACCAAAGGCAATTAAATCAACCTTGAGCACATTATTAATTCTTTAATCATCAAATATCACATGGCAAATCAATTACTCAATATTAATTAAATATTCATTTAATTAATCGAATCATTTCCAAGAATATCATTTTGATCAATTATCCTATTTTAATTTATTAAATATCCTTGCATATTTAATTAATTAATAAATTTGCCATTTAATCATGCAAAAGGAATTAATTTATTACAAAAGAGGAATTAATTACAAAGCAAGAGTTGAATTCAAAATTAAATAAAAGAATTGAATTGAGAGAGAAATCAAACTTGAGATATTATTTCTTTTTCTAAATTTAGAACTTGAAATCAGAAAAGCAATTTAATTGAATTATTGAATTATTATCTAAAATTAGAACTCAAAGCTTTTAAGAAAAAGAAGTTCACTTGCATTAAAAAGACTCTTTTCTTGAATAAATAAAAGAATTATCTATTTTTATCATAAATGCATGGAATTAATTTATTATTATTTCCAATGCAACTTGGACTTCTAATTTGAATGCATTTCAATTAAACTATAATTGGAATCTATCTCAAGGTTAACTAAACCTGATTTCTCAATTATTTTCAATTAATCCTAAATTGAGCTTTTTCACTTGCAATTCTCTATAAATTCAGTCTTCATCTCTCATTCTGATTTACCCTAGAGATTTTTGAGAACACACTTGGAAATTATTATCATGCTAATTTCGCTCTGGAGTCATTGAAGATTATTGTGCTTTTTAGATTATTTGCATCCATTATTGCTTGAATTGATTATTTGCTTGAATTATTCATCCATCTTGCATCCATGTAGTTAATATCATATAGATTAAATCCTTCGTCTTGGTGTAGTCTAGTCACTAGTATTGCTTATAACAATCTAAGAGCAATCTTATACTCGCATCTTTTAGAAGGCAATTAGTCACTTTGTTATGGTTTATTACTTATTGATTAATGATTATTAACCATGCATATAATGACTTAATTGAAGTGTTGTGCTTGTAGCTATAGACCACTTTTTCACACACACACACACATCTCTGGCACCCACCGTGGGGCAAAAGACTACATTTTTCGGCCTCCAAGACTGACTGCTTTGTTTTTTGTTATTTTCCAGATTTCAGATTTTTCAATTTTTCGTCCGTACATCTCGTACGACAATTCACATAGGCTTAAACGACAAACTACAGGTGTCGTATGAACATGAATCCTGTCTCGTATGAGTTGGGATCCTGTATCATACGAGTTTTAATACTATCATACGACTCTGTATTTTTTGGTTAAAAGGAAAATTCCATGATTTTTTTATTATTCTAACGACTGACCCTGACTGTTTATCTATCTATCTCAAAAAAATTCATAGCCTAATCAATTTTTTGCAAAACGCTTGTCAAAGAATATGCTTGTCGCACAAAGACAATATGACTACTGATTCATTGTCTTTGTAGGTTTCTTAAGGAGAATCAACTAAACATCGTGTATTCTTTAAATTCATTTTTAGGAACCTAACTTGCTATCTAGTTAAAGAACAAATCTGCATTTTGTGTTTTTAGAAGATTCTGAGAGGTAGGAGAGTATGCTCTTGTCTTTTTCTAGACAATCAAAAATCCAGACCCTTGAGGCTTTTTCTTTGTTTGAGATTTGTACATCTTTAGCAGGCCTACCCTCCCGAGGGGTTGAAAAACTCTTAAAGCAGTTACGACCGGTGTGAGGGAATGACCTAAGTGGGATCGGCTAAACACCAAGTACTCCAACCCACTATAAAATAAACGTGATTTGATGAAAATCAAGTCAACGATAGTGCTCGGGAATAGCTCTCCTCTGTACCTTCGGGTATATTTAACCTTGGTTTTCAAGGCTGGGAGACCTCTTAATTGAGTTTATACCTCGACACGTCGAACGGATCCTTGACTAGTTCCAATTAAAATTAGAAGCTACCCGGTTCACCTCCGAAAGGGAGATAATCTTTGTGCAAGAGAGATAGTAACTCTCCTAAGATACCTGTCATTTTGTGCCCCCATTAGTGTTTGGAGTTGGATAATACGGTGTTGAGAATCCATTGCATGAGACTCAGTGACCGTATTCTAATTAGCTATTGCGTGTGTACCTGAGTCTACAAGAAAAGGTTTTCTTTCCTCACCAAATTCCTTAGGGTTTGCATGCTATGATTGGAGTCACTATACATACTACTTGTTTTTTGTGTTTTCATCTCTGAAACAAAAAATGAAATACCAAAATTGGAGAAGACAAGAAACAACTTAGTGATTTGAAACTCTGTCTGTGTCAGAAACTAGTCCATCCTAAGTCAAAACTCTGTCTGTGTCAGAAACTAGTCCATCCTAAGGCGAAACTCTGTCTGTATCAGAAACTAGTCCATCTTAAGTCGAAACTCTGTCCATGTCAGAAACTATTCCATCCTAAGTCAAAACTCTATTCATGTTAGAAACTAGTTCAGCCTAAGTCAGAATTCTGTCCAAAACTAGTTTATCCTGGTAAAAAATCAATCCATCTCAGAATTGGTCATACTCAGTGGTCATGCTCAACAATCCAAAAAACTCAGAATTTTAAGTCTCTACCCTGTGAACAATCATACGAGTTTGATAATTTATCATGCTACATATGAACCTGTGTCGTACGAGTCTTCTGATTTGTCGTCCTAGACTTGATCCCATGTCATACGAGTCTTTTTAATCTATCATCTGGCTTTGTATCCTATGTCATGCGAAGCAGAACTGCTCTGAATATTTTGTCATCCTGCACATACCCATCTATCGTATGGTACGAGGTAGCAACTCATACGGAATAAAACTTTTTTCATCCTGTACCTGCTAAATTGTCGTTTGGTTCAGAAAACCTTGTCGTACGAGTCTCTAGTTTTGTCAGAACAGAACAGCCAAACTTGCCTAAAAATGGTCTACAACGAACATAATACTGGTTATCAATTTTCCTAAGCATAAACAGATCAAGATAGTGTACCTCTGCCATTTGCATTGCACGATTTGGTTGATCACCTTTCAACTAGTTCAATCAACTACCTATCAAATTTTAGTCACTTAGATAACGTCTTATACAGGATAGATCATTCCTGAAACTAGACTGAATCTTACACTACTCTTAGAATCAACTTAGATAAATGTCTTATACAAGACAGATCGTTCCTGAAATCAGACTGAATCTCAGTTGTTTCTTCGAAACAATACTCTAAACAGAACAACTAGCTCTGAAATTAATCTTGACCTCTTCATCACAAACAACTTTAGGTCACACTAATCCATAAAAATGCCTATTCAAACCAGGATTTCTCATAATAAATAAGCCAGAGGAAAAGAACAACCCTTCACATATCAAGATAATCCATTCTACGTGAAGGATCCACTCACTGACATACCATCGTCATCACATAGACCAATTTTTTATGAGCTTGAATCTCCCACTATGCATGGGATGGAACACAATGATGGAAAAAAGAATGATAATAACATTCCTAGAAATGATAATGATTCCTCATCATCAAGTGAGATTGACCAAGACACTAAACCTCCAGAAAAAGAAATCCTTGATTGTCAAAAGGATAAAGACTTTAGAAAAATGATGAAAGCTATCATGACCCGAGAGAAGGAAGATTATTTCTTAGAACTAGCAAAACAAGGTGCCAAACTTCCTACTCGATATGATGTTCAAACACTCATTACTAAAAAGGAAGACTCACCTATACTCATGGTACACAAACAATTACTAGCCTTGCGGATGGAAGTCATAAAACTGAAGAATAAGGACAAGTCCCCAAAACAATATTCTCTAGAAACAATATGTCCCTTTCCATTTGACAAGAATCTATACATGCCTCCATTTCCTTCACGAGTGGAGATCCCAAAATTTGATGAATATGATAGTACCTCAGACCCTCAAGATCATGTCAGGGAATTTTATGCTTCCTATATGGAGTTCATGTATGATCAAATGTACCTCATGCGCCTTTTCCCAAGGAGTTTAGGGGGTCAAGCAATGGAATGGTTCTCAAGTCTACCCAAAGGAATAAAAACATTTGAAGAACTAATTAAACTATTCTTACAACAATATTCATACAACATTCGACATCATGTGACTATGATCGATCTTTTTAATACTCAATAGAAAATAGGGGAACCTCTTCTTACTTTCCTCCAACGATGGAGAAAGATGTTCTCTAGGTATCCATGACCTATCCCAGACTCTGAGAAAATGAATATATTTGTCAATAACTTGGTCCCCGAACTAAAATATAGTATACAAATGCAAGTACACCCATCATTTAATAAAATGGTAGATAATGCCATTCAAATGGAAGATGTGCTCATAAAGAAGGGGGATATCACACCTTGGAAAGAGACACAACCAAGATCTAGCTCTAAAGAGAAGAACAAGTATTGGAAATTCGGCAAAGAGAACAACAAGAATATTGTTAATGATGGAGTAGTAGACATTGTTAAAACCAACTCAAAGCCTACAATATTCAATTTGGCTAGTGGTACAGAAGCACTTAAAGCTACTGAGGCTACAACAAAAAATCCGCCAAAGAAAGCAAAGGAATGGTTCAAAGAGAAGCCTTGGCTATCCAAACCTAAGCGTGATTTTACTCCTCTCGAAGAATCATATGAATCCACTTTCAAAACTCTATTGGCAAACAACTTGATAACACTACCAGATAACTCCAAACCATATGATCCAGATGTCAAACCAAGATGGTGGAGAGAAAATAAATATTGTGACTTCCATCAAAATAAAGGTCATAATATAAACAATTGCATGAAGCTAAAACAAGAGATTCAAGATCTCATAGACGCTGGTAAAGTCATTGTTGAGAATCACCCAACCAATGTTGATCATAAAGCATTTAAAGACCCTTTGCCTATTTATGAACAAGGTGATTCTTCAAAGACCAAAGGAGGTGCCAAGGTAAATTATACTTATGCCAGTTAGGACAACGTTATCAACATGATTGAGCCTTCCCACTCAGAATATTGCAATGTGATTATAGTCCAAGCTAAACCAAATGAATCATGATATGCAAGAGCTCTCACCTGTTCTCAAAAGAAAGTTGACCTCGAAGGAGCTAGTTCTTCTGACCTAGCTCAAGCAACATCAAACCCACCAGCATTGCCAAAAAAAAAAAAAGAATCAACCTTGGACAAATTTAAAAGGTTAACTTCATCATCATCTTCTGGATATAGTGTCGTTGAATAGTTGAAAAGGACAAATGCTCAAATCTCAATCTTTGAATTGCTAAAACTTTCATCTGCTCACAAAGAAATCCTAGACAATGCCTTGCTCACCACCAACATTCCAAATTATTTACACATTGATCGGTTTTAGTCTATGGCGGGTCATCTGACTTCACCTCACTATCTAACCTTCTCCAAAGAAGATGAAAACTCACTAAGTCATCCACATAACCAACCATTGCATATTGAAGCCATGATCTACAAACACAAAGTCCAACATGTTTTGATAGATGGAGGCACGGGGTTGAATATTTGTACTTACAGTTTGCTTACACAACTAGGATTCTCTGAAAAAATGTCATTGATCTCGACAAGAAAATAACAATAAAATCTTATGATGAAGAAGAAAGGACTTCCAAAGGTCTGGTGTCATTACCAATCAGAGTGGGACCTATAGAAAGAGATGTCCTTTTCCAGATACTTGATATTCCATTGTCATATAATATATTACTAGGCAGGCCATGGATTCATGAAATGAAGGCAGTGTCATCAACATACCATCAATGCTTAAAGTTTCCTTATAACGGAGCTGAAGTCAGTATTCCTGCTAATACAAATGTCATCTGTAATGCATTGACAAAAGGTGCAGATACTTTTGTGCCTCATAATAGGGCAGCCTCTCCAACTGAAGATCCAGAAACACTAATGAAAGACTTAGAAAAGAGATTGAAGATTACAAATACCAACATGGATGGCTACTGTTAGGCCCAATATGGAAAGCTAATGTACTAAGAGGGAAGGGGTGAATCAGTACTTCAAATCCTTTCTTAAACAATATCTTTACTATTATGCATAAACCACAAACTGTTGTAACATCACAAAAAGCTAAAACAAATAAATAACAATCATACATGATTCACTCCATAACACATATATTTTGGTTACGGAGAAACTCTTGGTTAGAGAGAAAAACTGTGGTGGGGATGGCACCCACAACTTTACTACTGCAATAATAAAGGTTGCTCGGTTAGAGCTACATGTTCAGCTATTTCTGATATCTTACCTTGTTAGGAGTATCAAGATTGTTAGATCTACCTTGCTAAAGGATTTTACAACACTTAAACTAAATGCCGCACCTAGTTAAAGGCTTTACAATTTATAGACTTTGTTAGAGTCTTTTACCCTATTAAAGGTTTCTCTTACAACTTCAAAATATTACAGTAAAATCTTTACAAATATCTGCAACTTTACATATGGAATGTTATAGCAAATTCTATGTGCTCAAAATGAGATTACCTTGCTTATAGCATACCTCGGTAACCCATAGAATAACTCGGTAAACCCTTTTGTTTACTCTGTTCTTTGACTGTTCTCTGAAATCCTTCTCGGTGACCTCTGTGTCTCTATAACAGTCATAACACTTAGTGCTTTCTTATGTATCACACATGTCTTGCTTCATACACCTCTATGTATCTCTCTCTGTCATACTTTTATCCTTAATCCATGTTGTATAAATAGATCTCTTATGTCGGTGATCTGATTCATTGCTTCAATCTTACAAACATGATTTATCGAGTAAATAACTATATAAAATATTTCATTGGTTAGATGACCTCAAAATCATACACAATCTTTAAGTGCATTTTCCAATGTGATAATGGTTCTATGTTCCTCGATCTTGTAACGCGTTTTCCCATGCCTGTCTAGATTCAATGAATCTGGTAATACGTTTCACTCAGTGTATATCAACTCGGTGTATCATTATTTCTTCTCGGTAGACATGGAATGTTACTCGGTAGACAGCTCGGTGTATACTGGGCTCTGTGAATACTTTCTTTAACCGATTGTTCTATGCATACCGACTGAATGTTTCAGTAGTAGGTAACCGACTAGAGTATATAGAATGACTTTGGATATAAAACTAATGGCAACTATAATTAGTAACAATCTCCGCATTTGACATTAGTTGAGATGTTTGACAAAACTACTTTCAAAGTCATGACTCAAAAATCTATATACTTTACAAAATTTTGACAAAACAGACAGTATATACATTAGTCAATGAAATAGTATATTTAGATATAATGCCCTTGTCAATATACTGTACCAAATTCTGAGTTTGCATGCTCGGTGATCAATGTTCTATGATAACTGCTTGGTTCACTGCTTTGTTCTCTGTTCCCTATCAAAATTGACTCTGCATTTGAATACTTTATTTTGCTCAGTATACTCCCCCTATATACTACATTCCCTTGTATACTTTGATGCTATACTCACTCCCCCTTTTTGACAAACATCAAAACTTAGTTACCATTCGGTGGTGGCAACTGGTCAAAAATGGATTTGAACTTTGTTTGGGCATCGGTGAGAGCAGCAGAGAGGGCATCCTTAACACTGTCCATGAGTGAATTTTGAGCTGTAATGTCAGCTAACAATGAAATGGGTCCATCTAAGGTGCTTCCCTCTTGTTGAGTGGATAGGGATGTAGCTTTGTTGATCTATTATTGGGCGGAGGAAAGATGAGGAATGCATAATGTTTGAAGTGTCATTATGTCCGTCCTTATCTTGTGTTCTTCATTCTTGAGTTCCAATTGTTGAGCCATGAGCTGTTGTAGCTTGGTATAAAATTTTTGAATGGATTGTGGCTCAGTGGTCAACTTATTAGAGAGATCGGTGATCTCTTTCTCAATCACTTCAGTTTTATTCTTGATGTTCTTAATGAATAAAGAAAATGTACAAAGTTTCTGAAATAAATAAAGAATGTGCTTGAGTTGAGGGGTCAACTCAGCAATAAATTTGACAAGTTTAACTTTGCCAATGGCAATAGCTTTTTGTACCTCTTCAATCATTTTTGCAGTGAGATCCTTGTCTTTTAACTTGCTCAAATATTCGGATGCATCTACTCTAGATGTCTCTATTTTGGTTAGGAGTTCATCCAGTTGAATGTCGATGGCTGCATCTTTGGTGATGCATGTCGGTTAAGAGTGCTTTCACCTTCTAAAGTACTTTATTTTTCTTTTGAATAGCCATTTGCCTCTCTTGTTTAGGTTTGGCTTTGCATAGTTCACCGAATTCAATGAGTGCTTGCCCTTTTAATTTGGATATATCTGTAGGTCCTGGGGACAACTGAGAGGGGGGGGGGGGGTGAATCAGTTGTCTAATAAATTCGAACCAAAATCTTATTAACCAACTTATTGCTTAATACTGGTAAGATAGTTAATTGTGCCGGTAAACAATGTTAACAGGAAATGCTATACCGGTAAGAATTAATGCATGAAACATAAGCACAAAGTCAACCACAACACGTGACACAAATATTTGTATGTGGAAATCCTGTAAGGGGAAAAACCATGGTGGGAAACCTTACCCACAATCAGATGATACTACTGCAGATAGTAAGTGTACAAGAGGGGTCTGCACATGCAGAAAGGCCAACAGCCTAGAGCTCACTGCTCAAACACAAATGGGAGTCACACTGACTACAGTTGGATGGTTAAATCCAATGAGAATGTACTGTACAAAATAGCATCTTCATATGCTGGATTCAGTACTGGTGTAATGTTGATATGCTTTTACAAAAACCTAGCTTCACCTTCAAATGATGTCTTCATGTATACCTTTGCTTAATCTCGCATATGCCTTATTATAATTCTTTTTCGCATTCCACACTTGATCTTACAAATAAGATATTACATTTATACCATACCCTAAGACCAATTTTAGTAGGTTGGCTCTACAAGATATTACAATAAAACATTTTACAAACAATACAATATCCAATGCAATAACCGATTGAACATGTTGGCTTAATGCATTTACAACAATAATAAATCATCTCCATAGCGTGCCATGCTGATCTGGAAAAGATAAACCTGCCGATGTAACCCTAGATAACCTGGACCTATTTGTCGGTAAAGGCAAATATGCAAATAAGAATATACCAATGATAATACTTCAAGGAAAAGTGTCCACATGATGTCTTCGACATTACCAAGTGTCTTCCATGTCATTGCATGTACTGGTGTACATTATATCCTGTCGGTTAACCATATACCGGTGATTGATGAACAGTTTACTGATTGCCGGTGAACGTTGCTGGATCTCCAAAGTAGGTGTATTTAGCAGGTGTTGACTTCAATGAAAAAACCATACCAAAATACCAACAATATCCCCCTTTGGCATTGATGGCAACACAAGATGGAAAAACCATCAAAGTGCCAAAATAGAAATGCCAAGTACAAAAACCAATTCTCCCCCTGGGAGTAATATGTGTTTACCCATAGATTTATTTTCAATATCAATCTCTCATACCAATCTCTCCTTAATGTTTTTCCATATATCTCTCCCCCTTTGACATCAAATGCCAAAGTCACAAAAAGGTCAAGTTCATACAAAATACCAATCAATTCAATATACCAACTACTCCCCCTAAGAAGTAGCTTTCTCATCAAATACCGGAATAAAAGATTTGTCCATTTAATTCTGTCGGTTGATGATAATCATCAACTATCTAACTCTCTACCGGTGGAGGTAAGACTCCGAGCTGATCTCTGAGATACTCAAAATTTTCCTTAGGCAAAGGTTTTGTAAAAATATCTGCAAGCTGTTCTTTAGTATTCACATAAACCAGTTTTATTTCCTTTTCTTCAACTTTTTCCCTTAGAAAATTCAGTTTGATAGAAACATGTTTTGTTTTAGAATGTAATACTGGATTCTTAGATATATCAATTGCTGTAGTGTTATCACAATATATAGTAATAGGTTCCTTGCATTTTACTTTTATGTCTTTCAACATTTGCTTAAGCCAAAGTACCTGTGTACAGTTTGTTGCTGCTACAACATATTCTGATTTTGCTGTTGATAAAGATGTACAACTCTGTTTCTTACTTAACCAAGAAACTAATCTCTTTCCAAGAAAGAATGCTCCTCCAGTGGTGCTCTTTCTATCATCCACATCTCCTGCCCAATTTGCATCTGTGTATGCATATAGATCAAAATTTTCATCTTTAGGATACCATAATCCAAGATTTGTTGTGCCTTATAAGCACCGAAAAATTCTTTTTACTGCTGATTCATGATTTTCCTTGGGATTACTCTAAAATCTAGAAACTATACATACTGCATTCATAATATCAGGTTTGGTTTGTGTCAAATACAGTAAACCTCCTACCATAGATTTGTATCTAGTTGGATTAATAGGTGTAGATTCATCCCTTTGAGATAATTTGTCATTTGTAGTCATAGGTGTGCTTACTAGTTTAGAGTTCTCCATCCCAAATTTCTTGAGTAGTTCTTTCAAGTATTTAGATTGACTCAAAAATATGCCTTTATCAGTTTGTAAAATCTGCAATCCTAAAAAGAATTTTATTTCTCCAATAATAGACATTTCAAATTCATGCTGCATTTTAAAAGAAAATTCTTTGCATAATCCATCTTCTCCTCCAAAGATTATATCATCAACAAATACTTCAATAATCAAAATATCATCATTAGTTACTTTGTAATATAAATTGCTATCTGCATTTCCTTTAGTAAAACCAATTTTTAAGAGATACTTATCCAATCTTGCATACCAGGCTCTTGGAGCTTGTTTTAGTCCATACAGAGCTTTTCTTAATCTACAAACCATATCATTGTTATCTGTCAAAGAAAATCCATCAGGTTGTTCAATATAAACTTCTTCTTCAAGATCTCCATTCAAAAATGCACATTTAATATCCATTTGATAAACTTTGTAATCCTTGTGAGCTGCAAAGGCCAAGAATAATCTAACTGTCTCAATTCTGGCTACCAGTGCAAAGGTTTCATTGTAATCAACTCCTTCTTTCTGAGAATATCCCTTACACACTAGTCTTACTTTATTCTTGACAACCTTACCGTCTTCATTGAGTTTGTTTCTAAATACCCATTTGGTTCCAATTACATTTTTATTTTCAGGCCGGGGAACTAATGTCCAAGTATTATTTTTCTCAATTTGTCCTAATTCTTCTTCCATAGCTTTAATCCAAAATTTATCTTCACATGCCTCATTGATAGATAATGGTTCAATTTGAGAAATAAGACATACCTCTTCATTTGCCAATCTTCCTCTTGTCATGACTCCTTTAAATTTGCTTCCAATTATCTGATCTTCAGAATGATTCAGTCTTACATACCGGGGTGTCTTAGTCTATTGTTGTTCTCCAATTACTGTGGTATCCTCTGATGATACTAGAGTAACTGAGTCATCATTCTATACCGGTGGATTTACTGTTGGTTCATTTGTCATAATTTCTGTTACCGGTTTAGAGTCTATATACCTTGAGGTTCCTCTTAATTGTTCATCAATCTTTACATTTGTACTCTGAACAATTTTCTGTAATCTTTTATTAAAACATCTATAAGCTTTACTCTTAGATAAATAACCAAGAAATATTCCTTCATCACTTCTAGGATCAAACTTGCCAATATACTCATCTCTTCTAATATAACATTTACTTCCAAAAATTCTGAAATACTTAAGAGTATGAGTATTACCAAACCATAGTTCATGAGGGGTCTTATCGGTTTCACCTTTGATGTGAACTTTGTTGAATGTATAGACAGAAGTGCTTACTGCCTCTCTCTAGTACACATGTGGTAGATTTTCTTCTGATAACATACTTCTTGCTACATCCAAAATAGTTCTATTTTTCCTTTCAACAACTCCATTTTGTTGTGGTGTCTGAGGTGTTGATAACTATCTTTTGATTCCATTCACTTCACAGAATGTATTAAAATCTCTAGATGTGAATTCTCCTCCTTGATCTGATCTTAAACATTTAATTTTCTTACCAGTTTCATTTTCAACCATTGCTTTGAATATTTTGAACTTCCCAAGTGCTTCTGATTTTTCCCTGAGAAAAGTAACCCAGCACATTCTAGAATAATCATCAATAATTAGCATGAAATATCTATCACCTTGTAAGCTTTTAGTTCTAGCCGTACCACATAAATCAGTGTGAATTAAATCAAGAGCATTATTGGATTTTTCTGGAATACTTTTGAAACTAGCTCTAACCTATTTTCCAAATTGACATTCCTTGCAAATTGTATTATGAGGTTTCACAATTTTAGGTAGATCTCTAACTGCCTTAGAAGTACTGATTTTTACCATGCAATCAAAATTTACATGACATAGTCTTTTATGCCATAGCCAACTTTCATCTATATGAGCAATTAAGCATGCTTTTTCACTGTTATTCAAATGAAAGATATTACCTCTAGTCTGATTACCGGTTGCAATTTCCAAACCAGTTCTATTCATGATTTTGCATTTTCCATTTTTAAATTGTAACTGAAAACCTTTCTCAACTAACTGACCAACACTTAAAAGATTATGTTTTAATCTTTCAACATAGTAAACATTGTCAGTGTTATGTTTACCATCAAGAGATATTGAACCCTTACCTTTGATTGAACAGGCTTTGTCATCTCCGAATCTTACTAAACCTCCATTATATTCTTGAAAGTTCAATAATTTGCCTTTGTCTCCAGTCATGTGATGTGAGCATCCTAAGTCAATAATCCATTCATCCTTTGATTCAACTTTAGCTGCTAGGGCTTGTTCTACTGGTGGAGCAATAGGTACCGGTTGATATTCTGTTATAGCAACAAAGACCCATTCATTGTCTGCTAGATCCTCATCAAAATCATTAGTCACACCTTCATCAGCAATGTAATAGGATTTATCTTTGTTTTTCTTAAATCTGTATCTCTGATATTCAGGATTAGGTTTGTATGTCCTTCTAGCTTCTTCTCTTAGTCTAGCATGTCTATCAGGGCATCTTGAAGCCATATGACCAGTCTTATTGCAATTGAAACATTTAAAGGGTGCTTTACCTTCATACTTACTTCCAATCGGACCTTTTGGCATTTTTCTTGCAAATAGTGCTTCAAGTTCTTCAAGCTCTTCATTCTCCTTTCTAGTTTCTTCAAGTTCTCTTCCATAAAAGGCTCTCCAGTCTGATTTGTCGAAAGATGGAGCAGATGATGTTGATGCTTTGAAGGCCAAATCAGTTTTTATAGCAACAAGACCAAATTCCTCTATTTCAAAAGCTGAAAGTTTTCTAATTAATGTATCCCTAGTTATTGATGTATTAAGCATTGTTCTCAGCTCATTAATAGCAGTAACCTTCATTTTATATGCCGGTGGCAAACCTCTTAAGATTTTTGAAACAATCTCATCTTCACTCAAGGTTCCTCAACAACATTTGATACCTAAACCAATTTCATTTACTCTTTCCATAAAGGCAGAAATTCTTTCATCTTCTTCCATTTTCAGATGTTCATACCTAACTCAGAAGCTTTCAAGTTTTGCAATTTTGACTATGGAATCCCCTTCATTCAGTGTTTCCAAATGATCCCAAATAGCTTTTGCAGTAGATCTATTTGATAATCCCATGATTTGTTGATCTGATAATGCGCTCAAAAATGCTTCTCTTGCTTTGCAATCATTTTCTTCATCTTTACCTAGAGTAATAGGAGCAGGCTGACCAGCTACAGCAGCAGTATAACCATTCTTAGTAACTTCCCAGATGTCTTTACCAATGCAATTCAGATGTGTCTCCATTCTGATTTTCCATATTCCATAGTTGGTTCCATCAAGTTTAGGACTATCCTTCCTAAAATAATTAGTAGACATTGGATCTCCTCAAGTTGTTAAACTTCTACAAAAAGAGGACTAGGCTCTGATACCAATTGTAGGTCCCAGGGATAACTGAGAGGGGGGGGGGTGAATCAGTTGTCTAATAAATTCAAACCAAAATCTTATTAACCAACTTATTGCTTAATACCAGTAAGATAGTTAATTGTGTCAGTAAACAATGTTAACAGGAAATGTTGTACTGGTAAGAATTAATGCATGAAACATAAGCACAAAGTCAACCACAGCACATGACACAAATATTTGTATGTGGAAACCCTGTAAGGGAAAAAACCACGGTGGGAAACCTTACCCACATTCAAATGATACTACTACAGATAGTAAGTGTACAAGAGGGGTCTGCACACGCAGAAAGGCCAACAGCCTAGAGCTCACTACTCAAACACAGATGGGAGTCACACTGACTACAGTTGGATGGTTAAATCCAGTGAGAATGTACCGTACAAAATAGCATCTTCATATGCTGGATTCAGTACCGGTGTAATGCTGATATGATTTTACAAAAACCTAGCTTCACCTTCAAATGATGTCTTCGTGTATACCTCTGCTTAATCTCGCATATACCTTATTATAATTCTTTTTCGCATTCCACACTTGATCTTACAAATAAGATCTTACATTTATACCATACCCTAAGACCAATTTTAGTAGGTTAGCTCTACAAGATATTACAATAAAACATTTTACAAATAATACAATATCCGATGCAATAACCAATTGAACATGTTGGCTTAATGCATTTACAACAATAATAAATCATCTCCATAGCGTGCCATGCTGATCTGGAAAAGATAAACCTACTGGTGTAACCCTAGATAACCTAGACCTATTTGTCGGTAAAGGCAAATATGCAAATAAGAATATACCAATGATAATACTTCAAGGAAAAGTGTCCACATGATGTCTTCGACATTACCAAGTGTCTTCCATGTCATTGCATGTACTGGTGTACATTATATCCTGCCGGTTAACCATATACCGGTTATTGTTGAACAGTTTACTGATTGCCGATGAATGCTGCTGGATCTCCAAAGTAGGTGTATTTAGCAGGTGTTGACATCAATGACAAAACCATACAAAAATACCAACAATATCAACATTGGGCAACACTATTGGTTTTGACAAATCTAATTTGAAACTATGCTTTTTCATCTTCTTTTCTTTACCTTTCATTGGTTGGACTAAAACAATGGGTTGTGAGGCTTGTTGACCCTCAGTAGGTTGCTCAGTAGAGACAACACTTTGGTCATTTTCTTTAGCCTCTGTAGTGTCCTTTTGTGTCTCTGAGCTTGGTGTCTCGGTTGTAACATGTTCAGTGCTAGATGGAGCATGAGAGGTCTGTTCTTGAGAAGTACCTTCTCCTGTTGTAGACTTGTGACCTTCGGTGCCTTGTTCCATATCCTGAGGGGCCTTGGTTGAGATAGGTTGATTGACCAGAGGATAGGGTTGAACTTGCTCCAAAACTGATTCATTGGATACAAGTTGGGCATAAGCATTCCCTTCTATCATTTCCTGTTCCGGTGCCTCTGTATCCATGATATCTTCATCTACTTGTATGGTGTCAGCAGGGTCTTGCTCGGTGACATCAGGATCTTGCTTAGTGACATCAACTATTTCAACTTCAGCTTGCTCACCAGTATTTTTGATTCGAAATATTTCCTGCCATTTTTCTTTGGTCTCATTCTCTACATCTAAGTAAAGACCATTCATCAATTTCAAGGCTCTTTGCTTGACTAGGAATTTTGTGTGGTAGTTTTTCAGATGTTCGGTGATCTCATCTACCGACATGTTTGGGAAAAGATGTACCAGACTTCATTCTCTCATCTTTTTCTCTAAGTCCATTGCATACTTCCATCTATTGTCAATATGCAATATAATTCATTTGGAAGAGATTTACATACTTCTGATGGGACCAAACGGAATTTCAATAGTGTGCAAATGACAACTTCTTCTATTGGTCTCTTTTCATCATCAGATCTAGATTCATATTTTACATATCTGAATGATCCACACCCACCATATTGCTTTAGATTAGCACATAAATTTTCAACACTATGTACATTTACCTTCTTGCTCTTGACAATCTGAAATTTACTTGCATCTTCAGATTCGGTGTCACTAGACTCTTTTGCCAAAATGAGTCTCCGAGTAGATTTCTTGTAAGTTTTTGCTACCTTTGGTGTGGCAACACTCTTTGTTTTCTTACTCAGTGGTGCTGCAAATGCTCTTGTGTTAGATCGCTTTGCTGGAGGAGTCGGTGATACTTTTGATGTATCCTATTTCTTTCTTTTCAACACTTTTCCCTTAGGCAATTCGGTGCTCAGTGTTATAGCTGCCTCTTGGGCTTCAGATTCCTCTTTGGTAATTACTATAGTGCCCTTGACAAGTGTGGAGGAAGAATCTTCTCCAAATTTCTCCGTTAATGCCTTTATCATCGTTGTTGCCTTCCTTGTAGCTTTGGGTACTACAATGCTCATTTTTACTTTTTCCTTCACTTCTTCATATGTTCCATACCTCACCTTGGTAGCATGCCTTGGTAATGTAAGAAATACATCTATCTGCTATTGTGTGATGTCAAAATCAATTTTGTAACCCATAGGTGGCAAAGATTGAGTTCTCAGTTCCACAACTTTAACATAGTAGTAATCAGTGTCTACTTCAAAACATATGTCATCCTTGTATTTCTCCACTAACTTGGGTGGAATCTGGTACCTGTTATGCATCCTTTCCTGAAACTTGCTAAAATAATCATCCATAATATCATTAAAATTATCACCTAGCTTCTTGATGAAGTCATTGATTTGATGGGTGATTGGTCGATGTAGTTCCCAAACAACTTTGCCGACTGATGGAAAGAATTTTTCAAAATAGAAAAACATGCATATTAACAGTGATCCAACTTTAGTGTATTGGCTGAATTGTTCTTCTTTGGCTTCCTTATGGTATTGAGATTCTCAAATAAGTTTTTCAACAATACCTCACATAAATCAATTTTCATGCCTTTCTTCAAAATTTTATATGCTAAGTCTACTGCTGCACAGGGTACACTATTTTCCCTTGCTAATTGGAAGAAATAGTAACCTATTACTCTAATGGCAAACTTTACCTCTGCATCTGTTAAATTGTTCAATTTAGTCCCCTGCAATCAGATTCTACTTTGGTTAAATTGATCAATTCCTTCTGTGATATCATTTTCTGAGCTCGGGCATGATCATAAATAGGGTAACCGGTGATCAAATGAATGATTTCCTTGATGATCTTAAATGGTTGCTCTTCTAGCCACATGAAGTCATCATGAACTCTACTCAGAACAAACTTGACCCACTGGGGTTTGAATACACGGGGATAGGTTAGGGCTTTAGTCAATCCCTTGATCTTAATGTGCTCATACTTGCTATCCATTTTACCATCGGTGCACAATTCATCATATTTGTCTTTGATTTCAACATGACCTAGTTCTTCAACTTGACACTTAGTGAAGAATCTCACATCCTCGACTAGTAAAACTCTATCCGGGATGAGTGAGAATGTAGTTTTGTCATCCAGTTCAGATGCAATTTTGGGAGTTAAAGAGTATTTCAATGAGGGCTTTTCGATGTTCTCAACAACAATGGGGTTCTGGATCTTAGGCACCATTTTAGATTTTAGATAAATACTAACAAAAGATCCTTAGGGTTTGAAGATTTTCAAACGGTAGACGCTTCACACTTAGCAGATAATAACAACTTGATATGATCGGTAAACCAACTTAACAATGCATTGAGATTGATGTAAATACCATGAATTTTTCTTTGGAGGGGGTTTGATCGCCTTTGATTCACTTTGCTCTACTTTCTTGAAACTTGGTGAGTGAAAAATGACCGCGTAAATGCTTTAAGTACACAATATGCCTTATCAGGCTCCGTGCAGGTTAGGTCAAAAACATTAAATGCACTCGGTTCCACTAAACCTTCTTTCCTTTTTGCACTTTAACCAAGTAGCCAGACTTCATTCATTTACTGACTTGACAGGCTTCCTGTATTCACTGACTTGACAAGCTTCTTGTATAGTGCTCCAAAAGACTTTGATAGAATTTCAAACTTACTAATACATCTTAGTTATGCAGATTTTGAATTAAGTACATAATAAAAATAGGAACTATTAAGATTGAACCTTGAGAGAATGCAGTCCCTTCATACCTTTACCGATTAATTTGGAATAGGTGCACCTAATTTGGTAGGTAAGGTGCTTTCTTCTTTTGACACAATTTCCTTCTTTTTCCAAATCATCTGTAATTTGCCTTTTATTTCCTCAGTGTCTCCTCTAGGTTGATCTCTACTGTCTCTAGCCAAGTGTCCAACTTTGTAACAATGAAAACATGCCATACCAGGATTTTTCCATGATCTTCGGTTGTTCATTCTAAACCTTATAAAGCAGTTGGCACTTATATGTCCATATCTTCCACAACATTCACACCATATCATATTGTCGGTAAGGATCTGTGTGAGTTCGGTAGTCTCTAGCATTTGCTCATTGTGCAGACCACATATAGTTTTTCTGGTTAAACCAACACTCCTCGGTACTATGTCCATATCTATTGAAGTTTTTACAAAACCCTTTGAATTTTGCCTTTTTATAATTGCTAGTAGACTTTGTCCTACATTGGTTAGATGTGTGACCATATTTAGTGCAATTGTGACAATAACCACTAGACCTAGTGACATTCGGTTGCTTACCTTTTCTAATTTGGCACATGTTAGTAGTGTGACCTTGTTTTCCATAGTAGTTGCAAATGAGCTTCTTTCTTTTGATATTATTCTTATTTCCAACATGCTTTGATGATTCTCCTCTCTCGGTTGTATGAATTCCCTTCTCAGTAGAGTCTTTTCCTTTGTAATTGAGTCCTACTTCTTTGTTGGGTCTTCTTGTATTTAGTTGCTCATCCAACATCTTTGATGCTTCATAACTCTTTTTCAGTGTTTCCTTAGATTTCTTTTCTATTTCAAGTTCATTGGTCAACCTTGATACTTCAAGTTTCAATGCTTGATTCTCATCATCTTTCAGATTTGCTTCATGATGTGCATAGCCCAATTGATCTGACAGATTTTGTTGAATCCCAGTCAACCTTGTGATTTCATCATTCTTTTCTGATACTAATGCTTCAAGCTATTGTTTTTCTCTTTCTAGATCTCTTACTTTATCCTCAGCTCTCCTTAGTGCATCAAGATTCTTAGTCATCTGTGTGCTGAAATGTTCATGTCCTCTTTTCATTGCTTTTAGCTGATCAGTCAGTGCTTTGTTCTTTTCTTTCAGTTGTCCAATCATCTCTTCAGTCTCTTTAGATATACTATTCTCAGATGATGTTTCAATTTGTTCCACTAGCTCTTGAGAGTCATGCAAATCATTAGATAATCTCCTTCTAACTTTCAATGATTTTTGCATTTGTCTTTGCATGTCTGCAATCACTTGATTAGCATGATCCAACTCTTCTTGCAGATACACAATTCTCCGAGATTGTTTATAGCCTTCCATTGATAAAATCTTTCTCTTTAGGTTGTTAAACCTTTTTCCAAGATTCAAGCTCTGATACCAATTGTTAGGTCCAATATGGAAAGCTAATGTACTGAAAGGGGAGGGGTGAATCGGTACTTCAAATCCTTTCTTAAACAATATCTTTACTGTTATGCATAAACCACAAACTGTTGTAACATAACATAAAGCTAAAACAAATAAATAACAATCATACATGATTCACTCCATAACACATATATTTTGGTTACGCAGAAACTCTTGGTTAGAGAGAAAAATTACGGTGGGGATGACACCCACAACTTCACTACTACAATAATAAAGGTTGCTCATTTAGAGCTACATGTTCAGCTATTTTTGATAGCTTACCCTGTTAGGAGTATCAAGATTGTTAGATCTACCTTGCTAAAGGATTTTACAACACTTAAACTAAATGCTGTAACTGGTTAAAGGCTTTACAATTTATAGACTTTGTTAGAGTCTTTTACCCTGTTAAAGGTTTCTCTTGCAACTTCAAAATATTACAATAAAATCTTTACAAATATCTGCAACTTTACATCTGGAATGTTATAGCAGATTTTATGTGCTCAAAATGAGATTACCTTGCTTATAGCATACCTCGGTAACCCATCGAATAACTCGGTAAACCCTTCTATTTACTCTATTCTTTGACTGTTCTCTGAAATCCTTCTTGGTGACCTCTGTATCTTGGTAACAGTCATAACACTTAGTGCTTTCTCATGTATCACACATGTCTTGCTTCATACACCTCTATGTATCTCTCTCTGTCATACTTTTATCCTTAATCCATGCTGTATAAATAGACCTCTTATGTTGGTGATCTGATTCATTGCTTCGATCTTACGAACATGATTTATCGAATAAATAACTATATAAAATATTTCATTGGTTAGATGACCTCAAAATCATACACAATCTTTAAGTGCAATTTCCAATGTGATAATGGTTCTATGTTCCTCGATCTTGTAACACATTTTCCCATGTGTGTCTAGATTCAATGAATCTAGTAACATGTTTTACTTAGTGTATCATTATTTCTACTTGGTAGACATGGAATGTTACTCGGTAGATAGCTCGGTGTATACTAGGCTCTGTGAATACTTTCTTCTTTAACTGACTGTTCTATGCATACCGACTGAATGTTTCGGTAGTAGGTAACCAACTAGGGTATATAGAATGACTTTGGATATAAAACTAATGGCAACTATAATAAGTATTAACAGGCTACAAGATATAACCTGTACTTTCATTAGTTTCTCTCCCTCCATTACCAAAATAGTTGGGCAAGCCATCAGAAGCTATGAGAACACAAGCTTCAGCTCCGAATACCAGATATGATGGTCTCTTTGTACAGTCTTCTACCTCCTTGGTAGACTAAATAGAAGAGGATGTTGTTCGTAACTAGCTCTTTAAGGAGGATAGTCAAAATGAGGAGGTATGACATTGTGAGATTTCCTCAAACCAATATGGTCCTGGATACAAAATTATTCAACACATGGGGTACTCAGGTACTGGTCCTTTGGGTAAACAAAAGGACATAAGACCAAAAACATGTTTCTAGGATACAATCTGAAAAAGACATCAGACCAAAAACATGTTTCTAAGTCTAAGTGCCCGAAAAGGATATCGCCTTCAACATTACACGAAGCAGATCCTAAACAAACAAATGAAAGGTGTAGAAAAGAGAAAGAGGAATCAACAATCAAGAAAGAAGAAACAGTGAGTGCTCAAGCTTCGATGGTATCAGCTACGATAATACAGGAAGTTGAGGTCCCTGAGGATATAAGAGATGAAGTAGTAAGAATCAGAGAATTTTTTGCACCATTAAAAGTTCCAATCACATATACTGGCAAGCAACAAGTAGACGATTCAGAGATTGATTCAAACGAGTATGAATGGGGTCCTGACTATCTTTCAGATAAGTCCACTACAGGAACTTCAGAAGAATCTAGTGGTGTCATAGATGATACTCAAGAGCTGATGCGCATAAAACTAGAGAAAGAAATACAGGAAATTAGACAAAGGAGACAAGCAAATTATGAACAAGGATTGAAAGAAGGGAGATTACCAGAAAGCTTCTCATCTATGTTCCCTTATCCTAAAATAGAACAAATCAGGTATAGCACTACACAAGAAGAGTTGGAAGCTATAGAACAAGAGCTAGTTATTAGTCCACAAGAAGCTGAATGGACTAGAAGACATCAAATCATAGAAATGTCAAGATCATGTCAACAGGTGTGTCAGATACAAATGACAAATGAACCACAACATGAAGGAACATTTAGCATTAGAGATGTTGGTATTGATACCATACATATGCTTACTAAATCACCTGAAGAAGGCTCGGAAACTTCATCTGATGACTCTAATGACCCTGATGACAGTCTTATTTAGGACAATATCTACTAAACCTCAAATTATGAATCATCTGATACAAACAATGAAAATTTGTCTACTGGTCTTATTTCTATTAAACCACGATTTGAAGTCTAGTCTGGCGTAGTGAACGATGTTACAAGTATGTCTATCAGATTAGATCGATTAAATATTAACGTGAACTTTAATAATCATGATCTGACTCTTCCTGGTCTTGAGACATTTATGCAAGGTATCATTCTGGAACTTGACTTTTTGATCTGCAGTTGTGATAACAATACCATGAGTGCTCTTGAACCTATCCAAAATTTATCCTTAGTACATCCCGAGTTGATTGACTGCACATTAGGAAACCAGCCCATGACTATACCTACTTTTGCCAATGACTATACGTTAGCCTATTATCTCAATGCAATTGAACCCATAGACTCTTCCACCAGTGAACAGAGTGAAAATATGACTGAAGCAGATATCAAGTATCTCAGATGCAAAAACAAGAAAAATAAAAATAAAAGATCTGATGATGAAAACCACATTGTGGTAGTGTCAGAATCTAAAAAAGAGAAAATAAAGGATGTACCTAAAGGTGAAAACCTCTCTGAGGCACCTAAAGGTGAGATACTTGATATATTGCCAAGTCATTTCCAAGAGAGGTCCTCTATATTGATCGAGCCAACTCAACCAATGAACATTGGGAGTCAAGAGACACCACACATCATTCATGTAGCTCAATAACTATCAACAGAAGAATTGAAAGAATTCACTCAGCTATTCTTAGAAAAGAAAATAAACTTTGCATGGACATACTCTGATATGCCAGGCTTGGATCCTGATCTCATTGTGCACCATCTTTCAATTACACCAGGGGTAAAACCAGTTAAGCAAAAACTCTGTAAGATGCACCTGCATGTAGCACTATTAGTCAAGGCCGAACTAGAAAAACTGCTCAAAGTTGGATTCATTAGAGCTATAGATTATGCTGAATGCATTTCAAACACAGTACCTGTGTCAATGGTAGACAAGTCTATCAAAGTTTGCACTGACTTCAAAGATCTTAACAAAGTGTGTTCGAAGGATGACTTTCCATTGCCAAACATTGCTATGATAGTTGACATGACTATTGGATATGAAATGTACTCACTAATGGACGGATTCTTTGGATATAATCAAATAAAAATAGCTCTCGGAGATCAAGAAAAGATAGCTTTCACTTGTGCATGGGGAACCTTTTGCTGGAACATCATGCCATTTGGGCTAAAGAACATAAGAGTGACCTATCAGAGAGCAGATACAACCATTTTTCATGATATGATGCATAAGAATGTGGAAGACTATGTTGATGACACCTTAGTGAAGACTATGAAGAGATCAATGCATATTCAAGAGTTAGGTCCTATACTTGACAGAATGGAAAAGTTTAAACTCCGGTTAGATCCAAAGAAGTGTCCATTTGGAGTGACATCTGGTAAACTACTTGGCTATATCATTTCAAAGAAGGGAATCAAGGTTGATCCTGAGAAGGTCCAAGCCATAATGGAAATTCTGCCTCTGAAGAACATCAGTCAAATGAGAATTTTACAGGGATGTCTCCAATCCATTAGAGGATTCATTTCTCAGCTAGCAGACAAAGCTCAACCTTTCACAAAGGTATTGAGAAAAGGAGTAATTTACAACTAGCATCGGTAGTGTGAACAACATCTTCAACAAATAAAAGAGTACCTGTCTAATCCACCAATATTCATGCCACCTATTCAGGGTAAACCACTAATCTTATATATATCACCAACCGATTCATCACTGGGGGTACTTTTGTCACAATAGGATGACAACAAAAAGGAATGCACTATCTATTACATCAGTAGGACATTGGTATCTTATGAAATGAACTACAGTATAATAGAAAAAGCATGCTTGGCATTAGTCTTTGCATCACAAAAACTAAGGCACTACATGCTAGCACATTCAGTCAAGCTAGTGGCCAAAATTGATCCACTCAAGTATCTTCTCAATGAAGCAACACTTATAGGAAGATTGGCAAAATGGGTAATGATCCTTACAGAGTTTGACATTGAATATGTGGAATGCAAATCTATAAAAGGATAGGTAATTGTTGATCAACTTGCCAAATCTCTGCTTGAGGATACTCAACCACTTCATATAGAGTTCCCAGATGAATCAATAATGCATCTTACTCAACAACCCTGGAAGATGTTCTTCGATGGGTCCTTTACTCAAAATGGTTCAGGTGCTAGCACATTATTCATTACTCCTCAAAATTATTCAATCCCAAAGTCTTATAAGATTCTATTCCCTTGTACAAACAACATTGTAGAATATGAAGCTTTGGTGAATGGGATAAAAATGGCTATTGAATGGAAGGTTGCAAAATTGTATATCTATGGAGATTCTCAGCTGGTGGTTAATCAAATCAATGATACATATCAGACTCAAGATGAGAAATTGATGCCTTACAAGAGGATGGTTGATGATCTTAAGAAGTATTTTGCTTTTGTATCATTCCAACAGATTCCTAGATCCATGAATAGAGCAACAGATGCTATGGCTACCTTGGCATCTATACTTGAGTTATAGGAGTCTAATTTTCGCTTTGATTTCCTGGTGGAAGAGTTATATTACCCTGCCTATGATTGTCCTAAGACCCAAATAGTCTGTTCTATTATTGGACATGACTCATCCCAATAGAGTCACATCTATTCCTATTTACAAGACCAAATCATCCATGGAAATCATACCCGAAATGAGAAAAGAAACCTAACTCAAAACTCTTCATGATATGTTATCATTGCTAATGATTTATTTAGATGAGGTTTGGACGGTACATTGCTTAGGTGTCTAGTGATAACTTAATGATGAATGAATAGTACCAAATCGGTACTGAGAGGGGGGGGTGAATCAGTATAGGCAAAAACCAAACCTTAAACTAGTTTGTCAACTAATACTTATGCACTGACAGACAAATAGCAGCACCGGTCCTTCAACAGAGTTCAACCAGCAAAACCTAGTATAACTGAGACAAGCAAAGACCGGTTGACACTTATCTTCTCATATAATCTAACTCTTCATTCCCATTTCACCCTAATGCATGAACAGACAATCTACCATCAAAGATGTACATATTACAGCAAGATCAACATGCATCACCACTTAATTAGAAAATAATCATAACATCACATGAAGAAAGCATCACACATGACACACACATTTTTCACGTGGAAACCCAACTGGGAAAACCCACGGTGTGGATGAATACCCACAAGCTATTTTTGAACTCTTTAGAAGTCTTCTCTATTAGAAGCCTTGTCCGGTCAAAGATAGATACAATAGGTTTTGTCAGGAACCGATCCTGTTAGGGATCACCCGGTTAAGGGATGGCTACAATACCCGGTTAAGGGTTAAACCCTGTTAAGGGTACCTTGTTAGAGGATTTCAAGAACTCAATAGCTAAAGGATATCAATGACTCAGTAGCTTCGAGTTACCTTGTTAAAGGATTTTCAACAAGCCAGTTAAGGCTACCTTGTTAGGGGATTTCACAACTATTGAAGTGGTTAAAGATCAATAGGTATATCAATGACCTGATAATAGCACTCAATGCCAATGCAGATCCGCTTAAGCTCCTCTTCACCTTCTGTACTTACACTCTACAGATATGACTTCTCTCCTCTAGTCTAGCAAGAATCACATATCTATTCTCTTAGATACACACACACAACTTTTGCCAACAACCTCTGAAAGAATCACAACATCGACCTTATAGGACAACAGATAGGTCGGTAGCATAAATCCTAAACCCTAAACCTGTTAGGTTAAGCAATTCAAACGGTTCAATCCTGACTATTGAACATACTACATTAAATGCAATAGATCTTTAATAAATCTCAAGACATTCTCCATTGTTCATTATCCACCGATTTCATGGCGGCTGATAATCCATCACATGTTTTCACCATTTACAAACTTCGCACATTCCCAAGGTAGATAGGGATAGTCTTCTTCATGCAAGATCCTTCATGCGCACAAGGCTGACATGGCAACATGATTTGTTCTTTGTTATACTGCTAACTCATCACACAAAGATCACTAATTGAGTCACATAGGCTTGAGGTACTCCAACCAGAAATCCTGAAGTGGAAACTACCTACCAACCGGTAGTCATACAATGCTTCCATGTGTCGGTTCCCATGACTACATGCCAGTTCACCTTGAACAAATATACCACTTTACTTTGGCATATATACCGGTTCTCACATATGTCGGTTCTCTCTTCATATCACATATTGACATCAATGACAACATACAATATCATTATATCCTCATACTAGTTCACATAATGCCAACAATCTCCCCCTTTGGCATTGATGGCAATATACAAAGATATTTCTCTGCTAACTCATCTTCTCCCCAATTTCTGTAGATATCTTCTCCACTACACTTCTTCTCCCCCTTTGACAACAATGCCAAAGTGGAGGTACACACATCCCTGTTCCATTATGCTGCTCCCCCTAAGGAGTAGCATCCTTCAACACATCAATCAACAAAAAAAAATGACTATGCAATACCTGACTGATGTGGAACAAATACTTTTAATTTACCTCCTGAAGGGGAAGTACCCCCAATTCACCTCTTAAATACACAAATGCAGTCTTTGGGAGAGGCTTGGTGAATATGTTTGCTAACTGCTCCTTACTGGAAACATGTTCTAGTGCAATCTCTTTATTCTGAAACTTTTCCCTCAAGAAATGATACTTAAGCTCAAAATGCTTGGTTCTAGAATGTAAAACCGGATTCTTTGAAATATTGATAGCACTTGTGTTATCATAGAATATACTTACCAGTTTAGATATAGGGATTTTGAAGCCATCTAATACATGCTTCATCCAGATTGTCTAAGTGCAGTTCATGAAAGCTGCAACATACTCTACTTCCATTATAGACTGAGAGATACAACTCTGCTTCTTACTGATCCATGAGACTAGTCTACCACCAAGAAAGAATGCACCACCAGTTGTGCTTTTCTGATCATCCACATTACTTGCCCAATCAGCATCTGTGAATACTTTCAGGTTGAAATCATTATTGTATGGGTACCACAATCCATAGTCAACTGTTCCCTTCAGATACCTAAGAATCCACTTGACTACAACTAAGTGGGATTCTCTTGGACTTTTCTGGAACCTTGCAATAATGCCAACTGCATGTGCAATATCTGGTGTGCTATGCACTACATAATGCAACTTACTAATCATTGATCGGTATTCCTTTTCATCAACTAATGCAGAATCATCTTTTGATAATTTGCAACCGGTCACCATTGGTGTACCAACCGGTTTGCTATCTTCCATGCCAAAGGTCTTCAACACCTCTTTGACATATTTGGATTAAGTGATAAAGATTCCATCTTTCATCTATTGGATCTGCAATCCAATGAAGAACTTAATCTCCCCTATGAGTGACATCTCAAACTCTTCCTTCATCTCATCAGCAAACACATGACTCATCTTGTCATCTCCACCAAAGATAATGTCATCAAAAAAAACTTCATAGATCAGGATCTGATCTCCTTTAGATTTCAAGTAGATATTGATATCTTCACTTGTTCTCTCAAATCCAATCTTCACAAGATGGGAATGTAGATGTTCATACCATGCTATAGGTGCCTGCTTTAGACCATATAAGGCTTTATGTAGCCTGCACACCATATCATTGTCTTTAGATAGGGAAACCCCATCTGGTTGCTCTATATACACCTCCTCTTCAAGTAAACCATTTAGGAATGCAGATTTTACATCCATTTGATATACGTTGAATCCTTTAAAAACTGCATATGCAAGAAGCATATGAACTCCTTCCAATCTGGCTACAGGAGCAAAGGTTTCTCCATAGTCTTATCCTTATTCTTGAGCATATCCTTTGCACACTAATTTGGCTTTGTTCTTAATCATTGTTCCATCCTCATTCAGCTTGTTTCTGAACACCCATTTGGTGCCAATGACATTTTTATGCTTCGGTCTGGGTACCAAGGACCATGTACCATTTTTCTCTATTTGGTCAAGTTCCTCTTCCATTGCCTTGATCCAATCTTCATCTTTAGGAGCCTCTTTGAATGATTTAGGCTCAAATTCAGAGATCATACATGAGTTTTCTTTGATCTTTCTTCTTGTAAGGATTCCTGCATCCTTATCCCCTATGATTTGCTTAGGATCATGATTTAGCTTGACATACCGAGGAATAGTCTTGACTAGTTCTTCTTGCTTTTCCTCTTCATCCTTGTCTTCATCAGTATCAACATTCATCGGTTTAGGAACACTATTACTGGTACTTGGTTGACTGACAACTGGTTCCTAGAAGGTTGCAACCAGTTCATTTACAACTTTCTCACTACCGGTTTCCTCTGGTTCTCAAAGGTTTCATCAACTCTCACATTGATACTTTCCATAATTCTCTGAGTCCTATTGTTGAAACACTTGAGAGCTTTACTCTTGGTGGAATATCCTAGGAATATTCCCTCATCACATTTAGCTTCAAACTTGCCCTGATGTTCACTCCTCTTGATGTAACATTTGCTACCAAATACCCTAAAGTAGCTAACCATAGGTGTCTTACCGGTCCAATACTCATAAGGAGTTTTATCCTTACCTTTCTTGATGAGTACCCGGTTCATTGTGTAGACTGCAGTGCTTACCACTTCTCTCCAAAAGGTGTGAGCTACCTTTCCTTGAATTAACATGGTTCTAGCTACTTCAACCATAGTCTGGTTATTCCTCTCTGCTAGGACATTTTTCTATGGAGTCCGGGGGGCAGACAGTTGCCTCTTGATGCCAAATTCTTCACAATACTTGTTGAATTCACCAGAAGTGAATTCCCCTCCTTAATTAGTTCTAAGGCACTTGATCCTTTTACCGCTTTCCTTCTCCACTAATGCTCTGAAAGCTTTGAACTTCACAAAGGTTTTAGACTTGTCTTTCAAGAATGTGACCCACATCATTCTTGAGCAGTCATCAATGAGAATCATAAAGTACCTATCACCCTACACACTTTTAGTTTTCATAGGACTACACAAATCAGTATGCACAAGATCAAGCAAGTTGTCAGCAGTGAAAGATTTACCTTTAAAGGTTGAGGAAGACATTTTCCCCAATTGACACTCTCTACATAAGGTATTATCTAGTTTTCTTAGCATCGATAACCCTCTAACTGCTTTGATCTTACTGGCCTTTACAATGTTATCAAAGTTTACATGGAAGATTCTCCTATGCCATATCCAGCTATCATCAAATTTAGCCATAAGACATGTACTTATATTTGCATTCAGATGAAATAGGTTACCTTTGGTCTGCATGCCAGTGGGCACCAATTCACCATCTTTTCCTTTGATTTTGCAGATTCCATTCTTGAATTCCAGAGTGAGGCCACTGTCATTCAGCTAGGAAACACTCAGAAGGTTGTGTCTGAGACCATCAACCCAATACACATTGTCAGCACTACTCTTTCCATTTAGAGAGATGGACCCTTTTCCTTTAACCATACATGGTGCATCACTGCCAAAATGAACCACACCACCATCATACTCTTCCAAGGATAGAAACTTGCTCTAGTCACCAGTCATATGGTGAGAGCAACCACTGTCAATAATCCACTCATTGGAATTATCAAAGCGGGAGACAAGAGCCTTCTTGTCTAACACATCTTCCTTTACAACAACAAACACAATGTCTTCATTCTCTTCATCTTCTGATTCCTCATCTGTGACACCTTCATCAATTGCAACAAAATAGTTTCTCTGGTTTCCTCCTTTGAATTTCCTGAATCTTTCCAATTTATCCTTGTTGTCACTATTACGACAATTCATAGCAATATGTCCTATCCAATTACATGAGAAACATTTCAAAGGGAGTTTACCTTTGTATTTACCGGTTCCTTTTGGAAGTTTCCTAGCAAGAAGAACTTCAAATTCCATTAGAAACTCCTCATCATCCATTACTCTGCTCTATCTTGGTTCACCACTAGTGCTTGCTTCTTTTCCTTTCCTAGATGGTACAACAGAAGCTCTAAAAGCTGATTCAGTCTTTTGAACACTGCCATCAAAACTATTTAGCTCATAGGCTGTCAACTTTGCTATGATGGAGTCCAACAATACCTTAGTCTTGTCTATTGATCTCGGCTCCTGAATAGTAGCAACCCTTATTGCATAGACCGGAAATAGGGATCTTAGGACTTTGTTTACCATAGTGGAATATTCTATTTTACCACCTGCACTCTTGATATCTCCGACAACAGTTTTGATTCTAATACTGTACTGTTGAATGGTTTCACCTTCAACCATTTGCATGTCTTCAAAATTTCCTCTAAGGCTTTCTTCCTTATCTTGTTTTACATGCTCATCACCTCCATAGATATTTTCAAGAGCATCCCATACCTCTTTGGGATTTACCTTATCTTAGACATCAATGAACTCAATATCAAATAAACTATTGATTAGGGCTTCCATGACATGCCCATTCTCGTGTATCTCTCTCTTTTGATCATCGGTGAGAGTACTGGTAGGGGCAACATAGGGATTCTCAACATAGCTCCAATGTTGAGCACCCATGCTTTTGATGTATATCTTCATCTTGTCTTTCCATATACTGAAATTTTCTTTGCTAAACTTTGGACCTTCCCTCTTTATCATTACAACAAGATCTTTCCCTCAAGCAGTTAAGCTTAGAACATAGAGGACCTGGAGGATGCTCTAATACCAATTGATAACTTAATGATGAATGAATAGTACCAATCTGATACTGAGGGGGGGTGAATCAGTACAGGAAAAAACCCAACCTTAAACCGGTTTGTCAACTAATACTTATGCACTGACAGACAAACAACAACACTAGTCCTTCAACAGAGTTCAACCGGCAAAACCCAGTATAACTGAGACAAGCAAAGACCGGTTGACACTTATCTTCTCATATAATCTAACTCTTCATTCCCATTTCACCCTAATGCATGAATAGGCAATCTACCATCAAAGATGTACATATTACAACAAGATCAACATGCATCACCACTTAATCAAAAAACAATCATAACATCACATGAAGAAAGCATCACACATGACACACACATTTTTCACATGGAAACCCAACTGGGAAAAACCACGGTGGGGATGAATACCCATAAGTTGTTTTTGAACTCTTTAGAAGTCTTCTCTATTAGAAGCCTTGTCCAATTAAAGACAGATACAATAGGTTCTATCAGGAACCGATCCTGTTAGGGATCACCCGATTAAGGGATGGCTACAATACCCGATTAAGGGTTAAACCCTGTTAAGGGTACCTTGTTAGAGGATTTCAAGAACTCAATAGCTAAAGGATATCAATGACTTAGTAGCTTCAAGTTACCTTGTTAAAGGATTTTCAACAAGCCGGTTAAGGCTACCCTGTTAGGGGATTTCACAACTATTGAAGTGGTTAAAGATCAACAGGTATATCAATGACCTAATAATAGCACTTAATGCCAATTCAGATCCGCTTAAGCTCCTCTTCACCTTCTGTACTTACACTCTGCAGATATGACTTCTCTCCTCTGGTCTGGCAAGAATCATGTATCTATTCTCTTAGATACACACACACAACTTTTGCCAACAGCCTTTGAAAGCATCACAACATCGACCTTATAGGACAATAGATAGGTCAGTAGCATAAACCCTAAACCCTAAACCTGTTAGGTTAAGGAATTCAAACTGTTCAATCCTGACCGTTGAACATACTACATTAAATGCAATAGATCTTTAATAAATCTCAAGACATTCTCCATTGTTCATTATCCACCGATTTCATGGCGGCTGATAATCCATCATGCATTTTCACCATTTACAAACTTCGCACATTCCCAAGGTAGATAGGGATAGTCTTCTTCATGCAAGATCCTTTATGCACACAAGGCTGATGTGGCAACATGATCTGTTCTTTGTTATACTGCTAACTCATCACACAAAGATCATCGATTGAGTCACACAGGCTTGAGGTACTCCAACCGGAAATCCTGAAGTGGAAACTACCTACCAACCGGTAGTCATACAATGCTTCCATGTGTCGGTTCCAATGACTACATGTCGGTTCACCTTGAACAAATATACCACTTTACTTTGGCATATATATCGGTTCTTGCATATGTCGATTCTCTCTTCATATCACATATTGACATCAATGACAACATACAATATCATTATGTCCTCATATCGGTTCACATAATGCCAACATCTAGAAACTAAAGAATCTAAACGTGCATTATTAGAATTTCATGAAGGTATTTGTGGATCTCATTTGAATGGTCTTACTTTAGCTCATAAACTATTACGGACTGGCTACTACTAGCCAGACATGGAAAAAGATGCCATAAAATTTGCTGACTTGTGAGAAATTTCAGCTTCGTGGAAATCTCATACATGCCCCGGCAAGGGATCTTATACCCTTCATTACACATTGGCCTTTTCAGCAATGGGCCTTTGATCTCATTGGTCAGATATATCCGGCTTCATCTAACGGGCATAAATTCATCATAACTACCACTGAGTATTTCACCAAGTGGGTAGAGGTAGTTCCGCTCATCAAAGCAACCGGTAAACAAGTCACCTTGTTCATCCTAAATTATATCATCTACAGGTATGGGATACCTTCGTCCATCGTGACTGATAATGGAGGATAGTTTAAGAATAAAGATCTAGACAAGCTTTGTGAGAAATTCAAAATAAAGCAAAACTAGTCATCGGTATACTACCCTCAAGGTAATGGACAAGTTGAGGCGTCTAACAAAAACCTATTGACTATCTTGCACAAAACAGTGAACAAATCTGGGAAGGATTGGCATTTGCAGCTCAATCCTGCACTATGGGCTTATAGAACAAGTATTAGAACACCTACTAGGGCTACACCTTTCTCTTTGGTGTATGGGTCCGAAGCAGTATTACCTATTGAAGTAGAAATACCATCTTTAAGAGTTTCTTTGCAAGGTCTTGTTATGGATGAAGATCATAGAATATCTAGATTGCAAGAGCTCGAATTGTTGGATGAGCATCAACAAGTGGCGTTTGATCATCTTAGAGTGTATCAGAAGAGAATGTCCATAGGATATAACAAGAAAGTTTGACAAAGAGAATTTCAGGTTGGTGATATAGTTTTGAGAGAAAATCCAAAAAATCAACAGTTTCGCGACAATAAAGGGAAGTTTGAACCCAAGTGGCTGGGTCCCTACATTGTTACTGTAGCATATGGCTTTGGTGCCTATCAACTCTCAAATTTGAAAGGAGAACAACTTCATGAACCGATTAACACCATCCACTTGAAGAAATTCTTCTCTTAGCATTCTCTATGCCATCAACTTGTACAACTGTAAAGGTCCTGAAAAATTTAAAAAATCAAAAAAATCATAAAATACAAAAAAAAAGAAAAAAAAAAGAGAAAAAAAATATATAAAGAGAGAAAATGCCCTGGTGACAACCTGGTAAACAGGCACCTTGGTAAAAAAAAAAAGAATCTCTTATAAGTAGGTGAAAACCTGGCAAACAGGCGCCTCTTGTACTCAAGCGCTCCATCTATCAATGCAACTTTGGCATTTCCCACTTTCATGCATCTTTTGCTTTCGCTTGTACATATTTTTTAGTCACTTTTGTGACATCTTGGTTCATTGGAACCCTCATGACTTGAAATTGATCAACGTCCTAGTCTTAGGTTACTCGATAGAGCAATTTATATATCCTAAGCAATGCCAACCAAGCCATCTTTCCATCAGTGAATCCTGGTCATCCTGTCTGAGTCAGTCACTTGTGTCCTAACTACCAAAGAGTTTTTTTAATCACTGAGTACACAAGCAAAATAACATAATGGAAAACAATCACTAAACAGTTTGATCTATGAATGAACAGTTTATTTGTATGTTGTCTTTTATATTGGTTTTTAATTATTATCCCTCTGTGTAACTCGAGGAAGTCTATTGTGACTAAGAGGAGAAAGGATTGGGGGCATAATATTTTTTTTGTTTTCTGCTTGTAGGAATGATCCCAATGATCTGGAAACATATAAATTAGCTGGGTGTCTATGATAAGAGCCTTCACAACAAGGTGAAATCACCTCACATACCTCGACTCTGCTTATTTGTATGCTACAGGGAGGTCCATATCATTTCTTTGTCTATTTTGAGGGAATTTATTTATGATGCAATTCGGGTCCCTGTGAAATCTATCCAAAGATATGAACGAAAAAAGGGTTATTGCAGACAAGATAACAATCTGAGAGCAATCTTATACTTGCATCTTTTAGAAGCCAATTAGTCACTTTGTTATGGTTTATTACTTATTGATTATTGATTATTAACCATGCATATAATGACTTAATTGAAGTGTTGTGCTTGTAGCTACAGTCCACTTTTTCACACACAAAAGGGTCAAGTTGAGATCTCTCGATCGTCTGAATTGAATCAATCACCAGGGGCATATCAGTTCCATCGCTTCAAATCAAGGTGATATTTGTCTTTCATCTGAATTAATCTCTTAACGTTAATCACTTTCATCACTTCAAATCAAACTGATTATTTGTTCAAACTCAATCTAAACCATGGGCCCCTAATCTCGACAACATCACCAAGGTCCTAACCAAAGGCAATTAAATCAACCTTGAGCACATTATTAATTCTTTAATCATCAAATATCACATGGCAAATCAATTACTCAATATTAATTAAATATTCATTTAATTAATCGAATCATTTCCAAGAATATCATTTTGATCAATTATCCTATTTTAATTTATTAAATATCCTTTCATATTTAATTAATTAATAAATTTTCCATTTAATCATGCAAAAGGAATTAATTTATTACAAAAGAGGAATTAATTACAAAGAAAGAGTTGAATTGAAAATTAAATAAAAGAATTGAATTGAGAGAAATCAAACTTGAGATATTATTTCTTTTTCTAAATTTAGAACTTGAAATCAGAAAAGCAATTTAATTGAATTATTGAATTATTCTCTAAAATTAGAACTCAAAGCTTTTCAAAAAAAGAAGTTCACTTGCATTAAAAAGACTCTTTTCTTGAATAAATAAAAGAATTATCTATTTTTATCATAAATGCATGGAATTAATTTATTATTATTTCCAATGCAACTTGAACTTCTAATTTGAATGCATTTCAATTAAACTATAATTGGAATCTATCTCAAGGTTAACTAAACCTGATTTCTCAATTATTTTCAATTAATCCTAAATTGAGCTTTTTCTCTTGCAATTCTCTATAAATTCAGTCTTCAGCTCTCATTCCAATTTACCCCAGAGATTTTTGAGAACACACTTGGAAATTATTATCATGCTAATTTCGCTCTAGAGTCATTGAAGATTATTGTGCTTTTTAGATTATTTGCATCCATTATTGCTTGAATTGATTATTTGCTTGAATTATTCATCCATCTTGCATCCATTTAGTTAATATCATATAGATTAAATCCTTTGTCTTGGTGTAGTCTAGTCACTAGTATTGCTTATAACAATCTGAGAGAAATCTTGTACTCGCATCTTTTAGAAGGCAATTAGTCTCTTTGTTATGGTTTATTACTTATTGATTATTGATTATTAACCATGCATATAATGACTTAATTGAAGTGTTGTGCTTGCAACTATAGACCACTTTTTCACACACACAAAGTTATGATAGAGGAAGACTGGAAAATGAAGAGGTATGTCTTATTTCTCAAATTGAACCATCATCAGTTAATGAGGCATGTGAATATAAACACTGGATTAAAGCTATGGAAGAGGAACTAGAACAAATTGAGAAAAATAACACATGGATATTAGTTCCCTGGCCTAAAGCAAAAAATGTGATTGGAACAAAATGGGTATTCAGAAACAAACTTAATGAAGATGGTAAGGTGATAAAAAATAATTAAAGAATAGTGTGTAAGGGATATTCTCATAAAGAAGGAATTGATTATAATGAAACCTTTACACCAGTAGCTAGAATTGAGGCAGTCATATTATTCTTGGCTTTTGTAGCACACAAGAACTACAAAGTATATCAAATGGATATTAAATGTGCATTTATGAATGGATATCTTGAAGAAGAAGTTTACATTGAACAACCTGATGGATTTTCTTTGATAGATAACAAAGATATGGTTTGTAGGTTAAGGAAAGCTTTGTATGGGTTGAAACAAGCTCCAAGAGCTTGGTATGCAAGATTGGATAAGTATCTTTTGAAGATTGGTTTTTCTAAAGGTAATGCTGACAGCAACTTATACTACAAAGTGACAAATAATGACATCTTTGTTATAGAAGTTTTTGTTGATGATATAATCTTTGGAGGAGAAGATGGATTATGTAAAGACTTTTCTATTGAAATGCAGCAAGAATTTGAAATGTCTATGATTGGAGAGATAAAATTCTTTTAAGGATTGCAGATTTCATAGACTGATAAAGGTATATTCTTGAGTCACTCTAAGTACCTGAAGGAGTTACTAAAGAAATTTGGGATGGAGAACTCTAAACTAGTTAATCCGACTAGGTGCAAATCTATGATATGAGGCCTACTCTTTTTAACACAAACAAGACCTAATATTATGAATGCAGTATGTATTGTTTCAAGATTTCAGAGTAGTCCTAGAGAAAATCATGAATTAGCAATAAAAAGGATTTTTCGGTACTTACAAGGCACTACAAATCTTGGATTATGGTATCCTAGAGATGAAAAATTTGAATTATGTGCATACACAGATGCAAATTGGGCAAGAGATGTGGATGATAAAAAAAGGACCACCAACAGAGCATTTTTTCTTGGAAGCAGATTAACTTCTTGGTTGAGTAAGAAACACAGTTGTACATCTTTATCAACAGTTGAATCAGAATATGTTGCAGCAACAACTAATTGTACACAAGTATTATGGCTTAAGCAAATGTTGAAGGATATAAAGGTAAAATGCAAGAAACCTATTACTATCTATTGTGATAACACTGCAACAATTGATATATCTAAGAATCTAGTATAACATTCTAAAACCAAACATGTTTCTATCAAACTGAATTTTCTAAGGGAGAATGTTGAAACAAAAGAAATAAAACTGGTTTATGTGAATACTAAAGAGCAGATTGCAGATATTTTCACTAAACTTCTGCCTAAGGAGACTTTTGAATATCTCAGAGACCAGCTTGGGGTCATACCCCCACCGGTAGAGACTTAGATAGTTGATGCTTGTCATCAACCAGTAGAATTAACAGAGAAATCTTTTACTCTGACTTTGATGAGAAAGCTACTTCTCAGGGGGAGTAGTTGGTATAGTAAATTGGTTGGTATTTTGTATCTAAAAAATGGTTTTTATATTGCTTTGGCATTTGATGTCAAAGAGGGAGAGATTGGTATATGGAAAAACACAAGAAAAACACATATCACTCCTAGGGGGAGAGATTGTTACTTTGGGGAGAGATTGTTTATATCTGAATTTTGATTTCTGGTTATGATCTTTTTTTGGGAGATTGCTGGTTTTTGGTATTTGGCATTCTTGTTTTGGCACTTTGATGGTTTTTCCATCTTGTGTCTCCATCAATGCCAAAGGGGGATATTGTTGGTATTTTGGTATGGTTTTGTCATTGATGTCAACACCTACTAACACTTATCAACTCTAGCACTTTGGAGAATCGGCAATGTTCACTGGCAAGTGACTTATGCACAGTCACCAGTATTTGGTACACTGGAAGAATATAATGTTCACCGACACTTGGAATGATATGAAAAACACCTGGTTATGTCGAAGACTTCATTTGGACACTTTGTCTTAGAGATTTGTTGATTGGCACATTCGTATTTGCATATTTGTTGTTACCAGCAAATAGGTCCAGGATATACACCGGTAGGTTTATCTATTCCAGATCAGCACAACACACTATGGAGAGGATTTATTAATGTTGCATTGAGCTGACATGTTGAATCGGTTATTGCATCAAACATTATTTTATTTGTAAATTGATTTTATTATAATATCTTATAGAGACAACCTACTAAAATTGGTCTTAGGTTAAGATATAAATGTAAGATCTTATTTGTAAGATCGAATGTGGAATGCGAAAAAGGAATTGTGTGAAGGTATATGCGAGAATAAGAGGAGATATACACATAGACATCATTTGAAGGTTGAAGGAGGGTTTTTGTGAAGACAATCAAAACTACACTGGTACTGAACCCAGCATAGAAAGATGCTAATTTGAGCAGTACATCCTTATTGGATTTAACCATCCAATTGTAGTCAGTGTGACTCCTATTTGTGTTTGAGCAGTGAGCGCTAGGTGCTTGGCCTTTTTGCATGTGCAGACCCCATTTGTATATACATACTATCTGCAGTAGTATCATTTGATTGTGGGTAAGGTTTCCCACGGTGGGTTTTCCCCTTACAGGGTTTCCACGTACAAATATTGGTGTTATGTGTTGTGGATATTATTGTGTTTCTATTTCATAAAACTGATAAAACTATCTACTGGCATAAAAGACTGGTTTACCGGTATTAAGCATTAAAGTTGGTTAAGTTGTTTTTGGTTTGAATTTGTTTGACAACTGATTCACTCCTCAAGCATCCATAGTGCAAAAAGCATCCATAGTGCAAAAAGCTGCTGAGAGCTACACTATTTTGGAACTTGGAGAGGAGAGGAACAAGGGAGAAAGAAACTAAGAGCATATTAGGAGGTATTTGGAGATGCCTCATCATGTTGGCTTTGATAGTTAAATATGCTCGCATGTTTTTAGTGTCTCTCTTGGTATGCCTTTTTAGATTAGTTTTGATTAACTAACACTAACGGTTTCGTGTCTTTTGTGTTATTTATCATTTGCTAACCTTGTACCATTTAGGAGGGCATCATTTGGTGAACCCGACGTGAATCCAACCACCAAAAACATATCATTTTTTTTTAACTAACATGTCTGATTGTTGAAATTGTCACACAGGTTGCGCTTTGACGCTATTGAACACGTTCCAACGCTACCGTCATTTATGCTTTTAGCGCTATTGTTCTTACAATAGCGCTATTGACCAAAGTTCAACACTTTTGCAACTGTTTTAGCGCTTTGGTAGTTCTTCTAGCGCTATTGACAAACTTCTAGCGCTTTTGCCTCTCTGTCTCTCCCCTTCTTTAAGCGCTTTTGTGTTAAGTAGCGCCTCTGCTTAAACACAGACTAGCGCTATTGTAATAGAGTGTCGTCCAAATCATCTTGTAACCACAAAAATGTAAATTCTTAGGCTTGTGGAAGCCCCCCTTGAACATCAATTTTTCTAACACGTTTTTATTTGTGCAGGTTAAAAACTCACCTTAAAAATCATAAACTTGTCTTTTGGTGCTTAAAAACTTGACAAAAACACAAAATTATATCGCTTTCTAGTTAGGATAAATTGTCTTTTGGTGCTTAAAATCAACAAAACAACTTTGCTTTCCTTGCATCAAACTTAAAAATCACAAGCCACACTTCAATTTTAGGCAAATAAAAAGAACAATCCACTTGTTTCGATTTTTTTGCAAAACAAATTTTACTTCAAGCAAACGTGTTTTTCATTAAGTTGACCAGGATTTTTGAATTCTAGATTACAAAACACATTGCCTTTGAAAGTTAAAAAGAACACCATGGCTGTTGGAGCAATATCTCCAAATAGTTAGACCATATTTTGAAATAATGGATTAAAAAGAACAAGTGTTTTACGTGTTTGGCACGCTTGTGCACAAAGGTCAGTCAAGTGGTCCTACCTCTAACACACACTATCCTCTCCCTTGGCTCTCGTGGTCCTAGGTGCAAGAGAAAAGTGTTAGTAACACTCAAAAAATTTTCTTTTTAAGAGAGGCCTGCCAAGGGATCGATACTCTTGGGAACGACCTCGAGCGGTAAATCCTTCGAGCTGCTATAGAAATTAGGTGAGAGCGAAAGCTGTAGCCTTGGGTATAGCTGTTCCTACAGTGTAACTGGTCGAAAGGGAAAATGGGCCCCACCACCAGTTACAAGGCTCTTAAGTGAGTCACTGCAGAATGAACTTATGTCCAAAAACATCGAACATGACTAAACACCTTTAAGTAGTAGCCCACCCATTCTATTGATTGAGAATATTTGCGATATAATTTAGTGCAAGAGCATAGATGGTTTTGCTCCCAAGATACTCACCATACATATTTCCTTGAGTAGAAACATAGTTTTTTGAAAAGTCACTTGTGGCTTGATAAAAGTGGTGACTCCCCCATCATAGGGATCATCTATTTGTTATGCTCATGCAAGACTTAGTATATCACATCCTTACCCGCCAAGGCGGGATTCATAAGGTATGTAGTACCAAAGTCGAAGAAATATCAAGATGTGGGCTAAATTTATCACAACTGGCCATTTGACCTTAGGGATAAAAAGTGTTTGAAGTGTGTTCGTTTTAAAGACCTAGTGCAAATTGAGCCGACTTCAGGCTTTGGAAATACACCTTAAAATACATCTAAAAGAAGGGTCATATACAAGTCCAAGGATTGGGTTAATCTAGACCCATACTCATTGGTGCCTTTTAGGTGACATCCTTGTGTTTGTGTGCTTGCTTTGTTTTCTTGTCAAAAAAAAAAACAAAAAAAAAACATCAAATCAGAAAATCAATCCCAAAAACAAAGTATTCATCCAACATCTTACCAAAAACAAACAAACACATCAAAAACAAGGTACAAACAACAAAGAGTCAAATTTTATGACCATTCTTCACATCTTGCGAAAGAAGAAGTGTCATCAAAATATCAACTTGAAAAGAAGACCATTAAGCTCAAAGCCTTTGATCAAAAGGAGGAAATTCTTCTATATCAATAGACAAATCTTTGTCTCACATAGAGTCTTTTTACATTGTATGCGTCTCTACCTTCAAGGCAAAACAAATGAATTTGATTCTGAATCACTAAACCACGGAGCTTTTATGCAATATAGAGCTCTGAGTTATCACAAAAATCAAGGAGGAAAGATTAATCCCAACTTCTTCCCAAACGTCTGCATCACCTACAACACAGCTTGAGAAATACCTCCAACACCTGAAAGGGAAGAGGTAGAGTTTGTCCCATTTGTAACACAAAGTTTTTATTGAAGTTGAAAACATTTTCATCCATCATCTCACTCATACATCATCATTTCATCATCAACCTGTCCCAACTCTCAAAACATTGAGAGGTTCTTGTCCCAAAGTTCTCTTTTAGATATTGCTTGAAATCAAACACTTCACATCACTTTTTAGATTGTTTCTACGTCTAGGATAAGCTCATCCTAAGAGACACATCTATGCAGGTCAAAACTAGTTCATGAGTGAATCCTCTCATTACTAGGTAGTTCAATCTGTAACACATCTCAGATTTCTCTACACCTTATCACATCAAATTTAATCAAACAAGCAAGCAATTCAAAGAAGGAATTTCGGTTACATCTACCTTCAAAGTGTTAAGAGATCCACATGCAACACAATTCACCAATCATCAAATCTCTCATTTCATCAAAAACTCATCATCATTTTCATGCAATTTCAACAAAGACTTATAAACAAAATGGCTCAAACCCGATCACAGTCACGGCAACAAGAAATAGAAATAGAAGAAGAAGAAGAGGAAAATCTCAATGAATTCCAAGAAGCACTTGGAGGAAACACAAATGATGAAAACCCAAGTACTCCTACTCCTGTAACAATAGAAAGGGCTCAGCATAACCCTCTCTTTAATAGATTGTTTGACGAAATACTCAGGAGCAATGCAGATGCTCACTTCTTAAAACTCGCTCAAGAAGGTGCCAAACTCCCCTCAGACTTTGATCTTGCCCAATTATGACAAGCATCAGAAAGACAAAGTCGCCATGAGGAGGAAAGAGGTAGAGATCCCATTAGATATAATATTCCTCGAGGTAACCCACCACCTCCTCCTCCAAATGAAATGGAGATGTTGCAGCAACAAGTCGAGAATCTCGCCCAACAACTTCATAGTGGTGTCAAGACTAACCAATTCTCACTTAATGACATATGTCCCTATCCTTTTGATAGGAATCTTTATATCCCACCCTTTCCAAGAGGATTTGAAACACCCAAATTCGAAAAATATAGGGGAAAGGGAGATCCCCGTGATCATGTCAGAGAATTTCATTCTGCTTGTCTTGAAGTGGCATATGAGGACACCTACCTAATGCGCCTTTTTCCCCAAAGCTTGGGAGGAACAACCACATCATGGTTTTCCCGACTACCAGGGGGCATTAGAACATTTGAGGAACTCATCCAGAAGTTCCTAACTCATTACTCTCATAAAATTGAACGCGACATCACCATGGCTGATCTGTGCAACACCAAACAAAAACCAGGTGAACAATTCTCAATATTCCTGCAACGATGGCATCAAATGTCTAGCAGACGTTCTCTTCAGTTACTTGAATGAGAACTAGTGGAAATATTCATTTCCAACTTAAACGAAGAAATGGAATTTCACCTGGATGTCAAAGACACAAACTCTTTTAATGATATGATCACCAAGGGTTTGAAATGTGAACGAGCACTCATCAAGAAAGGACTCATCAAAATCTTTAATGAACCAAAAGATGGTCCTCGCTTGCGCTTCAATAGTGATAAACCAAACTTCTGGAATAAAAACAAGAATATCGTCAATGATGGGGTTGTTGATGCCCGGACTATCCAAAATGCACAACCTGTGGTTCGATTTGTCGGACAAAATCCTCCACCTCAAAACAACACAAATGTTCCTTCTAATCAAGGTCGCATCACATCTCATGATGAACCCAGACCTCGTTAGCAAAAATAGAAATGCACATACACTCCCTTAGGGGAACCCATTGAAACAATATTGCGACAACTCATTTCTCAAAATTTGGTCACTCTACCTAAACTATCAAACTATGAGCCTTAGGTCAAACCGGCATGGTGGAGAGATACTGAACACTGTGAACTCCATCAAGGAAGAGGACACAAGACAAGTAATTGTCACCGATTGAAAGATCTCATTCAGGATCTTATTGACCGAGGAGAAATTGAAATTGAAGGACATGACCCAAAAACAACAAATAATGATCATCTGACGTTCAAAAATCCACTTCCATCACAATATCAAAGGGGTCCTTCCACTTCTAGGCAAGGCATTGATACCACTGATTATACATAGGCTACGTATAATTATACTGTAAATCACTTGTATGATGCCAATGAACAAGTTGCAACCATAACCTTCAAAAATCCCAACTCAAATTGCAATGTTGTTACGCGTCGCGGCAAAGTTACCATAAAGGCAACTCCACAAGGCACCACCTCTATCCCAAAGCAGTACAATCTTGTGGAACAATTAGACAAAACCACTGCGCTTATATCCATTTTAGAGCTTTTGTGCCTATCACCCTCTCATAAAACTATCTAGGATCAAGCACTCCAAGAGGCGTCAGTCCCTGCAAATCTGAATACAGACCAATTTCAAGCCATGGTTGGAAGTCTCAAGTCATCACCTTGTCTCACTTTTTCTGAAAGTGACAACTCTTCCTTCTAGCAACCACATAATGCCTCACTCCACATCGAAGGATTTATTAACCATCATAGGATCAAGTGGGTCTTGATCGATAATGGAGCAAGCCTAAATATTTGTACACTACAGTTGGTCACAGCATTGGGATATGCGGTAGAATCAGTGGATCCTCGTCAGAAGATCACAATCAAAGCCTATGACGATGCGGAGCGTTCATCCAAAGGAGCCGTGGTACTACCAATCTGAGTGGGCCCCGTGGTAAAGCACATCATTTGTTAGGTTCTAGACCTTCCTCTGCCATACAATCTATTGTTAGGAAGACCTTGGATACATGCCATGCAAGCCGTTCCATCTACCTACCATCAATGTATCAAGTTCCCACATAATGGTGTAGAGATCACAATCCTGGGTGATGCAAATCCCTTTGCATACTGTCATAATATCACCCATCAACCAGAGATTACTGTTCCTAATAATAGAGAAGCCATTTCCTCCACATCATATATAAGTCCCGCCTCTCTTGCCCGTTCAAACACCACTATACCCAAGCAAGAAAAGCTTAAGATGAAGATCGCAGAGGAAGGTCCCGGGGAATACAACTTGAGTCAACTCTTTTGTGCGGGACAAATGCCCACTTCTCCTAGAACACATGGTAAACCACAGCAGGTACTCCAGCAACCACTAAGCATACCAGCATGTGCTTTGATGCCCTTCATTCTTGGAAAGAGTCAAGAGGAAGAAACACAAGATGAGGACCTGGCGGAATGGATCTATAAAGATCCCATCACCACTGATATACCGCGAGTTATACTTCCTATGGAACAGTATGGCAAAGGTCTCCTCATTATGCAAAGAATGGGGTATGATGGTCAAAGTGCTTTGGGATATTGCAAACAAGGACGACATGAACCTCTACTACCAGAATTCAAGCCCAAAGGTAATACAGACCTAGGCTTTGAAAAAGAGATCTTTCCTAAACTTAAGTTCAAAGGAAAACCCAGCAAGCCATTTTGTCCACCTACTGCAAAACAGACACCTTTCATAATCAAAGCACCCTCAAGCACCATCCCAACTGCCCCACTGAGGCTCAAAACCCCAACACAGCCATCAGCAACACCATTAGCAGCAGCGATTGTATTAGAACCCACAACAACATCTATGACACCAGTAGTTCTAGCAGAAGCCACTGAGTCAATATTACCGATACTCCCTATACCAGATTCCTTGATCCCCATCAACTGCCCTTCAGCACCAATCATTACAAAGGTACATCAACCAATCACACCTACAGTATTTAACTCAAAGGACATCCCAGTATGGTATAGTAATCGGATGCTAGAAAGTGATTCAGAGACTGACTCACATGAGTGGGAATTTGATTCAGTACAGCTTAACACTTTAGATGAGGAAGACACATCACCACCTCCACCATGCAAAGACATCCCTGTTTACGGAGAAGCATAGATAAAGACCACTTGGGTTCCTAAGCTGGAAACATCTTCCATAGACCCTACGTCTCATCCTATGCCTGATTTTGACAGGGAGAGTACCATCAATGACCTTCACCATAACGTCTTAACCCTCACTGATACATCTAACGCACTTAACCTAATCGATGAAGTAATGCCCATTATCCACCCTGAACTCATCGAATGGAACCAACCAAATCCCCCATGTCTTGACTTCTTCCAAAACGATGAGGCCATCATTGACTTTTTGGAATTAAGGGATAACCTACCAAGCAGGGATCACAAAGCTGGATTCGCCATTGAACTTAATAGCGCAGCATACTTCAGGGCAGATTCCAAACCTTTCAGCTGCAAAAATATAACAATAAAACATGGATCTTCCAGTGAAAACCACACTGTGGCACTGTTTGATACAACAAAAGTAAAAATAAAGAGCATATCCAATGGTGAAAACATCTCTGAGGTGCCTGAGGATGAAGGGTTTGACATTCTCCCTGATAGTACACAACAGGAATGATCAACGATTCTCATCGAGGAAACCAAAGAATACAATGTGGGGACTCTTGAAAATCCCCATCTCATACATCTGGCATCTCTTCTCACTCTAGAGGAACAACCTAAATTTATAGAGTTCTTCCAGAAGCGTCAGATCAACTTTGCATGGTCATATGCAGACATGCCTGGGCTTGATCCTGATTTAGTCATGCATCACCTTACTATAGTAGAAGGGGCCAAACCTGTCAAGCAGAAGCTTCGTAAGATGCATCCCCAGATTGCAGTGCTAGTCAAAACAGAACTCAAGAAACTCCTAGATGTTGGTTTCATTCTACCCATTGATTATGCAGAGTGGATCTCCAATATTGTGCCTGTTGGCAAGCCAAAAGGGGGCATCGGCATTTGCATTGACTTCAGAGATCTGAATAAGGCCTGTCCTAACGATGACTTCCCTCTTCCAAATATCGACATCATAGTGGATCTGACAGCAGGACATGCCATGCTTTCACTCATGGATGGCTTTTCAGGATACAACCAGATAAAGATCGCACCAGAAGATCAACATAAGACAGCCTTCACATGTCCATGGGGCACGTTTTGCTGGAATGTAATGCCCTTCGGTCTAAAGAATGTAGGAACAACCTATCAAAGAGAAATGACCACCATCTTCCATGACATGATGCATACCATGATGGAAGATTATGTGGATGACTTACTAGAAAAATCACTCACCAGAGAAGGACATCTCCACATCTTAGATAAAATCTTTGATAGACTGGAACAATACCATGTTCGACTCAACCCAAAGAAATGTGTCTTTGGAGTAACCTCCGGGAAACTTCTAGGATATATTGTCTCAAGCAAAGGTATTGAGGTCGACCCAGCAAAGGTCAAAGCAATCATGGATATGCCACCACCAAAGAATATCAGCCAGCTAAGGACATTACAAGGCTGACTTCAATCCATCTGAAGATTCATTGCACAATTGGCTGATAAGTGTCACCCATTCACACACCTGCTACACAAGAACATCCACTTTTAGTGGGATGCCCGATGCCAGCAAGCATTTTAGATGCTTAAAGACTATCTCATGAATCCACAATTGTTGATGCCACCAAATCCAAGTAGACCATTGTTACTCTATATCTCGACAACAAGTACAGCATTAGGTGTATTACTAGTACAACATAATGCAGAAGGCAAAGAGTGTGCTGTATACTACATCTCTCGCACACTGGTTGGCTATGAACTCAATTACACACCTATTGAGCAAGCTTGCTTAGTAGTAATCTTAGCAACCACTAAACTGAGGCACTATCTGTTAACACACAAGGTACAGCTCATTGCGAAGATTGATCCACTCAAGTATTTACTCAGCAAAGCAGCATTGACAGGTCGCTTGGCCAAATGGGTAATGATTCTAAGTGAATTTGACATTGAGTATGTGGACCGAAAGGCTATCAAAGGTCAAGTTATTGCAGATCAGTTGGTTGATGCACCCCTCATAGGTGATCATCCTCTTATTTCCAATTTTCCAGACGAAGAGATATTCATGATCACAACAACACAACCATGGAAACTCTACTTTGATGGCTCGTACACTAGGCACGGCTTGGGGGTAGGAATTCTACACCTATCTCCGTGATCACACCCTTCCTCCCAACCAATCGAATAACCAACGTAAAACCTTCATTCGCCAAACTGCTCGATATACCATTATTGCTGAAACCCTATACCGACGCGGTCTTGATGGTACTCTCCTTCGATGTCTGGAACAAGATGAGATAACAAAGGCTTTGGAAGAAGTACATGAAGGAATTTGCGGGACTCATTCAAGTGGTCCATCACTAGCTAAGAAACTCCTGTGTAATGGATACTATTGGCCATCTATGGAAAAGGATTCCTACTACTTTGTCAGAAAATGCAAGAAATGTCAAGTTCATGGTGACCTGATACATGCACTAGCTCAGGAACTGCAACCAATCACAACACCATGGCCTTTTTGTCAATGGGGTCTCGACCTTGTGGGTAAGATTCATCCATCTTCATCCAATGGCCATAAATTCATTATCACCGCCACCAAATATTTCACCAAGTGGATCGAAGCTGTTCCACTTACCCAAGTCACCGGCAAGCAGATCGCCTCATTCATCCTCAACTACATCATCTACCGGTATGGTGTACCCATGTCCATCATCACAGATAACGGTCTTCCTTTCAAAAATCAGGATGTCCGTGAACTTTGTGAGAAATTCCACATCCATCACCGCTTTTCCACTCCCTACTACCCACAAGGCAATGGTCAGGCCGAAGCATCCAATAAAAACATATTGAGGATCCTAAAGAAGATAGTTAATGATGTCGGTCGTGATTGGCATGTTCAACTAAATCCAGCGCTATGGGCATATCGAACTAGCATTCGAACCCCTACCGGTGCAACTCCTTATTCATTGGTCTATGGTGTAGATGCTATCTTGCCTATTGAGGTCGAGATACCATCATTACGGGTTTCCTTGCATAATTTGATAGATGATGAAGCATACAGAGTATCCCGCCTCCAGGACTTAGAGTTACTTGATGAAAAGCGACAAGCTGCATACAACCATCTCAAAGCCTATCAGCAACGCATGAGCAGAAGTTACAATCACCGAGTTAGACCTCATACATTTGAGGTAGGAGATCTTATTCTATGAGAGAATCCTCACAATCAACCAAACAGAGAACATCAAGGCAAGTTTGAATCAAACTGGCTGGGCCCATATGTTGTCACTGTTGTCTTCGGGTCCAGGGCATATCAGTTGGCTACATCAGAAGGAGAACCGCTTCCAGATCCAATCAACACCATGCACCTAAAACAGTTTTATACCTAAGCTGTACAGAGCATCAGGCTTCCCTACATACCAGAAAATACCAAAAACATTCAAAAAAATGTCCTGAAGAAAATACAAAAACATTCACAAAAGTAAAGAAAAATCATGCATCCAAACGGTGAACAACCACTCCGGTGGCACCTTGGGTAAGTACGATGGTGAAAACCTGGCAAACAGGCGCCACTCGTAAAGGCTATGGCTCCATTGTCTTTCAGACTTGTTGCGATCACATCCACTTCATACATACATCCATCCATTCAAAACCATGGCTTGTTATTTCTCTGCAATTATGATAGTACTCCATACATCTTGTATCCTGCTTTTTCATAGTCATGTCTAAAAACTGGGGGCAATGCCCTTAACCTATTGATGGAAGTGGATTCTACGTTGTCTTATGATTCATTAAGTTCTTCATTCAAAATCAATCATCAAAAATCCAAAAACATTCCAAACAATTCAAAATCCAAAAACATTCAAAACAATACAAAATCCAAAAACATCAAAAAACATCGAAAATCACACAAAAACATGGCAACACCTTGTACATACTCATCCATGCAGATACTAAGACAAACATTGACAAAATACTCACACAATGACCATTTATCAATCGACCAAACAAATCAACATCAACACTCAAAACTGTCTTCAACAAGGATGCATCCTTCCTTACCAAAACAAAGACAAAAGTGATGTTTTCTTTGACAAGAAAATTAGGTTAAGCTATCAAATACTTGGTTGATTTGTGAGTATAATCATTCGTTTATCTGTATCAGGATCTTTTAGCATTGTTTTGTATTGTTTGTGCATTATTTTCGATGAAGTTCTGGGGCATGTACTAATGGTGTCTACGTAGAAAGTTCACCAAGCTACGTAATCTTATGCAAAATGCAGTCATAGATCATTATGGCTTGCTGACTACAGCGTATACCTCGACCATATGAGCATGAACCATTACCAAGGATCCATATTCTTTATTCTTTATGTATATACTGTTTGTTTGCAGGTACAATGCTCTTCCTTTGGTTCCTCCTACCTCATCCAAACTAGATAAAGGTTTTATCTCTTAGTACGGTATGCACTTGTCTCAAGATATGATTAGCCTAAGATCAAGGAGGATGATCCAAGTCATGCATAAACAGCGATAATCCTTGTCTATTCCGCAAGCAATACTCTAGTCGACTTGACCCTTATATCAAGTCATTTGTATTAACTTGCTATATAAAATCCATGAAAGGAATACTCAGGTCATCTTGAATCATCATGTCAAGATGCTTGTATTCTCTTCCAACATTTTAAATCTCAATGATGAAAATAGAGCACTGTGGATCGTCATTTCATCTCATCTGTTTATATATTGCATTCCGTTGCATATCACCCATCTGTTCGCTCATTCATATATAGGCTTTTATATGCAAAATGTGAAAATTAAGCTGGTCTTGGATACAATCATGATCGAGTACTCTGATACATCATCAATGCATCATGCAAAGTCTTACAAACCTTGCATTCCTTGTGATCATATCATCCTCACATTTAGTTGCATCTTGCATTAAACATTCATGTCATTTTTAACTTTGCATATAGTTTTCATTAATCATTTGCATCATTGCATCAATCATAAATAAGTAGATTTATTCATGGGATTAAATTGTCTTTGATTATATTAAGTCCTTTACTAAGCATTCATATAGTATCAATTATCCATCATCATTTTGTTATCCTTTATCATTTATTATTGCATACATTCATTTATCCATTTAGTGAAAAAGTGCATTCGTTCATCCATTCCCTAAGCATCTTATTATGCTCATTTTAGGATTCATTCGCATTGCATTCATTATATTCTTTTTACTTGCATTAAGGTGCGGTTATTAAAACATTAGTTATAGTATCATCACATTATCATTTTTACTTAAAACATATTTAAGTATTTAGAATCATAAATCCATTTTGTTTCAAAACATTGGTTCATAACATTTTATATCCATTACACATATGCATTCGTTTAACACATTATCATATAAACATTTGTACTTTCCATTTTGTTTATCCATATTGCATTCATTTAACACATTATCATATAAACATTTGTACTTTACATTTTGTTTATCCATATTGCATTCATTTGACAAAACATCTAGATGCATATCCATACATAACATCATTCATTCGACCATCGCATTAACATTATCACATAAAGCATTTCATCATTATATCAAAATAGGAAATACCAAAATCCTGTTCACCAATCATCATAAGCATACATCATCATCATGGCATTACATACATAAAAGCATTACATCAAAAATCAAACAAATCATACATATCTATACCTACATTCATAGGTCAGTATCCCACATCAAAAATCATCATAAACACATGCATAAAAGAAACATCTCATCAAATGCATACATGTACACATATCCATCTAAGCAATAAACTCATCATCCTCCATAAACATCCATACATAATCAACTACATATCATCAAAAAATGGGATCTCCTCATATATATCATCTCATATATCAGAGTACAATGAAGTCTACAAAATCGGCTACCAAGAGCCATCCAAGATACAGTCCAAAAAATAGACAATGATACAATACATATATGCATGCAAAAATGCTCTCTTAAATGCCACTCTAGCCAGATGTTGTCCCAACACCTCCCCCTGCTCCACCACTGGTGCCAGCACCACCTGATCCATCTCTCCGTGGAGGCCTCATCGAACCTGTACTCCCTCCTGCATCCCCTGATCTCTCCCTCCTCAAAGGACCCATCACACCCCCACTGCTCTGCACCCTCTGCGACCGCTCTGATCTGGCCTGCTACATCTACAAATAACTGAGAGCTTGCTGACTCACTGGAACCACCTGCTCATATAACCCTCGCCAGTACTCTAACTCCACCTGAGCTCGCCGCATCTCCCTCATCACCTCCCCTGTAGGCCCTTGTGCTCCTACTCCAACCTGGACTCTCTCCTGCAGCTCCGCCAATCTCTCCACTGCAGTATCTCTCTCCCACAACACCACCGTCAGCTCTGACTCCCGTGCAAATAGCTGCACATCCCTAGCTACCACCTCTGCCTCCAAATCCTCTATCTGCGTCTGCAAGTGCACTATAATGTGATCTCGCAGATCTCCACTGGCTCCCTCCCCGATGTCCATAGCTGCCTCCCCTGCACCACCCTCTCCAGTAGTCCCCTCCCCTCTATCCATCGGGATCTCCCTCTCCATCCCCCTCCCACTTAGCTGAACTCCTCTCGGTATCAATGGTCCCTATGAGATCTGTAGAGGCAGTCCACCTCTCCCTCTCCACTGGCTCCACATCCCTAATCCTCCTCCACCTCCTCCTCCATCTCCTCCACCTCCTCCATCTCCTCCACCACCTCCTCCATCTTCTCCATCTCCTCCACCTCCACCTCCTCCTCCTCCATATCCTCGACCTCCGGCCCTCCTCCATCTCCGTCCCCTCTCATCCTCAAACGCTGGGATTGGCTCTGCTGGATCCGATATCCATGGGATCAGGTTTGCCGCCTGGTACTGCGTGTACTCATCTGTCACCCGGGCATCAACGACCCTCAGTCGTAGGTCCCATGGCCTTGCCTGCAATGTTCGAAACTCTGCCAGTGCCTGATTATAAGGTAGCACTGAACCCCATGCATACCTCTCTCGAATAACTTGAGCATACTCTCCAGATCCACTAGGCAGTCCCTGCTGCCATCCGAACTGTCTCATCACTCGCCCAGGCACCTATCTCTCCACATGGTAGGAGGTCCTCCCAATGAGGAATCCGGTCATGAAAATATAAGGCAGTGCCTCTGCGTCATCATCCCATGGCTCACACTCTAAGTATGGCCGCCATATCACTGCATCCAGGTCATCCAATGCCCACCGCCACCACTCTAACTTCCCCAAGTGGGGCTGGCTCATCATACCGCTGTACATAAACATGTACGGCTGGTCCACTGCCCAAAATCTAAGACTCACTGGTAGGTGCTCCCACGCCCAAATATGTAGCAGCGTCATGCCCACTGCTAAGGAACCCCTCCCCCAGTATACTACCTCATGAAGCTCCTGATACATGTGCGCCAACACACACGGCCCCCATGAAAATCGGGTCCCCTCGGTCATCATCATCTCGATAACCTGTCCCCATCCCACCGCCAACCCATGTGACCGCCTGTCTAGACACAACAGTCCTCCCACAATCCCTGACAAAACTACTGGAAGAGGCTCATACAGTGCCGCTATATCCTCCCACGCGATCGAGCCATTATCAATGAACACATCCTCATCAAAAATCCTTTGCACTGCCACAGTCCCCCAGGATCTATCGTATGTGACCAGCTCCCCTCGAATCAGAATCCATAGGATGCGCCACACATCCTCCAAGGTCATGGTCATCTCCCCCTGTGCCAAATGAAAGGTGCACGTCTCACTGTGCCACCGCATAAAGACCACGGGCATGTGCATCACCTCATAAAGACCAGTCGCTGCAATACAATCAATCTCCACCTGAGTCAATCGGTCCCGCAACCCCTGTGTCGCAGGATGATGCTCGCGTAACTGCAACACGCGCAGATCCTCCTGCACATGGACATTCATCAATCACCATTAATTGTTTTGTTTTCAAACTTTCTTAAGTTTAAACCTAGACTATCATCAGATACTTTGATCAAGTATCTTCGGGTCTCAACAGGTAAGCAATCATGGCCACCTAGACTGCAAATGGGCATTTATCCTAACAAATGACCTAAGTCTCATCAGGCTGCTATGGTTCAAAATAACTCCCACTTCACATCGCCAACCATCCATCATTAGGTATCGAAAGATTTTCTTCATCCCAACTGGGGCATTTCTTTATCCTAGAGCAAAAGCGCTATTTAACAAGCAAAAGCGCTAGTTTCCTAACAATAGCGCTACAACCCTAACAATAGCGCTCAATCAGCTATCCAAAAGCGCTTAAACTGCAAAAGCGCTAAAACAACTACCCGGTAGCGCTATTTTAACACAATAGCGCTCAATTAACCCTACAATAGCGCTACTTAATCAATAGCGCTACAACTTGCATACAATAGCGCTAATACAGAGCAAAAGCACTCAAACAAGGGGACAATAGTGCCATTACAGCACAATAGCGCTAATTCATGGAGCAAAAGCGCCAAAACCAAAGTTCCAGTGCTCTTGTTCCGACTTGACTTGGACTCAGCTAAAAACCTATAAAAAATGCACAAAAATTAAGTTTTCGAATTTGCATACCGCTGGTCCGTAGTCATCTGGGCGCTGGAACCATCGGACTCGCTCGAATCTGTGCTCGATGATCAGAATCGGCATCGTCGCTGTTGTTTGCTCCTCCAAACGTCACTATCAGAGCTCTCATTTTCAACTGGTCGCGGTCATAAATGATCTTGTTTTCACCCCTTTCACCCTATTTATACCCTTCGCCGTCACCGTAACTTCCCCCCTGCTCATCGCCGAGGTCCCCGTGAACTTTTCAACCCCCCCATTTCTCCATGTTTCTCCCGTTTTCTTCTATTTTTCACTCGTATGGCTAACTTCTTCTCTTCTACCACCCTGCCAATTTTCATTCTTTTTCGAGAGATCGCCCGATTTTTTGAAATTTTTCGGTCCATCTCTCGAGGGGGCATACCACCCATTAAATTTACATTTTATGGGGCATTTTTTTCACACTAGTTTTTCTTTCTTTGAAACGACACGATAAACCGCACCGTCTCAAAGAGGGGCAAATGTAGTCACACAAATCTGTCTATTTTAATTAAATGAATATTTCGTATTTATTTGATTAAAAATCCACTAGCCATCAGTTAATTAAATTAATATTTAATTAATTCATCTCCAAACATTCTCCTATTAATTAAATAAATTAATCAATTTATTTTAATTAATTCACTATACCAAATTCACAATCAATTAAATGAATAAATCATATTTATTTCATTTAATCCCCTTTTCCTCTTTTAAATAAATTAAATAAAACATTTATTTAAATCATTATCCCCCCCCACTTGCATTTTCCTACAAATACAACTTGCACACATTTATTGAAATAAATGAATTTTTATTTTAATAAAATCCTATTTTCCCTCCCCCACCAAATCCACTTGCAAAATCTAATCCCCTTCTAGATTCTTCTAACTCCTTCCTAATTAGCCTAATCCATCCCCTAATTATTGTCACATTCCTAAGCAAAATGGAGTCACTTCTCAAAGACTTAAAAAGTCTTTGAAAAACATTTAATGCTTTGTGTGTTCAACAAATTAACCCCCAAAGTCTTCCAAGACCACTAATGGCTCTTACATGACCATTTATGGCTCTTACATAACCATTTATGGTTATTTCAAACTTGTCCCCCCAAACATTTATTGTTTTGACCATATTCATCCATTTCACATTTGCACAAGAGTTTATCCATTAGATAAAAGCTTTATTCTTTGAATAAATAGTTTATTCATTCAACCAACCTTGACTTTAACTCCCAAGGTCATATCAAGCATTTAATGTTTATTCCTTCTCCTTTCAACCTATCTCACATTGACACTTGTTATCCTGGGATTGGGTTGAAAGCCCTCACATGGATTTGAAATCATTCAATCCTGACCCTTGTTGAGATTACTCAAACTCAACCATCCATTGCTCCATTTTTCCTATAAATAGAGCCCATTTCTTCATAATCCAGATCCTGAAAACTTGCATGCATTTAAGCTATAGGCATTTTTAGAGAGCATTTTAGCATAATCAACTAATATCTTGTCATTTTGGATAAAATAAATCATTTTAGCATCAATAGCATAGTATTAGCTTTTCATTTCACATTTAGAGCTATACTACAATCTCAATCCTCCATAAGCATCCATAGTGCAAAAAGCTGCTGAGAGCTACACTATTTTGGAACTTGGAGAGGAGAGGAACAAGGGAGAAAGAAACTAAGAGCATGTTACGAGGTATTTGGAGATGCCTCATCATGTTGGTTTTGATAGTTAAATATGCTCGCATGTTTTTAGTGTCTCTCTTGGTATGCCTTTTTAGATTAGTTTTTGATTGACTAACACTAACAGTTTCATGTCTTTTGTGTTATTTATCATTTGCTAACCTTGTGCCATTTAGGAGGGCATCAGATTATGTTTACAGGAGGATCACCTAGGTGTTTTGTAGATATGAGAGAGGCATCCTATCACATAGTATCTGTGTGATCAATTGACAGACCTCAAGATTGACTATATATGCCATGCAAGTCTATTTGATATGATGTATCTACCCGTGATTCGTACGAATTGTCGATTATTGACTACGCTGGTCGAGTGATGGCACAACGAGACATGCTCATTCCACCTGGTGATGGGAGAGATGTCTGTTACACTAGAGGATGTTTGGAAGATACTGCATATTCCAATCACTGGGGATCTGGTCACCTATGATAGGGCGATGGTCGAGGCGATACTGCAGTGAGTGTTTCCCTATCCGGATTTAGAGGTGTATGACGGATCGGTCCTTGGGAGGATATATTGGATTTATATGAACCACTACCTGCAATACTATCAAGCATCATTGGAGGGATCCTATGCCCTGATTGGAGGTCACATGGTCTTGTTGTTTGGTGGGAACAGGTCATCGAGTGGATAGCTAGAGAGGGAACTCAATATGCATGGGGGGTATGTGTATTCACCCATTTGTATAGGTATTTGTATGAGGTGGTTTACCATGGCATCACCTCGCTGGGCATAGGGATCACATTGCTTCATATCTACTCATAGGAGCACTTTCCTATTATGAGACTGATGTGCATGAGATTTAGGGCGATATACCAGCCTTGTGTTTATATGTATGGAGGTATGATGTCACAGCCCTAGCTAGGGAAGTTGGAGTACTGGTGATGGGCATTGGATGATCTAAATATAGTGATATGATGCCCCTACTTGGATTGTGAGTAGTGGGAGGATGATGCATGTTAATCTTAGAGGATCTGATTAATACTGAGAGGGGGGTGAATTGTTATTAACAGTAATTTGAAATCAAAAACTTAGACTCATAAAACTTTCACCAAATCAAACGTAGACCAACATTAGAGTCATTTACCAGTACTAATATTTGTTGGTAAACTTCTTCTAAACTGATATATATCAATGTTGCACATGTTGGAAAATGCACACTCAAATGAGACATTGTAGGTGATTGAAGGTATTGTCATTGATGGCAACCTTACAATCATATGATATGGGCAGACAGACAGACTTAGGCACCAGCACTGGCAAACTCTACATCGACATACAGTTCACTGGCACCCAAAAGATTGATTACCGACACCTTGGCCAACAACAATTTTGTATAAACATATTTTGTAATTAATTGTAAAATATTTTGTAAGACGACATGGCAGATTGTAATATGACTCATATATGTATGAGATCATTGTAGATCATTTTAGGATAACAAACAAAATGTGAAATATGAAAAGAAGGTAGCAGACCTAATATGTGAATTATTGGATAAGGGTTTATGTATATTGCAGAGCTTAAACTGGTACTGAATCTAGCATAGCAGATGTTGATCTGAAGTAGTACAAGACATTGGATTAGTATAATCCATTTTTGTAAGTCATTGTGACTTCTTTTGTAATTGAGCAGTGAGCTCTAGGCACTTGGCCTTCTTGCATGTGCAGGCCCCTATTGTAAGCAGTAATATTCTCTTATTGGCCAGTAAGTAAATATTGTGGGTCACAAATCCCACCGAGGTTTTTCCCACACTAGGTTTCCTCGTTAAAATATTGTGTTATGGTGTGCTTTTCATATTGTGGTTGTTATTCTTATTTGCTACATTATTTATGGCTTACCAGTACACAGTTTTAATATGCTTTTCATGTTATAAGTTAAGAAAATTATTATACCGGTCAGATACTGATTCATCCCCCCTCTTAGTATCTTTGAGAATCCTAATAGCACATTATGTGTCCATTAACCATGCATAAACTGAAAGCAAAGCATAACATCACATCAAAAATATTCACCATATGAACACCATGATTTTCATGTGGAAACTCAAATAGGGAAAAACCATGGTGGGAATTGGTATCCACAAATATTTAGCACTCTTTCAGAAAGCATCATGTTAGGATCCAAGCCCAATTAGAAGCTTACAATGATCTGCCCTGTTAGGAGTCACCTGGTTAAGGGATTTACCTTAGTCCTATGAGGAGCTTTGATATGTTAGGATCAACCTTGCAAGAGGATTTAGAACTCAGATATTGAGTCACCCTGCTAGGGGATTTTATAATGTGAGGCTTGTTAGGACCTACCTCGTTAAAGGATTTTAGTTGTTGTAATTGTTAAAGAACAACAGTGAATGATCTATGTATAGCACTCAACTCCTTGCTTGATCAGATCCAATTAAGTTCTAAGTCTGCATCACTCCAAAAAATCTTCTCACACACCCTAGTTTGGCTTCACACACTTCTCAAAATCACCGACACTTCAAAACATCAAACTTACTGACATAAATAACCTTTACAACTAGGTCGGCATCAAAACCCTAAGACTTACTACATAGATCATCACAGATCTTTACACTCATTACAGATCATCATATGGATCATTACAATCAATTAAAAATCAATATCAACCATTGAATGATCATAAATCATCAAAGCAAGTTGATATGGTACAAAGTCAAACCCTTAGCTCATTCCGCTAAGCACTTTGCACATTCCAAACAAATTCGCTCTTGAAACGTGTCAAAACATATTACAAACACTTCATGCGGTTTGTGTCATGTTATCATCAACATGTGAACTTGATTTAGATAACCACCAAACCAAAAATCATTACCAATCAAGAGAATTCTTTACCAGTCCTTAAACCCTGACAAAAACTCAATAGAAATTATAAACATAACTTTCAATTGTCACAACATGATGCGGTTCTAGTCATATACATGTTACAATGGTAAAAACTTACATTCAAAACCACAAAGCCTTAATCATCACCAATCACCAGATACAATCATAATATTTAATCATTTGCCGGTGAAGGTCCTAATTCTCACTTTCTTGATTCTTTACTGGTAAGCTCTCTCCAGTAGACCAAAAGATTTAGATGACACAATACAACATAAGTAAACATCAATAGACATGATTAAACATTATTTTCCATCAATGAAAACACAAATAACTAATCAAATTCATCCATCATGCAATCTCAAGCTCCTCATCACAATGTCATCTCAAACAGTCTTGTACTGGTTTAGTCATCATTCTCCATCTATATCAGTTATGTCAAACATGCCAACAATCTCCCCCTTTGGCATTGATTGCAATACTGATCATCAACATACTCAACTCATACTATTTCACTCTGTTCTAAACCTTCTCTGCAACTCTTCTCTTATCTGGTGCACCTCATCTGTCAATTACACTTTATCTTCAATTACACATCTTCTCCTCCTGATGATATTTCTTCTCCTATGACTAATCATATTTCTTCTCCCCCTTTGACATCAATGCCAAAGGTACATAAGCATCACAAATAATCAAATTTGTTGTTGTTGTCTTCAACATGTCTACAAGCTCATCTAAGTTGCTCCCCCTATGGAGTAACTTGCATCTCATAAATCCAAAGTGAAAAATAGTCAATAAGCCCACTGGATTGATGCATCCTACATTCTAGTTCTTTTTTAGTAGGATTTTGACCCCTAATTTACCTCTGAGATACTCAAAGGTTGTCTTCAGCAATGGTTTTGTGAAAATGTTTGCTAGTTGCTCTTTGCTTGTCACATACTCCATTCTGACTTGTTTTTCCTGTACTCTTTCCCTTAGAAAATCATATTTCAATTCTATGTGCTTTGTTCTTGCATATAACACAGGATTTTTCAAAATATTAATTGCACTAGTATTATCACAATAAATAGTTACTGGTTCAAACATATCAAATCTAAATCCTTCAAGCGCATGTCTCATCTAGATTGTCTGTGTTCAATTCATTGATGCTCCAGCATACTCTGCCTCTGCTATTGATTGAGAAACACAAGTTTGCTTCTTACTCATCCAAGCAACCGATCTACCTCCAAGAAGAAAAGCTCCACTGGTAGTTCTTTTTCGGTCATCAACATTGTCTGCCCAATCTGCATCAGTAAACATATTCAAAGAAAAATTTCCTTTATAAGGATACCATAAGCCATAATCTACTATGCCTTTCAGGTACTAGAATATCATTTTCACCGCTACCAAGTGAGTCTCCTTGGGTCCTTGTGAGATCTAGCAACCAATCCAACAACATGTGCAATATTCAGTCTGTTATGAATGACATAATTCAATTTACTAATCATAGACCTGTATTATTTCTCACCAATAGATGGTGAATCATCTTATTTAGACAACTTGTAGCCTGTCACCATTGGAGTACCAACTGGTTTACAATCATCCATGCCAAATGTTTTCAACGCTTCTTTAACATAATTACTCTGACAGATAAAAATTCCACCATCTAATTGTTGTACCTGCAACCCAATGAAAAATTTAATCTCACCAATAAGAGACATCTCGAATTCCTTTTTCATCTCCTTGGCAAAATCTATGCATAATTCATCATTACCATAAAAAATTATGCCATCCACAAATACTTCAGCTATCAATACTTTATCTCCATCAGTTTTTAGATATATGTTATTGTCCTCACTAGTACGTTGGAATCCTATCTTGATCAGGTGTGCATGCAGTCTTTCAAACCATGCCCTTGATGCCTACTTCAATCCATACAATGCCTTATGTAGTTTATAAACCATATCTTTTTCTTCAGACAAATAAATTCCATTAGGTTGTTCTATGTATACTTCTTCTTTAAGGATTCCATTAAGAAAAGTTGATTTAATGTCCATCTGATAGACTTTAAATCCTTTAAATGCAACATAAGCAAGTAGAATTCTTACTCCTTCCAATCTTGCCACAGGTACAAAGGTTTCACCATAATCTTCTCTTTCTTCTTGTGGATATCCTTTTCAAACCAATCTTGCTTTATTTCTCACAACCTTTCCTTCTTCATTTAACTTATTTCTAAAGACCCACTTAGTTACAATCACATTCTTGTCTTCTGGTCTAGGAACAAGTGTCCATGTCTTATTCTTCTCTATCTAATCCAACTCCTCATTCATTGCATTAATCTAGTCATCATCCTTTAATGTCTCTCTTACTATTTTTGGCTCAATAGTAGAAATCAGACAAGAATTTTCTCTGATTTTCCTCCTTGTTTGTACTCTAGCATTTTTATCTCCAGTTATTTATTCTTCTGAGTGATTTAGCCTAACATACCTTGGAATAATCGGTTCTGGTGTTGTGCTTCATGTTTCATGTTCTTCATCTTCTTCATCTCTCTATGCATTTGCCGGCTGAGAACCTATTTCTGTAACATTTTTCTCATCAGTCTTCTACACTTCTGGTTCTATAAACACAAGTCTTTATTCGTCTCTCTCAGGCTTAGATCTGTTGGTCTCTCCAGATTTCTTAGAGATTTCATCTATCTTCACATTAGCACTCTCAATGATCTTCTTAGTTCTCTTCTTATAACATTTAAATGCCTTACTCTTTGTAGAGTAACCAATAAAAATGTCTTCATCACACTTAGCATCAAACTTTTCAGTGTAATCATCTCTCTTAATATAACATTTACTCCCAAAAAAATTTAAATAACTTACACTAGGAGGCTTTTCATGCCATAATTCATAAGGTGTTTTGTTATTACCTTTTTTGACAAGTACCCAGTTCAAAGTATAAACAACGGTGTTGACTGCTTCTCTCCAAAACATCTTTGGTACTTCACCTTGAATCATCATGGTTCTAAAAACTTCAACAACTATTCTATTCATTCTCTCTACCATCCCATTCTATTGTGGAGTTATAGGAGTTGACATCTGCCTCTTAATTCCTTGTTCATCACGGAACTTCACAAACTTATCATAAGTAATTTCACCTCCCCAGTCAGATCTCAAACATTTAAGATTCTTCCTAGTATCTTTCTCAACAAGAGCTTTAAGTGCTTTAAACTTACTGAACGCCTCATACTTTTCTCTCAGAAAAGTTACCCACATCATTTTGGAATAATCATCAGTAAAGATCATAAAATACTTATCACCAAAATAGCTCTTAGTCCTCATAGGACCAAAAAGATCAGTATGAACCAAATCAAGAATATTCTCTGAAGAGAAAGAATTACTCTTAAAAGATATAGAGGTCATCTTACCCATCTGACAATCCTTGCATAACACATTGTCTAGTTTCACAAGCTGGGGAAAACCTCTCAATACTTGACTTACCAACTTTAATCAAATTGTCAAAATTGACATGATAAAATAACTTGTGCCACAACTAGTTGTCTTCAATCTTCGCCACCAATTAATCATTTACAATAGTATTCATATGAAATAGATTACCTCTACTCTACTTCCTAGTAGAAATCAATTCTCAATTATTTCCAAGAATCCTGCACACTCCACTTTTCAATTCAAGTAGATATCCCTTATCATTAAGCTATCCAACACTCAAGAGGTTACATTTTAGTCCTTCAACCCAAAAGACATCATTTGCATTACTCTTCCCATTTAATGAAATTGATCCTTTACCTTTAACCATGCAGGGAGAGTTATTACCAAATCTTACAAAACCTCCATCAAACTCTTCAAGTGATAAGAAATTACTTTTTTCACTAGTCATGTGGTGTGAACAACCACTATCTATTATCCATTTATCGCTATTTTCTATGTGAGACACCGAAGCCTTCTCATCAGTTAGATCCTCCTTCACTGCAATAAATACTATCTCCTCATTGTCATCTCCTTGTGATTCATCATCGGTCACACCTTCATCCTCTACAACATAACAATGTTTCTTTCCTTTTCCTTTGAATCTCCTAAACTTCTCTTTCTTATCATTGCTAGGGCAGTTAGCAACTATGTGTCCAATTTTACTATAAAAGAAACACTTCAAGGGTAATTTACCTTGATATCTACCTGTTCCTCTAGGGAATCTTTTAGCCAGTAATGCCTCAAATTCCATCTGATGATCTTCATCATCGCCATCACCTCTGCTACCGCCATGACAAGACCTACAATCATGATTATGACAAACATATTTTCCTTTCCTTGCTGATGTACCGGTTACAAGAGCCTTAAAAGAAGATTCAGAAGGTTTGGGAACACTATTATCAAAATTGTTTAGTTCAAATGTAGTTAACTTTCCAATTAGAGAATCAATCATGACTTTATCTTTTGAAATAGATCTCAGTTCTTGAATAGTAGAAAATCTGATAGAATACTCCAGTAAAAGAGTTCTAAGCATTTTACTAACAATAATATCATCTTCAATCTTACCTCCGACACTCTTTATACCACCTACAACTTCCTTAATCCTTTGACAATATTGAGCCATGTTCTCACCATCAACCATTTTCATATCATCAAATTTTCCTCTCAAACTCTCTTCCTTTGCCCTTTGTACATGTCCATCTCCTCCATAAATTAGATTTAATTTCTCCCATACCTCATTTTAAGTTTCTAATCCATGAAAATCAATATACTCAGAGTCAGACAAAGTGCTTACAATTGCTTCAAGAGCCTGAATGTTTTCCTATTGTTCTTTGAGTTCATTCAGTGTTAAGGGACTGGTAGTAGGAGAAACATGCTTGGTTATCACATGATTCCACTACTATGAACCCATTTTTTTAATGTAGATCTTCATCCTATCACTCCATATCTAGTAATTGTCCTTTGTAAACTTGGGACCCTCCTTCTTCACCATCTTTCACACAATATTTCCCTCAAGCTATTAGGCTTTCTACACATAGAGAACCAATGCTTTGATACCAATTGTTAATCTTAGAGGATCCGGTTAATACTGAGAGGGGGGTGAAACAATATTAACAATAATTTGAAATCAGAAACTTAGACTCATAAAAATTTCACCAAATCAAACATAGACCAACATTAGAGTCATTTACTAGTACTGGTATATGTTGGTAAACTTATACTAAATTGATATATCAATGTTGCACATTATGTGTTCATTGACCATGCATAAAATGAAAGTAAAGCATAACATCACATCAAAATTATTCACCATATGAACACCATTATTTTTACATGGAAACCCAAATAGGGAAAAACCACTATGGGAGATGGTAACCACAACTATTTTGCACTCTTTCAAAATGCGTCTTGTTAGGAGCCAAGCTCAGATAGAAGCTTACAATGATGCCCTATTAGGAGAAGACCCTGTTAGGAGTCACCTGGTTAAGGGATTTACCTTAGTCATATTAGGAGCTTTGATTTGTTAGGATCAACCTTGGAAGAGAATTTAGAAATCAGATATTGAGTCACCATGTTAGGGGATTTTACAATGTGAGGCATCTTAGGACCTACTCGGTTAGGGGATTTTAGCTGCTATAATTGTTAGAGAACAACAGTGAACAATCTATGTATAACACTCAATTGCTTGCTTGATCAGATCCAATTAAGTTTTAAGTCTGCATCACTCTGGTAGATCTTCTCACACACCCTGGTTCAGCTTCACACACTTCTCAAAATCATTGACACTTCAAAACATCAACCTTACCGACATAAATAACCTTTACAACTAGGTCGGCATAAAAACCCTAAGACTTACTACATAGATCATCACAGATCTTTACAACTCATTACAAATAATCATATGGATCATTAGAATCAATTACAAATCAATATAAACCTGTGTAGGGGAAAAAGCGAGACTAAGCAAACATGCCCTAATCTCACTTTCAATCAAACACTTGTGGAATACGAAAGAGCCTAGAGGTATCACACAATTGGCTACTTCTTTTTGTAGAAGAGAGAGCCACGGGCTACCTATTAGGATTTCTATTCCTTTGTTGCAAATGATAGATAAAATGATGCAAGTTCAACTACTGGCCCTAGAGTGCAAGTATGAACTAGTAACAAGATTGCAAGATTGAGATTAAGTGATGAAAAGCTATAAATACAAGGATAAAAGGAGAATGCAGATGTGTACCTGGGGTTAAAATCTGAGTGGAAATGTTCAAGACGGGGGCGTGGGCGCCACTATCCTGATTCTGCACCTGAAACTGTTGTTTTGCAACCTGAAAAAGTTGTCGGAAAATGCTGAAACTTGTTATCTGATAAAAGGACCAGGGCACCCAGCACCCCTATCCCAGGGACCAGGGCACCTAGCACCCCTATCCTAGCAAGACCAGGGTGCCCCACGCCCCTGTCCTGGTCTTTTGCTCTGAAATTTGGTGTGTTGTTCTCTCTCGGTCTGCTTCCGTCGGATCTGCAACTTGCGGCATCATCCAAATCCTGAAACCTGCACTTATATCTGAAAAGGTATGGTGGGTGGCTATATAGGGTTTTGCCTTAGTCAAACCCCCGCTTTGGCGGTTTCCACCTCCACGAATAGCCAAGTTGTATTGTAAAAGTAGTGTGTGTGCAAGATCCTAAAATGCAAGTAAGCAAACTAGAGCAACCTAGAAAGTAAACCCTAATTGCTTGTAAATGATAATGTAAATGCTCCAAATCAGGATACAAAGTGATCTAAAGCATGAATACAAATGATATAATGAGGCTTACGCAAAGACATGAAAACAACATGAAATCATACCCAACCCCAAGGGAGGGGTACAAGCCAATCTTCAGTCGGTGATCCCTTATTGCTCTTCCATGTCTTCAAAGCCCTAAATAGATGAATGAAATTTATGAATGCTTGATGGACGGATGTTGAATGTTGTTGAAGTCTTCAAAGATCTGCTCTTTCGCTGCATAGAAGGCCCTTGAAACCAAAAATCTGATCCTTTCAAATGAAGAAAGAGAGCTCTTATATATGAAACCTTAGGTCTTAATTTCAACTTTTGGCCGACCTAGAGATTGAATCTCCCGCCAATTTCTTGGGGTTAAGCTTTATTTTATGATTGGATCGCACTCCTAAAATTTCGAGAAAAATGTCCAGGACCGTGTGCACTCCGGGCGCCATGGTCCCGACAACTTTTCACCAAATTTTCAAGGCCGTCGGATATGATGATTTTAGAGAGAATCCCGAAGTTACAGGTGATTTCGAGATGTTTTGACCCTCGAAATCAAGCCCCCAAGTTCAAAATAGGATCTAATTAGGGTTTTTGATTAAATGATGTATTAGAGGAATAAAATGAAAGGGGCACACTTTAATGAAAAGGGCCCAACTTTATGATATGGGAGATGATAAAATAGAACCTTAGACCTAATTAATTTAATTAATTAAGTGCTAAAGGGGAAATGCGATGCAAAATGCAAAATGCGCCAAGGCGGGTGCTAAACTAGGTGTGAAATTGTACCACCCTAGCAAGTGCGTACAATTTACGATGCTACATTTAGCCCCCACTTTAGCGGTCATATGAACACTATGTGCATATGCAAGCTAAAGTACAGAAAAGTAAACATTATTTGAAAAAGGATATATCCATAAGTTTGTCGAACGAAGCCCCCAGCGGTATCTGCAGTACACAGTTAGGAACCACAACCTACAAAACCACATGTTAGATCACAAAATCACCTAATGCTTACTAAGGAAGGTGATGAAAATTCGAGGGTAGCTATATGCCCCCCCCTATTTCAGTTTGCTAATTTTAGTGAGTTGAAACAGGGTATCATGTTTACCACTTCGAATTGTTAAAGAATATTGATGACAAATGCTCACAAGAAGATTTGATATGAGATCAAAAACTAATGGAGAATCATTTGGTAAGAAAGAGGACTAAATCTCAATTCCAACACAACAAAGAGTGTGAAGATTTGAGAGTTCTCTAATACAAGATGAAGAATGTAAATGGAAACAAAATGCAAAGAGAAGAAAAGAAAGGAAAAAAGCATGAATACACACATTGGTGGTCCATGAGAAGAATAGTGAGAAAGAAAACATGGACTTCTCACCCCTAGATCTTGTCTAGGTGATCCATGGGAAAAGGACATGGAAAACTAGCCCCTAGGGTCTGTCTAGGTGATCCATGTAAGGGAGGAGAGTGATAAAGTCTAGCCTTATGCCACTAGTTCCACTCAACCTCGTGCATGTGTGTGTAAGGGAGGTTAGAAGCACCTCATAGGAGTCTATGCCCAAGTATGCTACAACCTGTATATGTATAGATCAAAAGCATGACATCTCGCTCTAAGAGTCTATGCTCTAGTTCTGAGAATGACCCATTGCTCAAAAAGTGTAATGTTTATGTCATAAGTAAAGTAGAACAAGGATACCTACCTTCATCACAAAAGAAGATACCCCAAAAATTCAACAATGTCATAGATCCAAGCAAGAGAGTTTTATACTCTTTAAGCATGGATAAGATAGTTGAAAAGGGATATCTTGTAGTATGTGTAAAGGAGATCCTTAGAGGAGAAGAGATCTTTGTACAAAAGACACCTATCCCCAAGAGGAATTGTCTTAGACAAATATAACATCTTCTAGAATAAGACAAAGAAGAGAATAAGAATGCAATACTTCCTTCTTTTGCGAGGTGAAAGTGATTCTTAATGAAGGATGACGCTCTTTCTAACCCAATTGGGAGAGTGAATTCATTATGGATATATTTTACCAAGTGCAAAAGAGGTTGTAGTCAAGGACTTACACCTCTTGTAAGAGAGAATCCTTGAACAAACAACAACAAATGCATACAAGGAATAACATCAAGTAATAAAGTTCACACCATCCATGAAATAGGAAAAAGTGGATCCTTAGATAAAAATAAGAAAAGATCATTGCCTCCCAAGGATAAGGACAATGAGAAGGACTTACACAATCTTCCAGGGAGAGATTTAGACATAAACAAAATGTACTACATACTCACATGAGTTCATGCAAGCAAGACATTAGTGTATGTAAAATGCTCCTCACAAGAAGTGGGTAAATTAAGAAAGAGAATACACATCTTCTCCCATATCTAGGAAAAGAGGATTCTAAAGAAAAGATGATCAATATTTCCACATTATTACCCCATAGGAACAAGAGATAACATAGAAAAATTAGGCTATTATGTTGCTTCAAAAATATGATTGCACTTGAAATTGTACCATCATGAATGACAATGAGCCCCCAATAAATGAGCTACCAATGTCACATAATGATGAGCAACATAATAGCCATTAATGTTATTTAAAGACATGATAGACTAAATGAGGTATTTGAATATGACATGCTAAATGCTCAACTATAAGTGAGATCGAAAACATGTATAAAAAGATAAAAATTGAAGAAGAAAAGTCACAAGAAATCTTAGAAGAAGGATGAGTGTAATTTATTAGAGCCTTATCCTTGGAGGAAAGGACTTTATGATGAATAGGAGATAAAGATTCATAAGTGGATTTAGAAATTTGATGGGAGTCATAAAGATATTTGTTCATCGCCAAGATTTCCTTATGGGGGGAATGAGAGTTGATAGAAGTAGAAGATGATTTAGTTGAAGTGAGATCATCATCACCACTAAATATAGCATTCACATTGAGAGATGGTTTTTTAGATGCTTTGGTGGGCTTAGAAAGATTATATCCAAGTCCAAATGAATATTCATGCATGTTATGTTCTAAAGGAACTTTAATTCCTTGTTCATTTGTGCCACAACCATTTCCACTATAGCCACTCTTAGCCAAAATGTGAAAACCATGACCATAACGATTAGCCATTTCAGAAAGAGAAGGTGGTTTTTTATAAGACAAAGAATCAAATTCTTTAGAATTAGATGTGTGAGGAGAAGAAGTTTGAGAAGCGGCCACAAAATTATTGCTCATAGGTTCAGGTAAGACTGATTGATCTCTAGTTTCTTCCTTCTTTTTAACTTTAAGCTCTCTAGGAGGAACCCTATACTCACCTACAAAGGTGGGATTGAAATCAAGAGATCCCCAATCATCTTCTGTGAGAACCTTCTCAGGATCAAAAGCCTTTTTATGTGTAGATTCAAGTTGAGAAGAATCTTCTTCAGGAACCTCAGACTCATCCAAAGAATTTTGATTATCAGAGGGTGATGATTCATCCATAGGTATCTTGTTTAATGAGTCATCACTAGAAGAGGAAGGCTTATAAGAACTCCCTTTGGAAGTAGATGTTTGCAAACAAGCTTGAAAATTAGTATCACCTATCAAGGTATATGTCTTATTATTATAAATAAATTTAACTTGTCTATGCAATGTAGAGGGGACAGCTTGCATACTGTGAATCCAAGGTCTCCCTAATAACAAATTGTATGTTAGATTTCCCGACATAACATGGATAGAAATAGGCAAAGTAACAGGTCCCACTGTGATGGGTAAGGTGATAATACCTAATGAAGACTTAGCCACATTATCAAAGCCTCGAATGGGATGAGAGTCAGGCTCAATAAGGGATGTATCCACAAATATTTTGCACTCTTTCAAAATGCGTCTTGTTAGGAGCCAAGCTCAGATAGAAGCTTACAATGATGCCCTATCAGGAGAAGACCCTGTTAGGAGTCACCTGGTTAAGGGATTTACCTTAGTCATATTAGGAGCTTTGATTTGTTAGGATCAACCTTGGAAGAGAATTTAGAAATCAGATATTGAGTCACCCTGTTAGGGGATTTTACAATGTGAGGCATCTTAGGACCTACCCGGTTAGGGGATTTTAGCTTCTATAATTGTTAGAGAACAACAGTGAACAATCTATGTATAACACTCAACTGCTTGCTTGATCAGATCCAATTAAGTTCTAAGTCTACATCACTCTGGTAGATCTTCTCACACACCCTGGTTCAGCTTCACACACTTCTCAAAATCATTGACACTTCAAAACATCAACCTTACCGACATAAATAACCTTTACAACTAGATTGGCATAAAAACCCTAAGACTTACTACATAGATCATCACAGATCTTTACAACTCATTACAAATAATCATATGGATCATTAGAATCAATTACAAATCAATATAAACCTATGTAGGGGAAAAAGTGAGACTAAGCAAACATGCCCTAATCTCAGTTTCAATCACACACTTGTGGAATACGAAAGAGCCTAGAGGTATCACACAATTGGCTACTTCCTTTTGTAGAAGAGAGAGCCACGGGCTACCTATTAGGATTTCTATTCCTTTGTTGCAAATGATAGATAAAATGATGCAAGTTCAACTACTGGCCCTAGAGTGCAAGTATGAACTAGTAACAAGATTGCAAGATTGAGATTAAGTGATGAAAAGTTGTAAACACAAGGATAAAAGGAGAATGAAGATGTGTACCTGGGGTTAAAATCTGAGTGGAAATGTTTGGGATGGGGGTGCGGGCGCCACTGTCTTGATTCTGCACCTGAAACTATTGTTTTGCAACCTGAAAAAGCTGTCGGAAAATGCTGAAACTTGCTGTCTGATAAAAGGACTAGGGTGCCCAATGCCCCTGTCCCAGGGACCAAGGTGCCCAGTGCCCCTATCCTGGCAGGACCAGGGCACCCCACGCCCCTATCCTGGTCTTTTGCTCTGAAATTTGGTGTGTTGTTCTTTCTCAGTCTGCTTCTGTCAAATCTGCAACTTGCGGCATCGTCCGAATCCTGAAACCTGCACTTATATCTGAAAAGGTATGGTGGGCGGCTATATAGGGTTTTTCCTTAGTCAAACCCCCACTTTGGTTGTTTCCACCTCCATGAATAGCCAAGTTTTATTGTACAAGTAGTGTGTGTGCAAGATCCTAAAATGCAAGTAAGCAAACTAGAGCAACCTAGAAAGTAAACCCTAATTGCTTGTAAATGATAATGTAAATGCTCCAAATCAGGATGCAAAGTGATCTAAAGCATGAATACAAATGATATAATGAGGCTTACGCAAAGACATGAAAACAACATGAAATCATACCCAACCCCAAGGGAGGGGTACAAGCCAATCTTCAGTCGGTGATCCCTTATTGCTCTTCCATGTCTTCAAAGCCCTGAATGGATGAATGAAATTGATGAATGCTTGATGGACGGATGTTGAATGTTGTTGAAGTCTTCAAAGATCTGCTCTTTTGCTGCATAGAAGGCCCTTGAAACCAAAAATCTGATCCTTTCAAATGAAGAAAGAGAGCTCTTATATATGAAACCCTAGGTCTTAATTTCAACTTTTGGCCGACCTAGAGATTGAATCTATGGCCAATTTCTTGGGGTTAAGATTTATTTTATGATTGGATCACACTCCTAAAATTTTGAGAAAAATGTCCGGGACCGTGTGCACTCCGGGCGCCATGGTCTCGACAACTTTTCACCAAATTTTCAGGGCCGTCGGATATGATGATTTTAGAGAGAATCCCGAAGTTACAAGTGATTTCGAGATGTTTTGACCCCCGAAATCAAGCCCCCAAGTTCAAAATAGGACCTAATTAGGGTTTTTGATTAAATGATGTATTAGAGGAATAAAATGAAAGGGGCACACTTTAATGAAAAGGGCCCAACTTTATGATATGGGAGATGATAAAATAGAACCTTAGACCTAATTAATTTAATTAATTAAGTGCTAAAGGGGAAATGCGATGCAAAATGCAAAATGCACCAAGGCAGGTGCTAAACTAGGTGTGAAATTGTACCACCCTAGCAAGTGCGTACAATTTATGACACTACAAAACCGTTGAATGATCATAAATCATCAGAACAAGTCGATCTGGTACATAGTCAAACCCTTAGCTCATTTCGCTAAGCAGTTTGCAAATTCCCAAGAAATTCACTCTCCAAATGTGCCAAAACATCTTTCAAATACTTCATGCAGTTTGTGTCACATTATCATCAACATCTGAACTTCATGTAGATCACTGCCAAACCAAAAATCATTACTGGTCAAGAGAATTATTTACTGGTCCTTAAACCCTAGCAAAAACTCAACAAAAATTATAAACATAACTTCTGGTTGTCACACCATGATGCGGTTCTAGTAAGATACATGTTACAATGATAGAAACTTACATTAAAACCCACAAAGCCTCAATCATCACCAATCACCAGATACAATTAGAATATTTCCTCATTTACCAGTTAAGGTCCTAATTTTCAGTTTCTTGATTCTTTACTAGTAATCTCTATCTGGTAGACCAAAATATTTAGATGACATAATATAACATAAGTAAATATCAGTAGACATGAATATATATTAGTTTCCATCAATGACAACATAAATAACTGATCAAAGTCATCCATCATGCAATCTCAATCTCCTCATCACAATGTCATCTCAAACAGTCTTGTAAAGTTTCAGTCATCATTCTCCATCTGTATCAGTTATGCCACACATGCCAATAGATGCAAATGTGATGCCATATGTTTACACAATATGGTTCCTGATTGGGCGTATATCTTATGTGGTTGAGAGACATATGTCAGGCTGAGTGATGAGGCAATTTGGTCGGACGCAAGGTATGCCACAGGATTCCAGAGAGTATGCCAAGTGTTTTCACTCAAATTGTACCCATAATGCACAAGTTCAAAGCTCAAGCAACTTGGTGACACATGGGATAATTCTCAGGTCTGTGGGTTACCTATAGTGAGAATTAACCTCTAGATGAAGGGTTGGTTCCCTGTGAATAACTCTAAATCTTTACTAAGAAAAGGGATAGGAAAACAAAAAATGAAAATAGAATGACTTGTAAATGCTAAGCCAAGGTGAATAATCAATAAGATATCTCAAAATGATAGAGACACACTCCTAAAAACACCAATCTGCACAAATAAACTTCCAGTTCATAACACATAAATATTTCATGCAAAGGATTTAAACTTCAAGAAATTGAAAGGAAAGAGAACTTTCACAATCAACCAAATGAACCAATTTATCACAATTCACAACCTGTGACTTATAAATGAGATAGAAAATTTAAAGGTTATTTAAACAATAACACAATAAACTAGCTCTCAATCATGAATAAGAAAATGGACTGTAAAGATATATGGTATAAGCTGGTTTTTTATTCAGAATTTTGTCATAAAATTGCATATGAGCTGCAAGAATGTATTCTCTGCTAAAACTAGCAAGAGAATGGTCAAGAACTAGTGAAGAAAGATAAAAAAAATTCACTTTATACAAAAACCTTCAAAAAGGTAGAGGAAAGATAACTTCAGAATGACTGAAGCTAAACTGCCACTAGAAATACATTTTCTGAAAATGATCCTCTCATAGAAATAAAAAGCCACCAAAAAAGGCTTCAAAACATGCAAAATGAACTCATGCAATTTAGTTCAAACTCTTAGTCAACTAAAGGTTGACCATATGGCGCTCAAAATCAATCCTTATTACTTTAAGATCACGAGAAAGACTCATGCAGACTTTCTCTCAAGCTTAAATCGGACCTCAAACTACCTAATGGCTTCTCTTCTCATTTCACATGGATTGGTGGAAGCTACCTTGCCTACCACCACTTTCGGCTTCTAACTATAACTAGCATTTCTTTCTCCATCGGGTCATCGGGTTAACATTGAAACACTTATTTCGATGACCAATGATATTTTTGCATTTCACCTGCTTTTATATCGGGTCATCGAAGTAGCATCGAAATACTTATTCTGATGGATGATGATATGCTCCCAACTGAATGTTGTTCTATTGAATTATCAGGCGGCACCCAAACATGTTATACCGATACTCGATAACTCTACTCTGACTCGCTCCAATCCACTGGCAACCTCATCGGGATATCGAGGTAGGTGGAAAACACTTGTTCTGATAGCCGATGGTAGCACTCCATAGTTTCTTTGACGGGCCCCACTTTTGGTCACCAAGTTTGTGAAAGCCCTTGCCACATGTTACAATCTAACTTATCCATGGCCACCATTTCACCTTAGGCTGGACCCACCATTGGACTTATCCTTTCTTTGTCGCTGATCTGTGATATGTAATTATCAATCATCTTTGCATAGCAGATCAGTGATAGCTGTTGGATCGGCTCCAACTTGCTTTCTCTTTATATCCTTGTCTATTCATGTCGTGTGTCAGCCTTTGTTTTTCCTCACGGATCCACCTAATCGCCATTTGGACCTCCCACTGGACTTGGGCTTGCCTTGGATCTTCTTCTATGCTCAGCCACATGGCACATCTTGATTCACCTATGAGCCCACCTGGACTACCACTTCAGCTACCACCTCACCAGTCGCTATGTCACAAGGGATAATTATCGAGCATCTTCATCTCGCGGTATAGTGACAGTCGTTGATCTTCCCTCAAACTGATTGATCCTTAGTACCTGACTCATTTGGTGCTATTCTTTTGGCTAAACTTCCTCCCTCGGTGAACTATTTTCATGTCTCATCGAAACTTCAGTTTCATCAATACCTATTATTTTGACTGAACCGATGCCTTCAGTGAATCCATTTAGAGATCTATCAATGCCAAGGTCTGCTCGATAAGTCACCCATTGGTTTGTCTACGCATCTAGCTATCCATCATCTGGGTGCCACCTATTTATCTTCGGACTTTGGTCTTATACTCTCTGCTCTGCCATGTGGCAACCACTGACTTGCCACCTATCGCAAGGGTATTCATTTTCGACACTTCACAACCGCAGTAGAGTGACAGTTATAGATAGCCCCAGAATATCACTCCATCGTGCGATCTTCCTTGATCGGCATTCCCTACATGCCACGTGTCAGTTTGTGATTCCACCACTGGACACCATCTCATCAGTCACTAAGTAGCAGAGATTAACAGTCAAGCACTTTTGCATAGCAGTATAGTGATGGGCGACAGATCCTTTGCAACCTGCTCGCCTGTTAATTTGCCTTTTTACTGCAAAATTTGGTCACTCTGAGATGCACGTGCATGCGGGGGGCCACCACTTCCTTAATCAACCACTTGCCAAAATCTCATAATCTTTGACACTATAGTTACATGTGATCTTATATTTAAACGTGATAAACTCTCTCTGTGCTGCCAATGTGGGATAAATGTTCTTCATGCCTGGCAACTAAAACTGCGTGGAAGGTCTCTGGCCTTTTAAAACCCTCTTTGGCACCCAAGTAAAAACTTTACATGGGGTAATTGCATTTGCTCTGAGTTTCTTTTGGCCTTACGGTTTTAATAGCCACGCCATTTCATCTGCTATGGATCATAATATCTTTGTTATCTACAGCATGTTGAGGTCAACCCTTGTGGGAGCCAGATTTTAACCCACATGTTGTCTTACTTTTCCTATCTCTGCACATGAAGAAAACAAGTTAGACAAAAATAGTGCATTTCTTATTTCTCATTCATGATTTGACCTTTTCAAAATGAATGAATGAAAGGCTTCATTAGGGCACTAAATTTGGCATGTGCAAAATTTGGTAACATTTTTGGTGACCTCTATGGAGTGTTTGCCTGCTAAACACTATAGACCAGTCATGGCTTATCCATTGGGCTTATAGAAACATCTCAACCCTCTCTCCAAATGGAACTTCTTGAAATTCAGCTGCTCTGCAGCATGATAGAAAAACAAAACAGGAAAACTAGGAAAAAGCAAGTGGTGCTGCCTAAAATAGGAACCACAAAACTGTGCATGAGCATTTATTGAAACTCAGAACAGCAAAAATAGAAAACAAAATGTGCATCGACACTTATTAACCTGAAATAAATCTCAAAGGAAAGCTTCGAGATGAATCCCATTAACTGGGATTGGAAGGGTTTCACCATTCAACTTTGAATGTTGAAAAGCATTATGTTGTTTTTTCTCAGTAATGATGTATGGTTCATCCCATATGGCATCAAATTTAGTATGCTTTCTAGGCTTACTTTTTAATTTATCCCATTTCAAAACCAAATCTCCCTCATTGAAAACTCTCAGAGTTGCCTTCCTGTCGAAAGTCCTCTTCATCTGAGCTTGATGATTCTCAATAGTCAACAATGCTTTCTTTCTCACCTCCTCGAATTCCATTAGTTTTGCCAACCTAACCTGCATGGGTTATTCTTGCAACATTTCTAGCTCTCTAATCAGAGTTAGTGTAGGCATTTCAACTGAAATTGAGAGTCTTGCCTCTTTACCATAAACAAGGACATAGGGAGATATAACTGTAGCTCTCTTAGGGGTGATTCTATTACCCCACAATGCATGTTTCCATCTTAGTGTACCATGTTCTTTGATTATTTTCAATTGTCCTATCGATTATCCTAATCAAGTTCTTATTAGTAGAGTTAGCTTGTCCATTACCCCGAGGGTAATAATTGGATGAAGTACTCCAAAATATGTTATTCTTGATAGCCCAATTAGTAATCTTAAATCCTACAAAAGCTAATGCATTGTCTGAAATAATAAAATCAGGGATACCAAACCTTGCTACTAAGTCCTGATAAAAGTTTAGGACTGCACTTTCATTTGCCTCCTTCAAGGGTACAACTTCAGTCCACTTGGTAAAGTAATTCATGGCTATCAAGATCCATTTATGCCTATAACTTGAAGGTGGATTGATAACTCTGATAAAATCAAGACCCCACTTCATGAATGATTGTTCAATTTGAACAAGTTGTAGGGGTAAAGCTGCCATCTTTTGTTTACCTGCAAATATTGCACAATTCTTACATTTCCTTACCAAGCATACGCATCTTTATCGAAATCAGGCCAAAAATATCCTGCCCTCATGATCTTTAATGCTATAGTCTTTGGTGCAAAGTGACCACCAGCTGGTTTTTTATGGAATTCCTCTAATATTCTCTCAGTTTGATTTGAATCTACTCATCTTAAGAATACACCATTAAAATATTTTCTAAACAAAATTCCATCCAAAATGATATAATAAATATCTTGAAGTCTATAGTATCTTTGTTTAGCATTGTCCAGGCCTTTAGGACACTCACCAGTCTAAAGAAAATGCATCATTTCATGCACCCAAATTGTAGGAGGTGTTGCTACAGAAATTGGCTCATTATCTTCATGAACTAGGACAACTTCTTTATTCTCTTGTTCATTATTTTCTGTGTGACCAACAAACTATTCACATAGTCCCTTACCCCTAATCATCTTTGTTACCTTTATATTGACATCATACTCAATCACTTTCATGATCCAACCAGCTCTTTTGTCATTAAGATCTCTATTTAACAAAAAATCTTTTATACTAGGATGAGCAACCATTAGGTGAATTTTGTTATTTGAAAGCATGTGTCTAAATTTCTTTAGACTTCTAATGACTACTCATTCATGTTTCTCAACAAAAGAATAATTTTGTTTGTACCCTTCTAGGCCTTGGCTGAAGAATGCTATTGGCTGCTCCAATCCCTCATCATTCTATTGAATCAACATAGCTGAAATAGTATCAAAAGTACCAAAAGAATATAATATAAAATCCTTTGCAAAGTTTGGATTAATTAAAGTAGGAGTTGATGCTATGGCAGTCTTAATTTCTTCAAAATTATTCTTAACTTCTTTGGACCAACTGAAAGTAACATTTTTCTTAAGCATGCTAGTCAATGGCTTCAAAAGAAATGCTATATTGGGGATGAATCTCCTTACAAAATTGATTTTGCCTATAAAGCTTTGAAGGCCTTTCTTATGTGCAGGTAAAAGCAAAGATAAAATAGCACTTACCCTCTCTAGATCTATGGTTATTCCATGTTTGGAGACAATAGAGCCCAACAACTTACCCTCATGTACAACAAAAATGCACTTTTTGGGATTTAAAGATACTCCATATTCTCTACACCTTTCAAAAATCTGCCTTAAGTGAGAAAAATGCTCTTCCACATGCTTTGAAAAAATGTTTACATCATCAAGATAAACTAAAACAAATTTATTTATAAGACCTTGGAAGGAAATACACATTTCCCTTTGAAAGGTTGCTCCTGCATTAGACAAACCAAAAGGCATTTTCCTATATGTCATTGTTCCCCATTTTGTAGTAAAGGCAGTTTTAAATTGGTCATCCTCTTTTACCAGAATCTGATTATAACCAGAATAACCATCAAGTAGTGAAAATCTATCTGAACCTGAAACTACTTATAAGATCTACTCCATTGAGGGCAGCAGGTAATGATCTTTTAGAGAAGCTCTGTTAAGATCTCTAAAGTCTACACAAAGTCTAAGCTCACCATTCTTCTTTCTTATGGGAACCAAATTTGAAACCCAAGATGTATGCTTTATAGGAAAGATAATATTACCTTGGATCATCTTGTTTAGTTTTGTCTTCATGAGATGCTCAAGTTTTGGATTAAGAGGCCTTTGCTTTTGTCTTATAGGCTTGGCATTAGCTTCCAACTCTATGGTGTGTTGGGCTAATGCAGGGTTAAATCCCTTCAAATCTTCATACTGCCATGCAAACACGTCGTTGAATTCTCGACAAAGCAAAACAAATGCATGTTTCTCTTCAGTTGTACATACCTTTCCAAGCTTCAATAACATATCTCTAAAGATCTCAATAGGTTCGTAGTGCTCCTCTTTAACCAGCATGCTACCTTTTTCCTTTCTAACTTGATCATCAATGTTAAATATTGACTCAAGGGTTACCAATCCCTTTGACAGCTTATTACTTTTCAATTGAAGGATCTGATTTTCATATTACTTTACAAATTTATGTTGATTACCAGTTGCAAATTCAGCCTCTTCAATAAGAAAATTAATAATTTGTTGATCTGAATCAAAGACTTTCCAATTGACACTATTATCTAGAATTGAAGGCCTAGCAACCACTTTGACATATTGTTGTCTTTCAATACTACTTACCTCATGTGGTATGTCAAATTGAGCACCCAAGGCAGCCAACTTATCTGCTTCCTCATTCTAATTTCTAGGCACGGACAACAGATTGAAAGCATCAAATTATTCAATTAAGTCCCATATTCTATGCTTATACATTTTAAGGACATCATTTTTAGTCACATTGACATCTCTTACTTGATTTACGACTAGCTCACTATCCCCAAATACTTGCAAACACTTTACATTTCTTTTTCTAGCCCATTCTAATCCATGTGCAAGTGATTCATATTCAGCTGTATTATTAGTATAGCTAAAAGAAACTCTAAAGGCTGAAAAGTATTTCTTACCTTCAGGAGAAATTAACATAACACCACTTCTGGAACCAACCTTGCTCCTCGATCCATCAAAATAGAGTCTCCACAATTCATTGTTCTGTTGCTCACCCTACTGATTGGACAATTGATTGTCATCATTTTCAAGATTAGGGATAGTGACACCTTCTTCATGGATCATGTAGACACCTAGCTCTAATTCTTCCATATGCTTGAATAGATCTTCCTCATCATTCTCTATTACCCATTCATCTTATACTACTTCAGGTATCCCTTCTATTGGAGTGTTTGGATCTGGGATATCAGGTTGTTCATTAGATTCTTGTATAGACAAATTTGCATTAACAACACTTGGGATGTATGGTTCTATATGATCATTAACTAAAAATTATGATTTTATGGTCACTCTGGTACCATATCTTGTTCTGAAAAACATGTGTGACTAATCAGAAGACAAATACCAACCCAACTTGGTTGTGAAATCTCTAGACAAGCATAAAGCAAAGTAAGGTGGAAGATCTATGATGTAGACATCTTGTGGGATTGAGAAGTTTGGGCATGCATGCAATATGAGATCCAAATTTTTAATCACACCTACTATGTTTAATGTTGTCCCATCTAGCTGGACTACTCCTTTTGAAAGAGGCTCATATGTCAAACCCAACTTATCAACTATCTTCTTTGGTATGACAAAACTACTTGCACCTGAATCAATCATACAATTATGCACTAGGTGCTGACCTATGATTAAATTTAGATAAAAAGGAGGGGGTTTAACCTTCTGAGTTTGTTGTTCACCCTTCTTTTCTTGAGGGGCATTGGATAAGACTACTTTGGGTTGCTCATTAGGAAGCTCTTGTGACAAAGAGATGTTAGACAAGGCATTTTTAAGCAAATCCTTTTGCCCTAGAAGAGATAAGGAATCCCACATTGAGACACTGACATGCGTCTTTTTCAATTGATCCAAAATATTAAATGAGCTTGTACTAACCTTCTACTACCCTCTTTTAACAACAACATCCTCTTGAACTTATGTTTTTGGTAATTGACCTCTTGGCTGATCCTTGTTGACCATTGGTTTCCCTTTTGGTAGGATTTGTATATTTGGAGTGGGTTGAGGTCCAGGTGGTTTTTATTGGCTTGTAGAAGACTGATTGATGTCTTTATCAGCTTGTTGTCCTATATCAATGGCTCTCTTTTTAGACTGTGTATTGGCTACAATAGAAGTGTAGGACTGATTCTGATCATGTGGCTAATTCAATCCACATAATTCTTCACCTTTCCAATTGACCAAGGTAACATCCGAGCCTTGTTTAGAATGAGAAATTTGTTGAGCATGAGTTTCATGAGTACTATCTTCTGAGACAACAACATTATTTTGAACCATGAGTGCTTGATGTAGCATACCATTCAAACCAATGGTCTGATTATGAGGTTGGTTGCAAGGATAACACCAATCATAATCTGATGCCATGTTGTTTTGATCTAGGAGGATATCTCTAGATATGCTAGTATTGTTAGGATTGTAACGTATATTGGATCTTTGGTTATAATTTATCCTTGGACCTTGAGGGTCAGCTTGATAAGGAGGCATGTTTTGTTGGTTGTTTTTATAAGGGGCTTGATAACGCTTGGTGTTCTAGTAAACTTGCTTCTCAATATTGTTCATTTTGTTACCAAAGCCTTGAAACATGGTTTTCATTTCATTTTTAAACTCCTGAAACTCTTGATTTTGGAGTGTGACATTCAGTGCTAGTAAAGGTGAGACAACAGCTAGAGGAGGCTCTAAAAGAGGTACAATATGTTGTATTTCTAGAAATATAGGCATTGGGGCCCTAGGAGCTATTTTACTAGCTTGAATTAGGCATTTTTTTCTCTAATAGCAACATCAAATGCATTTGGTAGAGTATTTGCACCCATAGACTGAATCATGACTGGAATGTCACTATTAAGGGCTCTAAGATAAGATAGAAATGAATGGGCAAGAGTAGGCCTTACCATGACAGGGATTCTACTCCAAGTCTTCTGGAAATGAAAATTGAAGTCGGTCATTTGCTCTTGAGGGGATCTCTTTATGGTACTCAATTGTTCTAATAGTGATAAGTGGTCAGATTTGTCCTTAGATTGTGAATATAATCTATCACCCAGTTGATCCCAGGTATCAATTGAGTTTACAATTAGTCCTCTGAACCACTGAAGCACTTTCCCTTTAAATGAGGCAGCCAAGAGTTTGATTGCAACATTCTCTTGTGTGATATGATGTACACCACACAATGAAGCTACATCCCTTATATGTTTGATTAGAGTGGTCAATCTTCTCCTATGAAAAAAGGTAGGCTTTTCAATGCTGCTACAATAATATCATCATAGTGAGTAAGATTCAAAGGGTTGCCTTGATTGAAAGGTACAAAAGGTTGAGCTCTTGGCAGAGCCATTAGGATAATAGGTGGATTTACTTGTGCTATTTGGGTAATAGATGGTTGAATTGGAGTAGTTGCAAAAAGAGGATTTATGCGGGTGGAAAAATTAGGCTGAGAATTAGGTAGAGGAGAAGAATTAGACAGGAGATTAGAATCTAGAGTTTCCTAAAAAACTTCAACTGACTAACTTTCTGGAAACTCAAATGCTGAATTTGTTGCTTTCTTTGTCCTTTTTCATTGTCCTTGACCTTCTCTGTGATGGTGGTAGCTCAATATTCTCAATTGGATCCTTGCTCTGTTTGGTTTGATACTTTCTCATATGCTACAATATATCACTAAATCTGAAAAGAAAACAAGAAAATGAGTCACCAGGTATGAAAATTGTTGCCTCTGAAGGCTGGAATTGCTGCTCCTCACACCAAAAGCAACAAGAGTGAATATTTGTTGAACCGAGATAGCTCAAACATGTCCCACCAGGCATGCCAAAAACTGTTGTCACTCAAATTGCACCTGTAATGCACAAGCTGAAAGCTCAAGCAACTTGGTGACACATGGGATAGTTCTCAGACTTGTGGATTACCTATAGTGAGAATTAACCTCCAGATGAAGGGTTGGTTCCCTGTGAATAACTCTAAATCTTTACTAAGAAAAGGGATAGGAAAACAAAAAATGAAAATAGAATGACTTACAAATGCTAAACCAAGGTGAAGCATCAATAAGATATCTCAAAATGATAGAGATACACTCCTAAAAACACCAATCTACACAAATAGACTTATGGTTCATAACACATAAATATTTCATGCAAAGGATTTAAACTTCAAGAAATTGAAAGGAAAGAGAACTTTCACAATCAACCAAATGAACCAATTTATCACAATGCACAACTTGTGACTTATAAATGAGACAGAAAATTTAAAGGTTATTTATACAACACAATAAACTAGCTCTCAATCATGAATAAGAAAATGAACTGTAAAGACATAAGGCATAAGCTGATGAATTTTATTCAGAATTTTGTCATAAAACTGCATATGAGCTACAAGAATGTATTCTCTGCTAAAACCAGCAAGAGAATGATCAAGAACTAGTGAAGAAAGATACAACTTTTTCACTTTATACAAAAACCTTCCAAAAGGTAGAGGAAAGATAACTTTAGAATGACTGAAGCTGAACTGCCACCAAAAATATCTTTTCTGAAAATGATCCTCTCGTAGAAATAAAAAGCCACCAAAAAAGGCTTCAAAACATGCAAAAAGAATCATGCAATTCAATTCAAACTCTTAGTCCACTAAAGGTTGACCATATGTCACTCAAAATCAATCCTTATTGCTTCAAGATCATGAGAAAGACTCATGCAGACTTGCTCTCAAGCTCAAATAAGACCTCAAACTACTTGATGGATTCTCTTCTCATTTCGCATGGATCCCTGGATGCTACCTTGCCAGCCACCACTTTCAGCTTTTGACTGTAACTAGCATTGCTTTCTTCATCCAGTCATCAGGTTAGCATTGAAACACTTATTCTGATGGTCAATGATATTTTTGTATGTCACCTGATTTTCTATCGGGTCATCAGAGTAGCATCGAAATACTTATTTCGATAGATGATGATACACTCCCAATTGAATATTGTTCTATTGGATTATCGGGCGACACCCAAACATGTTATACCAATACCCGATAGCTCTACTCTGACTCGCTCCAATCTACGGGCCCCACTTTTGGTCACCAAGCCTATGAAAGTCCTTGCCACGTGTTATAATCCGACTTGTCCATGGCCACCATTTCACCTTAGGCTAGACCCACCACTGTACTTATCCTTTCTTTGTCATTGATCCGTGATATGTAACTGTCGATCATCTTTACATAGCAGATTAGCGACAGGCATTGGATCGGCTCCAACTTGATTGCTCTTTATATCCTTGTCCATTCATGCCATGTGTCTGCCTTTTTTTGCCTTGTGGATCCACCTAATTGCCATTTGGACCTGCCACTGGACTTGGGCCCACCTTGGTTCTTCTTCTACGCTTGGCCACATGGCACATCCTGATTCACCTATGAGCCCACCTAGACTGCCACTTCAAATGCCACCTCACCAGTCACTATGTCGCAAGGGATAATCATCAAGCATCTTCATCTCACGGCATAGCGACAGTTGTTGATCTACCCTCAAACTACTCAATTCTTAGCACCTAACTTGTTTGGTGTTATTATTTCGACTAAACTTCCTCCCTCGGCAAACTGTTTTCATGTCTCATTGAAACTTCAGTTTCATCAATACCTATTATTTCGATGGAACCAATGCCTTCGGTGAATCCATTTAGAGATCTATCGATGCCAAGGTCTGCTTGATAAGTCACCCATTGGTTTATCTGCACATCCAGTCTGCCATCATCTGGGTGCCACCTATTTGTCTCCGGACTTTGGTCTTATACTCTCTGTTCTGCCATGTGGTAACCCCTAACCTGCCACTTGTCGTGAGGGTATTCATTCTGAGAACTTCACAACCGTGGTAAAGCGACAGTTGTGGATAGCCTCAAAATTGCCCTCCATCATCCGATCTTCCTTGATCTACGTGCCCTCTATGCCACGTGTTAGTCTGTGATTCTACCACTGGACACCATCTTATCAGTCGCTAAGTTGTAGAGATTAATAGTCGAGCACTTTTGCATAGCGCTATAGTGATGGCCGTCAGATCCTTTGCAACCTTCTCGCCTGTTAATTTGCCTTTTTACTGCAAAATTTTTCCACTCTTAGATGCACGTGCATGCAGGGGGCCCACCACTTCCTTAATCAGCCACTTGCCAAAAGCCCATAATCTTTGACACTATAGTTACATGTGATCTTATATTTAAACATGATAAACTCTCTCTGCACTGCCAATGTGGGATAAATATTCTCCATGCCTGGCGATTGAAACCGCTTGGAGGGTCTTTGGCCTTTTAAAACCATCTTTGGCATCGAAGTAAAAACTTTACACAAATTGATTGTATTTGCTCTGAGTTTCTCTTGGCCTTACGGTTTTAATAGCCACACCATTTCATCTGCAATGGAGCATAATATCTCTGTGATCTACAACATGCTGAGCTCAACCCTCGTGGGAGGCACATTTTAACCCACATGTTGTCTTACTTTTCCTGTATCTACACATGAAGCAAACAAGTTAGACAAAAATAGTACATTTCTGATTTCTCATTCATGATTTGACCTTTTCAAAATGAATGAATGAAAGGCTTCATTAGGGCACTAAATTTGGCATGTGAAAAATTTGGTAATACCAGGGTTGTTCGAGAGAGATTCCAGTGGGGGCCTGTACTTCCCTATGATTAGACCTTAGCAGAGTTTTGGAATATATGGATGAAGCCATGGCCATACCAAGTAGAGGTGGTGGATGTGAGGGTGACAAATGAGTATATGTAGTATTTGGTGACACACCACTTTCCACAGATCTCAGATCTAGCAGAGTCGGGTCAACCATTCAAGGATGATAGGGTAGGAGGAGGAGGAGATTAGATCTGAGAGTTGGAGGTGGTAGAGGAGGTGGAGATGGGGGTGGTGTTGGTGGTGGAGGTGGTGGAGGGGGTGGTGGTAGTAGGGGTTTGAGGAGAGGTAGGGGTGGGTTTCCTTTGCGATAGGGATAGGGACCTTTGATATAGGGACCAACAGTAGTAGCACTAGTAGAGAGGGGAGAGGGAGGAGCAGGACAAGATATGGGTGGTGGTGGGGATGCTTGTGAGGGAGCTATAGGTGGATATGGGGGATAGGGAGACCTACAAGAAGTCATGATAGTGCTACTACAGACTCACTTGATGGCCACCGAGGATTGTATCTAGAATTTGGAGGAAGAGTTATGGGACATAGATGAAGAGATTGTTGCAAGGGATGTCCATCTTTTTGCATAGGGGGACAAGCTGACCATAAATCTTAGAGAGAGATGATGTGATAGATAGAGTGAGGCAACTATAGGACAAGGTCCAAGCATTGGAGGGAGTACACGGATAGGGTTTTATAGGTGCGGTAACGAGGGAGATGTGTCAGGCAGGAGAAGAGATTGACTACTAGTGAGGTCTTTATGAGCAGGTAGTGCCCAACAGTGTTGGTAATTGACACTCAATTGGTTGGTTTCAATATGTTTTTATCGATGGAAATATGACAACTTGTTTTAGCTTCATATTTTAGTTCAGTTATGTATCGGCAGACACATCACAGACACTTCATTGGCACCGATAGGTTGGAAGGATTTCTTTGGTTACCGGCAATGTAGGCCGACATGGTTTATATTCAGGTTATTGGTATTGGAGGTCGGCATCATTTGGATATCCGACATCGGAAATTGTTTTGATATTCATGTATTTATGTTATCTAGCTGACATGTATATTCATATTGTAAATATCTTTGTAAGATGACATAAGGCATGATGAATTGTAAAGGGTATATAGGTCAGTTGGTTAGATCATTTTGATATAGGTATTGGGAAGGAAATAATGAAGGAGATGTGAAATATATGAGAGAGACCATGTATGTGAGGATATTTATGTAAGGGGTATTCCAGTAAGGGTTTAGGGTTTTAGACCGGAATAGACAAAGCTTAATCAGAACTATATTTAGGCATAGAAGATGTTATCTTTGCAATTCAATCATTTCTCTGGATTGTAATCTGGATTTGTATGTAATCAATGAGGTTCCTTTTGTGATTGAGTAGTGTGCTCTAGGCTATAAGCCTTCCTGCAAGTGTAGGCTCCTATATTTTGTAATATCTCTTTATATGGCCAGTGGATTGATATTGTGGGTCACAAATCCCACTGTGATTTTTCCTCTTTGAGGTTTTCCACATATAATTTTGAGTGTTATGGTATTCATTTGTGAGTTTAGATTATTGGTTTCTTTACTTATTTCAATCTTATATGTACTGGTATACCGGTTGGTGTATGCATGTTTTAATAAGGTTAAAATTAATCATTCTAGTAGAACACTGATTCACCCACCCCCCTCTCAATGTTCTTGGATTCCAACAAACAGTCAACGGGTGATGAGATATTCCTATAGATGTGGTGGGTGATCTCAGAGGGGATAGAGCAGTGGGGGTGTGATGGGTCCTCCTCTGAGGGATGGTGAGGGTGGTGATGATGGTGGGGCCACAACATCTGGTGCAAGTGGTATTTAAGGTGTCCTTTGCATTGTGACATTTTTTACTATACCGATACTTGGATGACTCTTGATAGTCGATATTTTTGACATAATTGTATTCTGATACATGTGTACTTTATTTTGGTGAGATATATGATGAGATCTCACTTTTGGCAGTGATGATATGATATGCATTTATGTGATCACATGATTGTTTTATGTATGATGATGACATGATTCGATATGATGATACTAACATGTGGATGTAGGTTATATTTGATGTATGTGATTATGTTGATTATTTCTATATGTATGATGTTGATATGATTATATTGACGTGTGGATGTAGGTTATTTTTTATATATGCGATGATGCTTATGTATTTCTATATGTATGATGTTGATATGATATTATTGACATGTGGATGCAAGATATATTTGATATTTGTGATGATGCTTATGTGTTGATGATAGTGTGATTTATGATAATACTTATTCTAATGTATGCTATGTAGATGAAATGAATATGTATATTAATGAAGAATGTAGATGTTCACAATGTGATGAATGATGTATACTTATTGATGATGTAAAATAGAAATATAAAATGGTGTGGTGATGATGTAAAATAGATGTAAAATTATATTTTTAAAATTTTATGCAAATGATTGTATTTATGATGGTAATATGTGCTTATGAATATATATGTGATGCAATGGATGAATCATTGTGTGGATGTGTAGTACATGATGATAGTGATATATAATACTGATGTGATGATAAATTAAAATGATGACATGAACTAGATTTATGTGAATTTTAAAATGTACAAAATGAATCTAATGAATGCACCTAATGAATGTACTGATAGAATGTACTAAAATGACTGCACCTAAATGAATCTTACATGAATGGAAATGTATATAAAATGAATGTACATGAATGTAATTGAAGGAATCTACATGAATGGATGTAAGTAACTAAAGCAACTGAAAATGTATTTTAAATGAGATGAAGATGAATGTACTAAATGAATTAACTGAATGCAACTTAGTAAATTAAATGAATGCGATCAAATGAATTAAATGGGATGCACCTAATGAATTTACTGAGAGAATGTACTAAAATGAATGCACTTAATGAATAGGAAGTGAATTGAATACCTAAATGAATGAAATGAAGGATAATGCAAAATGAATTGACCTAAATGGGTTGAAAATGCCACTATTTACAAATTCTTTACATCTTACATGAGGCATAAATGCCAATGTGTCATAAAATGCAAAGATGGCATGGACATGTGAGATGATGCATTAGAATACTTCGTCATGATCTTTATGCAAGATAAGCCTTTGATAGAGAACTTTTTCATAGCATCCCTAACTATTTGCATGCTCAACAAATAATGTGTACAGTGTATGAAGGAATAAATGAATGGGTGATATGCAATAGAATGTAATATATATAGATGATATGGAATGGTGATCCATGACTTTATTCATTGTGCTTTGTATTTTCATTGAGCATGGTAGTACTGATCTTGGTTGAGGTATCAGAAACCAAGTTTTAATGTTGCATCTATAAACAAACATCACAGATAAGGAAAGTAACCCTCCATTTTGGTTCATATGCAAATGGTCGAGGTATACATTGTAGTCAGCAAGCCAACAGGGATCCATAACTGCATATTTTACATAGGATTGTGTAGCTTAGTGAGCTTCCCACATAGACACCATTAGTACATGCCCCATAACTTCATTAAAAAAATCCACAGACAGAAAACAAAGATATCTGAAACCATCCCAGCCACTCTAATCACTTGTGGATATCCTGGAGTGACATAGGAATCAAATATATAAAGCCATAATCTAACCAAATTCCTATCAACTAAACAATATCTTCTTGTCAAAGATATATGTTACCATGTCTTTGTTTGTTTGAAGGAAGGATGCATCCTTGTTTTAAGACAGTTTTGTGTATGTTGTGCTTAGAATGTTTGTATGTATGTTGATCTGATAGGTGGTTATCATTAAGTAGTTCAAATGTTGTTTCTCTTCTGACTGGATATTTATGTACAAGGAACAATTTATATTGCAATGTTTTTATTGATTTTGATGTTTTCTCATGTTTTGGGGTTTTTTAATGTTTTTGGTCTTTTGAGATTTTATGAATATTTTTGGATTATTTTAGGACATTTTCTGAATAAGTAACTCAGTGAATCTCCAATATTTAGAATCCACTCCCATAATTAGGTTAAGAATGTTGCCCCTAGTTAGGTGTCGATGTAAAAGCATGATGTGGGACACATAAGGCAATAACCCTATTTGTAAAACAATAACAAGCCATGGTAGATAGGATGAATGAGTGGATGCAATGGATGTAATTGCAACAAGTCGGAAAGATAATGGAGCCACAACCTTTACGAATGGTGCCTATTTACCAGGTTTTCACAATCGTATTTATCCAAGCTGCCACCAAAATGGTTTTCACCATTTGGATGAATGATTTTTCTTTACTATTTTCGTAATTTTTTCATTTTTTTGTACTTTGTTTGGGACTTTTTTTGAATGTTTTTGGTATTTTTTTATATTTGATGAGCTTGATGCTCTGCACAGGTTATGTATAAAACTTTTTAAGATGCACGTTGTTGATTGGATCTGCCAATGGTTCTCCTTCTAAAGTTGCTAACTGGTATGCCCCAGACCCAAAGACTGCAATGATGACATATGGACCCAACCAATTGGATTCAAATTTTCCCCGGTGTTCTCTGTTTGGTTGATTGTGAGCATTCTCTTTGAGAACAAGATCTCCTACCTCAAATGTGCACAATTTGACCCTATGGTTATATCTTCTTCTCATGGGCTATTGATATGCTTTTAGTTGATTGTAGGCAGCTTGTCTCTTTTCATCAATTAGTTCCAAGTCCTGAAGGCAGGATACTTGATACTCTTCATCAGTAATTGTGCAAGGAAACTTGTAGGGATGGTAAGTCTACCTCAATAGGAAAGATAGCCTATGTGACATATACAAGTGAATATGGGGTTGTGCCTATAGAGGTTCAAAATGCCCATAGAGATGGATTCAAGTGAATGTGCCAATCATGACCAGCCTCATTGACTGTCTTCTTGAGGCTGTTGCTTGACCATTTCCTTGTGGGTAATATGGGGTGGAGAAATGGTGTTGGCTATGAAACTTCACATAGAGTTCATGGACATCCTGATTTTTGAAAGGAAACTTGTTATTTGTGATGATGGAAATGGGTAAACCATACTGACAGATGATGTAGTTTAAGATAAATGAAACAATCTGCTTGTCGATGACTTGGGTGAGTGGAACAACTTCGATCCACTTAGTGAAGTATTATGTGGTGGTAATGATGAATTTGTGACCATTAGATGAAGATGGATGGGTTTTACCCACAAGGTCCAGTCCCCACTGAAAAAAGGGCCATGGTGTTGTGATGGGTTGCAATTCTTGTGCTGATGCATGTACAAGATCTTTGTGAACTTGGCACTTCTTGTACTTTTTGATAAAGTAGTAGGAGTCCTTTTCCACAGAGGGCCAATAGTATCCGGCCCTCATGATCTTTTTAGCCAATGAAGAACCAATTGCATGAGCTCCACAGATACCTTCATGTACTTATTCTAAATATGTGGTCACCTCACCTTGCTCTAAGCATCGAAGGAGAGTACCATCGAGACCTCACCAGTATATGGTTTCAACAATTATAGTGTATCGGGCTGATTGGCCTATAAAGGTTTTTTGTTGATTATTTGATTGGTTTGGTGGAAGGATTTGATCACGTAGGTAAGCAAAAAATTCACCATACCATGGGGAATTGGGAATGATGAGTTGACAGACCATCTCGGAGTCTGGGATATCATAAGCGGGGATCCAAATCTATTCAACTAAGAACTCGTAGCATGTTGAATTTTGTGGGAGATAAAGGAGAGAGGCTATGGCAGCCATTGCATCTGCAACTCAGTTCTAATCTCGAGGAATATGCTCAATTTATATTTGTAAATAATTCTTTGAATCTATCAACCATTTTCTTGTAAGGCATGATTTTATCATCCTTAGTTTTGTATTCATCATTGACCTGTCAGATTACTAGTTGTGAATTGTCATAGACTTGTAGCTCCTTTAAGTTCCATTGCACGGCCATGCGTAGTCATGTGATCAAGGCTTCATATTTTGCTATGTTGTTTGTGCATGGGAATGTGAGCCTATATGATTTTAAAATTCTATCACCTTGAGGTGTGATAAAAAGAATGCTAGCTCCCGAACCATGTCTTGTATAAGACCCATCAAAATATAACTTCCATTGTTGTGCTAACATGACTATGAATATTTCCTCATCTAGAAAATTTGAAATGAGAGGATGGTCTCCTATGAGTGGTGCTTTAGCCAACTGATCTACAATAACTTTCCCTTTGATTTATTTTCGGTCCACATACTCTATGTCAAACTCGCTGAGGAGCATAACCCATTTTGCCAAGCGGCATGTTAGTGCTACTTTACGGAGTAAATACTTGAGTGGATCCATCTTGGCAATGGGTTGTATCTTGCGTGTCAACATGTAATGCCTTAGTTTGATTGCTGCTAAAATCACAACAAGACATGCTCATTCAATAGGGGTATAATTGATTTCATACCCGACTAGTGTCCTAGAAATGTAGTATACTACATATTATTTTTCTTCTACATTATGTTGTGCGAGTAAGACTCCTAAGGTCATAGTTGTAGCTGATATGTATAACAATAATGGCCTATTTGGAGATGGTGGTGTGATGGTGGTGTCATTAGGTAATCCCTAAGTTGTTGAAATGCTTGTTGACAGTTCTCTTCCCATTTGAAATGAACATTCTTCTGAAGCAAATGTGTGAAGGGATGACATTTGTCAGCCAATTGTGCGATGAAGCTGTTGGAAACCTAAAATCTAAAAATTTAAGAGTTATAGATTCATGCCAAAAAGAGGATTTCTCGATGCAATTGTATGCACTACCTATGGTTAGCTCCTGAAAAACCTATGAACACGTTAAGAGGTTGATTTCTAGGTATGTATATGTATTCAAAAGTTGAATTTTCAGGTACACCCTTCTGAGCCATAATTCATTTCATCTGAGTGTAATTATGTCAAATTAATGATTTCTTTGTATTTAGTGTACATTCAAGTACTACCATGTCAAATTTAAGAACCTTATGATATTATTTACTATATCATTTTTAAGTAAATTTAAATAAGTCCATTATGTACGATGAAGAATTTTCTTTAAATAATGGCATTTGGATATTAATGGTTCTCTTTCTTGCAGGATTATTACACTAAGCTAACCATTTCCCTGAAATGATTATGAAACATTCAACCTAATGAAGACTTTTGGAACCATATGTGTTCATGTCATATGAGAGTCATTTTATTCACATCTTATTTTAATTTTTCCTGCATAAAATTATTAATTTTGATATATTAATTTAGATATTATTTTTCTTTAAATTAATATCATATTGTTATAACATATTCATTTATTTGTGTTATAAGATTTCAAATGACTTTTTTTTTATTAACACAAATTTTTAGTTGGCATTGATGTGTTATATGCAGGATTACTATAAAAGTAAATAAAAGTTTATTTTCAAGAGGGTAAAATATGAATGCTTGGATTTCGATTTTTACAAAATATATAACAAGTTTTATGGAGAGCCTATTTTGTAAATATTTTAAATAAAAGATTTAATATATTTCCAAAAGGAATAAGTTTTTTCCAAAAAAGTAAATCATTTTAATTAAAGTGGCATTTGCAAAAGGTGGGGCCCAATGGGTGAAACCCATCGGGTATCGGCATAGGTGTTTTTGGCCTTCCCTGATCACCCAATGAGGGATTCCCACCTGTGGAACTCATGAATTATCCGCAACAGTTTCAAAGGAAAACACAGAAGTGTGGTTATCAGATCCAACAAAATATCAATCCATTGTAGATGTAGAATGGAATAGTATAAATTGGATGAATGTGTTATGGTTGGAGCATCTCCAAATTTGAGTTTTAATAGAGGACACAGATAGATACTAGATTTCTTGGGAACAAGTGTATGATGCATGAGCTTATTCGGGGCAAGTTTTGTCCATATATTCTCTCGATAACTCAAGGAAATATCCAATAAAATGGAGCAAAATCATGTGCTTTGGTTGTCTCACTCTTTAAGATTTGCTGAAGTAAAAAGTAGCCAAAGTAATTTCACGAGAGCACTCTTCACCGATAGCCAAAGTTACCACGATGAAGACATGGGAGATATTATATTTTTATTTTAAGTCATCGGGCATTGGGGTAATAGAAAAATACCTACCCCGATAGTGGAGAGCTACGCTGATGGATAACCAACTATTGAGATAATTAAATTATATTCCCTTAGCACATATTGCACGAGAAGTGTTCTTTACCCAAAGGGTTAATATAATTTTTGCAAAAAGTACTTTATATCATTGTCTCAAATATAACATTTTCTCATTCAATGTTATTATGTAATATTATTTACTTTTTGCTAGTGAGGAATATTTTGTCAAGGGAATTACATTTTATTTATAAATGCCTTTTGACATATAGTGAAAATAATGAATAGCATTTGATTATCAAGTGGGTGATACCTTCTCATAAATATGTTCACCCCAAATCAATAAAATATCTTAGGGTGAATTTTATTTATTGGGAAATGAATTCCAAAAATAAAGAATAAAGACTTATTACAATGTTTTATTGTATGTACAAAAAATTAAATTTCTTGGGCGAATATTAAGAGGGAGTATTTCTTACTTAAAATTTTAATGATCATTTATCATCCGTAAAATATCTTAAGATTATTATAGAAAAACAAAAATAACTTGATATTTTAGGATGATGTATTTCTTTATCAAACAAGAGTCATTTTTTATCCCAAGCTACCCTAATGGAAGGTAGAATGAGATTAAACTTTAATTAAAGAACCTAATTGGTTTAGTTTTTGTGCAGGATATTTTATCAGAACTTGGTGATGAGGAATATCAAGGAATTCATAAGCGGAAGTGGAATTTTATCAAAGTGAAAGATTAGAATGAACATTATTAAGCTTTTATTTAGTAGGGTTCCTTATGTATAATTATTTCTTTAAATCAAAGGGTGTGTCCTTTGGAAATGAAACTGTCTGCAAACTATCCCTTATGTTTATAAAAGGGAAGTCACACAAAACAAAATAAGATAAAAAAAGGGAACTACTATTTTTCAGAGGGTCTATTGGAATGAGTTGTGTTATGTAAGACAAGGTTTGTAGAAATGAAGATCCATTTTATGCAAGAAAGTGTGTCATGAGGTATCTGTGAGTCTGCACTTTTTGTACACCCATTATTCCAAGAAAGTAATATACAAGATTTGTTGTTTTCATTTTCAGATCGTTTCATGTTATATGATGTTGATGATTTAAAATCTTTTGGATAAATCTGAATAAGGTTTGTTGCATAGTTTTATCATCTATTGTTATAAAGGTAACAAAATCATTTTTGTTGTTTTTATAGCATACATTGAAGTCATTGTGGTGATAGTCGTGTTTGTTCAAACTATCTCCAACTATTACAAATATTTGTCCATTTAGTGACACATAAATTGTCAGATAATGCATTGGTCTGTTATTGGTTTCCTATGAGTAAATTAAGTGTGCACAAAGTCCTCACCAGAGAAATACGGTACTAGTTTTTACTTGTCTCATTCTTTCATAATTGCTCTAAGTTCCAACAATATTCTGCTATAAATTTTTTTCATATCCAATTATACTTGAATTTCAAATTTAAACAAGTTAAAAGCATATCAATAAAGCATAGTTGTAGGAAATTGTTTGCCAGTCCTGTAAATAGCTATTTTTAATAATTTAAATTCACTATAAATAAATCTCTTTATGCTTTGGAGATTAGGGTATAACCACCTAGGTTTAGTGGAGCCAAAAGTGCAGAGCAATTTGGTCTTCGACCATTCCTTTTCATTGGCCAATGTTGATTGGATCAGTTAGGGATTTGGCAAGCCCTCTTTGATTCCCAATCTGTGGTTTTGGGAACCAACATATTGGCGACTCTGCTGGGGAGTTGTTTACAAAATTTCAATTCCAGAATCTTTGTTAAAGTGTGCTCTACTGGAAGGAAGAACCTAGGAGATCAGTAAGTAATATTTTCCTCCACATGAGATGGCGAATCTATTCTACATAACAAGATCTATTTTAGTTGGTGACTCTACTAAGGGAGAAGATCTAGAAGGAGATGAAAATTTTCCTTTTTGAAAGAAATATCAATTTTGTTTTCGAATGTTTCAAAGAAAACCATTTATTCCAGATTGCATTAGGCCATTGGATCTCAGAAGCTTTCAATGTATCCCAAACAAGTTGTTCCCTAAGATTTCACAACTTGTACCAAAATTCCATGGGGAATAAGATGAATTAGCACTTGATCATTTAGATTTATTTTATACATTCATAAAGGATTATGAGATTTATGCAAAAGATTATGTGATGAAATTATTCGTCAGGATGTTGAAGAATAATGCAAGAGAATCCTATGAATCACTCCCTACACAGAGCATCTCATCATGGAGGGAGTTGGAGAAATGGTTCCTTGATGTGTTTCATGATGCAGGTGAAGAAGGAAGCATGTGTTATGAGCTAGAGGAAGACCAAAAATACACTATGGAAACAAAATTTTGTGTGTCTCCCTTGGATGAATTTTTAAATATTAAAAAACAAGAAGATGAATTTGCAGTAAAATTCTTCATGAGGATGTTCAATATTTATCAGGAGATACCTTTAGATGTCAAGCCTTTATTTTATGAGTTATTAAATAAAATATATAAGTTAGGGCATGACTCTCAGTTGTATAGTTTGCGCAGGTATCTACATGATGAAATTGTTGCAGAAGATAATGGATGCAGGATGAAATCTACAGAGGGAACACAAAACCCTAGTGAAGAGGGAAGTTTGGATCAGATTGAAGAAGAATCCATTGTTGATGAGACCTATATGGAAATAGAGAACATGCAATATCAAAAGGAAGATCGTCTGCTCAGTAGTGAACATATTTCAGATCTTCTGGATAGAGAGTATCAGAGAAATACAGCAAAGGAAAAAGAGGTGTGTCATGGATAACAAATAGAATGTGCACATGCACCTGGAAATAGGCTCAAATAATTTTCAAACTAGTTGTGTGATGGCATGATAGAGGATGGTTGCCATTCAAGAAAAAAAATTTATGTGATAAATACATCAATGACAGTGAGAGCACATATGATGACCAAAAAATTGAAAAGTCATATAACTATCAAGATCATTTTAAATGTTGTACAAATCCTCTTTATAATAATGCAGATATAAATGATGAAATGACATACTGCCATAGTATGTCTAACAAAGATCTTTGTGTGTTTTCAAAGCCACTATATGAAGAACAAGAAATACCTCTAGATGATCAGGAGATCTTATTGAGCAATGACATAAATAACCATAACTGGGAGCATTGTTATGGATCAGAAAAGTTGCACTCTCCAAGCACACTCAGACAAATAAAATTGGTAATATAAATTTTTCAAAAATAAAAGAAAATGTTCATGAGAAAATTTTAGGATTTCCAAATAATCTATCTCTCCAACAAAAGGTACAATTGAAAAGTAATCCTAAGTATGAAATTTTGACTTTAGGTTTACATCAATCACATAAGGGAAAAACAAAGGAGAATTTGTTTTCTCCCAATTCTGATGTTGATATTGTTAGGATGATTTCACCTAATCACAACCAGGAAATAAAGGTTGAAAGCCAACATCTCTCGGGAGAAATGGAGAAACCCTATAAAATAGGGACAAATATTGATGTATTTCCAAATATAGGAGTATTTCAAAGGAAAAACCCTTATATGGATAAAAGCATGATGGTTTAGAGGAATTTGATTTCCTATATGGTAAATTCAAGAAGGAAGGGTAAAAAGAAATATGTCGAGGATGATTTGGAGTGTGTCCATAAAGTAGGGAGAGACAATGTGATATTTAAAAATATTAGAAAGTCTCAAAAGATAAAACTTTATAAATCAAATTATATAACGATTTATAAAAAAATGATGCCCTATATGGTGAAAAAAAAAGGAGATTGTTGTGATTCTTATAGCATGAAATATCAAGACAAAATAAAAGATATTACAACATATATGGTAAACATGGAAATATGACAATTGATAAGCTTTGTGATGAAATTAGATTGGTTAATGATATGTGCCAAACTAAAATATTTTCGCATGATGAGAACCGGGTGTTTGATCTAGGAAAAATGAGTGTTCATGTTTTGGGACCTAGAGGTCACCAGATGCAGTTTTAACATAATTTACATAAGGGAGGTGATTGGCAATAGTTTACTCTACCAGAGAAAATTGAATTCTTGCTATGCGCGCAGGGGGCATACATCCCCAAACAGAGCCACTATTGGAACCCTAAATTTTGGGAAATTTAGGGGTTCCTAAATGTGAAAATTGAGTGAAAGCCCCTAAAAATGCACTCATAGATCTTGATCTTGACAAGCTATTTGACCTTGCAATTAGGTTAACCCCTTGTAAATAAGCATAATTACCCATGTTCAGCTTCCAAAGGTCAAATTTGAAGTGACAAAATTTATGGTGTACATAAGCTTGAATTTTATAACCTTCCTAAGTAGGCAATTTTGGGATTCAATATCATTGTATCAGTATGCCTTCATGCTAAATTGATTATCCTAGTCAATTATCCTATTAATAAAGTATCCCCATACCAATTTGTAGGATCCTAGGATACTATCTACTATTTTTCCAAAGTCAATTCCATTTCTAATTTCTTCATTTCAATCACTCGCACATTGCAAAACTCGCTAAAGTAGCTTTCTATTGAAATTAATATTTCTCACCCAGATCACCCTTGGGCCAAACCAATTGATCCATGCAATTATTAGTATGATTATGAACTCTTATGTAAATCCCCAAGCCCTCGGCAATCAATTTGATATTTTTATGAGTCTAAAACCAAACACAATTTATGCAAATCTAAGACTTGCACAAGGTTGAAATCAATTACAGAGCTCACCTTGAAAGTCAATATCTTTCACCTCGGAAGGAATTTCTCAAAGCCATCAACTGCATTGCAATCTCTAGTAAAATTTCTACATGATAGCCAACTTTTGTGACCTCATGTGAATTATTTGGCAAAATAAGTCAGAGCAAGGTGTGGAGAGTTGGTTCGAGAAAAATGGTTTGTTTGATCATCAGATAAGGTTAGTACTATTACAAATTCATTGATGAAAGACATCTTCTTTATGAAAATTGATAATTCAAATTAATATATTTGACATTATTGAAACCAAATGTTTACTATATGTGGGATTAAATGTGGCTCCCACGAGGGTAGAGCCCAGCATATAGTATTAAGAATGCAGGTGATTTTTAACTTTATTTATTCTGGTATGATAATTCACTATCAGAGCTAGATTTAAAAAATAAGTCAAGACTTATAGTAGGAAGAAAGTTAAATATTCTTTACAAAGTGGAATGCCTCAGAAAGTGGGAATCCATGAAGCACAATTATTGCAGTTATATGCTTGAAACAGATTTGATGAAAGCCTTTACAAAGTTTCAAGAAAATGCAATTGATATATAAAGGATTGAAATCTACAACCTTTACTATAAAATTTAAAACATTTTGAAACAATGAATTCAAAGCATAATCGAGGATAATTATTTAATGTTGTCGTTGTGAGGATACAAAATGTGGAAGCATAGACATGGTGCGTGGTCTCATGGCATTCCAATTGCCTTTGAACATGCCTCAAATTTGATCCCATGGAATGCAATGATTGTAGGATAGGCAGTGAATGAATTTGTTAAAAAATTATTTTTGGAACCTTCAAATCGAATACAATTGATATATATGGATGAAAAATATCAAAATATACATGACGTGTGAAATGCAGAAGTAATATTTCAAAGAAATGTGATCTCATGGATTGTTCTGATTACACTATTTGCAAAATGTGTATGATTTTAAAAAATAGAAAAAAAACCATCATATTGTGATAAGAGCTACTCATTCATGAAAATAAATTTATTAGAATGGTTTTTTCAGTTAGTTTCTCCTTGGTTCCATCTTTCCAAAACATTTTGAAATTCTCAATTTTGTTAAGAAACAAAAAAGTTATGGACATTTTATCAAAACTAGTTTTCAGCACAAAGAATTATCAAATAACAATTTGATAAAACCTCTGAATTGAAGATGGAGGAAGAATCTTGCATTTCTCCTTTGGGTACATTTCTTGACATAGAGAATCAGGAAGGTGAATCTGTAGCACAATTATGTATGAGGATGTTCAGTATATACACAAAAATACCTTCAAACATCAAACTCTCATTGTCAGAAAAAATGTAGGAGTTGGGGATTTATCATGATCCTCAGGTAAGGCTTCTACTTGAAATTGTATATGAAAGCATGTTAGAGGAAGAATATAGTGATGCTCCATTTTCAAATAGCAAAGAAACTATGGATTTAAATATTGAAGAATCCATACGCATAGAAGAAAACATAAGTAAATGCAATGATAAAGAGGAAACATTCCTCGGTATGGAAGAAATTTCTGAATTATTAGACATAAAATATCAAAGATACATTCAGAAAAATTGTCCAAATTTTTTTCAGAATAAACGGGCAAAGGAATCAATGCATATTCAGGAAGTTTATAGTGAAAAAGCATATGAATATCAGAGAGAAAATATTGTATGATGAAGCCCAAGAGAAGTATGAAGAAATATTCTTCTGGAAAGAATCAATCTTTAATTCTTTCTGTAAAGATGATGTACATACAGTTCATACACATGAGGGTATTTTAATAGAAGACATTTGTGAAGACATTATTCTGGAAGATAAAGCATGTGATCAACCACAGAGGAATTTCCATGAAGGTATGCCTAAAATTTTTATATTTTCAAATCCATATGTTGAAAAGGACATAAGAGAAAATATACCAAAAGATACTATTGCAGAAATATCATATGATAAAATTATAGGGGAAAAGGAAATAATACTTTTGCAAGATATTGCCAAAAAGGATACATGTCCTAAATCCCTATGTGAAAAGGGTAAAATATCTCCCAGGAATAAGGAAATAGAAAATATGTTCAAAGGTGAGTTTAAATTTTTTCAAGTTTTTCTTATGATAAAATCATATGTGATGAAGATTCCTATGTGTGCCCTAATCTACTATTTGAGGAAAATAAAACATCTTTCAAAAATGAGGATATGGTAAGAATGAACAATGTGGAATATAATTCCAAGGGGATAAATAGTTTGAATTATTGCAATAGGGTTTATGTGGAGCCCAATCTGGATATTACGTTGGGAGACACAAATATTTTTCAAGAAATAAGAAATGCAGAAAATTTGTCAAAGAATTTTACTCTAAAGAATATTGCACAATTAGAAAATGAAATACATGGTGAAAGGGATGTTCAAAGTTATGATATGGAAATTTTTTATCGCACTCAGGAAAGATTGTACATAGTAAAGGTGTTTTAAAATTTTCAAACGAGAAAGCATTGTTAGGGTTTTCAAATGAGGATAAAAGTACAGTGGCAAGGTAATTACACGGTTGAGAACCATAGAATAAAATATGAACAAGACTATAAATCTAAGTATTTATTTTCAGACCAAGTGATATCAGTGGGGTATATCTGTGAAGATTATTATAATAAGGATGAAGCACGCACTATGATTGGTAAAGAAAATGGTTATATTTTTAGAAGGTTCATATTGTCATATGATCCGAATCAGGTATTTGAAAGAGGGAAGAAATTATTTTTGGGGCCCCAGGCCACCAAATTTTATTCAATTAAAAACCTACAAAAGGGAGTCCTTTTTAATGGTCTTCTCTTTGAGAGACAACTGGAATCTTGCTATGCTCACAGGGAGCATACGTCCCCAGAAAGAGCCACTGTTGGAAACCTAAAATTTAAAAATTTTAGAGTTATAGATTCATGCCAAAAGGAGGATTTCTTGATGCAATTGTATGCACTACCTATGATTAGCTCCTAAAAACCTATGAACACTTTATGAGGTCGATTTCCAGGTATGTATATGTATTCAAAAGTTGAATTTTCAGGTACACCCTTCTGAACCATAATTCATTTCATCTGAGTGTAATTATGTCAAATTAATGATTTCTTTGTATTTAGTGTACATTCAAGTACTACCATGTCAAATTTAAGAAACTTATGATATTATTTACTATATCATTTTTAAGTAAATTTAAATAAGTCCATTATGTACGATGAAGAATTTTCTTTAAATAATGGCATTTGGATATTAACGGTTCTCTTTCTTGCAAGATCATTACACTAAACTAACCATTTCCCTAAAATGATTATGAAATATTCAACCTAATGAAGAATTTTGGAACCATATGTGTTCATGTCATATGAGAGTCATTTTATTCACATCTTATTTTAATTTTTCCTGCATAAAATTATTAATTTTGATATATTAATTTAGATATTATTTTTCTTTAAATTAATATCATATTGTTATAACATATTCATTTATTTGTGTTATAATATTTCAAATGACTTTTTTTATATTAACACAAATTTTTAGTTGGCATTGATGTGTTATATCCAAGATTACTATAAAAGTAAATAAAAGTTTATTTTCAAGATGGTAAAATATGAATGCTCGGATTTCAATTTTTACAAAATATATAACAAGTTTTATGGAGATCCTATTTTGTAAATCTTTTAAACAAAATATTTAATATATTGCCAAAAGGAATAAAAGTTTTTTTCCAAAAAAGTAAATCATTTTAATTAAAGTGGCATTTGCACAAGGTGGGGCCCAATGGGTGCAACCCATCGGATATTGGCATAGGTATTTTTGGCCTTCCTTGATCACCCGATGAGGGATTCTCTCCTGTGGAACTCATGAATTATCCATAGTAGTTTCAAAGGAAAATGTAGAAGTGCGGTTGTCAGATCCAACAAAATATCAATCCATTGTAGATGCAGAATGGAATAGTATAAATTGGATGAATGTGTTATGGCTGGAGCATCTCCAAATTTGAGTTTTAATAGAGGATGCAGATAGATACTAGATTTCTTCGGAACAAGTGTATTATGCATGAGCTTATTCGGGGCAAGTTTTGTCCATATATTCTCCTGATAACTCAAGGAAATATCCAATAAAATGGAGCAAAATCATGTTCTTTGGTTCTCTCACTCTTTAGGATTTGATGAAGTAAAAAGTAGCCAAAGTAATTTTATAGAAGCACTCTTCATTGATCGCCAAAGTTACCCCAATGAAGACATGGGAAATATCATATTTTCATTTTAAGTCATCAGGCATCGGGGTAATACAAAAATACCTACCCCGATAGTGGAGAGCTACGTCGATGGATAACCAACTATTGAGATAATTAAATTATATTCCCTTAGCACATATTGCACGAGAAGTGTTCTTTACCCAAAGGGTTAATATAATTTTTGCAAAAAGTACTTTAAATCATTGTCTCAAATATAACATTTTCTCATTCAATGTTATTATGTAGTATTATTTACTTTTTACTAGTGAGGAATATTTTGTCAAGGGAATTACATTTTATTTATAAATGCCTTTTGACATATAGTGAAAATAATGAATAGCATTTGATTATCAAGTGGGTGATACCTTCTCATAAATATGTTCACCCTAAATCAATAAAATATCTTAGGGTGAAGTTTATTTATTGGGAAATGAATTCCAAAAATAAAGAATAAAGACTTATTATAATGTTTTACTGTATGTATAGAAAATTAAATTTCTTGGGTGAATATTAAGAGGGAGTATTTCTTACTTAAAATTTTAATGATCATTTATCATCCGTAAAATATCTTAAGATTATAATAGAAAAACAAAAATAACTTGATATTTTAGGATGATGTATTCTTTATCAAACAAGAGTTATTTTTATCCCAAGCTAACCCTAATGGAAGGTATAATGAGATTAAACTTTAATTAAAGAACCTGATTGGTTTAGTTTTTGTGTAGGATATTTTATCAGAACTTGGTGATGAGGAATATCAAGGAATTCATAAGCGGAAGTGGAATTTTATCAAATTGAAAGATTAGAATGAACATTATTAAGATTTTATTTAGTAGGGTTCCTTATGTATAATTATTTCTTTAAATCAAAGGGCGTGTCCTTTGGAAATGAAACTGTCTACAAACTATCCCTTATGTTTATAGGGAAGTCACACAGAACAAAAAAAGATTAAAAAAAAAAAAAACTACTATTTTTCAAGGGGTATGTTGGAACGAGTTGTGTTATGTAAGACAAGGTCTGTAGAAATGAAGATCCATTTTGTGAAAGAAAGTGTGTCATGAAGTATTTGTGAGTCTGTAGTTTTTGTAAACCCATTATTCCAAGAGAGTAATATACAAGATTTGTTGTTTTCATCTTTGGATCGTTTCATGTTATATGATGTTGATGATTTAAAACTCTCTTGGATAAATCTGAATAAGGTTTGTTGCAATGTTTGATCAGCTGTTGTTATAAAGGTAACAAAATCATTTTTGTTGTTTTTATAGCATACATTGAAGTCATTGTAGTAATAATTGTGTTTCTTCAAACTGTCTCCAAATATTACAAATATTTGTCCATTTAGTGACATGTAAATTGTCAGATAAGGCATTGTCTGTTATTGGTTTCGTGTGAGTAAATTAAGTGTGCACAAAGTCCTCACTAGAGAAATACATTACTAGTTTTTACTTGCCTTGTTATTTCATAATTACTCTAAGTTCCAACAACATTCTATTATAACTTTTATTCATATCCAATTATACTCAAATTTCAAATTAAAACAAGTTAAAAGCATATCAATAAATCATAGCTGCATAAAATTGTTTGCCAATCCTATAAACAGCTATTTTTAATAATTTAAATTTACTATAAATAAGTCTCTTTATGCTTTGGAGATTAGGGTATACCCACCTAGGTTTAGTGGAGCCTAAAGTGCAGAGGAATTTGGTCGTTGACCATTCCTGTTCGTTGGCCAAGGCTGATTGGATTAGTTAGGGATTTGGCAAGCCCTTTTTGATTCCCAATCTATGGTTTGGGGAACCAACAAAAGTGACGGATTGATTATAGTCTCCCTTGTAATGTTCTCAACTGGCTGATGTTCCTAGGAGGTGGCATTTCCATAATTGCTTTGACTTTTGTAGGATCAACCTGAATTCCTTTATTTGAGATAATGTATCTTAGGAGCTCCCTGAGGTTACTCCGAAAACATACTTCTTTAGATTAAGGCGTACATTAGATTGCTCTAGTCTGGTGAAAATTTTGTCCAACACGGTGATGTGTCCCTCTCTTGTTAATGATTTAGCTAGTAAATCATTCACTCAGTCTTCCATTAGTGTATGCATCATGTCATGGAAGATGGTCATCATTTCTCTTTGATATGTGTCTCTTGCATTTTTGAGACTGAATGGAATTACATTCCACTTGTATGTACCCCATGGGCATGTAAAAGTTATTTTATGTTGATCTTCTAGGGTGATCTTAATCTGGTTGTATCTTGAAAAGCCATCCATGAGTGATAGCATTGCATGTCCTGCTATGAGGTCCACAATCATATCAATGTTTGGAAGAGGGAACTCATCCTTAGGACATGCTTTGTTGAGATCTCTAAAATATATACAAATACGGATGCCCCCAGTTGGTTTTTCCACTGGTACAAGGTTGGAGATCCATTCTGCATAGTCGATGGGTCTTATGAAACTCACACCTAATAGCTTTTTGAGTTCTTCTTTTACTAATAGTGCGATCTGAGGATGAATCTTTCTAAACTTTTGTTTTACTGGTTTGGCTCCTTCTGCTACTATCAAGTGAAGCATTACTAGTTCTAGATCAAGGCCTAGAATGTCTACATAGGACCATGCAAAATTGATTTGTCGCTTGCGAAAGAACTCTATAAAATCAGGATCTTCTGTTGAAGTTAGTGATTCTACTAGATGTAGTATGTGTGGATTTTTTGGTGCCCCCAGATTGACCTCCTTTGTTTCTTCAATAAGAATAGACGATCTCTCCTGATTAGTGTTGAATGGGATAATGTCAAAACTTCCATCCTCAGGAACCTTAGAGAGGTTTTTACCTTTGGATATGTCCTTTATCTTAACTCTTTTTGTTTTCACAAGTGTCATAGTGTTGTTTTCACTTGAGGATCCTGTTTTGATTGTAATATTTTTGTGACTGAAATTTTTGGCATTCTGTCCAAAGTAAGCCATGTTGTTAAGTTCAATAGCATACCCATCTTTGTGATCCCCGCTTTGTATGTCATCCCGCAATTCAATAAATTCTATGATCATGTCATCATTTTCGAAGGTATCAAGGTGTGGGGGATCTTGCTAGTCCCAATCAATGAGTTCAGGGTGACTAATTGGCATAGCTTCATCGATCAGTTTAAGTACATAGGATGTGTCAGTTAGGGTAATTATGGAGGAATCAAGGTCATCATCAGTACTATCCTCTTTGTAATTAGGCTCAGGAGGTGACCTATCTTCTTTTGAAGTATCTGCATCCATTAGATCTCAAAAGGTCTTGATCCATGGATCTTCGTCATCTCTTTTATCCTCTAAAGAATCCTCATCAAAGACATGTAAAGAATCTCATTCATATTCATTTGAATTGGTCTCAGAACACTTGGTAGAACTCTATCACTGTATGCTATAGGAATTAAACCAAGGTAAAATCCACAAGCAGGTTAATGGTTAGAATGAATCAAAATAAGCATAAAACACAATCAAATATACCAAAAACCATTATACCTTCATGAAGATGATCTCTTGTCCTCTGATTAAGCCTTTGATGAAGGGGAATATGCCCAAATGATCCACGTGATTACATTGGCTCCAAGATGGGATGTGGATTTCTCTCCACTACACAACAAGATTGGATAATGTTTGATAGATGGATGGATTGGATGATAATGACTAAGTGTGGGATGATTTGGGCATTATGAAGGCATGATGGAGGATTTTCATCCTCAAATGGACAACATGAGAATATGATGGAAGTGGATCAAGGGATGAAATGGAAAGCATAAGAATGTATGAAAAGTCGATGATTTGTGAGGAGAGGAGACTCCAATTTATAGATTGGAGGAGGCCAAAATGGAGGGCCAAGATTGATTTTGGGATGAAGGGTTGAGATTGATTTGAGAGGGAGCACATGGATTGAGAGGACAAGGTCTGGGATTCAACAGATATGCCATAAAGGCATTCTTCTCTCCATACCTCTCAAGGTTCATGGGGAAGAGCTCCCAAGTACATTGGGAAGAGAAAAAGGAATATAAAATTCCTTGGGGGAAGGAAGAAGGAATTAAAAATTCCAAAATAAGAGGATATGTGGGAAGACTAAATGGATAAAGGAATTAGAAATTCCTTGGGAAGAGGAGGCATAGAGAGATTCAAAGAATTTGAATTTCTTTGAAAGGATCAAGGTGATTAGGGATGTGAAAATGATTAAGGGGATTCATTAGGTGGGTTAACGAGGGATTATAGAGCAAGTGGGAAAGTTATGAGGATGTGACATGAGGAGAGATAAGGAGTGGAGAAATATAAAATTGAGGAATGATGATAAGAATGATTCTAGAAGAATTAATTAGGCTAAGTGGGGATTAGGAAAATGATTTGTAGGAATCACTTTAGTTAAGTTAACTAATTAGGATTAATTAACTAAGAATTTAGAAAAATTAATGATTGAGAAGACTTTATAAGAATGGGGAATAATTAATTTTGATAAATTAATTATAGTACTATAGTGATAATATTGATTAAATTTGATTTAATTAACCTTAAGAAGAAGGGAATTAACACAATTAAAATGGTTAATTATGTTGACAAGCTTAAATTAATTAAATATTAATTTAATTAATTTTAGTTGTCTACAGGGATGTCATCAGGGTTGAAAGGTTTATGATCAACTACTACAGGTGTCACATCTGATGGGGTGGCAGGTGCTGCTTAAATATTTGAAATAGACAGAAGTGGCATCCTGGAAATGATTGACCTTTGTACAATATCATCTCTTTGAATGTTTGGTGTTCGTGTACATGGTAAGTGAGAGGTGTTGGTGTGACTGTTAGGATTCCCAAAGATACTGAGAGGGGGGGTGAATCAGTATCTAACCGGTGGATAAATTTACTTGACATAAAACATGAAAAACATATTAAAATTGTGTATTGGTAAACCAGAAATAATGCAGTAAACAAGAATAACAACAACCACATGAGGAGCACACCATAACACAGTATTTTAACGAGGAAACCCGGTGTGGGAAAAACCTCGGTGGGATTTGTGACCCACAATATTCGCTTACTAGCCAATAAGGGAATATTACTCTTACAATAGGGGCCTGCACAAGCAGGAAGGCCAAGTGCTTAGAGCTCACTGCTCAATTACAAAAGAAGTCACACTGACTTACAAAAATGGATTATATTAATCCAAAATCTTGTACTGCTTCAGATTAGCATCTGCTATACCAGATCTAGTACTAGTTTAAGCTCTGCTACATACATAAACCCTTAACCAATAATTCGCATATTAGGTCTGCATAATTTCGCCTATATCCTTATTTTAAAATGATCTACAATGATCTCATACATATATGAGTCATATTACAACTCACCTTGTCAGCTTACAATGATTTTACAATTAATTACAAAATACATTTTAAACAAAATTGAAGTCGGCCAAGGTGTTGATGTCCTTCCTTTCACTGTCGGTGTTCTGTATGCCAGTGTAGAGTCTATCGGTGCCAGTGCTGGTATATTTGTCTTGCTAGTATCAAATAATTGCAAGGTTGCCATCAATGAAAAAACCTTCAATCACCTACAATTTCTCATTGGAGTGTGCATTTTCCAACAATCTCCCCCTTTGGCATTGATGGCAACACTCATGAGAAAAATCAAAAAGTGTCCAAAATGATATCCAAAAATAGTTTGCCAAGATTGTCTTACCAAAACTGTATGCTCCCCCTGAGTAGATGATGTCCTTTCTTCTAACCATTTTTCTCATCCCACTACTCCCCCTTTGACATCAATGACAAAGGTTGTCATTTTCTATCAGTGGATTCTTTCTTGGATTCTTGTAACTGGTGGGTTACAATCTAAAAGATATATGACAAAACTAAATTTATGCCATTGCTTAATATTTTGCTATCTTTTATTGCCTCTTGTGTTCTCTACACTGTACCGATGAGTATGTGCATTTTCTCTTCCAGTGTCTTTAGTCTAGGAACCAGAGCTTCAGATATTTCTTTTCTCAAGGAAATAAGATACTCTAGTCTTAGACTAAGTCTGCATTTTAAGTCCTTTGCCTTATCCTTTATTCCATGTTTGTCATTCTCCAGTTTCTTGATTTTCTTTTCCTATTCTGCAATCTTCTTCTCTAACTCCAAAAATGAATCTGATGTTCCTATCAGATTGTCAGCAATATTATTTGTCTTCTCTTGTGCTTTATTGATCTCCTTGTCAAGATCCTCTGTTAATACATTCATTTTGCAAGTATCCCTGTACAGTTTCTTGAAGTCATAGATTATTTCTCCAAGTTCTGGTAAAAGGGTGTCCATTTCTTCCTTGTTCTTCTTTATAATATCCTCAAAGAATTTCTCTTTTTCTTTTATCATTCTTTCCTTAAATGTATCCTCATTTATTTGATCAATAGTCAATAGGTTGTCGGTGAAGAACTTAGACAGCGTGTCTAGTTGACCTAAAGAATCTTTATTCTCAACGCTGCACTTTGGTGCTATCAATTTAAGAATTGGTATTGTATCATCAATAGCCTTATAGGCTTGTGTATTGCATTCCATGATCTTCTTTATTGAATCTAACAGGACTTATGTTACATTAGTAGGTCTAAATTCTATCATAGTTGTACCAGATGTTTGTCCAATAGTCTTTATAATAGCCATGCTATTGGTTGTGGTTATTACCTTGCTTGATTCGACCTCTGGTAGGTCTATCTATGTTTGCATTTCTATAAACAAAGGTTTATTCTTTTCAGTTCAAGTTGGTGGCACTATCTCTATCTATACCTCTAAACTTTTCTTAGATGGTTCTTTAGACGGTTTATCTATTGTATCTACCGGTTCCTTAGTGGTATCCTTTGTCGGTTGCTTTGCCAATGCTAGTTTTTTTGTGTTTGTCTCAATCTCTATGGTTGTTGACTCAGTAGTCACATCTTTCTCCTTATCCTCAGTGGTTTCTCTATCAACCATGACATTAAATTCCTGATTATCTACATTTATTGTATACAAAATTTCTGATTCAGGGTTTGTATCTTCTACCAAAGTCTCCATACTCTCAGTGGTTGGTTGATTTTTAGTAGTGTCTACTAGTAGAGTATCTGAAAGAGGTGGGGGCATATTGTCAGTTATTTCAGGCTTGGTGGTCCACCTACCTTACCTTTTCCCTTATCTTTGTCCTTTTGATATACTTTGATAGTTTTAGGCCTGAGTAAATCTTCCTCTTTTTCCTTCTCCAAAAAGAAAATATCCCATGCATTAGCAGTTTCCTTAGAAACTTCCTTTACTCTTCCTGCCATTAATGCTACATGTCGGTGAGCAGTAGAAAACACTGTCCGGTTAGCCTCACTGATTAATTTGTCTATTTCATCAAGTGAGTTAACTAGATGCACTGCCAGTAATTTTTCAATCTTAATCTTTTTATCCAGTTCAACAATAGCTAATCTTCTAGCTTCTAATCTCCTATACAAGTCATTTGGAATTTCATCAACAATTTCCATTAAGAATTTCTTGTATATATCTAAATGTAAAATCACACTATTCTCTATACTTTCCTTATCATCAGCTGATAGTGTATTGTATATTTTATTGATGTTCTTCAGCTTACCATCCTCTGTGATTTCACTGAGAAGTTTGTCTATAGGAGCAATAGTTCATTTCACCTTCTTTTTAGGAGTTATCTTCTTCACTGGAGGCCTTACCGCATGTTGCTTCTGTCTTGTCCTTTCTTTATGGTTGTTTCAATCTTCTTAACCCTTTTTCTAGATTGAATTCCACTTTCTATTGTTTCATCATTTCCAAAAACTTCCTCTTTCAGTTCCTTTGGAGCTTCAAGGAGGGCTTTTGCATATGTTTCTATGATGTTGTCATCTATTTCATAGACCATTTCAATTACCCAAAGAGTTCGAGGGACAACTGCTTCCATCTAAATTTCATCTTTCTTGATCACAAAATAGATTTCCTTTTGATACTTATCCACAATAGTTCGTGACAATCTTACTCTAGTCTTCATTCGAGCCTTCAATGCTTGAAAATACTCATTTATATTTTTCTCCCTATTTTCTCCCATATTGTTTAGTAAATCTAACAGTTGTTTTCCTACCGGTATGTCAAAACCAAAATCTCTTGCACCAATACTGGGTACTTGTTTGGTTATGTACAGCATCAGGCAACCAAGTAAGTTTCCAAATCTAAGTGTTCCTTTCTTACCTCTTTTGATCTTTCCCAAATTGTCTATCAACTCATCTTTAATCCATTCACATATATCTATTCTTGCATTAACATTAACCATATCATAGGCACTCTTGATACATAGGCTAGAAATTGAGTTTAACCTATTAGCATGTGTAGCTTTATAACCTAAGATCATGTTGATAAATCTGACATTTATATCTTTCACATCATTTACCCTTAGAGATCTCTTATCAAATGTTGTACCAGTTAGGTTTATCACTATGTCATTTGAGACCTTCTTTGTTTTGTCTGGTTTGTTACTGGTGGAGGGTAACCCTATTACAACTTTTACTGCTTCTTTTGTGATTTTATGAATAGAGTCTAACAAGAAAAATTCACCATGAACTCTGCTTAACACAATCCTTATGATATCCTTGGGAAAATTCAGGATACTAAGAGCCTCAGTGAAACCTAGGGTTTCCACTATCTTATGTTCAAGTTTGACATTTTTGGATTCATCACAAATTATAGTTTTAAACATGTTCTTAATCTCATCATCACCTAATTCATCAATATGACAATATATATATACATCCTAGGGTCTTCAGCATATACTACTCCTTTAGGGATTTGATAAAATGCACCTATGCTATCATCTTTCTTTGAGATTTTGGGAACTAGCTGAAATATGGGTCTAGATCGCTTAACAATTTCAACAACAGTGGGGTTTGCAATAAATTTAGGCGTGGATGAAGATGCCATAGCTATAAATACCTCAATCTGCCTTAAGGATGGATGATTTGATGGATTGCTTCACTTCTTCACTTAGAATTTCTTCGCTCAGGAATTTTTGCGCTCTCGAAGATTTGAATGCTTGGTGAATGAAAAAGGAGCCAAAACACTTTCTTTATAATGTTTTTTTTGCCAACTACCACATTTAATGCTTACCAGTTAAGTCCCAACCTAACTCATCTGTCGATATAGAAGTAATTTAATCTTCTTACCATCAATCGAGGGAATAATAGCATGTTTTTCATTTTGTTGCTAAACCCCCAAAAGAATTTTCTTTAGTTAGATGAAGATTCTCCTATCGGTGGAGTGTTACTCTATTCTATCGGTGGAGGAGTATTCCCATCAATATTTTGATCTGAGTTTCTGATCCATTGTTTTGAGAATTCTTGCTTTACCTCTTCAACTGTTTCTTTACCTTTCAAACTAGGACCTTTGTTATTTGCTGGTGAGGACTTGCTTCTATAGAATTTAGCAATATGTCCAATCTTGTTACATGCATAATAAGTCACATTGATCTTCTGAATAGCTTTCCCATATCCTATGTCGGTATGTGTTCTGCATTGATTAGATAAGTTCCCAAATCTTCCACAAACATAAAATCTTACATTCATTCTGCAATTTTCTGAATTATGACCAACTTTGTTGCATTTGGAACATTGACTGATGGGTGTATTAGTGTTCTGATAATTTCTAGATCTACATTGATTTTCTCTATGACCATACTTGTTACATTTAAAGTATTTTCCATTAAATTTGTAAGCAGTAGGTTGTCTTACCGGTTTGTTATGATCATGATTATTTGCAGTACTGGAGCTTTCACCAGTTTCAAAGCCAAGGGCATTTGTATCGCCATTAGGTTTCTGATTCTTCAGCATGTCACCAAGTTCTTCTGAACTTTTCTTGAATTTCTCCTTGTGATGATTTGCAGTAGTTAGTTCGTTCTCCAAGGTTCCTTTCTGTCTCATGAGTTCAGTTCTGTCATTTTGTGTGTGCATTAGATATGTCTTCAACATATCATTTTCATGACTGAGTCTTGTGTTTTCATTTCCAGCATCATTTAGTCTTCTTCATTCTTCTTTCTATCTTCAATTTCTTTACAAAATCTCATAGTCATATCCTGCATCTCATTCTTTGTTGTACTGATTTCTTGTCTTAGCTTGTTTACCAAATCATTAAGAGTTTCCTTTTCATTTTCCTCATTTTGCATCTTTTCACAAAGTTCTCTTCTCTTATTCCTTGCAATAGTAAAATTCTCTTGAAGTGCTTGAATAATATCCTGAGCAACCTTTAGATCATCTTCAAGTTTGACATTCTTCACCTTTTCTGCATCATAGTCTATAAGAGTTGTTTCCAATTGTTTTCTCAAGTTTTCCATCTCTACCGGTGACAAGATCTTCCTCAAGCTGTTAGGCTTTTGAAAATAGAGGACCAAGCTCTGATACCAATTGTTAGGATTTCCAAAGATACTGAGAGGGGGGGGTGAATCGGTATCTAACCGGTGGATAAATTTACTTGACTTAAAACATGAAAAACATATTAAAACTGTGTACCGGTAAACCAGAAATAATGCATAAACAAGAATAACAACAACCACATGAGAAGCACACCATAACACAGTATTTTAATGAGGAAACCCGGTGTGGGAAAAAACTCAATGGGATTTGTGACCCACAATATTCACTTACTAGCCAATAAGGGAATATTACTCTTACAATAGGGGTTTGCACATGTAGGAAGGCCAAGTGCCTAGAGCTCACTACTCAATTACGAAAGAAGTCAAACTGACTTACAAAAATAGATTATATTAATCCAAAGTCCTGTACTACTTCAGATTAGCATCTGCTATGCTAGATCCAGTATTGGTTTAAGCTCTGCTACATACATAAACCCTTAACCAATAATTCTCATATTAGGTCTGCATAATTTTGCCTATATCCTTATTTTAAAATGATCTCATACATATATGATTCATATTACAACTTGCCATGTCGGCTTACAATGATTTTACAATTAATTACAAAATACATTTTAAACAAAATTGAAGTCGGCCAAGGTGTCGGTGTCCTTCCTTTCACTGTCGATGTTCTGTATGCCGGTGTAGAGTCTGTCGGTGCTGATGCAGGTGCCAGTATATTTGTCTTTCCAGTATCATATGATTGCAAGGTTTCCATCAATGACAAAACCTTCAATCACCTACAATTTCTCATTGGAGTGTGCATTTGCAAACAGTGACTTGGACCTTTAGATCTTGTAGGTTGATCTGCAATAGACACTTTTTTGCTTCTAGAAGGGATGAATTTGGAGGTGGTATGCTTTTGTTTGCTCAGAATCCTGAGCTTATAAGAGCCTCCCAAACAAGTATTGAATCCAAGTCTAGTTGTATCTCATGGTTGTAACAAGGGTTGCAATGACTCCTATAAACCTTGTTTATGTAATCCTAATGCACTATGGCCATCATAGCCCATCTTTTGCATTAGGGTAAAACCTTTACCATAACACTCTAGAGGGATCTTGATTTGTTGTCTAGTTGTATCAGAAGGGTCTTTGTAGATCCATCTTGCCAAATCTTCATCAATAGTTTCTTGCTCTTGTGATCTGCCTAGGATGAATCCATCAAGTGTAGTAGTGTTGGTTGCAACAAGTGGCTTGAGTGACTGTTGTGGTTTTCTATGAATCCTAGGTGAGAGGGGTAGTTAAAGATGACTAATATTATATTCTCCTAGGCCTTCATCCTTTACTTTCATTTTCATATTTTCCTATTTGGGTGTAGGGATTGGGGGACTGGCAAGATTTGTTGGGTGGATGTAAGATGATGAGACAATAGCTTCTCTATTCCTAGGGACTATGATATCAGGTTGATGCCTTATATTGTTGCAAAAGGAAAATGGATTGGCATCACCAAGGATAGTAATATCTACTCTGTTATGTGGAAACATGATGCATTGATGGTAAGTGGATGGTATTGCTTGCATGGCATGAATCTATGGTCTACCTAATAGGAGATTGTAAGGAAGAGGTAGGTCTAGGACTTGGAAAACCATGCTTATCAAGATATACAAGGTAATTCATTAGGTGCATCCCATTTAATTCATTTAAGCACCAAAATGATACACATGAAAGGGGATACGAGCCAAAAACACAAGTTCACATGTTAACAAGTTAGTTCCAACCAAAAACCAACACAAATAAACTAAAAATCCTTCACATAAATATCAAAAGAGATAAAAGCATACAAAGAAGCATAAACAAGTGAAAGAGGAGTAAGAAGACTCCATATTATGCTCCCATGATGTTTGATAGTTCTCCCTTATTCTTCTCCTCTCCAAGATCCAAATCTGTGAACGTAGCTCTCAGCTTTAGCACTAAACCATGGATGCCAATGGAGATTCAAAATGGTTGAACGAACTAAACTTCCTATTTCTATGTAAATGCTAGAATAAGATTGCTATGAGAAAAGCTCTATGATAATGTAAGTATAATAACAATTCTCAAAATGATTCCTTCTTTGCTTGAGGGTGAGGGCTCCTTTTATAGGGAAAAATGTTGATTGAATGGCCAAGATTGAGTGAGCTTGTGGAGGGATAGGATTCCTTGATTCATGATCTATGTGATGGTTTTCAACCCAATCTAATGATGAAAAGTGTCAACATGAGATGGCTTGAGAGGAGAGGTAAAGAGAATTTAATGCTTGAGAAGACATGAGGGTAACCTCATGTAGGTTGGGTTATTGGATAAAGCTTTTATCCAAGGGTAAGGTTATTATCTAATGGGTAAACTCTTGTGCAAAGTTTACCCATGGTTAATCCTTGACCAAAGGGTCAAGACCCATGTGAGTTGGAGTGTTGGATAAGGGAAGCATTTATGACTCTGTAAGAGTATTAAATGGATGAGATGATGGGTTGAGGGTTAATCTTGGATTAGGATTGTGCAAATGTTTAGAAGGGGGATTAGGCTAAATTAGAAGGGTTTAGAAGAGTCTAGAGGGAGTTTAGAGAAAGCTAGAATAATTTAGAAAGAGGTGGGTGTGGGTAAATAGGTTTTTATTTAAATAAAAATCTATTTAAATGTGCAACTTGAATTTGTAGGAGAATGCAAGTGGATGGGTTATTTTTAAATAAATATTGATTTATTTAACAAGGGGATTTGATTTTTAAATAAATGTTAAATTTATTTAAATAGGAAGAAGGGGGATGCATTAAATAAATTGGATTTATTTAATAACTTGGACTATAGTTAGTAATTAAATAAATTCATTAAATTTATTTAACCATAATAGCAGAATAGGCTAAGGTGAATTAATTAAATGTTAATTTAATTAATAGAGAAATATTTAGTCATTAAATAAATATTTAATATTTATTTGATTAATAGACAAATTTATGTGTCTACAATTTGTATTACATGTCGAAAACTACAAGGAAAACTCAAATCTTGCTAGTCTCTTACTAGTAACATGGATGTATCTTGACAATGCTAAGTGAATAGAAATAATTTTTAAATTTTAAATGTTATTATTTATTTGACAATTTTATTAAAATTCTACTAATAGAATTTAAAAGAATTTCAAAATTTGGAAATGTAAAAATTACTTCAAAGAAACTTTTGACCTTAAAAATTCATCACCTTCCTCTACAAATGCAAAAAAAATACTTTTGGGTGTACTTAATGTTAAGATATGTAGTCTAAGTTTTAAGTGCATAAAGACTTAGAGAAAGGAGAAAGGCATAAAGAGGAAGGGGCATAGTTCTTGGAAAAGGCATTTCTAAGGTTTAAAGGTGAGTGCACCAAGTCATTGTGAGGATAGGGAATCTAACCCAAGGTCAAAGTGTGAAAACTATAAGGATGCAATGAAAACAAATAAAAAATTAAATGAGAGTTTACATCCATGACATGGGCTATACAAAAATTTCTAAGTATTACTTAGAAACTAAAACATTAAATTAATAAAGTTTCATCTTTTTCATTTTTTTATCGATTCTTCTTTAAACTTTCAATTTCAAGGTTTGAGTGCTTGGTTAGAGGGGTGAATGAGAGGGATTTTAAAGTGCTATAGTTTATCCTCTAATCACATGGGGATTGAATCAAAATTTCAACCCCTTTTAGCATAGATGGCCTTTTAAGTGTTTAAACTCACTTTGAAGGTCAAATTTCTAAGAGTGAATCACTAAGTACTCAAATGATATTTTGAAATTACATGTTTCCAAGATTTCAGTATTGATAGATTTGAAATTTAATTTTAACATGTTCAAATTTAATTTTGAAGCTAATTTTTCATATGTATCTTTCTTATTTTATATGTTATTTTTTAGATCACTTTTAATGTTTTGATGTATTCATTTTTCTTTATCAAGATATAGTATTCTTATTAATATTTAAAAGAAAATTCTTCTAAATTCATAAACATGATATCATAATTCTTTTTTTCTTCTTCTCATAATTTATTCTTTTTTATGCTAAATTTTTATAAACAAATCTAATGTAGAGCTAAGATAAAATCACTTCTTCCAAAAAGATTATGTTGGTGAAATTGAATGGTTCTTAATGAGCCCATCGGAGATTAAGTATTGTTGAGTGCAAGGCCTCAACATGATAAGGAATGAGATCGAAATCATATCCCAAACGAATTTGGCAAAATGAATACCCTTCAATCTTTAACTCTTAACCAAAAATGATTCAACCTAAAGACTTATACTCCTCTATCAAAAAATAAAAAATTGTTTATAAATAAAATGAAATCGCCTCCCACATATAAATTTTCAATAACTTAAGACCTTTCCATCCCAACAAAATCATACCTAACAAAAATCACACCTTTTCCACATTTGGTAATATCAATCATACTTAACAAAATCATTGCTTTTAACTTTTGTCTTCCACATTTGGTAACATCTCATGTCACATTCCATTCCATTAATAATTGACAAAGGGGACATCCAGCTAAGGAAAGCTTCGACAACATGTGAATGTTCCACCCAAAATATTATCTATATCATATCAATGACATTACTACCAATTCATGCGCTTACAAAAATATCACAATATATAGACAAAATAGAGATAGGATAGGATATTAATCATTATATCTTCACAATTCATTTCACATTTATGGTGAGGTCCTTTAAAGTATATATGTTTAATTTATTCTTAGGATTGCAAATATTTCATGACCATGTTACATTTTCCATTTAACCACAATTGCCCACCACACATTTGCATTTAAATAGATATAATAAATAAACAATCATAGACATCTTCACCCTAGAGGAAAAGAAACAAAATAGAGTTGTAAGTCACAATGTTCTATTGTTTTTGCCTAGGTGACACTATGTATATCAAATTACTTTCCTACATTATTCACCAATCTAAGCTAATTCAATCTTTTGAATGAAATGGTGGATATATATTGAGCACATTGTAATGTATATGAGGATCTTTAATGAATCTGCATGCAGACTAAACAATGTTTTTTTAAATCTCATTAATACATGCATTTTATTGAAGGCTTATCTATCATCTCATTCTAACAAAGAGATACTGCAATTCTTATAAATTATTAAAGTCGGCAATGGTTCTTTTAATTTCTTTTTGTAGCTTTCAATAAATTAGTAAAGACCTACACAAATTGTTATACAACAACGCATTATGAATCTATTATCAACATCTACTCCTTTGTTTTCTTTTGAAGAAAAACCATTTTCTAAAACACACAAATTGTGATAGTCTAAACAACAATTTACATTTGTGACATCAAGAAGACCTTGACAAATTACCCTCTTCTAAATCATTGTCGCTTTCACCTTTTTTACTACCTTATCTATTTACAATCACTTACCCATTCCATTACTTATACCCACTAAACATATATCCATATATAAAGTAAATTTTGAAATAATAATAATTTTATGCAAACATATCTTTAAATTAAATACAACAATAAACTTTAAGTAAAACTATACCTATACATATAGTTGGTTTTAAAAAAATAGGATGATTCATGAGTAGTCGTTCACAAGAACTCGTCTCTCATGAGAATGAATGGTACACTTAGCACTCATTAAATCTAAGTGATTATCTAGGTAGACTCTCATGTGAATGAATGGTACACTTAGTACTCATTACATGTAGGTGATGATCCATGTAGAGTGGCTATCCAATGCTTCACCTCCATGATCATCATGAAGATGCAATGAGTGTTGAGTGTACCATTCATTCTCATAAGAGATGGGTTCTTGTGAACCACTACTCATGAATCATGGGTAAATGAGTTTGACTCAAAATCTACACAATTGAATCGTGATAGTAATATCATACTTTATTGAAATTAAGGGTAAGGTCCCATTGAGGGGGGCTTCCTAAAAAATTTCAATGGGTAATGCTAAGATTTTTTAGGAATACTTTAAACTTGGTGGTCCCATGAATTTAAAGTGTAGATCAACTTAAAAATTTTAAGCTTCGGAATTTAAGGAAGCTAGTGGTCTAATGGACATACAAAGGTAAAAAAGAAATAAAATAAACATCATTTTCCCTATAAAATTTTGCATTTTCTCTCCAAATTTTTTGTTTTGACAAGTGGCAAACTAAATTCCTAAGTTGGTGGGGCAATTTCTAGCCCCACCCAATTTGCACTTGCTTAAATATGTAGATCTAAAATGTAGGGGCTACTATATTTCAGAAGAAGATTCCAAATAATCTCATAACCTTGGGGTTTTGAGGATGAACCATGGACAATAAGTTTAATCCAATGTTTATGTTTATAATTAAAATATGATAATATAATATTTTTTATTACAATAAAATAAAAATATAAAAATATTTAACATAATAATGAAAAATATAAAATATTATAAAAAATAACATATCATTAATGATTATATAATAATAATGCAATAATAATATAATAAAATATTAAATTTAATAATAATATACTCAAGCAGTAACATAAAATGATATAATAATATTAAAATATAATAGATTAATGTTTTTTATTAAGAAAGCAGCGAGAACCAGGGTGCCAACCCTTTGCATAGTATGAACTATAAACAACACCATAACAGTACTATAACAGTGCATGAATAGCACTAAAAAGAATAGTCATCCATAACACAAAAACATACTAAGAGTTCGGAAAAGCAAAAAATAGAGGACCCTGGCCAAAACAAAGATCAGAAGGAAACTAAGGGGAAAACTTGCGAACCCCTAACATCTCAATGACCCTATTCCAGTCATTGTACATAAACTTATACAACTCCTTGGCCTCCTCCTTGTCCGCTTCCTCAACTACAGTACACTCCCTTATGAGGGAAAGAGTCAGTGCCAAGTTATGAAGAACCTACAAACAAAATTTGTTAAAGCTAATAATCTGGTTGTCCTGAGCATCCAACCTACATTTGATCTATTTTATCTCATCAGTGATGGCTTTTAAATCCAAGAGTTGGCCCATGCTTGCAATATGTCTTAGAAGGTTGGAGACCTCATTGTTGATGTTTCCTGGATTTGTTCTAGGGTTAGGATCGCCTTGGGGACCCCTTCCACCACCCTGTTATCCTCGTTCTTCTTCTCTTGGTTTTTCATATTTTCAACACCCATGTCCACTTTAGCTTCCTCACTAATCATCGCTTCCTTGACCACCTCTTCCTTAGGGGCCATAACAACTTGGGCTCTAGTAGCATTCATGTCCACCATTTTCATGGCCTCATCAAAGTCCACTAGGGTTATTTGATCAACATTTTCCTCTTCTGGTTCAATATTCACATCACTGGTGGGGGGGGTAGAGCTACCCACATTAATCCCAAGCATAGAAACCTTAAGATATTCACCACCCACAGACCCATACAAGTACCCCCATCTTTGCCATGGGCACAATCCTCCTTAGAATTGGAAACACTTTGGGGTTTCAATTTCCTTTTTGAGGAGCCCTTAGAAGTGAGTCTGTGGGACCTCCTCCTTCCTTCAGTGTCTAGGGATGAAAACTCATCCTCCATATCATCAGAGGAAGAATTGTCCTCAATGATAATTCTTTTACATTTAGTAGGGGATTTTCCTTTGCCTCTGGAGGGGGTATGGCATTTATCTTTGCCAGCTGAGGAAGAAGGCACAGAGTAAGGGGAAATTTCAGTAATAGAGACAGTGGAGGGAAACTGAGAGGCCACGAAAGATTCATTAGAAAAATGGAGCAATATGGGGATAGAAAGGCCATCAGAGAACCCCATGAGGGGATGTGACATCGTCAAAGGAGGTTGAAAAAGCATGAGGTTTCTCTGAGGGCGGAAGGATAGGTGGAAATTGTAAAGTCTGTAAATGAGGTCCTGATGCAGAGGGATGGTCGGCTTGTCCCCATTTTTAAGGCCAAGGGCTTCCTTAATCAAGACTTCCAAAGAATGCAACAAAAAAAATGACAAGCAAAGAAGATCATGATTGTGAAAGTGGTTAAAAAATATGGATGATAGTAATAAAATACCTTATATCAGCCTTCCAAGGTGAAATACTTCATTATCATCAGATAAATTTGATCCTAGGGGTTCTTCAACTCTCTCTAGCGAACCCACCTTGCATTTTCATAGGTTCCTCTTTGCCTTTGAAAAATATTTTTAGACCGTCGTTGTTGGCCACATGACTGGTCCTCTTCCATCTTCTCCCCTCCAAAGAGAGGCCCATTTCCTGAGAAATCATCTCCTCAGAGACATCAAATAAACCCCCCCCAACCGTAACCCTCCTACCAGTCCAATAGTTTGCAAATTGGGCTGAGAGTTGTTCATCATGACCGCAAAGGAACTCCATCGACTTTGCAACCCCACCTTCCACATAATAATTCTACATAACAATGCCTTTTTTGAAGTCATCCAACTTGTCAGGTTTGTAACACACTTTGTCACCCCTTATTGTCGAGACCAAACTAGTGGCAGAGAATTTGATCATTAGTAGACATAAACAAGAACACACAGGGGGCGTCAAGATAATAGCTCTTACTGAATTTAGAAACAATTTTCTTACAAGGGTCAGAAATTTTGAAATCATGGAAAATATGCCTTAAGGCAAAATTATTGCCATAAATGTCCTTGGGAATAGGAAGTTTGTGCGAGCCATTAATCACCCCTTGAGAAATGACCTTGGGCACACAGAAAATCATCAAAAAATCGAAACAAAAAGGATTATCATAAATGTAAGTAGCATGTGGCTCAAATTGAATACTACAGCCAATTAAATCCATCCAGCTAGACCATTTAAGCATGCCATCATAATTCAGATTCATCACGAGGAAATACCTTTGAAAAGTGTACCAAAAAAAAATAGCGGCGTACACATCACCTATAAAATCTATGTTGGCAGTCCACCTCAGCCGACCATTGGTGCTAATCATCAAAGTTTTACACATTTTCAAATTTGAAAAATAATTCCCCCCAAGACCCCATGAAGCCAAGGGGAAAGACCTAAAGGAATAAAACAAGAGATTAATTACGAGGGGTAAGATTGGTGCCCTCTCCCTTCATGAGGGAGTTAACATTAGGCAGCAGAGAGTTGTGATTCCTCTAGCATCTGAGGCTTGAATTCATTAATACAATGGTTTCAAGAGCATCAACAACCCCATTTCCTTCTCCATAGATATGCATGATGCGAAAGGAGTCAAGCCCAAAGAATTGCCTAATAATATCTCTAATAAAACCTTCAATTGACTAGTTGAGTCTGTTCCTCCCTTTGATAACATCAACAATGAGCTTAGAGTCCCCTTCAATATCCAGAACCCTTATGCCCATAGAGATGGAAAAATGGAACCCCCAAACCAAGGTCATAGCTTCAACTTGATTGCTGGAGTGGACATTCAAGTTCCCCATGTAGGCTACAACTAGGGCCCCACTTTGATTTTTAATGATACCACCTCTAGCTACTAGGTCATGTCTAGCACCCCCATCAAAATTAAGTTTGAAGCAACTAGGTATTGGGGGGAGCAAAAATTATTCTTCCTTCGGAGACGCTTGGAGTTATCAATAAGTGCAAAGGATCTAGGCAGGTTCCAGCAGCGAGAAATCTCCCAATCCCAATTGGAAGGAGGATTAGGGGGATTTTTAACAATAGTCATCGATAAATTTTCCAGGATGAGCTTAAGGAAATAGGAAAACACATTTTCCAGAGTGGCCTCCTTATCTCTGAAGATCCAATTATTCCTCTCCTTCCAAATTCTCTAGCAAAGATGTGGGGGAATTTGTTTTTAGAGCTAGTGGACCATAGGATTGGAGGTAGGGCCCCTCCACTCTTGCAACAAATGTATCATATTTTCATTCCTAGTCCAGATGAGGTTAAGCTTATGGATAACCATCCCCTAAAGGGCTTTGGCAAAGGCACAGTGGAGAAAAAGATGGGGGGAACTTTCCATTTCCATTTTATAAATGACACATATATTAGGTGTAAAGCGGAAAATCGAACCCTAGGTGTTCCCCCACTCCAAGGAGAAAGAAAGGAGGTCACTAGGATTGACGGTTTTCACTTAGGAGAGACTTTACATTCAAAAGAGGGGTTGAAACTCACAAGATCCAATCCCACACAATGCAAGATTGAATTCTAAATGAGTTTCAAGGGTTGAGACAGCAAGGATACCCTCTTTTGTAAAGAATGTAGATAGAAGGATTGAACTAGGAGTGTATGTGAAAGTAAGAAAGATTCACTTATAGACGGAGATAGGGAAACGGGATGAAGCTGTGGACCTGAAATTAGTAGTAAAATGTCGAGACGATGTTGTCCTGCAAGTTTGAGTGAAAGTTGACGGGACGATGGCGCCCGGAGTGCACATGGTCCTCCGAAAAATCCACAAAATGAAGGGGGATCTGTTCGTCTCTGCACAAGGATTCCAGATCTTCAATTACAGCCACGTACTTGCAACCTACACACAGAAAAGAGAGGATGATTGGGGGGTAAGGGATTAGGGGTTTGCCTTTAGGTCAAACCCTGGTTTTGGAATTAACCAAGAAATGAGAATGTTGTAAATGTAAGTGTTTGTATTGTAATCAAGTATTGATACCTTGTTGTAAGAATGTTTGTATTCTTACATGTGAAGGTGTAATGATGTTGTATGTTGTATGTTGTATGTTGTAGGTGATCTCCTCTTCAATGGTTGAATCCTTGTCTTGAATGCAACACCTAGCCTTGAATGGAGACCTAGAATGCTCAATTGCTTGAAGGAATGCTTGAATGCTTGAATGTTTGAATGTTTGCCTATCGCTTCCACCTCTTGCACACATATGTTTCTCACCCCCCCTTCTGGGAGGGGAAATGTAGTTTATATACTTGTCAATTAGGGTTAGGAGACTGATTTTTCTGACCTTAGGCCGACCTAGGAACATTATTTTCTGAATTGCAAACTTGAAGACCCGATGCCCAACAAGAGACTGGGCCCAAAATAGGGCTAGGGACCAGGGCACTGGGCGCCATGGTCCCACCTCCCGAGACAGTAGGGTGCAAGGAGGATCAGGCCAAGGTGCAGAAAGATGCAGTTTTTGATGTCGTAAACAGGTTTTGGGGTCTCCATTCAGGTTCAACATTGTGCCGCCATCGTGAAGACCCAAATGCAGTCAAAATTGCAAGTGTCACAATTTTACGATGCTACATTTAGCCCCCACTTTAGCAGGAGTATAAGCGTATGCCCATACTTCCGGTAAAGTACAAGGAAACAACATTGAAAGACTTTCACCATGTCAAGGAGGCAAGATACACCAAGCCCCTAGTGGACTAAGGATCTTACAACTTTGATTGACAAAGTAAAAGGGAAGATCATGAGGGAGAACCATGACTATCAGTAGTAAGGTTCCCTCACTATGAGTCATGCAAGAAAAATACCAAAAATTTTCAAGGCAAAGCTAAGTTCGCCAAGAAATTTTTAAGAATCTTGAAGAGATATGAACGGAGTGTATGCCCCCTACGTTAAAGCAATCGCACATGCCTCATTGGGGGTGATTGCTTTAAGGTAGTGATACACATAAGAAATGAGAAGGGAAAGGAGCATGTCATCACAAAGATTTACCCCCCGAGTGTGAGATAAACCCAAGGATAATAGACACAAAACACAAATCATGAGGTGACTTCACTTTCCTTGGGGTCAGTATGCTATATTATAATTCATGTATGTCATATGTATGTATGCATAATTGTTCTTCATTCCCCAATCAAGGAAGGTCACCTAGAAGAAGGGAACACATGTGTCTTTTGAGTCAACATGAGAGAGACCAAAAGAGATCTCAATGATTTGCATCATCCTCAAGTAGACAACACTAAGGACAACAAATAGAAGAATGGGAATAACACATAGAAGAAGTAACAAAAGAGATCAAGAGAGGAGGAGAGAGTCTGCTATGCTAATGAACTAGTCTAGCACGTCATCCACCCCCCGATCTTGCTAATCAATATTTTGGGAAGGTAGGAAACACGCTAGAGGAGGAACATCCAACATAGCAGATGGAGCTATCACAAGATCCAAACAAGGGCTATGTTCATGTTCCAAGCCACGTTGTTCTTGTCTAGGAGCTAGGATAAGTGCTTTAGAAAATTCATTAGATAAATGGTTATCAATATCAACATATTCATATTCACTATCAGAAGCAAGAGGAGTAACATTTTCATCATGAATAACATTTTCATCTATATCATCATCAAGATTTATAGAAATAGGATCTTTAACACGCACAGGATCAAAACCATCATGCATCTTATGTTTAGGAGATTTTGACTCAATTTTCAGTTGAGGAGAAAATGGAATAATACTAGCTGAAGGTGTCTTTGGGGATTGCAAAGTTTGAGAAGTAGCTGCACGAGCTCTAAGACGATGCTTTCATCGGCGTTCACGCACAGAACAATTTCGTCTAGTCTTAGTAGGAAGTTGAGAAGATTGAGGAGGAGGAGGAGTGTTCTCATCCTTATCACTTGGGTGTTTAGGTTGTGGTCTCTTAGGTTGGACAATAGGGGAAGAGGAAGGTCTCTTCTCTCTATAAGAGGAAGGAGGAGGAACTGCTCCATATAAAGGAGGAATATCTGGTTTAGGAAGGAGACCAAGTCCATCATGACGAGGAGGTATAGGTCTACCTTTAGAAAGTTTATTAGACATAGACATAGTCACATCCATAGGGATGGGTTGGGAATCTTCTTGAGGAAAGACATTAGTTTTATCTTTCAAAGGAAGAACTTCCTTCTCAAGAATGATAGGAATATCAAGTTTGGGTGTTCTAGGTTCACTTAGAGATAGGATCATATCTTTTTTCCACTTTTGATAAGATTTGAAAAGATGATCACTTCGCGGTGGAAGAGATTGAAATTGTTTAGGCCAAAAATAATCAATAGGAATGCTATAAGTTCTTTCAGCTGGTTTAAAGAGATTATGATTGACAGTAACAACTTCACCATTATGGGGAAATTTCAAACACTTGTGAATAGGAGAAGCAATAGCTTTCATGGAAGATAGCCAAGGATAGCCTAGCTTCACACGAAATTGTTCGGATGATGGAATAATAGCAAAGCTCACATCAAGGGATTTGTTATGGACCTCAATAGGTAATGTAATAGAACCAATTGCAGGAGAAGAAAATGCATCAAATAATTTCACAACCACATTTATTTTGTCATAGATCACTTGATTCAATTGCAAAGTAAAAAGAAATTCTTCAATAATGACATTAACCATGCAAGAAGGATCAATAAGCACTCCACGGCAAGGTGTATTCTTGACTTTTGCAACTATATATAAAGGACCATCAGGTGCCCTGATAGTTTCACTGGAATCAAATGTGATGGAAGGCTCTTTAGGGATTTTCTGCTGCTCTACAAAGTTAACCACATTCGGAGTCATAGACACAAGACCATCAGGTGAGAAAGAGGAATCGTTAGTCTCAATCACATTAGAGGTATGAGAAGGTAATGGATCAGTAAAAATCTTAAGATTTTGGTTAGGAAGAGCTACAGATGTGTTGCCTTTATCATTCACACCTGAAACAAAGATAGTATTATTATCAATCAAATCTTGAATTTTACCCTTTAAAGAAAAACATTTTTCAATATCATGCCCAAGTTGACGATGAAATTGACAAAAATATTTGTTATCAAAATAGGGTGAATTCATCTTTGAAGGATCTATTTGCTTTATAGGAGGGAGAGTAAGCACATTTCATTCCAATAACTTATTCATAATACTATGCAATGATTCATTCAAAGGAGTAAACCCTCTTTCTTTCTTGAAAAACTTAGAAATAGGAGGCACACCTGATGCTGCACTCACATTGTTGTTGGTGATGTTTTCATTGAACTTAATGAACCCTCTGTTCAGTTTAAACTTCCCAAATGGTTGTTGACTACTATCACCCTTATCACTCAGAGCCATAGGATTTGCTTGTTCTATTTGACTCACAGTCAGTTGATAATTGTGAAGAGTTGCACACAATTGTTGGAAAGAAGTAAACTCAGAAAACAAAAGTTTTTCTCTAATATCTTTTTGTAAATTAGAAATAAAGATTCTTTGAATATCATTGTCGGGTACTGGAAAAGAAATTTGAGCACACAAATGCTTATATCTACCAATGAAATCAGTCACTTTTTCTTTAACACCATGTTTACAATGCATTAAATCAATCAAAGTAACTTTAGGACCTATATTGTTTTGAAATTATTGAATAAAAGCATTTGCAAGTTGTTGGAAAGAAGTAATAGAATAGGAAGGCAATGAGCAATACCATTGTAGAGCCTTATCTCTTAATGTTCTAATAAACAGTTTTGCAAGCAACCTTTGGTCATGAGCAAAATCAGTACATATTGTTTGAAAGGTCTTAACATGTGTTAGAGGATCACCTTTACCATTATAAAGCTCCAATTGCGGGATTTCAACATGCTTAGGGGGGATAGCTCAAACAATTCCAAGAGAAAGTGGGCTCGCAACTTCAAATGTGGGCACACTAAACTTAGATTGATTCATAGAGGCAATTTGTTGCTATAAAGAAGAGACAATTTGTGCAAGATTGTTAATGGTCGCTTCAGTCGAAGAGTTCATATTAGACATGTTAGATTGTGATGGAGGTATTATGTTATTGAAAGAAGGTATTGATTGAGAGTAAGGTGGCGAGACACTATGATGGTTAGTCATAGGAGATGATTGGAAAGAAGGAACACTACAAGGAGGAATGGAATGGTTAAATGAATTGCCCCCTTGCATCATGTTCATTTGTGGAGATGTAATAGGGACACTCATTGAAGGAATGAATGAAGAAGTTGGATTGAATGAAGGAAGAGGGTTGATTGAAGAAGAAGGATTGCCCCCATGACTGGTGATCATAGGTGAAATGTTTTGTATTGAAGTAGTCATTATGTTTGATGTAAAAGTAGGTATACTAGCAATAGAAGTTGTCAAAGGAATAGAATGATTGACTTGAGTAGGAGGTTGTGTATAACCTAAAGTTTTGGCACAACTCTTCATAGGCATCACATTCGAATCCATGATGTGTGCAATACTATGCAAAATATCAATTCCATTCTTATCACTTTGAACCATACATTTTAGACCCTCAATTAATGGAAGAGCTTCACTATCGGGGTATTCTTGAGACATCCATTGCTGAAAATCATCAAATTGGTTATCCAATTTCGAAAGTTGTTCTACAGAAACCTCATGGAGAGCTTCTTCATCATTAAGAGGATTAGAGGAATTACCCATGTCCTCGTTAAAAAGGCCATTCAAATTAGGTTCCATCTCCTTGGTAATTAAACCTTGGAAAGACTTAATTCCAAGGCTTCATCTAACGGGAATAGTGTAAGTAGGGCTTATTGTTGTAAAACTCATGCACTAGAGAGAGAGAGAAGATTTTGAATTTTGAAAATAAAGTTGGCAAAATTGAACAATGAGATAATGATTATCCAATTTGAACTTTGTGAAAGAAGAGGGAAACACAACTTCCAAGAAAGGTAGGCACAATTGAAAATTAGGGCCAAGGGGGTAGCACTTAATTTTAATTGTTATCTTGAAAATTGAAATCTTGAATTTTGAATTTATTTTCAAATTTAGAGGTAGCAAATTTCAATAAAATCAACCAATCTCCTAGATTTAAGCTGTTAAATGCAATCATGACAATCTCCCGAAATTTCGGAAAAAATGTCGGGGACCGTGGCGAACGGAGTGCACACGGTCCTCGCAACTTTTTTCGAAATTTTTCAGGGATGAAAGTTATGATGATTTTAAAGCTAATCTAAAAAAATTGAGTGATTTTACGATTTTTAGATAGGCCAAATTAAAGTTGCAATCTCAAAATTGAACCCTACCAAGATTGTTGAAAAATGCAAAATTTGAATTTTGAAAAAAGAGAGGGAAACTGAAATTTTGAATTTTATGATTTTAGAGGGAATACTAAAAGCAATGCAAGCTTTGAAATTTAAAAGTTGACTCAATTTCATGCAAAATTCAATTTTGAAAGCGGAAATCAAAGTTGTTGCAATTAAACACTTAATTTCAAAAGTCACAAATTGCAAAAATTTGAATAAAGCACTGAAACTTCGAATGAATGCCAACATACTTTTTAGATTTAGGACAGTACGAAACACAATTTTAACACAAAATTTCAATTTCAGCAATTTTTGAATGATTAAAAGCCTTAATCCAAGCAATCACTAGACCAACTTTGGCTTTAATTTTGAAAGTGTTAGAATTGATGAAATCAGCCAAGATTCTGGATTCTAGCAGAAAAATACAGTAAGATCTAGCTCCCAAAATTTCTAAAAATATGTCAGGGACAATGGCGCTCGGGGTGCACACGGTCCTCACAACTTTTTTCAAAATTTTCAGGGATGAGAGATATTATGATTTTGTTGCGGAATCCAAAGTTACAGCTGATTTGGAGGTGTTTTGATCAGTGAAATCATCAATCAAAGGTTGAATCAAGAGGGTTTTAAAAATTAGGGTTTTGACACTTAACCACTTAATTTTCAGAATTAAAGCACAAATATGAATTGACAATTTGCAATAGAAGGGTAGATCTGAAACAAGCATTAACAATTAAACATTTCACAAGCTCAATTACTAAAAAGAAAATTTAGGGTTTTTATGCAATTAACCTCTAAAATTTGCAAAAGATCAAACATGGAAATGTAATTAAGGAAGCAAATTTTTTCAGATCTAACCATGGATAATCAGAATTAGGATGTTTCATGTTGGGTTCACCAAAATGTAAAGTGGAAAATCGAACCCTAGGTGTTCCCCCACTCCAAGGAGAGAGAAAGGAGGTCACTAGGATTGACGGTTTTCACTTAGGAGAGACTTTACATTCAAAAGAGGGGTTGAAACTCACAAGATCCAATCCCACACAATGCAATATTGAATTCTAAATGAGTTTCAAGGGTTGAGACAGCAAGGATACCCTCTTTTGTAAAGAATGTAGATAGAAGGATTGAACTAGGAGTGTATGTGAAAGTAAGAAAGATTCGCTTATAGACGGAGATAGGGACACGGGATGAAGCTGTGGACCTGAAATTAGTAGTAAAATGTTGAGACGATGCTACCCTGCAAGTTTGAGCGAAAGTTGACGGGACGATGGTGCCCGAAGTGCACATGGTCCTCCGAAAAATCCGTAAAATGAAGGGGGATTTGTTCGTCTTTGCACAAGGATTCCAGATCTTCAATTACAACCGCGTACCTACAACCTACCCACAAAAAAGAGAGGACGATTGGGGGGTTAGGGATTAGGGGTTTGCCTTTAGGTCAAACCCCGGTTTTGGAATTAACCAAGAAATGAGAATGCTGTAAATGTAAGTGTTTGTAATGTAATCAAGTATTGATACCTTGTTGTAAGAATGCTTGTATTCTTACAAGCGAAGGTGTAATGATGTTGTATGTTGTATGTTGTAGGTGATCTCCTCTTCAATGGTTGAATCCTTGTCTTGAATGCAACACCTAGCCTTGAATGGAGACCTAGAATGCTCAATTGCTTGAAGGAATGCTTGAATGCTTGAATGTTTGAATGTTTGCCTATCGCTTCCGCCTCTTGCACACATATGTTTCTCACCCCCCCTTCTGGGAGGGGAAATGTAGTTTATATACTTGTCAATTAGGGTTAGGAGACTGATTTTTTTGACCTTAGGCCGACCTAGGAACATTATTTTCCAAATTGCAAACTTGAAGACCCGATGCCCAACAAAAGACCGGGCCCAAAATAGGGCCAGGGACCAGGGCACTAGGCGCCATGGTCCCACCTCCCAGGACAGCAGGGTGCAAGGAGGATCAGGCCAAGGTGCAGAAAGATGCAGTTTTTGATGTCGTAAACAGGTTTTGGGGTCTCCATTCAGGTTCAACATTGCGCCACCATCGTGAAGACCCAAATGCAGTCGAAATTGCAAGTGTCGCAATTTTATGATGTTACATTAGGGAACTGAAATCCCCACTTAACCAAGTTGTCCTAAGTGAGTATTCTATTATGTATAACAATCCACCAAAACAAATGATCTTGGGGATGAGGTGAGGATTCCAAACATCATTCCATTTAACCAGAGAGACCGAGTCCCAAAGAAGACAATTGTAAGCAGTCTTAACTGAGAATTCCTCAGCAGGGTTCCATTTCTAAATAAGTTTATCATCCCTAGGAAAGAAAGGGATTCTAGTTCCAACCATTAGTTCATGCAAATCCTTGGCAATCGGTAGCAGGAGCGGATGATCAAGACAACTATCAGAAATAGCCATCCAAGTGATTTTAGATAAATAATCAGAAACCCTATCACCAAAGAAACCCTTAGCAACATCCTTAATACTTCTAAGGGAGGGAGAAGCGATTAGGGGCTTGTCCCCAAGCCAACAATCTTCCCAAAATAAAATGTTTCTACCATTACCAATGAGCCACTTCATGCCTTGAGAAATGAGATCTCTGCAACTGAGAATATTGTTCCATATTTTGGACCCTCTGGGGAGTCCATCTTCATATAAAACAAAAATAAAGTTGTCATGGCCAAGGTATTTTGCCCTCAAAATGTGACCCCAGTCTAAATCCATGTGGAGAAGCTTCCAGGGTGTTTTGGTCATGAGAGCCCTGTTAAAGTGGGCGATTTTATGGATTACCAGGCCCCCCTTCCATTTAAATTAGCAGACTTTATCCCATCTAACAAGAGAAAGTCTTTTATGTTCTTCCATCCCAGTCCAAATAAGAGTTCTTTGGATGTTCTCTAGCTTGTCATCCATGGTGGCAAAAATTTTAAATAGGGAAAGAAAGTACACTGAAATACCCTACAAAGATGAGGCCAATAGCTAAAGCTTCCCCACACTACTAAGGAATCTACCCTTCCACCCTACCAGTTTCTTCTGAATTATCTCTAAGATAGTCACCCAAAAAGAGTTGGAGACATCCTTGATAGTAAGGGGTAGCCCAAGGTAAGTGCCCGAGAGGGAGGCAATTTGATAGCCTAGGATCCCACAAATTTTAGCTTGGAGCTTGTCAATAGTATGAAAAAAATAGATGTTTCTTTTATCATAATTAAAGTGTTGACTTGAGGCCTCAATCACCGAAGAAAGGATTTCCAACCCCTAGCCTCAATCACCGAAGAAATCTTGAAAAGGATGGTATCATCCACAAACTGCTACAAAATGGTAGGAGGAATAGTGGAAGCAGGTTTGATCCCCACAAGAACCCTTCTTTGAACAAGAGAATTGAAGTTATTGGCTAAAACTTCAGCAAGAATAATAAAGAGATAGGGTGAAAGAGAGTCACCCTGTTTGAGCCCCCTGGAAGGCCCAAAGGTCTCCTAGGGGATCTTGTTCCCAAGAATTGAATAATTGACAATAGTTATGCATTCCCTAATGAGGTTAAGAAATTTTCCCCAACACCTAAATTTTGCAAAAATTTAAAAAAGAAGCTCCATTTCACTCTATCATAAGCCTTATAGATATCCAATTTGAAAACCATGCCAAGTTTATGAATTTTGTCCATAGAATGAATGACCTCATGAGTTGAGATGGCTGCATCAAGGATTTATCTGGCAAGGATAAACCCCTTCTGGGAAGGACTAATTAGAGAATTCAAAAAGGGTTTGAGCCTATTGACTTGGACTTTGGAGAAGATCTTGTAGATAGTGTTACAAAAACTAACAGGTCTAAAGTCCTTTAGAAGGCTTGACTCCTGAATTTTCGGAGCTAGAGCAATGAAAGTGTTATTAAACTTCTTGAGAAGCTTACCAGACCTAAAGAATTTTTTGGTAGCAAGAACCACATTAGCACCAACCACATCCCAATGGTCTTTGAATAAATCTGGAGGGAAGCCATCGAGACCCAAATCTTTGAAATCCCCCATAGAGAATACAACATTCCTCACCTCGTCCTCAGTAACCAGGGTCATAATAAGATCATTCTTCCATGGTGAGGGGGGATGGGAGGCAATGTAAGAGGTCCTCATCCACGATGAGGTCACCATCTCTGTAATCATTAGTGAATAGAGAAGAGAAATATTTAGAGGCCAATTTTCCAAGGCCATCATCATCTTTGACATCTTGATTCTAATCATTCCTTAAACAAGAAATGTGATTTCTTCTCCTCTAAATATTGGTCGATCTATGGAAAATGGTCGTATTTTTATCTCCCTCTTTTCACCATTGAACCCTTTGTTGGAAAATGCATACTCCAATGATAAATTGTAGGTGATTGAAGGTATTGTCATTGATGGCAACCTTACAATCCTATGACACAGGCAGACACCGGCATCGACAAACTCTACACCGACATACAGTTCACCGGCAGAGAAAAGATTATTTACCGGCACCCCAGCCGACAGGATTTTGTTTATTATATTTTGTATTTAATTGTAAAATCCTTTTGTAAGCTGACATGGTGAATTGTAATAGGACTCATATAAGTATGAGATATTGTGAATCATTTGTGTAAGGATATGTGTAATGTAATAGGCAGGTGCAAATATTGAGGCAGATTTTGGAATAAGGTTTATGGAAGTTGTATGTGCTTAAACCGGTACTGAACCTGGCATAGCAGATGCTGAACTGAAGCAATACATGATATTGGATTTGCATAATCCATTTTTGTAAGTCAGTGAGACTTCCCTTTTTTAATTAAGTAGTGAGCTTTAAGCAGTTGGCCTTCCTGCATGTGCAGGCCCCTATTGTAAGTAATATTCATTTATTGGCCAGTGAGTGAATATCGTGGGTCACAACTCCCACCAAGGTTTTTCCCACACCGGGTTTCCTCATTAAAAATATTGTGTTATGGTGTTCGTTTTATGTTGTGTTTATTTCTCTTATTTACTGCATTAATTCTTGTTTACCGGTACACTGTTTTGAAATGCAATTCATTTAATAAGTTTAGAAAATCCATTAACCGATTAGATACTGATTCAACCCCCCCCCTCTCAGTATCTTTGGGAATCTTAACAATTAGTATCAGAGCCTGGTCCTCTATTTTCAAAATCCTAACAGCTTGAGGAAGATTCTGACACTGGTAGAGGGAAAACTTGAGAAAGCAATTGGAAACAACTCTTTCAGATTATGATGCAGAAAAATTGAAGACTATGAAACTTGAAGATGATCTGAAGACTGCACAGAAAATCATTCAAGGACTTCAAGAAAATCTCATTATTGCTAGGAACAAAAGAAGAGAACTTCATGAGAAGATACAGAGGGATGATGATGAAAAAGAAACTCTTAATGATCTTGTAAGCAAGATGAAGCAAGAAAACATGGCCTTGAGGAATGAGATGCAAGATATGACTATGAGGTTTTGTAAAGACATTGAAGACCAAAAGAAGAATGAAGATGACTTGGTTAGGAGAATCAATGATGCTAGAAATGAAAACACAAGACTCAGTCATGAAAATGATATGTTGAAGACCGATTTGATGCATACACAAAATGATAGAACTGAACTCATGAGACATAAAGATTTCTTAGAAAATGAGTTGGCTACTACAAATCAACACAAGGAGAAATTCAAGAAAAGTTCAGAAGAACTTGATGACATGCTGAAAAATCAGAAACCTAATAGAGATACTAATGGCCTTGGCTTAGAAGTTGGTGAAATCTCTGGTACTGCAAACAATCATGATCATAGTAAACCAGTAAGACAACCTAATGCCTATAAATTTAATGGGAAATGCTTTAACTGTAACAAGTATGGTTATAGAGAAAATCAGTGTAGATCTAGAAATTATCAGAGCACCAATGCACCCACTGGTCAATGTTATAAATGCAACAAAGTTGGTCATAATTTAGAAAATTGCAAAATGAATGTAAGATGTTATGTTTGTGGAAGATTTGGACACTTATCTAATCAATGCAAAACACATACCCGCATAGGATATGGAAAAGCTATTAAAAAAACAATGTAATTTGTTATGCTTGTAACAAGATTGGACATATTGCAAAATTTTGTAGAAGGCATCACTGGCAAATAACAAAGGACCCAGTTTGAAAGGTAAAGAGAAGGTTGAAGAGGTAAAAAAAGAATTTTCAAAACAATGGATTAGAAAGTCAGATCAAAATGTTAATTACGGTATTCCTTCACTAGTAGAACAGAGTATCACTCCACCGGTAGGAGATTCTTCATCTAACTGAAAAGAAACCTTTTGGGGGTATGACAACAAATTGAATAACATGCTAATTTACCCTTGATTAATGGTGAGAAGTTGAATTACTTCTTTACCGGCAGATGTGTTAAGTTCCACTTAACCGACAGGCATTTAATGTGGTAGTTGAAGGAAATGACATTATAAAGCAAGTGTTTTGGCTCTTTTTCATTCACCAAGAATTCAAATTTCCTTAGAGCACAAAAATCCTGAGTGAAGGCATCCATAGCGAGAAGTGAAGCAAATCATTCAAGCACTCATACCTTACGGTAGATTAAGGTATTTATACAATGGCTTCCTCCTCTACACCTAAATTCATTGCAAATCCTACTATAATTGAAGTTGTTAAGCGCCCTAGACCCGTATTTAAAATTATTCCTGTCATGCCCAACTTTTCGGCACAAACGGAATAATTTTTTTTTTTAAAATACTTAACTAATTAACGACTTACTTAACTAAAATAATGCATCTTGGTTTGGTCTTAACTATATTTGTGTAAATCAAGTAATTAAGTTCAATTTAGCGATAAAGTTAACTAAGTCATCATCGAGCTAATATTTCTCCCAAAAGGGTTATCACTAATCTCCATTAATAAATAATTAAAATCTCAAGCATAACGAATAATCTCAAATTTAAATGATTCCAAATTTATCTTATCGTTCTTAGCCACCTAGGATCTAAATTTAATTGTTCTAGTTATTAAACCACCTTATTAAAATAAAATCCCCATGAATTAAAAATATGTTATAATTTACGCTTAAATGGCCCTCTTGCCCCTACAAATATCATTATGTTTATACCCCTTTTTTGAGTCTAATCTACCTAAGTCTTTAAAAATTATCTTATAAAAATTCCTTCCACATTTGTCAATAGTTAAAAAAAATGCAAACTTATTTTTACTACTAACAAATCTAATTCCCAAATAAATATTAAAATTATCCCACCTTTATTTTTATATCTTTAATTACTTACTTATAAATTTTATCTATAAGTTAATGAATATATTCAAGGGGGGGGGGGGGGGGGGGTTTGGGCTTTTATTCTATTATTTAAATTATCCCTTTTTAAATATTCCCCCCCACCACACACATGCTTATTTTAAATTCCATGAGTGTGTTTGCCCTAACCTGAAATTAGGGTTAGGGCAAATATGTTATCTTCTATTTTTGTTTCCCCTTCTTTCCTTGTGCGGTGTGTGTGTGTTTGAAATCTTTTTTTTTTAACTTTGTGAGTGTGTGTGTAGGTGAAGGAGTGGCGGCCCGAAACATCTATCCCATGGCCGAGCCGAAGGGAGAAGGCCGGAGAGAGGGCCGAGCAGAGGGAGGGAGGAGAAAATCCGAGTGGAGGGAAGGGAGAGGGAGATCCGGCGGAGGGTTTGCTTGTTTGCCCGCGGCGTGGGGGGGGAAAGGCAGAGCGGGGCACCGCGGACTGCGGACGGTGCCGCTCGCAGGCTGCGGCTCCCGCAGGCTACGGACGTCGCCGCCCGTAAGCTGCGGCTCCCGCAGGCTGTGGGTGCCGCCGCCCAAGGGCTGCGGCCCCCGTGCTTCATACAGAACATGCTCTTTGTTTTAAAAACGTTGTTTTTTTTTTTGTGCTTTAAAAAAAATGTAAAGTGCGAGGATTAATATATCATGTTTTTCTTTTAATGATTTCATATATATATATATGTGTGTGTGTGTGTGTGTATATATATATATGTGTGTGTGTGTGTATATATATATATATATGTATATATGTTGGTAAAACAAATATATATAGATTTTACTTTGAGATTGACAGGTTCAGCACATAAACAGAATTATATAAGTGTGTGTGTGTGTATATATATATATATATATATATATATTTAGAATGGCTTATTTAACAAGATGGTTAGTTTTCTCCCTTTCTTCTGTAGAAATATAAGATCTGTAAATATATCATTTTTATTTTTTTTAAAGAAATAGATTTTTCAAATAATACTTAATGCTTAAAATGTATATAAATATATATATATATACATACATATATATATATATATATATATATATATATGTATGTATATATATATATATGTATGTATATATATATATATTTATATATGGTTATTTGACACTCAACTAGGCATTTTTTTTTTTTTTTTTTTTAACTAACAATGCATTCTATTAACAACTAACAATGTAATCTTTTTGGGTAACAAAATAAACCTAAAACTAAATGTTATTTTTTTTAATAGAATTAGTCCTCTATAGTAGGGTTTTATTTCTGCTATACATGGAGTAATATATAACTGATTTATTTATTTGCAGCAGCAAATTAACATAAAGAACATGTAGTAATAAGCTACATCTATTTGCAGATATCATAAAACTTGCATTTAATTAATTTTTTTTTTTTTTTTTTTGTAAATCATGAAGATTTATATACAATTTAGTACATTCCTTCATTCCTTTGCAACACTAACTAGAGTGAGAAAAATATACATTCTTCTTTAGCAATTTAAATACAAGTAAATATGAATACAAGGGTTTTGAAAATAAAACAACTACGTTTTCCTTTCCATGGTAATAGAAATACATTGCTTTACTTTTTGGAAAATAAATACAACAATGACTTTCTCTTTCTTTTACAAGCTAATATTGAATACATATTCTTCTTTCCTTGTAAATAAACACAATCTAGCTCACTTTTTTTTTCTTTACAAACTTCAATAGTGAATACATTGTCTTTTAACTTTTTCTGCAACATAAAACAGCAACATAGCTCTTTAACCTTTCTTTTCCCATCCCTTGCAACCTGCAATAAAACACAACGTTGACCATGGAGAGCTCACCTTCCAGCCTAGGCTTTCTAGAAGCCACCCCCGAGCTTGGAGAACCAAGCACTAGACGGGTTACAAACAAGTAAACTCCACAACAAACATAGGAAGACACTCAACATACAGTTTTCCCATCCCAAGCTACACTTTCACCACATTCGTGATGATTCTTCCATGGGTGGAAGTGGACCAAGTACCAATGGGGAGATTGCAAGCCAAATACAACACAAGCCACCTCATGGCAATACAAATGCAACAAAATACTTCCACATTCCTTATGCCCCCCAAAAGGCTCAAGGCCATATTTACTCCCCTTATGACCCCCAAATGCATACACAAGGCTATGCAACAAGGGTCACAAAGGACACCCTTGAGATCACTCTCCATAAGGAGAGCCTCTCACCCAAGGCTGTCATACTCCTTCCACCCCAAGATCATCCTACTCCCCCAAGAGTAGAAGATCTTGGACACTCCCAAAAAAAAACAACAAGAACACATAAACATACATAGGAATGAAAACTACACTCTTTTTTTTTTCAACAACAAATTTACAATAGCACATTTCCTTTTCCACAAGCATTTCTTTCCTTCAGCAAAACAACATAACAAACATAAACAACATAACTAGGAGGGGATAAAAACCAACCTTATTCTGCCAATAGGTATGCTAAAATTAGTTGGGGATGAGCTGCCCAATTCCACACAAACTTTTCTCCAAATTCCACCAAAATTTCTATTCTACTACTAATTTTCAAAACAAAGCATAATCTCCAAAAATGGAGAGTGGGTGATTACTCACTAAGTCTCCAATTCTTGCCTAAGAAGGCCTCTCACACACTTCCCAACCCCTTGGGTGAGGTGAGAGTTCCCATTGGTTGCCCTTCCCAAACTCTTACACATTACTAAAATTGGAAAGGAAAAAGGTGAGAGAAGATGGGGAAGAGAGTTTGACATCAAAAGGGAAGGTTGTCCATCCTAGGAGGAACTTTCTAAGTTGAATTTTCGTTCACCTTGGAAACATCACTTTTTGGGGTGACTAAACAGTCACATGGGAGAAGCCACATGTTTCAAAATACCCCTAACCCATAGGTATACCCTTTAGACCTTTGGAAAAGCCTTAAAACTGACCCTAGGAGTCCATTTAACCCTTTAGAATCCCAACTGAAGTTTACCTACGAGTCAAACTTGAGTTGACCACTCCCAAGACTCCCTACCCAAGGCAAATTTGGGACCACACTCATGTTTTTGAATGACTTTGGTAAAAACAAAACTCCCTCCAAGAGACAAGTCAAAATCAATGACACTAATCAGCACATGTGTCAAATGACACAATAAAAATACAATATAACAATCACACATGGTTTTTTTATTTTATTTTTTGGATTACACATATACATATAAATTAATTTTAACACTCAAGCATCATGCACTTCACAAATAAAATACATTACAAATGGGGTGTTGTCTCTCCAAATAGACAACTCTCGGCTTAACAAACACACATTGGTCTAGGTTTGGTTCTCCATATAAATTCCATGGTCACATGGATAATTTTCCTGTGCATCTCAATTAACACATTAGTAATCCCAAATAATCACAATTATACATAATCAAATACATGGATTGCATTGCACATCAAACACTTCATACATTGGCAACAATAATTCAATATCTCTTTCGTTCAAATTTGATTTCACATAAGCAATTAACATAATTTTCCAAAATTGAACCATTCATAAATAAGCATCATTCTTCTATCATCAAAAGATGTCCTGCAATTCCAATAATGATATTCACCATTTCAAAATAACTCTATTCTAGCAACATATATATATAGTTTCATAATCATCATGCATAAAATAAAGCATCAACATATGTCAGTGTGATCCAAATCATGGAATCATATAAGTTCTAAGTCCATAAAACATAAAATAAAGCATCCATAATAGTCTCAATATGCAAATAACTGAAAAAGTCAAACTGAGTCGGGGTAGGGCCTCACACCCTCCCCCTCTAGGCATGAACTTCCTCCTGGAGTTCATCAAAAAGGTTGGGGTACTGTGATCTCATACGTGCTGCATCCTCCCATGAGGTTGTGACCTCATCATAGCAATCCCACTGGACCCTAACCTGGTCCAGCTCTCGACCTCAAAGGCTCAGCGTCCAGCGTGCCAAAATGCGAATGGGCTCCAAAGCTAGCTGCCCGTCCGACTCCACCTGCAAGGCATCCCAATCTAGAATATGAGACTCATCATAGATATACTTCCTCAAAACTGAAACATGAAACACATCGTGGATGCGTGACAGGCTAGGTGGCAATGCTAGACGGTAGGCAACTGGCCCTATCCTCTCAAGGATCTCAAATGGTCCTACAAATCGAGGTGCGAGCTTAGAACCCTTTCCATATTGGATGGGACTCTTATGCGATCGCACTCTCAAGAATACTCTGTCTCCAACCGAGTAGCTACGATCAACCCTCTTTGCATCTGCATATTTCTTCTGTCTATCGTATGCCTCTCTAAGACGCTGCCTAATCAAATCCACCTGCTGCTGCATATCCCGAACTATCTCTGGACCAATAGCAACTCTGTCCTCTATGCGGTCCCAACTCAATGGTGTCCTACAAGGCCTGCCATATAATGCCTGATAGGGTGGCATCCCCAAGGACGTGTGATGCCCATTGTTATAGGCAAACTCCACTAAGGGAAGATACTCTTCCCATCTGGTCTGGTGATCCATGACATACATGCGAAGCATATCCTCTAATACCTGATTAACTCTCTCTGTCTGGCCATCCGTTTCCGGATGATAGGCTGTACTGAAATTGAGCTTGGTGCCCATAGCTGCCTGTAATGCCTTCCAAAAAGAAGAAGTGAAGAGGGAATCCCTATCAGAAATGATCTTACGTGGAACACCATGAAGTCTGACAATGTCTCGCAAAAACACCTGTGCTACTGTTGGTGCTGTGAAGGTGGTACGAACTGGTGAAAAGTGAGCCACTTTGGTCAACTTGTCAACCATCACCAAGATGGCATCATGGCGGCGAGATGACATAGGGAGACCAATGATGAAATCCATGGATATAGTATCCCACTTCCACTCTGGTATAGCATGAGATTGGAGCAACCCACCTAGATGGCGGTGCTCTGCCTTGACTCTCTGACACCCAAGGCATCGGGCTACCAACTCGGCAATAAGCAGTCACATTCCTGGCCAATGGTATAGTTCTCTCAAGTCTGCATGCAACTTCTTGACCCCGGGATGCGCTGCATAAGGAGCTCTATGAGCCTCTGTGATAATGAACTCCCGCAATCCCTTGGAAGAAGGTACATAGATGCGCCCTCTATGACGTAATAAACCATCGGACTCTAAGGAATAATCCACATATTTCCCTTCTAAAGTTTCCTGAGATCGTATAGCCTGGCAAACCTCTAAATACCATCTGTCCTCTGGCAATCGCTGCATGATCCGATCTCTCAAATCCGTGCTCATAGACATGGTGTATACCTCGTGACGTCTCCTAATCAAGGCATCTGCAACTACATTTTCTTTCCCTTTGATGTAGTGAACGTCAAAATCATACTCACACAAGAATTCCATCCATCTCCTCTGACGTACATTAAGATTCGGCTGAGTAAATATGTACTAAAGGCTCTGATGGTCTGAGTGCAACTCAAAATGATGACCCAAAAGGAAATGTCTCCATCTCACAAGTGCATGCACTACAGCTGCAAGCTCAAGGTCATGAGTAGGGTAATTAAGCTCATGAGTCTTGAGTTTCCTAGACTCAAAAGCTATAGCTCTTCCTTTCTGCATAAGTACTGCTCCTAAACCCTCTAGGGAAGCATCTGTGCAAACCATGAAATCAGCTGAAGGATCTGGTACTACAAGGATAGGTGCGGTAGTAAGTGCCTTTTTAAGTTCCTGAAAGGCCTTCTCGGACTTCTCCGTCCACTCAAACTTCTTCCCTTTGCGCTAAAGAGAAGTGATAGGATGAGCAACTCTAGAGAATCCCTCAACAAAACGTCGGTAATAACCTGCTAAGCCCATGAAGCTCCTGACCTCTGTCACACTGGTAGGTGCTAGCCAATCCATAATGGCTCTGATCTTTGATGGGTCTACTGAGATCCCATCACCAGATATAACATGACCAAGGTACTTGATCTCTGTTCTAAAGAAAGCACACTTCGACAAACTGCCATACAACTGATTTTCTCTCAAACACTGCAAAACCTGTCTTAAGTGCTCCTCATGTTCCTCCACATTCCGTGAATATATCAAAATGTCGTCGAGAAACACAATCACAAAATGGTTGAGAAATGTACGGAATACTCCATTCATGAGACTCATAAAAACTATTGGGGCATTCGTAAGACCGAATGGGACCACGGTGAACTCATAGTGGCCATATCTAGTGCGAAATGCGGTCTTGTGGATATCACTATCCACTATTCTCAACTGATGGTACCCTGACTTAAGATCAATCTTGGAAAATACTTTGGCACCTTGAAGTTGGTCAAATAAATCGTCGATCTTGGGCAATGGGTATCGGTTCTTGATAGTTACTTTGTTCAACTGACGGTAATCCATGCATAATCGGAGAGATCCATCCTTCTTCTTCACGAAGATGACTGGTGCACCCCAAGGGGATACACTAGGGCAAATGTGGCCCTTCTGTAGGAGTTCCTCAAGATGTAACTTGAGCTCATTAAGCTCATTTGTGGTCATTCTATATGGTGCTCTTGAAATTGGTTCGGCTCCTGGAACAAGGTCTATATGAAAATCAATCTCTCTACGGGCGGCATACCTGGCAACTCTGAAGGAAATACATCTGAAAATTCCTTAAGGATGGGATGGTCATCAATGGATGGTTCCTTTTCCTCTGCTTCTTCTCTATCACTAATGGTGATGGCAAATAACTGACATCCCTTTCGCATGCTCCGCTTAAGCTGAATGGCGGAGATCATACGAAGAGACACGGGTCTCTGAATTCCATTGATCACTATGGGAGAGCCATGATCATCCTCGCACTCGATCCTTTTTAGGCGACAATCCATCTTGGCTCTGTGGGCATAAAGCCAATCCATGCCAAGTACGACGCCATATGATCCAAGTGGTGTAACTCTAAGGTCTACTAAGGTGGAGGTATTACCAATCTGAAGCTGACAACCCTTAACCTCTAATTCCACTAACACTCTAGCCCCTGAAGCTAATTCCACTTCCCAACTGACCTCTTGCCTAATTGCCACTAGCCCGCAATGCTCCACAACCAATGGAGATATAAAAGAATCAGTAGCTCCTGAATCAAATAATATAGATACACTGCTACCTCTGATCATACTTGCTACCTCAATAACCATGGCCTGATGCTCTGCCTAGCGGTTGTCAACCGCTGCGAAGACCCTATGGGACTTGCCCATATCCCCAACTATCGGCTCTGATGCTGCCATCCTCTGATTCCCTGCCATCTGACCCTGAGGACGCTCTCTCGCCATGTGTCTCATGGCTCCACATGTGAAGCAAGCGCCACGTGCCTAAAACTGCACTCCCTGTGGTCTGGAGAAAGACTGTCCCCCTATTCTACTAGAACCACTATACCCACCTCTAGAGGATAGCTGAGCCCTCACCGGAGGTGTGTAAGGACCCTGAGATCTCTGATCTTTCCTCTGACCCTGTGACTGCCACTGCTTGGGCTTCATGCCCTGCTGACTCTGCGGAGGCCTTTGCCTTTGGTTTTGCTGTGACTATTGCGGAGGAGGGGGTTTGGAGAACCCCGATGAGTGCCTATTGTTACCTTTCCAATGGGGTTTCTGAAACCCATAAGTCTGCGGTGTAGGGTTACGGTTCTGGAACCGATCCTTTGAGTCTTGTGGTCTGACCTGAATCTCCTTGGCTATCAAAGCCTTCTCCACGGCAACCCGGAGGCTCCCTGGAGTGGCCATTCTCACTGGTCCTGCTATGCCGGAATTCAATCCTCTGATAAATCGGTTGACGAGAAGCTTTTCATCTTTTAGGTAGTCTACATAAGGTAAGAGTTCAAAGAACTTGTTCTCGTACTGGGTCACTGAAAGACCCTTCTGCTGGAGGTCATGAAACTCATCCACCCTATGCTGTCTGAAATGCTCTGATAAGTACCTCTCCCTGAATCTCTCTGTGAAAATCTCCCAAGTGAGGGTCTCTATCTCTAAGCCACACTTATATTCTTCCTGTCTCCACCATGTGGAGGCTGTTCCTCGCAATAGGTGAACCGCTGCACGTGCTTTTAGATTGCTCTCATAAGAGCGCAATGCAAAGCACCTATCTAGGCTTAAAAGCCATGCCTTTGCCTCTACCCCGTCGGTAGATCCCCCAAAAGATGGTGGCTGAAGACGCATAACCTCTCTGATTAGATCCCTTGGATCTCGACATGCCCTCTCAATATACACTGGTGCTACGGCTGGAGGTGGTGCTAGTAGATGAATGGGTTCGGGCTCATGCCCAGCCTAACTCTCTACGGGATTAGGAGGTGGCCTCCTACTCCCTTCCCGTTCTATTGTTCTATGGCTTCCTGAGTTCTGGTTCTCAACATTGTGATCTACTACCGGAAGCCTATCCTGAACTATGCCAATCAGGTTCTGAAGAGCTACCAAGATGTCTCGGTTTGGGTCAACTGATCGCTCGGGAGGAGCTGTTGGGTTCACTTCCTGAACCGATTCCTCCCTAATGACCTCTTCACGTGCCATGTGTTCACGCCTAGGGCCTCTACCACGTTTGCGAGCTTGTCGCGTAGTTGGAGGCATCCTCTTTAAGAAAATAAAATAAAATGAAATAAATAACTATTTTAGGAGAAAATATTTTAGCTAATTTAAAAATAAAAATAAATACAATTTAATTAATTAAATAATTATAGCGAAACATAATGGAGTAAGGTTCCTAGTGTTGGCAACCTTGCTCTGATACCAAAATGTCATGCCCAACTTTTGGGCACAAACAGAATAATTTTTTTTTTTTAAATACTTAACTAATTAACGACTTACTTAACTAAAATAATGCATCTTGGTTTGGTCTTAACTATATTTGTGTAAATCAGGTAATTAAGTTCAATTTAGCGATAAAGTTAACTAAGTCATCATCGAGCTAATATTTCTCCCAAAAGGGTTATCACTAATCTCCATTAATAAATAATTAAAATCTCAAGCATAACGAATAATCTCAAATTTAAATGATTCCAAATTTATCTTATCGTTCTTAGCCACCTAGGATCTAAATTTAATTGTTCTAGTTATTAAACCACCTTATTAAAATAAAATCCCCATGAATTAAAAATACGTTATAATTTACGCTTAAATGGCCCTCTTGCCCCTACAAATATCATTATGTTTATACCCCTTTTTTGAGTCTAATCTACCTAAGTCTTTAAAAATTATCTTATAAAAATTCCTTCCACATTTGTCAATATTTAAAAAAAATGCAAACTTATTTTTACAACTAACAAATCTAATTCCCAAATAAATATTAAAATTATCCCACCTTTATTTTTATATCTTTAATTACTTACTTATAAATTTTATCTATAAGTTAATGAATATATTCAAGGGGGGGGGGGGGGGGGTTTGGGCTTTTATTCTATTATTTAAATTATCCCTTTTTAAATATTCCCCCCCACCACACACATGCTTATTTTAAATTCCATGAGTGTGTTTGCCCTAACCCGAAACTAGGGTTAGGGCAAATATGTTATCTTCTATTTTTGTTTCCCCTTCTTTCCTTGTGCTCTGTGTGTGTGTTTGAAATCTTTTTTTTTTAACTTTGTGAGTGTGTGTGTAGGTGAAGGAGTGGCGGCCCGAAACATCTATCCCATAGCCGAGCCGAAGGGAGAAGGGCGGAGAGAGGGCCGAGCGGAGGGAAGGGAGAGGGAGATCCGACGGAGGGTTTGCTTGTTTGCCTGCGGCGTGGGGGAGGGAAGGCAGAGCGGGGCACCGCGGACTGCGGACGGCGCCGCCCGCAGGCTGCGGACGTTGCCGCCCGCAGGCTGCGGCTCCCGCAGGCTACGGGCACCGCCGCCCAAGGGTTGCGGCCCCCGTGCTTCATACAGAACATGCTCTTTGTTTTAAAAATGTTTTTTTTTTTTTTGTGCTTTAAAAAAAATGTAAAGTGCGAGGATTAATATATCATGTTTTTCTTTTAATGATTTCATATATATATATATATATATATATATATGTTGGTAAAACAAATATATATAGATTTTACTTTGAGATTGACAGGTTCAACACATAAATAGAATTATATAAGTGTGTGTGTGTGTATATATATATATATATATATATAGAATGGCTTATTTAACAAGATGGTTAGTTTTCTCCCTTTCTTCTGTAGAAATATCAGATCTGTAAATATATCATTTTTTTTTTTTTTAAGAAACAGATTTTTCAAATAATACTTAATGCTTAAAATGTATATAAATATATATATATATATATGTATATATATATATATATATTTATATATGGTTATTTGCCACTCAACTAGGCATATTTTTTATAAAAAAAAAAACTAACAATGCATTCTATTAGCAACTAACAATGTAATCTTTTTGGGTAACAAAATAAACCTAAAACTAAATGTTATTTTTTTTAAATAGAATTAGTCCATTATAGTAGGGTTTTATTTCTGCTATACATGGAGTAATATATAACTAATTTATTTATTTGCAGCAGCAAATTAACATAAAGAACATGTAGTAATAAGCTACATCTATTTACAGATATCATAAAACTTGCATTTAATTAATTTTTATTTTTTTTTCTTTTGTAAATCATGAAGATTTATATACAATTTAGTACATTCCTTCATTCCTTTGCAACACTAACTAGAGTCAGAAAAATATACATTCTTCTTTAGCAATTTAAATACAAGTAAATATGAATACAAGGGTTTTGAAAATAAAACAACTACGTTTTCCTTTCCATGGTAATAGAAATACATTGCTTTACTTTTTGGAAAATAAATACAACAATGACTTTCTCTTTCTTTTACAAGCTAATATTGAATACATATTCTTCTTTCCTTGTAAATAAACACAATCTAGCTCACTTTTTTTTTCTTTACAAACTTCAATAGTGAATACATTGTCTTTTAACTTTTTCTGCAACATAAAACAGCAACATAGCTCTTTAACCTTTCTTTTCCCATCCCTTGCAACCTGCAATAAAACACAACTTTGACCATGGAGAGCTCACCTCCCAGCCTAGGCTTACTAGAAGCCACCCTTGAACTTGGAGAACCAAGCACTAGACAGGTTACAAACAAGCAAACTCCACAACAAACATAGGAAGACACTCAACATACAATTTTCCCATCCCAAGCTACACTTTCACCACATTCGTGATGATTTTTCCACGGGTGGAAGTGGACCAAGTACCAATGGGGAGATTGCAAGCCAAATACAACACAAGCCACCTCATGGCAATACAAATGCAACAAAATACTTCCACATTCCTTATGCCCCCCAAAAGGCTCAAGGCCATATTTACTCCCCTTATGACCCCCAAATGCATACACAAGGCTATGCAACAAGGGTCACAAAGGACACCCTTGAGATCACTCTCCATAAGGAGAGCCTCTCACCCAAGGCTGTCATACTCCTTCCACCCCAAGATCATCCTACTCCCCCAAGAGTAGAAGATCTTGGACACTCCCAAAAAAAAACAACAAGAACACATAAACATACATAGGAATGAAAACTACACTCTTTTTTTTTTTCAACAACAAATTTAACATAACACATTTTCTTTTCCACAAGCATTTCTTTCCTTTAGCAAAACAACATAACAAACATAAACAACATAAATAGGAGGGGATAAAAACCAACCTTATTCTGCCAATAGGTATGCTAAAATTAGTTGGGGATGAGCTGCCCAATTCCACACAAACTTTTCTCCACATTCCACCAAAAGTTCTATTCTACTACTAATTTTCAAAACAAAGCATAATCTCCAAAAATGGAGAGTGGGTGATTACTCACTAAGTCTCCAATTCTTGCCTAAGAAGGCCTCTCACACACTTCCCAGCCCCTTGGGTGAGGTGAGAGTTCCCATTGGTTTCCCTTCCCAAACTCTTACACATTACTAAAATTGGAAAGGAAAAAGGTGAGAGAAGATGGGGAAGAGAGTTTGGCATCAAAAGGGAAGGTTGTCCATCCTAGGAGGAACTTTCTAAGTTGAATTTTCGTTCACCTTGGAAACACCACTTTTTGGGGTGACTAAACAGTCACATGGGAGAAGCCACATGTTTCAAAATACCCCTAACCCATAGGTATACCCTTTAGACCTTTGGAAAAGCCTTAAAACTGGCCCTAGGAGTCCATTTAACCCTTTAGAATCCCAACTGAAGTTTACCTACGGGTCAACCTTGAGTTGACCACTCCCAAGACTCCCTACCCAAGGCAAATTTGGGACCACACTCATGTTTTTGAATGACTTTGGTAGAAACAAAACTCCCTCCAAGAGACAAGTCAAAATCAATGACACTAATCAGCACATGTGTCAAATGACACAATAAAAATACAATATAACAATCACACATGGTTTTTTTTTTTTATTTTTTGGATTACACATATACATATAAATTAATTTTAACACTCAAGCATCATGCACTTCACAAATAAAATACATTACAAATGGGGTGTTGTCTCTCCAAATAGACAACTCCTGGCTTAACAAACGCACATTGGTCTAGGTTTGGTTCTCCATATAAATTCCATGGTCACATGGATAATTTTCCTGCGCATCTCAATTAACACATTAGTAATCCCAAATAATCACAATTATACATAATCAAATACATGGATTTCATTGCACATCAAACACTTCATACATTGGCAACAATAATTCAATATCTCTTTCGTTCAAATTCAATTTCACAGAAGCAATTAACATAATTTTCCAAAATTGAACCATTCATAAATAAGCATCATTCTTCTATCATCAAAAGACGTCCTGCAATTCCAATAATGATATTCACCATTTCAAAATAACTCTATTCTAGCAACATATATATATAGTTTCATAATCATCATGCATAAAATAAAGCATCAACATATGTCAGTGTGATCCAAATCATGGAATCATATAAGTTCTAAGTCCATAAAACATAAAATAAAGCATCCATAATAGTCTCAATATGCAAATAACTGAAAAAGTCAAACTGAGTCGGGGTAGGGCCTCACAATTCCTGAAATTGCAAAGAAAGATGATACCCTAGGAGCATTCTCAAAAATAGCCAAAGGAGTTGTATATGCTGAGGATCCTAGAATTTACATACATTGTCATATTGAAGGAGCTGAAGAGATAATGAACATGTATAGAACAATAATTTGTGATGTTAATGGAAATGTGAAACTAGAACATAAGATAGTTGAAACCCTAGGTTTTGTGGAGATTCTTAGTATCCCTGATTTTCCAAAGGATGTTATAAGGATTGTGTTAAGCAGAGTACATGGGGAGTTCTTTTGGTTGGATTACATTCACAAGATAACAAAAGAGGTAGTTAGGGTAGTGACAGGCTTACCTTCCACCAGTAGCAGGCCTGACAAGACTAAAAAGGTTCCAAACAATATTGTAATAACCCTAACCGGTGCAACCTTTGACAAGAGATCCTTGAGAGTCAATGATGTAAAGGATATCAATGTAAAATTCATTAGCATGATTCTTGGATACAAGGCTACACATGCCAATAGATTAAACTTTGTTTCTAGCTTATGTATCAAAAGTGCTTATGACATGGTAAACAACAATGCAAAGATTGACATATGCGAATGGTTAAAAGATGAGCTAATAGAAAATTTGAAGAAAATCAAAGGGGACAAGAAAGGGACATTCAGATTTGGCAACTTACTTGTATGCTTATTGCTATATATCACCAAGGAAGTTCCCAGTATTGGTAGAAAGGATTTTAGATTTGACATACCGGTAGGAAAACAACTTCTGGATATTCTAAACAACATGGGAGATGATAGGGAGAAGAACATAAATGAACATTTTCATGCACTAAAGGCTAGGATGAAAACCAGGATAAGGCTATCTCAAGTTATAGTTGATAAGTATCAAAAGAAAATATGCTTTGTCATAAAGAAAGATGAAATCTGGATGGAGGGACAGTTTGGGTTACGGAAATGGGATATGAGGCAGATGAGAACATAATTGAAACTTATGCTAAAGCCCTTCTAGAAGCCCCTAAAGAATCAACAAAAAAAGTATTTGGAAATGCAGAAATAATTGAAAGCAAAATTCAATCACAGAAAAGAATAAAGAAAACTGAACAAACAATTAGAAAAGGAATAAGGCGGGAAAAAACAATCAAGGAAGACATATTGAATAAAATAGGTATTAAGGAGAGAGATTTAGAAGGATTACAATCGGAAACACATCTTTCACCGGTTGCTACCTCCTCTAACAGTGAAATAGCGATAGAGTTTAAAAGAGTAGAAAGAAAAAGAAAACCCTCACTGGTACCCTCTCCTACACCCAAGAGAACAAGACAGAAACAACAAGCAGTTAGGCCTTTGACAAAGAAGATGACTCCAAGAAAGAAGAAAGAAAAACAAGGTGTCTCTCCACTTGACAATCTTCTACATAAAATAACTGAAGGTGGTAACTTATCAAACATTAGCAAGTTGTATAACACATTTTCAAATGAAGAAAAAGAAAGCATAGAAAATAGTGATTCTACACTTGGATATTTACAAGAAATTTTTTATTGAGGTTGTAGATGATTTACCCAATGACTTGTATAGAAGGTTAGAAGCAAGAAGAGTAGCAATTGTTAAACTAGATAGAAAGATGAAGATAGAAAAACTACTTGCAGTTCACCTAGTGAATTCAACAGAAGAGATTGATGAACTAATAAGTGAGGGGCAAACTGAACAATATTTTCAACTGGTCACCGGCATGTAGCATTAATGGCTGGCAGAGTTAATGAGATATCAGAAGAAACACCAAACAAGTGGGATATATTCTTTGTTGAGAAGGAAAAACAAGAAGAGCTTAAATGACCAAAGACTTTCAAAGTCTACCAAAAGGATAGGAATAAGGGTAAAGGTAAGGTAGGTGGTCCTCTGAGCATAAAGGTAATAGATAACTTGCCCCCACCTCCTTCTGATACTCCACCGGTTATAAATATTGTAAATATTGATACACCACTGGCAACAATAAGTATGGAGACAACACATGAGAACACAAATCTTGATTCAGAGGTGTTGTATACAATGAATATTGACACATAGGAAGTTAACATTGTGGTTGATAAGGAGATAAGTGAAAAGAGAGAAGTGGCAACTGAGCCACTGGTAGAAGACATTACAGTTGAAACAAATATTGAGGATATAGTTGGAAACATTAAAATTGGGGCTAAGCAACAAACTGAACAGTCAACTGATCCCCTAGTTACTGGAAAGACTGATGTACATACTGAGCAACTGGCAACTAATAGCACTAACAAATTTGTTGAGATATCGGTTGTAAACAATTTAGAGGTAAACACAGAGAAATCGGTAGAAAACCTAGAGTCACAATCAGAGAAACCAATAGTGGAAAGCTCTGAGAAATAGATTGAGGTACACACTGAGAAATCAGAAAAGAAGAAGGATGAGGTAAAGGTTAATGCAGAGACTGTGCCACTGGCATCAGCTGAGAAACCAAAACCCTTGCTAGTAGAAATGCAGACTCAAAATGACCTACCAAAGGTCACCACAAGCAAAGAGGTTCCTCACACCGACTGATTACAGATCGTTAAGGTAGTTGGTCAATCATCTGGTTCTTCACTGACAGAATTCCAGCGAACCAATGTAACAGAGGTATTGCTTGAATCAATTAAGAAAATAATAGATTGCAATGCATTTGCATATAAGGCAATTGATGACACCATAACAATTTTGAAGATGATTACACCCAAGTGTAACATAGAAAACAAAGATTCTTTGATCAAATTAGACACATTGTCTAAGTACATAACCTGCAACCTACTAACAATTGATCAAATCAATGAGGAGACTTTCAAAGAGAAAATGAAAAAAGAGAAGGAAAAATTCTTTGAGGAGATAGTAAAGAAGAGTAGGGAACATATTGATACATTATTACCAGCTCTAGGAAAGACAACTTTGGACTTCAAGAAATTGTATAGAGATACATGTAAAACCAACATTTGACAAAGGATATAGATACAGAGATCAACAAAGCACAGAAGGAAATCAATAATATTATTGATAATTTAATAGGTTCATCAAACTCCATATCAGTAGTAGAACAGGAAATTACCGGCTATGAAGAGAAAATTGAAAAGCTTGAAAAAGATAAGGAGAGATTAAAGTTTAAGGCAAAGGAACTGAAATGCAGACTAGGTCCTAAACTAGATATCCTCATCTCTTTGAGAAAAGAGATTTTTGATGCTCTTGTTCCAGGACTTAAGACACTGGAAGAGAAAATGAACATACTCACTGGTACAATCCAAAGGATAGAAGCAGCACTAAAGGAAAGTGAGAGGTTCAGTAACAGCTTAAATTTTGCATTAGCGGATCTATATCAGATTGTAACCCACCAGTTAAAGACATCTTGATAGGAACTACACTCAATTGACATTGAATGACAACCTTTGTTATTGATGCCAAAGGGGGAGTAGTAGAGGATGAGGAAAAGGATTAAGGAGCACACAAATAATGTATGACATAAGAGATCATCTGCTCAGGGGAGCACACAATTTTGGTAAGACAATTTTGGAATAGACAGTTTTGGTAAGTAATATTTTTAGACAACACATTTTGGATACAATTTTGGCTTTTTCTCATGAGTGTTGCCATCAATACCAAAGGGGGAGATTGTTGGAAAATGCACACTCCAATGAGAAATTATAGGTGATTGAAGGAATTATCATTGATGGAAACCTTACAATCCTATGACACAGGCAAGCACCGGCACCGACAGACTCTACATTGGCATACAGTTCACCGACAGTGAAAAGATTGTTTACTGGCACCCCAGCCGATAGGATTTTGTTTATTATATTTTGTATTTAATTGTAAAATCCTTTTGTAAGCCTACATGGTGAATTGTAATAGGACTCATATAAGTATAAGATCTTGTAAATCATTTGTGTAAGGATATGTGGAATGTAATAGTAGATGTGAATATTGAGGCAGATTTTCGAATAAGGTTTATGGAATTTGTATGAGCTTAAACTGATACTAAACCTGGAATAGCAGATGCTGAACCGAAGCAGTACATGATATTGGATTTGTATAATCCATTTTTGTAAATCAGTGAGACTTCCCTTTTGTAATTAAGCAGTGAGCTTTAAGTAGTTGGCCTTCATGCATGTGCAGGCCCCTATTGTAAGTAATATTCATTTATTGGCCAGTGAGTGAATTGTAGACACCTAAAAATGTCTCATTGATCATGTACTAATTATTCCTCTAATTGATTAAATAATTCTTTAATTATTTAATTAAGTTAATTAATCTTATTCTTCTAATTTCATATTTCCTCATCACTTCACTAATTATTCTATTCTTTCATCATTTAATCATTTTCTAAATATTAATTAAATATTTATTATTTATTTAATTATGGTTAATTCCCCAATTTAAATAATCTTTATTATTTAAATAAATTACTAACTATTCAATTTCTCTCTAATCATTCAACCCTCTTCTAAATATTAATTAAATATTTATTATTTAATTAATTGTGATTTAATTCCTTTAAATTAAATAATCTTTATTGTTTAATTAAATTCCATTTCTAAATAATTAAATAGTTTCTTTAAATTATTTAATTAACTAATTAATTCTTTTATTTCTTCAATTCCAAGTCCCCAAATTCTAATTTTATTTAATTTCATATTCTTCTAATTTCTTCCAAATTCAATAACATGTGCATGATTTCAAAAACCAAATTGAAAATCAAAGTCAAGTTCTAAATATATTTAAACGCTAAATTGAATTAATAAATTCAATTATTTGAATAAATATCATCCAAAGATTACATTGATAATCTAAATCTAAATGCAAGCACATGCTAAATTAATTAATTCATTCATTTATCTCTCCAATCTCTATTTCCATCTTTCAGTTAGCTTTCTCTAAATTAAGCTCTCTGTGTCATCTTCTTTATTTCCACCAATCATTCTTTTTCTTCCTTCAGTCAACTTTTTCTCAATCAGTTGACTCAATTAATCTATTCAATCTATTGAGTTTCACTCCTACAATCAGCAGTTCAACTATCAATTTTTATTTGAGCTCATCCGAGTTCACACCTCTTGATCATTCTGTTCCACCTTTCAATCAATATTCTCCAATTTTCTATAAATTGAGCATCCAATCTCCATTTTCAATAATCACAAACTTTGAATCTTTGTGTCACTTGCAGGTTACCAGCATAATATCTGAGAGCCATCATACCATAGAGAAGAGAAGAGCAATGGAAGCGATATGCAATCTTGGAATAGGGAGTTTTAGTTTGATCTGAACTGAATTATAATTCTTATTTCTTATTGCACTATTTCATTGTCTTGTTTGTTATATTCTTTGATTAGATACGGATCCGTGATTTCCCTATGATTCTAAATTTATTATTTTGATTAAGATGAATTTTACATGCATTACATTTTGGTGAACCTGACGTGAACTAACAGCAATTTAAACTTTTCTTTGTTCTATGTGATTTTTGTAGATTGTGCGGATTTTTCTTTTTTTTTTGTAGGTTGCACGAATTTTGAGAACAGATTCTTCATCATGCAATCAAGCTTACATCATCACGCAATTGAATAGACAAAATTATGCATTTGACCCTTCGGGGTCATGCATTCGTTCTGACAGGGTCATGTAATCACCATGTCCAGATCGTGCAATTGCCCTTTCTGGATCACGTATTCGTAGGAAGTTGTGTTGTTTAATTTTTTCTTTCATCTGTTATCTTTTTAATTTTGTCTTAGATTTAGTTAATCCGGGATCAAATTGCTTTTTATTTCATGATTTGATTAACATAGTTTATGGCAAGAAAAGTTCAGTTCAAGATTTCAAGTGCAAGAAGGACGAAACAACAAAGGAGGGAAGCCAAACGCTATCAAAAGGTTCTAGAGGCAGAAAAATTGATATAGGATTCGGAAGAACAATTGGCCTTAGATAGATATAATAGCCTAGTTCTTTCTTATACAGTTAAATATGATCTAATCAATATTGAATGGATGATGAGGGATTTGGCTAGGGCTCCACAATTGGTTTTGCAAGTTCCTGATCGGGTTTAGTTTTCTTTTTCTTTTTAATTTTTTTTTTGTTGTCTTCTTTCTATCATGCAATCAACCTGTTAGTGATACGCAATCAACCAGATACCATCACACATTCGGTCTGTTAGATTTACGCATTCGGTTTGTAAGTATCATGCAATCGCTCAGGTAGTATTACGCAATCGCCTCTGTCAAGTTTTGAGTTTTTGTTTTTTGTTGGTTTAATTTTACTAGTAATCTTCTGTTTACAGCCTGTGGTGGATTCGCAAAGAGGATTAGATTAGTAATTTTGCATGCACACTTCACACTTCAATTTTTAGTGCTTAAAATCAACAACAGTTAAAATGGACATGCATGGATAATCTCACACTTCGTTGTTGTTGTTTAAAATGAACATGGGCTAAAATTGACATGTGTGTATCTCACACTTGGTTTTTGGTGCTTAAAAATCAAATGGTTAAAATTGACATGTATGCCTTCATACTTGGATTTGGTGTTTAAAATTGACATGCACATGTGTATCTAAAACCTAAATTTGGGCTATTAAATGAACGTGAATTAGGCTACATTAGATTAAATCATTTTTCTTTTTCTTATGGTAAAGAACTTTTTATTGTATCTGGGGTGCACCTACTGGTGCACTAACTGACTTTCCACCCGCCTTCGAGGTCTTGGGAGAAAGAAGGAAGGTGGCAATGACATCCAAATTTTCTTTTATTCTACGTAGTGAGGGGTATCTTTGACTAGGGATTTCATCACCCCGCAGAGGTACTTCGAATTGGGATGTGTTGGGGATATCATCTCTCCCAGCATACTCTCGAGCGGGTTTTTCAAGCTGCTATATAAATATACTAGTCAGGTGGCTAGAGTGTTGAGTGAATTCGATAAATGTGGGGGCCTTCCCTGCACTGATAAGCTCAACTAAAGCCTTAAGTGGCTTTCTCTGAGAATCCATCATTGGATCGGGACCCCTCAAAACCTAATACTAAGAACCAATTTAGTTGCCAAAAATCCTACATTCAGTGGTTCTAGGAGTGCGGATCGTACCCCATAGATACCCCTCATGTACCTTACATTATGAGACAGGAATCCCTTGACTAAAAGATCCTTGGATCTTCAAGGTAAGAGAGGCTGGCATGCCCGAGAAGTGTATGCTGTGGAGTGGAGCCAGTGCTGCCAGACTCTCTATCTGTCCATCTTGTTTTGGTATTTTGTTGCGGGGGCCTCACTGAATGGTGTCCCCTATCCAGCCTAAGATTGTATTTCATGCTTTCTTATGTATCATTGTGATAGACCAGTATTGAGTCAGTCCCTTGGGCTATTTTAGGCCCTATCCCATGTATCTCTAAATTTTCTGAGATTGTATGAAAATTGAGTCAGTCAGCTATACATACCTACCAACAATTGTTCTCAGATTTGGAAAACTACAAAACATTGTCCTACACACAAAGTTATAGAAAACAAAGTCCATTTTGAAACCAAAACTTAAAAGTCCTTACATACTTGTGACCCTAGGCAGTCTTTTACATAGTCTTTTTCATAGTCCCATTTACGCCCTCATTATCATCCTACGTCTTTTGCATAGTCCCATTTACATCCTCATTATCATCCTACATCTTTTGCATAGTACCACTTACGTCCTCATTATCATCCTACATCTTTTGCATGGTCCCACTTACGTCCTCATTATCGTCCTAAGTATTTTGCATTATCATCCATATTAGTTGCATAGTCCTACATTATCATATACATCTTCATCTAGACCTCATATATGTCTACATCCATTGTCAGTTATAGATGCATAGCATGTTCCTTCATGGGTCTCCCAGGTGATGGTTTGCTCCCCTTCGAGCAACCTAATCTAGTTCCAAACGGCGATCAACAAGAAATAATTGATGGTCTAGCTAACTTAGCTTAGGATTTAAGAAGAAGTGCACCTCAATATATAGGAGTCATACACAAGATAAACATTGAGTCTAGGATTTCCCGTATAATTGATAGAGAGATTGAGGATGAACAACTTCATCAACAAATAGAAAGACTTGCATTAGAGAAATCTAGAAATGCTAAAAAGGTCTCACATCAAAATCCTCAATAGAGTCTAGTATAGTCTTGCATACCTCATATTTACATCTACGGTCTAGTGTTAGGTCATCGTCTTGCATATAACCACCCTCATATAAGCAATTTTAGATGCCTGTCACAAGGTCACAGAAAGCGAAAGGAATAATGGACCTGAACAACACACAATCTATAAACCCTACTTGGAACATGGACATGTCAATAGGTCAACACTCAGGTACACAGACAATGTCCACCATAAATGAATTACAACAACATTTGAAAAAGAAAGAAATTGAGTCCACACAACAAAACCCACATGTCCTCATGATCCTAGATGCACTTATACATAGCGACAGGGACAAGTATCTTTCATTGTTAATACAAAATGGGGCAAAAATACTTGAGGATTTTGATGTCACAAAGATTTTACCACCAGGAAAAACTTTAGGTCAAGATAACAGTCAAAGACCACCCTTGACACAAATACAAGCAGCGACCTCTAGTTTTCCTCAAAACTTACCTATCCAAACAAATGTCAACACAAATGCAAACTTTCAAACAAGTGTGTCATCCTCAGTGATCAATGCTAGCATACCATCACAGAGCATACCAATAATATCAAGTGTCTCAGCACCTATTCAAACACAAGAAATAAGTGCAACCCAACCTCCAGTTTCCTATTCTATGGGATCCACATATAGTTATCAAAATGAAAATCTAGGTCTTGCCAATACAACAAGTACAACTCAACCAAACATGGGTTCGCATATCACCTATTTCACAGTACCTAGTGGAACACACAACACACAAGGTTATAATCTTGGTACCTTCCAACAACCTCCTAGTTATGCAACCATGAATCCTTTTGTGGGACATACACAAACACAAGGTATACCTTTGACACAAATAGATATTCTGACACAACAAATACAAAATTTACAACAACAAATGATGACCATGCAAACTGGTAATGATAAAAAGAGCTACACAATGCAGGACTTACGTCCTTATCCATTCAATCACACATTATACATGTCACCTTTCCCTCAACATTTTGAAATGCCCAAATTTGATAGATATCGAGGAAAAGGTGATCCTAGAGATCATATCAGAGAGTTTTTTACGACATGTATAGAGGTTACCTCAGAAGATACTTATCTAATGAGACTATTTCCTAAAAGTTTGGGAGGTCCGGCTTTAGAGTGGTTTTCACATTTACCACCAACCATCACATCATGGGGAGAATCAGTTGAACAATTTATTGCAAACTTCTCATACAACATTGACACCCTGCAAATCATTATGTCATATAGGTTTGCACACTAGGGGCATAACTGAAAAAATCCTAAAAATCATATAAAGTCCTGAAAAAATCCAAAAACATGGGAAGATCCTTCAAAATCCTAAAAATCATATAAAGTCCTGAAAAATCCAAAAACAGTGAAAAACTCAAAATCCATAAACAGTGAAAAACTCAAAATCCAAAAACATGGAAAAATCCTTCAAAATACAAAAATAGTGAAAAACTCAAAATACCAAAAGTATTCAAATACGATCCTGAAAAAATACCAAAAACATCCATATAAAGTCCTGAAAAAATCAATCAAATACATCCAAATATCATAATCCAAAAAACATCGAAAAAGCTATTGGAAAAGAACTAAAAATTGAAAAACAATCAATAAGAAAAACTTGCAATAAAATGTCTTGTGAGAAACAAATACCCTAGCAGATATCCAACAAACACTTCGCATGAAGTTAACAAAGGATACGACTATCTAGTCAAACATCTGTAATCAACTAATCAAACTATCTTATCAATCGTATCATATCCATATCAAGGTGATCATTATCTTATCTTAAATAGAAGAGGATACACTCGAAATCAGACAAGTCAGTCTTAAACGGGGTCCGCAACTTTCTGAGATCAGACATTATCAGCCATCACATCAAGCAACTAAGAACGAAGGCACAAGGTCAGTATAGCTACTGAATTTTGTCCGGGTCAATCTTTATCTTTTTATCATTTGGCAATAGATATTGTTCCTATGCTACTTAAGGATGTCTACAAGTGACTAGAGGAGCTATGATGGGCAATATCTTTGTCTTTGTTTTTTGTTTGTGGTGTGAACCGATGAAATTATAGGGAAGTTTCTCTAGTGGGTGTCTATGATAAGAGCCTTTGCATTAAGGTGAAATCGCCACACATACCTCGACCCCTAATGCAATTCCCAGAATGGAGGGTTCACTCCTTGTTTGCTACGTGTTTGTTTCTTCAATGAGATATCTTTGCATCTTGGTTCCTTATACCCTAATGTGCTAAGCTTCATTGTTCAATAATAAGGCTCAGTGATGAATATATATTGATGCAATAAAATATGACACGGGTTCATGATTCATTCAATTTCATTTTTCATCTCTTTGGCTTATTGATAGTTTGTTGATTTCTAATCTTCTGTCTAAATCGCATTCTTTCTAACATTCTTTCTATCATCAAATTTTTCTTTCTATCATTTGACTAACATTTCTTCAAGTTATATCTGAGTTAAAATTGGCTCAACCATTATCATACAAAATTCATTTCATCATATAGATCTCATTTGCATTCATTATAGAGTTCATTCACATTTCATTATAGAGTTCATTCGTATTCATTATAGATTCATTTCATCATATAGATTCATTTGCATTTCATCATTATAGATTCCATTAGCATTCATTATAGATTCCATTAGCATTCATTATAGAGTTCATTACATTCATTTAGATTTCATTTACATCATTACTACATACATGTACTACCATTGCATTTAGAATCATATAGAATTAAAATAGATATGCATCATAAAACTCATAACATCATATAAGCATACATGGAAAGAAAAACATGCATAGATCATTACCAAAACCCACATGTCATATATATATAACTCAAAAATGATAATGTGTGTGAATACAATAAATAAGCCCAAAGGCTCAGATAACATGATCAACCAACACTACCTCTGTCAGCAGGTGGATCCTGTCCACTAGATCCTGCTCCAGGATGTCGAGGTGGTCCCATAACGCCACCACTGCTAGTCTGTCGTGAAGTAGATCTACTCGATCTCCTCCCCATGAATGCACTAAAGCTAGGTTGTCTCTGACCCTCAGGGATGGCTCTCTCATATGCTTGTTGATAATAAATAGACTCCTATGTAGCAATGAAATATCTATCTACCTAGTTGCGCACATCTGTACCTACTCTAAAAAGCTGATCAAAGGCATCCATGGTAATCTGACATCTCCACACTACCTCATCTCTCTCCCTCTAGAGACAATCTCTCTCAGCCTCCAGGGCACCATAATCTGCATGATAGGTCTCTCGCTCGATATCTCATCTAGCGACCTCATCCTCCAAACTCTAGACCCATGCTCTAAGAGTCTCTAGCTCATCATCAACCTGTCCTCTCCCATCCTCAATACTAGGCACATCCTCCAGCTTCGGCATATCCTCACTGCTCGATGACTCAGAAGAATCATCATTGTCCTCACTACTAATAGACTCAGTGTCTCCACCAATGTCTACATGCTCATCTCCCTCATCTCCTCCCTCATCTCCCTCATCTCCTCCCTCATCTCCACCATCTCCTCCCTCATCTGTAACCTCTACCCCAACCCCAGAGTAATGGCTGCAAATAATTGAACTCAGAAGAAGCAACATGTGGTTGTATACACACACCCCAATCAGAAACCTCTCAAGATACACGAGCAAAATAGGTAGTCACCACTGGTGTCACCTGTACCTCACTGAACTATCTAAGAACCCACCTGGAAGATACATCTCGATAATCCACTAGGTCTCAAAGGTCCTCCCAAAAAGATATCTTTGCTATCGGCAGAAAGACAAGTGCACTACATCATCAGGCCAACCGAGGCAATCTAAGTAAGGTCTCCAAATAAAATGCTGCAATATGTCAAACTAATGTCTCCAGTACAAGGTGTTCCCCGAACCCTTGTGTCTGATACATATTGTATACCTGAAGGCATAAGGCTCACCAGACTATAAATCTACATGAATGACAGGCCTAGAAATAGAAATGTGCTCCCATGCCCATGTTTGGAGAAAAGTAACACCACAACTGATTGATCGATATCCAAGATACACAATACAATGCATTTGATAGTACAACATGGCAAGTAGACAAGGACCCCAAGCATATAGTCGATGATGCACAATCATATCATGGAGCACTTTTCCCCATCCAACTAGAAACCCATGACCTTATCTGTCAGGTATCAATAAACCACCGACAACACCGCATAATACAATGGTCAGGTAATCATAGTCTAATCGGGCCCAAGAGATGTCATAACGGCCACTGATCTGCAAATCCTAAATCTCACACTCAAAAAGTGCACATAGTCCAGTAATGCCATCATCATGGTCATATACAACTCTCTCACCATGAATGGGAATACACAGTATACGCCATACATCCTCTAACGTAATTGATGCCTCACTAGTCAGAAGATGAAAAGAACAAGTCTCAGAGTGCCACCGCTCTATCAAAGTTGTAATCATGGCCCTGTTGGTCGTAACCTCTGGCAAATGTAAAACATGGTATAGACCAAGCTATCGGATATGCTCGATCTCCTCATCCTGTAAGTCAGCTTGAAGATCCAATCTACTAGGTCTACTCTATCAATAGTATAACACTCCAATGTTCTCCTACAATGAGAAAATGTTCAACATATCAAATATCGAATCCCGAAAAACAACAAAAAAATTCAAATACATGACAAAAAATTACACATACAATGAATGTGTGACAGTTATGACTAATGCGGTACAAATATGACTCTTGCGTAATGATTAAAGCTAATGTGTAATGAAATGGGCGCATGCGTAACAATACACACTTATGCATAAAGAAATGATCAAATGTGGCATGATAAACACTAATGTGTAACACTTAGGACGCGTGCATAGCATTTAAAGCATTTGCGGTACACTTAACACTAATGTGTGAAAATCGACAAGCGATTGCGTGACACAATGCAAAAATTGATCATGGTAAAAATTTTGAAAAACAGGCATAAATCAGGAAAAATTTAGGAAAAATACCATGCCGCCAGTCCCAGGAGGTCTCTAATATGAACGTACTCGGTCAGATAGGTGCAATCGAGCTCTATAACTAGCCATGATGATCAAATATTCAGAAATAAGCACACAAATTGCAAAGAAAAACAAGGAATTACCAAATTACAAATGAGCAAATGAAAACCTAATAATCTCTATTTATAGCTCAAAATTAGGGTTTTTTGACACCTTGACGCCTGTGGTCCCCGCCAGCTTCAAACACCTTATAGCCTACTCAAACGATCTCGAAATTGAACGAAATTTTATGTGCTTGTTCATTTAACCGATATCGAAAACATGGTCTCAATTTTGGAAATTTCCGACCACCTTTTCCGAGGGGGCATATTTACACTATACAGCAATACCAAGGCATACTGGGGTAGAATTTTTCATTTTCTTTGAAACAATGGCGTTCCAACTTTGTCTCAAAGAGGGGCAAATGTAGACACCTAAAAATGTCTCATTGATCATGTACTAATTATTCCTCTAATTGATTAAATAATTATTTAATTATTTAATTAAGTTAATTAATCTTATTCTTCTAATTTCATATTTCCTCATCATTTCACTAATTATTCTATTCTTTCATCATTTAATCATTTTCTAAATATTAATTAAATATTTATTATTTAATTAATTATGGTTAATTCCCCAATTTAAATAATCTTTACTATTTAAATAAATTACTAATTATTCAATTTCTATCTCTAATCATTCAACCCTCTTCTAAATATTAATTAAATATTAATTATTTAATTAATTGTGATTTAATTCCTTTAAATTAAATAATCTTTATTATTTAATTAAATTCCATTTCTAAATAATTAAATAGTTTCTTTAAATTATTTAATTAACTGATTAATTCTTTTAATTCTTCAATTCCAAATCCCCAAATTCTAATTTCATATTCTTCTAATTTCTTCCAAATTCAATAACATGTGCATGATTTCAAAAACCAAATTGAAAATCAAAGTCAAGTTCTAAATATATTTAAATGCTAAATTGAATTAATAAATTCAATTATTTGAATAAATATCATCCAAAGATTAAATTGATAATCTAAATCTAAATCCAAGCACATGCTAAATTATATAATTAAATCATTTATCTCTCCAATCTCTATTTCCATCTTTCAGTTAGCTTTTTTTAAATTAAGCTCTCTGTGTCATCTTCTTTATTTCCACCAATCATTCTTTTTCTTCCTTCAGTCATCTTTTTCTCAATCAGTTGACTCAATTAATCTATTCAATCTATTGAGTTTCACTCCTACAATCAACAGTTCAACTATCAATTTTCATTTGAGCTCACCTGAGTTCACACCTCTTGATCATTTTGTTCCACCCTTCAATCAATATTCTCCAATTTTCTATAAATTGAGCATCCAATCTCCATTTTCAATAATCACGAACTTTGAATCTTTGTGTCACTTGCAGGTTACCAATGCAATATCTGAGAGCCATCATACCACAAAGAGGAGAAGAACAATGGAAGCAATATGCAATCTTGGGATAGGGAGTTTTGCTTTGATTTGACTTATAATTCCAATTTCTTGATATTGTATCTTTTCATTGTTTAGTTTGTTAGATTTGTTGATTAGAAGGGATTCATGATTTCTCTTTTGCTTCTAATTGATTTTCTTGTAATTAAGCAGTGAGCTTTAGGCAGTTGGTCTTCCTGCATGTGCAAGCCCCTATTGTAAGTAATATTCATTTATTGGCCAGTGAGTGAATATTGTGGGTCACAACTCCCACCGAGGTTTTTCCCACACCACGTTTCCTTGTTAAAAATATTGTGTTATGGTGTGCTTTCTATGTTGTGTTTACTGTTCTTATTTACTGCATTAATTCTTGTTTACTAGTACACTATTTTGAAATGCAATTCATTTAATAAGTTTAGAAAATCCATTAACTGGTTAGATACTGATTCACCCCCCCCTCTCAGTATCTTTGGGAATCCTAACACCCTCAATTTTTGTTTCTAGTATAGCTCCTCCCTAGTCAAGTTCTCTTTCCATTTCCTCCTTAAAATGGCATCCTCCTAGTGGGTAGCTTCAAGGAGATCCCCTTTGTCAATTTGTTCTTGGATGATTGCTAACTTGGCACTGAGCTCCTTTTTCTGAACAAAGATGTTGCTGAAAGTGTTTATGTTCCATCCCCAGACATTTCTTCTGATCAAGTCTAATTTATGGGTAGCTCGAAACATGGGTGTGCTAGAAATATGTGTGTTCCACCAACATTTGATGCAATCTTTGAACTTGGGATAGGTGTACCACATAACTTCATATCTGAAGGGGTAGCCTCTCCTGGCACAAGGGATGTAGTTGTTGTGTGTGTGAAAAAGTGAACCTGTAGTTGCAAGCACAACACTTCAATTAAGTCATTATATGCATGGTTAGTAATCAATAATCAATAAGAAATAAACCATAGCAAAGCGACTAATTGCCTTCTAAAAGATGCGAGTATAAGATTGCTCTCATATTTTTATAAGCAATACCAGTGACTAGACTACACCAAGATGAAGGATTTAATCTATATGATATTAAGCTATATGGATGCAAGATGGATGAATAATTCAAGCAATAATAATCAATTCAAGTAACAATGGATGCAAGCAATAATGGATGTAAATAATCTAAAAAGCACAATAATCTTCAATGACTCCAGAGCGAAATTAGTGTGATGATAATCTCCAAGCGTGTTCTCAAAAATCTCTGGGGTGAATTGGAATGAGAGATGAAGATTGAATTTATAGAGAATCACAAGAGAAAAAGCTCAATTTAGGATTAATTGAAATAATTGAGAAATCAGATTTAGTTAACCTTGAGATAGATTTCAATTATAGTTTAATTGAAATGCATTCAAATTAGAAGTCCAAGTTGCATTGGAAAATGATAATAAATTAATTCCATGCATATAGGATAAAAATAGATAATTCGTTAATTTATTCAAGAAAAGGGTCTTTTCAATGCAACTAAACTTCTTTTCCTGAAAAGCTTTGAGTTCCAATTTTAGAGAATAATTCAATAATTTAATTAAATTTGCTTTTTTGATTTCAAGTTCTAAATTTAGAAAAAGAAATAATATCTCAAGTTTGATTTCTCTCTCAATTCAATTCTTTTTTGTTTTATTTTCAATCCAACTCTTTGTAATAAATTAATTCATCTTTTGTAATAAATTAATCCTTTTTGCATGATTGAATGGCATATTTATTAATTAATTAAATATGCAAGGATATTTAATAAATTAAAATGGGATGATTGATCAAAATGATATTCTTGGAAATGATTTGATTAATTAAATAAATATTTAATTAATATTGAGTAGTTGATTTGCCATGTGATTTTTGATAATTAAAGAATTAATAATGTGCTCAAAATTGATTTAATTGCCTTTGGTTAGGACCTTGGTGATGTTGTCGAGATTAGGGGCCCATGGTTTAGATGACCAATTTTAGGGTATTACATTTGCCCCTCTTTGAATTAATGTGCGAGCAGCGCGTTGGTTCAAAGAATGTGTAATGTCTAGGAGATACCAGTTCTGAACTTGATTGATCACGAACTAGATAAAAAAGCAAGGTGTTGAGCTTGATTTGAAGTGACAAAGTTGAATGAAGTTTGATTAAAGTGATACCGATCCTGAACTTGATTGAACTGGGGAACGATAGAAAACAAAGATACTGAACTTGAACTTGATTGATCAAGAAGCGGATCTTACTGATCTAGAACTTGATTGATCTTAGATGTAGTGAGTGATGATAAAATCGATCTTGAACTTGATTGATCAAGACATGATGAGTGAAGAATGAACCGTTCAGCTTGATCAAGAAACGAATACTGAACTCCTGCTTAGATTTAGTGTGATCAAAGAAACTCTTTAAACTTTTGATTGAGTTTAAATGAATAATCAGTTTGATTTGAAGCGATGAAACTAATTAATGTTAAGAGATTAATTCAGATGAAAGACAAATATCAGCTTGATTTGAAGCAATGAAATTGATATGCCCCTAGTGATTGATTTGATTCAGATGATCGAGAGATCTCAACTTGATGTAAAGCGATGAAGCTGAGATGCCCCTTAGCAATAAGGATTTTTTTCTTTAATTGAAAAGATTTTGCTCGACTTTTGATGAATTTGAAAAAATTTCTCGACTTGTGAGATGTGAAGTCATAAGGTCGTGAGTATGCCCCCTCAGGAGTGAAATCAAAAGATAGCGAGGGTACTTAACTATAGGCAATTGTTTGATGAAAATAAGTTATTTGAGCACAAATTGATTCTAAGGATTTTTTCTTTTTTTTTTGAAAATTTCGGTGTTGATTGATGAGAAATTGAGCATAGAGTTGATTGAAATGTTGATGCGTAGAACGAAATTGAATTAAGATTCAGCATTGAAATTTGAGTGCAATTTGAAGGAATAATGAGCATTTGATGAAAAAAAGCGCTAAGTGGTCAAAATTGTCAAATTGACTAGCCAAATGATCTTGAATTTCGATTTCGATCCCAAAAATGGAATCAGAGTAGGCAAATTAGCTAAGGGTACAATTTTCATAACCATCGGAGCAAGTTGAAAAATTAGGTTTTAGGCTATATATAGGACAAAAGTGTCATTTTCAAATCATTTTGCCCCTCCAAGTTTCAAAATTCAAAAAGCCTTCTGCGAAGAAAAATGGTGGTCCCTACTCATCAGCATCGATTTGAGCACTAGAGACATCACAATCCACCCCAAAACTATGAGCCAGCAGTAAGTGATTGATCTTTAGCCTCTTTATGTTTCCAATTTTGAATTTTTTTGTTCATTTTTCACGTTTTTCATGGGTTTTGGGTCGGGTGTCGCGGTTTATCGTGCGCGATAGGATCCTATCTCATATGAGAAACTGGCAAATTTTTGTTTGTCATTTGAAGCCATTAGATTTGTCGTACGGAATTCACCCTTGTGTCGTACGACAGGTCAATTAGAAGACCATTTTGTCATACGATGTGTAAAAGTTTGTCGTTTGAAGCTGTTTTCTCGTACGAGAGCCATTCCTGACTCGTACGAAATGTTGTTTGACTGTGTTTTGTCGTTCAAAAAATAGTGATCATTTTTTAAAGTGTAAACATGAAATTTTGCTTTTGCATTTGACTTATTTGGATTTGCGTGATGTTTAACTTCTCTTGTAGGCTCATTTGGAATGTTTTCTGATTCTCGTTGTTGGGTTTTTGCAGGTGTGCTTACCTCCCGTGCTCTTCAGATGTGTATATCATCCCACTATGGCTTTAGTTCATGATTTGTCTAAGGTTGAGTAGGCTCATGTTGATATGTGTGGCTTGACTCACTTGATGAGGTTACCTGATATTCGTGTGAACCACGGGATGCTCACAGCATTGGTAGAGTGGTTTCATTTAGAGCATAATACCTTTCATTTGCCAGTTGGGGAGCTGACCATCACTCCCAAGGATGTGTACAGGATCCTTTGCATCCCTTTTGCTGAGGATAAGGTGGATTATGATACTACATTGTTACTTGGACTACAGGCTCTTAGGAATGTATTCAAGGATCCTGATATCTTGACTCGTTCCATGAGTTGGGATATATTGATGAGCAGGTACAGTGAGGAGTATCTACTGGCGTGTGTCCTAGTAGGTTTCATTGGTTGCTTCTTGATGCCAGATAGAGGGCACCAGGGTTTCCAAAGTGGATGGGGTCGTATGCTGGAGAGGTTGATAGAGACCCCTTAGAGACTTGGTTGGGGCTCTTGTTTGTTGGCCCACATGTATCGAGAGATGCATGAGATTGTTTACAAAGATGGGCGGAGCATGGCTGCAAGGGTGTACATTTTATAGGTGTGGGCTTGGGAGCACCTTCCCGTTTGTCAGCCGATTGTTGATGATAGCAGAGAGCCAGGGCAGTTGATTATTTATAGGTATGTTGGATATATTACGCAGCCCCATCTGGGCAAGACAGACTTCTGGCGATGACAACTCGATGATCTGATAGTTGTCATATGGAGACCGTACAAAGGGTTGGAGTCATGGGATGACTGGCGAGTGGTTCAGAGAGACCTTTTTGTTACATGCCCACTGATTGGGAGGTCACAGACTGTTGTGCAACAATTCATCATTTCACAAGTGATGAGGTAGTACGGTCGACCTCAGGGGATCTCTCAGGAGTATAAAATTGTATGCTCGATACGCCGATGAGGAGAGACAGGGATGGTCACCTAGGCTATCCTATGCTTTAGCAATGCAGGAGCTGATAGGTTTACACCACCTAAGGTGGGATTATCTAGATGATATAGCAGATGCAGGGGTATTGCCCCAATACAGGGATTACTTTCAGCAACATCCATTCCCTCAGTTTACAGATCCAGGAGAGCATACTCCTCATATTGAGGATGTGGAGGATGATGCCCCCACACTGGCACAGGGTCAAACATAGAGACAGGGCCATAGGCAGGGATAGGGCCAGAGACCAGATGCTCCATGATGGACTCATGGTGATCCTGGTGCTAGCAGCAGTGGGGTACAAGCTGATGTTGGATAGTAGAGGGGTGAGGGTGGATCCCTTGGGAGAGTAGGCGTGAGTTTGGGTGGCAGAGAGGAGGAGCGAGCAACTCCGAGGCAGGTTCGGCAGCGACGGGATGAGTAGGGTGGAGCCACAAGTGGAGATGGCAGTGGAGATGGTGGCGAGGAGCCTACGAGAGAGCAGGGGGCTGACACCAGATGGTCAATGAGAGCACGTCTTGCAGAGCTACAGTCATAGTTGACAGTGGCTCAGACTCATCTGGCGAAGCAAGACCGACAATTGGTTGAGGTTAGGGCCAAGCATGATTGCTAGATCATAGCATTGAGAGCCGAGTCAAGAGCAGAGATAGAGTCTCTATGATAGGAGGTGCTTCTCTAGAGTAGTAGGGCTATATATTATGTGGCGGCATATAGTGTCGCAGTTCCTGTTGCACAGTAGGTGCAACCCTATTCATAGTATATGGCTAGATCAGAGGGAGCATGAGCACCGCGCTAGGATCCCAGGCATCAGGCTCCTCCTCCTCCACCAGGCGATGAGGGAGAGGGCGCCAGCTAGATGATTCTTTTTGTAGCTGGGATATTTTTTGTAGACACACCCATTTTTTTGTAGCCGATATGATTCTTGCTCCGATGGGAGTTTGTATATGTCATTGGACATCATTTTGTACCCTTATACCTGACATTATATATATACGAGATTCATTTTGACGTCATTGTACTTGTGTTGATCGGCTATGAGATGTTTTGATATGTATACATTTATTTCAGCATGAATGTATGTAATGCAAATGAATATGGATTTCTATGTTTTGGTTTCTTTTTATATGCAAATAAATGAATGAAAATGAGTAATGAGTAATGAGTAATGCATTTTTTTCATTTTTCTATGCAATAAGATGAATGTAAATTAATAATAATGAAATGAATGAATCTATATGAAATGGTATGTATGCAGCTAAACATCTCAAAACACAAGTACTCGATCAGAGAAATAATGATAAAAAGACCACTTAGTGTAAGAAATGATGATGCTTTCATCTCTCATTCAGAAGATAAAGAGATTATGACTATACCGAAATCACTCTAGATTCACAAAAATGCAGAATGAAATGCAAAATGATATGTGAAATGCAACCTAAACCTAGTCATTGGATTTAAAATACTTAAGATTCATCACTGAGCATAATGAACACAATAGGCAGGTTAGAGTTCCTTTCTTTTTCAATGTGCAATTTTAATTATCTTGTCCGCAATAACCCTTTTTTCATTCATATCCTTGGACAGATTTCGTAGGGACCCGGATTGCATCATGAAGAAATTCCCTCAAAACAAACAAAGAAATGATATGGACCTCCCTGTAGCATACAAATAAGTGGAGTCAAGGTATGTGAGGCGATTTCACCTTAATGTGAAGGCTCTTATCACAGACACCCAGCTAATTTATATGTTTCCAAATCATCAGGATCATTCCTACAAGCAGAAAACAAAGAAAATATTATGCCCCCAATCCTTGCTTCTCTTAGTCACAATAGACTTCCTCGAGTTACTTAGAGGGACAATAATCAAAAATTAATATAAAAGATAGCATATAAAGAAAATTTTCATTCATAGCTCAAACTGTTTAGTAATTGTTTTCCGTTATGTTGTTTTGCTTGTGAACTCAGTGATAAAAACTCTATAGTAGTCAGGAGACAGGTGACTGACTCAGAGTGGACGACCAGGTTTCACTGACGTAATAATGACTTGGTTGACACTGCTTAGGATATGTAATGTGCTCTATCGAGTAACCTAAGACTAGAACGTTGATCAGTTTCAAGTCATGAGGGTTCCAACGAACCAGGATGTCACAAAAGTGACTGAAAATATGTACAAGCGAAAGCAAAAGATGCTTGAAAGTGGAAAATGCCAATGTTGCATTGATAGATAGAGGGCTTGGGTACAAGAGGCGCCTGTTTGCCAGGTTTTCACCTACTTGGCAGAGATTCATTTTTTTTTACCAAGGTGCCTGTTTACCAAGTTTTCACCAGGGCAATTTCTCTCTTTTTATATATTTTTTTTTTCTTTTCTCTTTTTTCTTTTCTTTTTTTCTTCTCCAGAACTTTTTCTAATTTTTAGGATTTTTTTTAGGACCTTTTCCAACTATACAAGTTTGCTGGAGCAGAGAGTGCTAAGCGAAAAATTTCTTCAAGTGGATGGTGTTAATTGGTTCACGGAGCTATTCTCCTTCCGAGTTTGAGAGTTGATAGGCACCAGAGCCGAATACTACAGTAACAATATAGGGACCTAGCCAATTGGGTTCAAACTTCCCTTTATTGTCGTGAAGCTATTGATTTTTTGGATTTTCTCTCAGAACTAGGTCACCAACTTGAAATTCTCTTTGTCAAACCTTCTTGTTATACCCTCTAGACATTCTCTTCTGATACACTCTGAGATGATCAAACGCCACTTGCCAATGCTCATCCAACAATTCGAGTTCTTGCAATCTAGATATTCTCTGATCTTCATCAGTAACAAGACCTTGCAACAAAACTCTTAGAGATGGTATTTCTACTTCAATAGGTAATACTACTTTGGACCCATACACCAAAGAGAAAGGTGTAACCCTAGTAGGTGTTCTGATACTGGTTTTATAAGCCCATAGTATAGGATTGAGCTACAGATGCCAATCCTTCCTAGACTTGTTCACTTTTCTATGCAAGATAGTCAGTAGGTTTTTGTTAAAAGCCTTAGCTTGTCCATTACCTTCAGGGTAATACACTGATGACCAGTGTTGCTTTAGTTTGAATTTCTCACAAAGCTCATCCAGATCTTTATTCTTGAATTGTCCTCCATTATCAGTCACGATGGATGAAGGTATCCCATACCTACAAATTATATAGTTTAAGATGAATAAGGCGACTTGTTTACCAGTTGCTTTGGTGAGTGGAACTTCCTCTACCCACTTGGTGAAATACTCAGTGGCAGTTATGATGAATTTATATCCGTTGGATGATGCAAGATATATCTGACCAATGAGATCAAAGGCCCATTGCTGAAAAGGCCAGTGTGTTATAAATGGTATGAGGTCCCTTGCCGAGGCATGTATGAGATTTCCATGAAGCTGACATTTCTCACAAGTCTTGTCAAATTTAATGGTGTCTTTTTCCATATCTGGCTAGTAGTAGCCAGCCCATAATAATTTATGAGCTAAAGTAAAACCATTCGAATGAGATCCACAAATACCTTCATGGACTTCTGATAATGCACGTTTAGATTTTTTAGTTTCTAGACATCCAAGCAATGTACCGTCCAAACCTCGTCTAAATAAATTGTTAGCTATGATAACATACCGTGAAGCGTTTCAAGTTAGGTTTCTTTTCTTGTTACGACTAAGGTTTTCAGGGATAATTTGATCGCATAGATAGGAATAGATGTGGCTGTATTGGGATGAGTCATGTCCAATAATAGAACAGACTATTTGGGTCTTAGGAGAATCATAAGCAGGGTAATATAACTCTTCCACTAGGAAATCAAAGCGAAAATTGGACTCCTGTAGCTCAGGTATAGATGCCAAGGTAGCCATAGCATCTGCTGCTCTATTCGCTGATCTAGGAATCTGTTGGAATGATACAAAAGCAAAGTACTTCTTGAAATCATCCACCATCCTCTTGTAAGGCATCAATTTATCATCTTGAGTCTGATATGTATCGTTGATCTAATTGATAACCAGCTGAGAATCTCCATAGATATGTAATTCAACAACCTTCCATTCAATGGCTAGTTTTATTCCATTCACCAAAGCTTCATATTTTGCAATGTTGTTTGTGCAAGGGAATAGAATCTTATAAGACTTTGGAATTGAATACTTCTAAGGAGTAATGAATAGTATGCCAGCACCTGAACCATTTTGAGTAAAGGAACCATCGAAGAACATCTTCCAGGGTTGTTGAGTAAGATGCATTATTAATTCATCTGGGACCTCGATGTGTAATGGTTGAGTATCCTCAAGTGGAGCTTCAGCAAGTTGATCAGCAATTACCTATCCTTTTATGGCTTTGTGTTCCACATATTCAATGTCAAACTCTGTAAGGATCATTACCCACTTTTCCAATCTTCTAGTGAGTGTTGCTTTATTAAGAAGATACTTGAGTGGATCGATTTTGGCCACCAACTTGACTGAATGTGCTAGCATATAGTGCCTCAGTTTTTGTGATGCAAAGACTAATGCCAAGCATGCTTTTTCTATTATACTATAGCTCATTTCATAAGACACTAATGTCTTGCTGATGTAATAAATAGCTCTTTCCTTTTTGTTGTCTTCTTGTTGTGTCAGAAGTGCCCCCAATGATGAATCAGTTGCTGATATATATAAGATTAGTGGCTTACCCTGAATAGGTGGCATCAATATCGGTGGATTAGACAGGTACTCTTTTATCTACTAAAGATGTTGTTCACACTGTTGATCCCAGTTGTATATTATTCATTTTCTCAATACTTTTGTAAAAGGTTGAGCCTTGTCTGCTAGTTGAGAAATGAATCTTCTAATGGATTGGAGACATCCCTGTAGACTTCTCATTTGATTAATGTTCTTTGGAGGCGGCATTTCCATTATGGCTTGGGCCTTCTCAAGATCAACCTCGATCCCCTTCTTTGAAATGATGTAGCCAAGTAGTTTACTCAATGTCACTCTGAATGCACACTTCTTTGGATTTAATTGGAGCTTAAAATTTTCCATTCTGTCAAGTATAGGACCTAACTCTTGAATATGCATTGATCTTTTCATAGTCTTCACTAAAGTATCATCAACATAATCTTCCATATTCTTATGCATCATGTCATGAGAGATAGTTGTAACTGCTCTTTGATAGGTCACCCCTACGTTCTTTAACCCAAATGGCATGACGTTCTAGCAAAAGGTTCCCCATGCACAGCTGAAAGCTGTCTTTTCTTGATCTCTAGGAGCAATTTTAATCTAATTGTAGCCAGAAAATCCATCCATTAGTGAGTACATCTCATACCCAGCTATCATGTCAGCTATCATATCAATATTTGGCAATGGAAAGTCATCTTTTGGACATGCTTTGTTGAGATCTCTAAAATCTGTACAAACTCTGATAGATTTATTTGCCTTCAACATAGGCACTATGTTGGAAATCCATTTAGCATAATCCATTGCTCTGATAAATCCAGCTTTGAGCAGTTTCTCTAGTTCAGCTTTGACCAATAGTGCTACATGCGGGTGCATCTTACGGAGTTTTTGTTTAACTAGTTTTACTCCTGGTGTGATTGAGAGATGGTGCATAATGAGATCAAGATCCAAGCCTGGCATATCAGAGTATGTCCATGCAAAGTTTATTTTCTTTTCTAAGAATAGCTGAGTGAAACCCTTCAATTCCTCTGCTGATAGTGATTGAGCTGCATGAATAATTTGTGGTGTCTCTTGATTCCCGATATTCACTGGTTGAGTTGGCTCGATCAATATGGAAGACTGCTCTTGAAAATGACTGGGCAGTATACCAAGTATCTCACCTTCAGGCACCTCAAAGAGGTTTTCACCTTTAGGTATGTCCTTTATTTTCTCTTTTTTAGATTCTGACACCGCCACAATGTGGTTTTCACCATCAGATCTTTTATTTTTATTTTTCTTGTTTTTGCGACTAAGATACTTGATATCCTCTTCAATCATATTTTCACTCCATTCACTGGTGGAAAAGTTCATAGGTTTGACTACATTGAGATAATAGGATAATGTATAGTCATTGACAAAAGTAGGTATATCCATGGGTTGATTTTGTAAAGTACAGTCAATCAATTCAGGATGCACTAAGGAAAATTTTTGGATAGGTTCAAGAGCATTCATAGTATTGTTATCACAACTATAGATCAAAAAGTTGAGTTCCAGAATGATACCTCGCATAAGTGTCTCGAGACCAAGAAGAGTCAGATCATGATTATTAAAGTTCACGTTAATATTTAATCGATCTAATCCAATAGACATACTTGTAACATCGTTTACTACGCCGGACTGGACGTCATATCGTGGTTTAACAGCAATAAGACTAGTAGGCAACTTTTCATTGTTTGTATCAGATGATTCAGAATTTGAGGCTGAATGGATATCATGAACAAGACTGTCATCAGAGTCATCAAAGTCATTGGATGAAGTTTCCAAGTCTCTTTCAGGTAATTTAGTAAGCATATGTATGGTATCAATACTAACATCTTTAATGCTACAAGTTCCTTCATGTTGTGGTTCATTTGTCATTTGTATCTGACACACCTATTGACATGATCTCATTGTTTCTGTGATTTTTTATCATCTACTCCATTTAGCTTCTTCTGGACTGATTACTGGTTCTTGTTCTATTGCTTCCAACTCTTCTTGTGTAGTGCTATAACTGATTTGTTCTATTTTAGGATAAGGACACATAGATGAGAAGCTTTCTAGTATTGTTCCTTCTTTCAATCCTTGTTCATAATTTGCTTGCCGCTTTTATCTAATTTCTTGTATTTCCCTCTCTAGTTTTATGCACATCAGTTCTTGAGTATCATCTATGACACCACTAGATTCTTCTGGAGTTTCTATAGTGGATGTGTCTGAAAGATAGTCAAGACCCCATTCATACTTGTTTAAATCAGTCTCTGAATCATCTACTTGTTGCCTACTAGTATATGTGACTGGAAATTTTAATGGTGCAAATAATTCTCTGATTCTTACAACTTCATCTCTTATATCCTTAGGAACCTCAACTTCTTGTATTGTCATAGCTAATACTGTCAAAGCTTGAGCACTGACTATTTCTTCTTTCTTGACCTTTGATTCCTCTTTCTCTTGTCTACACTCTACTTTTGTTTGTATAGTGTTTGCTTCATGTAATGTTAAAGGCAATATCTTTTTCAAGCACTTAGACTTAGAAACCTGTGTTTGTTCTAATGTCTTTTTTGGATTGTATCCTAGTCCAGCCTTATCATGTGTGGATTTGGTTTGTAGCTAAATTGGTTCAGTAATACCTTCTTTTTGTTTGCCCAAAGGACCAGTACCTGAGTACCCCATGCGCTGAATCATTTTGTAACCACGACCATATTGGTTTGAGGAAATCTCATAGTGTTGTACCTCCTCATTTGGACTATCTTCCTTAAAGAGCCAATTAAGCACAACATCCTCTTCTATTTCTTTTGCCAAGGAGGTAGAAGACTGTATAAAGAGACCATCATATATAGTATTCGAAGCTGAAGTTTGTGTTCTCATAGCCTCTGATGGCTTGCCCAGCTATTTTGGTGATGGAAGGAGAGAAACTAATGATAGTATCAGTTCTATCTTGCAGCCATCCATGTCAGTATCTGTAATCTTCAATCTCTTTTCTAAGTCTTTCATCAATGTTTCAGGATCTTCATTTGGAGAGGATGCCCTATTATGAGGCACAAAAGTATCTGCACCTTTTGTCAATGCATTACAGATGACATTTGTATTAGCAAGAATACTGATTTCAGCTCCGTTATAAGGAAACTTTAAGCATTGGTGATATGTTGACGGTACTACCTTCATTTCATGAATCCACGACCTGTCGAGTAAAATATTGTATGATAATGGAATATCGAGAACCTGGAAAAGGACATCTCTCTCTACCGGTCCCACTCTGATTGGTAATGATACCAGACCTTTGGAGGTCTTCTCTTCTTCATCATAGGCTTTAATTGTTATTTTCTTGCTTGGAGCAATGACATTTTCAGAGAATCCTAGTTGTGTAGGTAGATGATAAGTACAGATATTCAACCCTGTGCCTCTGTCTATCAAAACACATTTGACTCTGTGTTTGTGGATCATGGCTTCAATATGCAATGGTTGGTTATGTGGATGATTTAACGAATTGTCATCTTCTTCAAAGAAGGTCAAATAGTGAGGTGAAGTCAGATGACCCACCATAGACTGAAACCGATCAATGTCTAACTCTTTTGGAATGTTGGTAGTGAGCAATACTTTGTCTAGGATTTCCTTGTGAGTAGATGATTGTTGTAGCAATTCAAAGATTGAAATTTGAGCATTTGTCCTTTTTAACTGTTCAACCACGCTGTATCCAGTGGATGATGATGAGGTTAATCTTTTAAATTTGTCCAAGGTTGATTCCTTTTGTTTGTTTGGCAAGGCTGTTGGATTTGATGTTTCTTGAGCTAGGTTGGAAGAACTAGCTCCTTGAAGGGTAACTTTCTTTTGAGATTTGGTCAAAGATTTCACATATCATGATTTATTTGGTTTATCTTGAACTATATTCACATTGCAATATTCTGAGTGTGAAGGTTCAATCATGTTGATAACGTTGTCCTGGTTGGCATAAGTATAATTTACCTTGGCACCTCCTTTGGTCTTTGAGGAATCACCTTGTTCGTAAGCAAGCAAAGGGTCTTTAAATGCTTTATGATAAGCATTGGTTGGATGATTCCCAACAACAACTTTACCAGCATCTATGAGATCTTGAATCTCATGTTTTAGCTTCATGCAATTGTTTATTTTATGACCCTTATTCTGATGGAAGTCACAATATTTACATGATTCATATGGTCTGGAGTTATCTGGTAGTGTTATCAAGTTGTTTTCCAATAGAGTTTTGAAAGCAGATTCATATGATTCTTCAAGAGGAGTAAAATCATGCTTAGGTTTGGAAAGCCAAGGTTTTTCTTTGAACCATTCCTTTGTTTTCTTTGGTGAAATCTCTACTGCAATCTCAGCAGCTTTAAGTGCTTATGTACCACTAGCCAAGTTGAATACTGTGGATTTTGAGTTGGTTTTGACAGTGTCTACTACTCCATCATTAACAACATTCTTGTTGTTGTCTTTGGCAAATTTCCAATACTTGTTCTTCTCTTTAGAGGTAGATCCTATTTGTGTTTCTTTCCAAGGTGTGATATCCCCCTTATTTATGAGCACATCTTCCATTTGAATGGCATTATCTACCATTTTGTTAAATGATGGGTGTACTTGCATTTGTATGCTACATTTCAGTTTGGGGACCAAGTTATTGACAAATATATCCATTTTCTCAGAGTCTGGAATAGGTCGTGGGTACCTAGAGAACATCCTTCTCCAATGTTGGAGAAAAGTAAGAAGAGGCTCCCCTATTTTCTGTTGAGTATTACAAAGATCGATCATAGTTATAGGATGTCGAATGTTGTATGAGTATTGTTGTAAAAATAGTTGGATTAGGTCTTCGAATGTTTTTATTTCTTTGGGTAGACTTGAGAACCATTCCATTGCTTGACCCCCTAAACTTCTTGGGAAGAGACGCATGAGGTACGTTTGATCGTGCATGAATTCCATACAAGCAACACTAAATTCCCTAACATGATCTTGAGGATCTGAGGTACTCTCATATTTGTCAAACTTTGGGATTTCCACTTGTGAAGGAAATGGAGGCATGTGTAGATTCTTGTCAAATGGAAAGGGACATATTGTTTCCAGAGAATATTGTTTTGGGGATTTGTCTTTATTCTTCAGCTCTGTGAGCTCCATTCGCAAAGCTAGTAACTGTTTGTGTACCATGAGTATAGGTGAGTCTTCCCTTTTAGTAACAAGTGTCTGAACATCATATCCAATAGGAAGTTTGGCACCTTGTTTTGCTAGTTCTAAGAAATAGTCTTACTTCTCTCGGGTCATGATAGTTTTCATCATTTTTCTAAAGTCTTTGTCTTTCTGACAATCAAGGATTTGTTTTTCTGGAGGTTCAACATCTTCATCAATCTCACTTGATGATGAGGAGTCATTATGATTTTTGGGAATATTACAGTCATTTTTGTTTCCATCATTGTATTCTATCTCATGTATAGTGGGAGATTTTAGTTCATCAAAAATTAGTCCGCCTGATGACGACGGCATGTCAGTGAGTGAATCCTTCACATACAATGGATTATCTTGATAGGTGAAGGTTTGCTCTTTGCCTTTGGCTTGTTTCTTATGAGAACTCCTGGTTTGAATAGGCATCTTTATGGGTTTGTGTGACCTAAAGTCATTTTGTGATGCAGAGGTCAAGATCAATTTCAGAGCTAGTTGTTCTGATTAGAGTATTGTTTAGGAGAAACAACTGAGATTTAGTCTGATTTCAGGAATGATCTATCCTATCTAAGACGTTATCTAAGTTGATTCTAAGCATAGTGTAAGATTCAGTCTAGTTTCAAGAATGGTCTATCCTATATAAGACGTTATCTAAGTGACTAAAATTTGATAGGTAGTTGATTGAACTAGCTGAAAGGTGATCGACCAAATCATGCAATGCAAATGGCAGAGGTACACTGTCTTGATCTGTTTATGCTCGGGAAAATAATAACCAGTATTATGTTTGTTGTAAGCCATTTTTAGGCAATTTTGACTATTCTATCCTGACAAAACCAGAGACTCATACAATAGGATTTTTTGGACCGGATGACAATTTAGCAGATATAGGATGACAATAGTTCTATTTCGTATGATTTGTTGCCTCGTACCGTATGACAAATGGGTATGTGTAGGATGACAAAAGACTTAGAGCAATTTTGTTTCATATGACATAGGATACAGAGTCAAATGACAGAATAAAATGACTCGTACAACACAGGATTGGGTCTAGGATGACAAAACAGAAGACTCGCACGACACAGGATGTGATATAGGACGATAAATTATCAGAATCATACGACTGTTCATAGGATAGAGCCTAGAAATTTTGAGATTTTTCGATTGCTGAGTATCATAACTAAGTATGACCAATTCTGAGATAGACTGATTTTTTACTAGGATAAACTAGTTTCTGACACGGATGGAGTTTTGACTCAGGATGGACTAGTTTCTGACATGGACAGAGTTTTGACTTAGGATTGACTAGTTTCTGACACAGATAGAGTTTTGACTCACTGAGTTGTTTCTAGTCTTCACCAATTTTTGGTATTTCAGTTTTTGTTTCAGGGATAAAAAACACAGAAAACAAGTAGTATGTATAGTGACTCCAATCATAGCATGCAAACCCTAAGGAATTTGGTGAGGAAAGAAAACCTTTGCTTGTAGACTTAGGTACACACCCAATAGCTAATCAGAATACAGCCACTGAGTCTCATGCAATGGATTCTCAACACTGTATTATCCGACTCCAAATGCTAATGGGGGCACAAAATGACAAGTATCTTGGGAGAGTTACTATCTCTCTTGCACAAAGATTATCCCCCTTTCAGAGATGAACCGAGTAGCTTCTAATTTTAAATTGGATTTAGTCAGGGATCCATTTGGTGCATCGAGGTATAAACTCAATTAAGAGGTCTCCCAGCCTTGAAAACCAAGGTTTAATATATCTGAAGGTACGGAGGAGAGCTATTCCCGAGCACTGTCACTGACTTGATTTTCATCAAATCACATTGATTTTATAGTGGGTTGGAGTACTTGGCATCTAGTCATTCCCACTTAGGTCATTCCCCTCACACCGACCGTAACGGCTTTAAGATTTTTTCAACCCCTCGGGAGGGCAGGCCTACTAAAGATGTACAAATCTCAAACAAAGAAAAAGCTTCAAGGGTCTGGATTTCTAATTGTCTAGAAAAAGACGAGCATATTCTCCTACCTCTCAGAATCTTCTAAAAGCACAAAAGATAGATTTGTTCTTTAACCAGATAGCAAGTTAGGTTCCTAAAAATGAATTTAAAGAATACACGATGTTTAGTTGATTCTCCAAAGACAACGAATCAGTAGTCATATTGTCATTATGCGACAAGCACATTCTTCGACAAGCATTCTGCAAAACTAGTTAGGCTGTGAAAAACTCTGAGATAGACGGATAAATAGTCAGAGTCAGTCATTAGAATAATCAATCAGAAATGAGAAAATTATGAAATTTGCCTCTTTTACTAGAAAATATAGAATCGTATGATATACACTTGACTCGTACGAGATAGAGGATTTCTACTCGTACGACAGAGGATTTCTACTCGTACGATAGAGGATTTCTACTCATACGACAGAGGATCTACTCGTACGATAGAGGATCTTCTCGTACGAATGAAATAATATTGTTGATGATGTCAGCTCATACGACATAGGATTTCAGCTCGTATGACAGAGGATCTGCTCGTACGATAGAGGATCTGCTCGTACGATAGGATATTTGTGATTCATGTGACACCTGTAGTTTGTCATTTTTGCCTGTAAAAATTGTCATACGAGATGTACGGATGAAAAACCAAAAAATTTGAAACCTAGAAAATAACAAAAAAATAAAGCAATCAGTCTTGGAGGCCGAAAAAAAAATATAGTCTTCGGGCCCCACGATGGGTGCCAGAGATGTGTGTGTGAAAAAGTGAACCTGTAGCTGCAAGCACAACACTTCAATTAAGTCATTATATGCATAGTTAGTAATCAATAATCAATAAGAAATAAACCATAGCAAAGTGACTGATTGCCTTCTAAAAGATGCGAGTATAAGATTGCTCTCAGATTTTTATAAGCAATACCAGTGACTAGATACACCAAGACGAAAGATTTAATCTATATGATATTAAGCTATATGGATGCAAGATGGATGAATAATTCAAGCAATAATAATCAATTCAAGCAACAATGGATGCAAGCAATAATAGACTTAAATAATCTAAAAAACACAATAGTCTTCAATGACTCCAGAGCGAAATTAGCGTGATAATAATCTCCAAGCGTGTTCTCAAAAATCTTTGGGGTGAATTGGAATGAGAACTGAAGACTGAATTTATAGAGAATCATAAGAGAAAAAGCTCAATTTAGGATTAATTGAAATAATTGAGAAATCAGATTCAGTTAACCTTGAGATAGATTCCAATTATAGTTTAATTGAAATGCATTCAAATTAGAAGTCCAAGTTGCATTGGAAAATGATAATAAATTAATTCCATGCATATAGGATAAAAATAGATAATTCTTTAATTTATTCAAGAAAAGGGTCTTTTCAATGCAACTAAACTTCTTTTTCTAAAAAGCTTTGAGTTCCAATTTTAGAGAATAATTCAATAATTTAATTAAATTTTCTTTTCTGATTTCAAGTTCTAAATTAAGAAAAAGAAATAATATCTCAAGTTTGATTTCTCTCTCAATTCAATTCTTTTTTGTTTTATTTTCAATCCAACTCTTTGTAATAAATTAATTCATCTTTTGTAATAAATTAATCCTTTTTGCATGATTGAATGGCAAATTTATTAATTAATTAAATATGCAAGGATATTTAATAAATTAAAATGGGATAATTGATCAAAATGATATTCTTGGAAATGATTTGATTAATTAAATAAATATTTAATTAATATTGAGTAGTTGATTTGCCATGTGATTTTTGATAATTAAAGAATTAATAATGTGCTCAAAATTGATTTAATTGCCTTTGGTTAGGACCTTGGTGATGTTGTCGAGATTAGGGGCCCATGGTTTAGATGACAAATTTTAGGGTATTACAGTTGTAGAGGAGTAGGGAATTGTGGACAAAAACCATCTTGGAGAGGGCAGAGAGCTTCACATTAAAACCAATACCCCAGTTGCCTGAGATGAGGTCCTTTCCTTTTCTAAGATTGGACTAGGGGAATCTTTGGCCAATTAGGTCCACGTCCAGTAAACCATTCCTGCTAATGAAATTTGTCAGATCAGTCATGTTGTCAGAGTACTCCTGAAGAAACCCCCGATTTTTTAGAGGGGAAGATCAAAGAATTAAAATCTCTCTCAATCATCCAGTGGGCATTAGGGTCATTCTGAAGAAGAGCAAATATATCATTCCAAAGAGAGAGCCTGCCCAATTTGACATTAGAGGCATAAATATTAACAAGAAACCAAGATCCCAGAGCAGAAGAGAGTCTGGAGACAACAAAGTTGGCGGAAGAGGTAACCAAGTTGCTAAAGAACCGTGAGGGGTCCCACGTAGTGACCAGGCCACTAGAGGCCCCACTATCATCACTAATCAAGAATTAGGCACTAGGCCAAATTTTGGCAACAATAAAAGAAAAGGGGGCTCCAGTTATTTTAACCTCTTGGAGAAGGAGAACTTCAATTTGTTTTCAAAAATACAATTCTTCAGAGCATGCTACTTTTGGGGGTTGTTGAGGCATCTCATATTCCATGAGAGGAACTGAATTTCTTACCTTTGATGGAGGTCTCCAAGGTTCATTGTTTGTCATTAGTAACTTCCCTTGCCACTTCCTTCTATCAAGAGAGTCTCTACATCGAGCAACCCTTCCTCAGGTTAGTCCCAATATAAGTTTTCATATTTCTAGTCTTGCATCTTTGTGTGATCCATCCCTCATCATCAGGGAATCGACAACCACTAGAGGAGGCTCCAGGAGAGGATAGGGGGAGCATGCATTGTCATCGAGTATGAGGGGCCCTGCAAGAATAAAAGGTACCCAACAAACCCATGACCAATTAGGGATGAGGAGCCAACATCAATCTCACCCTCCTCTAGAGGGTTCACCACCTTTGAAGGGGGGGAGATCAACACCTCAAAGGGGATGAGCTCATTGTTCACCATATTAGTAGCCAACAACAAATCCATGTCCGACAAGGAGTTAGGGGCCATATTAATCCCTTTAGCAAATGATTCAATGAGTTTATTGATACTCTCCATAAAGGGGTAGTCCTTAGCAAGACACTCCACAAAAGAAAAGTCTTTATTAGTACCTTCCTCAACAATAGGGCCTTTGAACTTGAGGGGCTTAGGGTCCTATGCCTTGCACTGAGATATTATGTGACCTGCCTTGTGACATTTCTGACAGAAGAGGGTAGCATTTTCATAGACCAAAGCCTGAGTCCAACTTCCTAACTTAGACTTGAAGGGTAATGAAGTTAGAAAGATTCTTACTAACCATTTCCTGCACGCAGAAGCATGCGCAGACTAGTCTGGACTTGGTTTTTGTGATCTTGTCTACACCCACAAAGTGCCCAAACGTGTTACCAATCCATCTGCACACAAAGTCATCCCAATATTCAAGTGGGAGACTAGGAAGATAGACCTAGACTGTTGCAGACTTGTGCAGGTTAGCAGTCGGGTCAAAACCAACTTTCCACCTACAAAGAGACATGTTCCATTTGTCATAGGTCCAACAGCTAGAGAGGACCATAACAATGTCCTCTTCAATAGTAAATTTAAAGAGGAAGAGAGCCCCAGGCATAGCACTAATAGAGACACTTCCTTTTAGTCTCTATTTGTCCGAAGCCCATTTCCTAACCATTTCCACAATAGGTCCGAGGGGAAAAAAATTTCCCACCAAAGTGTTACTCATGTTTAGCAAAATGCGGTCCACAACTTTATCAAGGAGCTCAATAGCCATGCCTTCCTTAGTTTGTATGTAGACAAGAAAAATATTGGGGTCCATCTCTCCGGTAGCATTTCCAACTAGCACGTTTTTCCAACCTTTGACAGTCATGCTAAAAATCAGGGTCTCTTGAAATTTAGGCTCATCTTGAGTGACAGATTATATGGAGTTAGGAATTGAATCCACTGACTTGTATAAAAACACCAAGGTTTCAGGACAGTCAGCAGTCACTACCTTCACGAGGGTAGTAATAAGCGGTTTATCAATTGAACTAGAGTAAGCAGGAATCTCAACCACTGTAAGGGAAAAATGAGAAGCGACAAAGGTTGACAACACCACAAGGTCCAGAGGGAGTTTAGCTGAGGGGATAGGTCCCCCACCCACAATAGTAGCCACCATGAAAGGAAAAAGTTTAAAATTTAAAAGCTTGCAAAGTGGGAGGGAGAAGAATGTTTTCTCTCTTTTTAGATTAATGTTATATATGTTTTATACAAAAGATAATATAACATAAAATAATATTAATGATAATATAAAAATATTTTAGTAATAACATAATAAAAATAATTGTAATATAAGATGAAATAATAATAATACAATAACAACTAAAATATAATAATATCAAATGGTAATATAACAAAATAAAATATATTATTTGTTAAGAAAAATAAATTAATATCATAATCATAATATTACAAATCATAATATTACTATAATAATAATAATAATAATAATAATAATAGAAAAAAATATAAGATAATATAATATATGAAAATATTATATTATAAGATAATATTGTAGATGTATAAAAATGACCATATTCCTAAATGAATAATTAATGTTCATTTTATTCTTATTCCTCTATTTAGTTAAATCTAATTTAATTAAATCATCCACATTCCTCTATTTAATTAAATAAACTATTCAATCTATTTATTTAAATTCACTTAAGCCTTTTATATCATTTAATTGAATAAATCATTTTATTTAATTAAATCCCTTCTCTCTACTTTTAATTAAATTTACATTTAATTAAATAGTTCACCCCAAATAAATAAATCTAATTTATTTAAATCCCCCACTTGCAACCAAATTAAAATAAAGTAATTTATTTTAATTTAATCCTATTATCCCTCACCCACTTGCATTTTCCTACATCTCCCACTTGCCTCCTAACCCTCTTCCTAAATTCTTCTAGAATCCCTCTAACCCTAATCAATTAACCTAAACCCTTCAATTATTCCATTTCCCTAAATTTGAGGAGGTCACTTCTCAAATTTGGAGTAAAGTCTACTAAAGGCATTAAAGCCTTCTGCCTTCAACAAGCTAACTTGTTGAATACCCCCAAATTTGGAAGGACTTACAAATTTGTCCCCAAAGTCTTTCAAACCATTAATGGTTAACTAACCCTTTGTGGCATGGTTAGAGACTTTTTGCCTAACTCAACCCTCATCTAACCCAGGGGTCTCATCAAACATTCATTGCTTTGACCATGGTTATCTCCTAACCCTTGCATAAGAGTTTACCCCTTGGGTAAAAGCTTTATCCAATGGATAACCTTAACCTAACCTTAACCCTTACCTCCTAAGGTAACCAAGAGGTCTTCTCAAGCATTTAATTCTTCTTGCATCCCCTCTCAAGAAGTCTTATGTTGATAATTGTCACCATTTCATTGGTGAGAATTGCAAACATGGATTGATAACTTTCAATCCTAACCCTTAGTAAGATCATTCAATCCTGACCATCGATTGTCCTATTTCTTCTATAAATAGTGCTCTCGTTCCTCCATTTCTATCATCCAAGTCTTTAGCATCATACTTGTACTTAATTTTAGCAAGCATTTAGCCTCTCTTTGCAATAGAAATAAATCTAATAATCATTTTAGAGCATTTCTACCATCTTAGCTTAAAACATATAACTAGTATATCATGTTAGGATAGTATTTTTACTAACCTTATCATCTTATCATCTAGTTTAATTCATTTATTAGAATCATACATAAATAAGATGCATTCATGCTAAATTTGATCTAAAGCATCCCTCGTTCTTGCATTTGTCATCCCTAAGTCACTTTGCTCAGTGATCTGAGAGAAAAGGCATTGGCTTGAGGGACCTTGTGAGATAAAGAACCATGGAACACTCCTTGGGAAGTTAATCTATTCCTCATGGCTCCATAACTTACATCAAAAGTTCCATGGGTGTGTGGGAAAGTCTTTGAATATATTCACAATTTAAGTTTCATTGAACCGCTTTTCCTGCATACATTTTTGGCGCCCACCGTGGGGCTTAACCCCATTAATCAAATTGGTTTTTGAATATAACCAACTTTGCAGGTATACTAAAAATGAGAATCAACATGTGGGGAATCTGTCTTAGTGCATCCGGTCAACACTTCAATGCATCCAGTATACTATTCAGCATGTTGGACTCATTTCTTAGTGCGTAGGAGTCCTTCCTTAGCACATAGAGTTTTTAGTCTTTCATGTAGCTTTCAGCATGAGAATTTAACAGTTCAGTGCATTTACCAAACAACTTAGCACGTCGGGTCTATCTGATAACACATCCGGTTAATACCTTAGCACATACAATGTATTCTGTAGCACATCACAGACAAAGGGTGGGAAATAATTTGTAACAGAGATCTCAAAAATTAGACTTGTGAAAGTCCACAAAACCATTCTTTTGCTAACTGAATAACTATTGTTTTGCAGGTTACTAACAGTTTAATTGCAGGTTTGAAGTCTACTTTATTTAGGCTAGAATTAAAGTAGTTTGAATTTTACTAACTTTTTAAAGTTAGTTAAGATTAAAATTCCTTTCATTTCTTGTTTAAACTAAAAATTGAACTCACACCTTATTTTGGGCACCTAAAAAGAACAACAACAAAAATCTTTCTTGCTTTCTTAGGAGAAAATTTTTGTTTGGGCATTTGAAAAGAACCAACAAACTTTCATTTTTGCAAAAAGAGCTTTAAAAGGAACCTCACCATCCTTTGGTGTTTAAAAGGATCAACTTTAAAAATTTTGCAAGGTAAAAGAACCTCACTTGTCCAATTTTATTCCACGTTAAAGAGGGAAGTTCTTCCCCTTTGTCGATTTATTTATGTTGACCTTAATCAAAATTTTGCTTTGTTGACCAGGTTTCTTTTCCTAGATCAAATAATCATTGATTTGAGGAAATAAAATAAACACCATGTTTTTGTGGAGCAATATCTCCATATAGACTTTAAAACAAATCATTGCAATGAAAGGCTAAAAAGAACACTTATGTGCTTTGCTTCAAAAGTGGAAGGTATATGCTCTCCCCTTAACTGTGTGATCAAAAAGCCAAACCACTCTTACGCTTTCGGTTTTTACAACATTTTAGATCCTTTAGCAGGCCTACCCTCCCGAGGAGTCAACAAACTCTTAAAGCCATTCTTTGGTCAGTGTGAAGGGAACGACTTTGACGCCAAGTGTTCCAACCCACTATAATCAAAAGTGGAAAGTGACGAAATTCTTTTTCAACAGTTGCAGACAGTGATTAGCCTTCCCCCAGTATCTTTATGATATATAAATCTTTTGTTCTAAAGGTTGGGAAGCCTCCTGAGGGAGTTTATCACTAACGACCAAACAAGAAGCCTGATTACAAACTTTAGCACTAGAAACCTTGAGCTAAGTCAGTATCCAAACATTTGCAATATCATAGTGCAAGGGTGGGGAAGAATCCACCCCCAAGATTACTCGCCATATATCTCCCAAGATAACTACTCAATTGTGAAGCAATTCACTTTGAGTTAATTTCTGCCAAAAGGTAAAAAAATGGGTGCCCCCTAAGGGGTGACAAGGTTGTTTGAGCTGGTAGAGTATCGAGACTAATGAGCTATGGTATTGTCGATGACACTTGAATAATGAGTCTAACTGAATTGTTTTATCTATATCAAAACTTGTTGAAACATTGGGGATTTGAACACATCCTCACATAATATACACTTTTTGTTTAGACTAGGCAAAATGGTTATCTCTTTTATGCTATGTTTTCATATTATACTTCAAAAAATCATCCATCACAGTTGAGAAGAATTCAAAAAAACCACCAAGTCAAAAGAACAAGGGTAGTTTAGTGCATAAGAGAAACATCTTAGTGCTTTGAAACCATTGTTTAGCATGTACAAGCTTCAACTTAGCGCATAAGTTCTGAACTTTAGTGCATAAACAATCCCAACCTTCAAAATTCAAACCTTAGCACTTGCTGAAAACAATCTAGCGCATTGGAGAAACAACTTAGCGTGTGGAGACCAAACATTAGCGCGTTGAGATCAAAAGTTAGTGCGTTAATAAGACATATTAGCGCATAGATTTTAAAACTAGACCAAAATCAAACAGTTCAAGTTAACGTGTTAGAAAGGCAGCTTGGCGTGTAGAGATCATTCTCTAGCACATTGCAAACATTTGGTAACACATTGGGTTTCTAGCTTAGCGCATAGCTGAAATTGAGAAAATAGAGAGCAAATATTGAAAAATTTTAAGAACAGTTGAGGAAGCCATTTTTTCTCACTTGAAGTTCATTAGAAAAAAATTCAAAATCAGAGTATCAAAACCATTCCAAAAGCAAGTTTTCCTTAAAAATGAAGTTGTCAAAAGCCAAAAACTAGTCAAAGGATTAACACATCTTTTCTATCAGAATCAGGTAACACCATCACACGTATCGAAAGGTCCTCCAATCAAATGGATTTTATCCCAAAAACATACTTGTTTCAAACTCAAAGTTGTCAAATTGAGTTTCCATATCGGGAAAGCTCTTATCCCATAACATTTGAAGCACTTTGTCGTGAGGGGGCATCTAAACCTTCATTTGATAAAAGTAGACTTAAGTTTCCAAACAAGATATCTTGACCAAAAAAAACCAAAGGAAACCATTGATCACTCATGCATGACTAATCCTCATATTATGAGAAGAAAGAGTATTTATCACAACACTAAGTTAAAGAAACAACAACCTAGTTCTCAAAAACTTGCTAAATAGAATAGGTTTTTATACATCAATCGCCAACTCTTCAAATATCATCAAACATTCCTCTGTCATATGCGCTTGTATCTTCAAGACAAAACAAACAAATTTGATGAGGAACCATTGAGGAGTAGAGCATTCTGTCAAAAAGCGGCATTCAGCCAACGCTTAAATCATGGAGGAAAAATCAATTCGTCTTTCTTCCTAGAAGTTTGCATCACCTACAACGTACCTCGAATAGAGTTGCCAACACCTGAACAAGACACAGAAGAAGAATTTGTTCCCTTCATCACAAAAAGTTTCTATTAGATGCCTGCCATCACTCCCTCTCAATGAAACAAACAAAGAGAAACACAACCAGAGTCCACCATAGGGTGATGATTATCAAATCCCTTCGACTATCCAAATCTAGAAGACACGGAGATCATTGAAGAGCTCCTTCAGGAATGCCAAGAAAGTGCCTCATTTCAAAGACTTATGGAAAGACTCATAGAGGCTGATATAGAAAAATACCTACTCATGCTCACAAGCAAAGGAGTAAGGATCCTAGAAGACTTTGATTCAAACACTTTTATAACAAGGTCTCGACTCTATACTTATCATGAACAACAAAGAGAAGAAGACGTAGGTGACCTTGAGAAAAACATCCCTGAGCAAAACATACCCGAACAAAACATCCCTGAGCAAAACATACCATTACACATGCCATTCCAAACTAGAAACAATGAGAAGGAAGAACTCTTCCCTCGGAAAACAAACTCACCTTTGGTTTCTCTTACACAGCAAATGCAAATTCTGCAAAAACAAATGCAAGACATGCAACAAGGATCAACAGTACGGTATTCCTTGAATGAAATTTGTCCTTATCCTTTTGACAAAAGGTTGAACATGGTACCTTTTCCCCCAAATTCAGATGTTTCCAAATTTGACAAATATGATGGGAAAAGCGATCCCCGTGATCATGTCCGGTAATTTTGTACCATGAGCCTGGAATTTTCCCATGATGACACCTATTTGATGTGATTATTGCCAAGAAGCTTGGGAGGGAAAATGATGGAATGGTTATCCAAAATTCCTCCTCCTATCAGATCCTTTGATGAATTAGTCAACAAATATATCACTCAATATTCCTACAACATTCAACATGCCATCACCATGCTAGATGTCTACAACACCAAACAGAAGAACAATGAAACATTCATGGTTTCGAGATATCCTCAAGATGTGCCTGAAAAGGAAAAGATGGAAATTTTCATTGACAATTTGAATAGCGAGATGAGTTATAGACTCAAGCTCCAACGCATACCATCTTTTGCCAAATTGATTGAATATGGCATCCAAATAGAGGAGGCATGTGTAAAGAAAGGAACATTGAAATTCTTCAAAGAAGGAACAAATTCATCCAACTCTCATTACAATAATGAAAACAACAACAACTTAGATAAATCGAGGTTCTGGACCAGAAACACAAATAATGGAAATGAAGGAGGAAACGAAACTAATGATGTAAAGTCCAAACAACCAGTGTTAGCTTTATCAGGAAATCCTCACGATACCAAGAATCAAAAGGGTGCTAACCAAGGTACTAACACTTATGCACCAACTACCAATCAAGATCATCCTAATACAAACAACATCAACAATGCCCAAAACAATAACACCAATTGAGGACCTAATACAAACTCACGAGGTAACACCAACAACTTTCCAAAATGCATCTACACACCATTAGGGCAATCATTGGAGTCCGCATTCAGAGAACTCTTGGCTGTTAGGTCCTGGAGACAATTGAGAGGGGGGGGGGGTGAATCGGTTGTCCAGTAAATTCAAACCAAATTTAACTTAACCAAAACTTAATGCACAATATCGGTAAACCAAACTTTATGTTGGTAGATAGTGTATCAGTTAATTGATGTACTGGTAAAGATTAATGCATGAAACAAAAAGACAATAACATCCACAACACATAACACCAATATTTGTACATGGAAACCCTATAAGGGGGAAACCCACGGTGAACAATATAATCTTTCAGTGAACCACATACCGGTGACTGTGCATAAGTAACTTGCTTGCCGATGAACATAACTAATTCTCCAAGTGTGAATAAGTTGACAAGTATTGATAAGTGTTGACATCAATGACAAAACAATATCAATATATCCAAAATACCAAAAATCTCCCCCTTTGGCATTGATGGCAACACAAGATGGAAAAAACATCAAAGTCACAAAATAGAAATGCCAAAAAAAACTAAAAAATAACAATCTCCCAAAGAGATTATAACCAGAAATCAAAATACTAATACAGAGAGTAATCAATCTCTCCCCCAAGGGATAATGTGATTTCCATGTGTTTTTCCATATCTCTCCCCCTTTGACATCAAATGCCAAAGCACTTTCAAATACAAAATGCCAACTACTCCCCCTGACAAGTAGCTCTACTCATCAAAGATGGAACAAAAAGATTTATCTGTTAATTTTGTCAGTTGATGACAAACATCAACTGTCTAAGTCTCTACTAGTGGGGGTATAAACCCAAGCTGATCTTTGAGATATTCAAAAGTTTCTTTAGACAAAGGCTTAGTAAAAATATTTGCAATCTTCTCTTTAGTATTCACATAAACCAATTTCACTTCTTTTGCTTCAACATTCTCTTTCAGAAAATTCAATTTGATAGAAACATGTTTAATTTTAGAATGTAGTACCAGATTCTTAGATATATCAATTGTTGTTGTATTTTCATAGTAAATAGTTATAGATTCCTTCCATTTTACCTTTATGTCCTTCAACATTTGTTTAAGCCATAATACTTGTGTGCAATTAGTTGTTGCTGCAACATATTCTGATTCTATTGTTGATAAAGATGTGCAACTTTGTTTCTTACTCAACCAAGAAATTAATTTGCCACCAAGAAAAAATGCTCCATCGGTTGTGCTTTTTCTATCATCTACATCTCCTGCCCAATTTGCATCTGTGTATGCACATAATTCAAAGTTTTCATCTCTAGGATACCATAAGCCAAGATTTGTAGTGCCTTGTAAGTACCGGAAAATCCTTTTTACTATTGATTCATGATTTTCTTTAGGATTACTCTGAAATCTTGAAACAACACATATTGCATTCATAATATCAAGTCTTGTTTGTGTCAAATACAGTAAACCTCCTATCATAGACTTGTATCTAGTCAGATTAACAGGTGTTGATTCATCCCTTAGTGATAATTTATCAGTTGTAGTCATAGTTGTGCTTACCGGTTTAGAGTTCTCCATACCAAATTTCTTTAGTAACTCCTTCAAGTACTTAGATTGACTCAAGAATATACCTTTATCAATTTGTGAAATCTACAATCCTAAAAAGAATTTTATTTCTCCAATCATAAACATTTCAAATTCTTGTTACATTTCTTTAGAAAAGTCTTCACATAATCCATCTTCTCCTCCAAAGATTATATCATCAACAAAAACTTTTATAACCAAGATGTCATCATTAGTCACTTTGTAGTATAAGTTGTTGTCAGCATTACCTTTAGAAAAAACAATTTTCAAAAGATACTTATCCAATCTAGCATACCAAGCTCTTGGAGCTTGCTTCAACCCATACAAAGCTTTCCTTAATCTGCAAACCATATCTTTGTCATCTATCAAAGAAAATCCATCAGGTTGTTCAATATAAACTTCTTCTTCAAGATCTCCATTCAGAAATGCACATTTAATATCCATCTGATATACTTTATAGTTCTTGTGTGCTACAAAAGCTAAGAATAACCTTACTACCTCAATTCTAGCTACCGGTGCAAAGGTTTCATTATAGTCAATTCCTTTTTTTTGTGAATACCCCTTACACACTAGTCTTGCTTTATTTCTGATTACTTTACCATCTTCATTAAGTTTGTTTCTGAATACCCATTTTGTTCCAATTACATTTTTGTCTTTAGGTCGGGGAACTAATATCTATGTGTTATTCTTTTCAATTTGTTTAATTCTTCTTCCATAGCTTTAATCCAGTGTTTATCTTCACATGCCTCATTAACTGATGCTAGTTCAATTTGAGAAATAAGACATACCTCTTCATTTTCCAGTCTTCCTCTTGTCATAACTCCTTGATACTTGTTCCCAATTATCTGATCTTCAGAGTGGTTCAATCTTACATACTGGGGTGTCTTTGCTTCTTGTTGTTCGTTAGTTACTGTGGAATTTTCAGATGATGCCAGTGTAACTTCATTTTGTACTAGTGTATTCATTATAGGTTCATTTTATAGTATCTCTATTATCGGTTCAGAGTATAAATATCTTGAATATCCTCTAAATTGTTCATCAATCTTCACATTTGTGCTTTCAACAATTTTCTATAATCTCTTGTTAAAACGTCTATATGCCTTGCTCTTAAATGAATAACCAAGAAATATTCCTTCATCACTTCTAGGATCAAATTTACCAATATACTCATCTCTTCTAATATAGCATTTACTTCCAAATATTCTGAAATATTTAAGAGTAGGAGTAATACCAAACCATAATTCATGAGGGGTCTTACCAATTTCACCTTTGATGTGAACTTTATTGAATGTGTAAAGTGTTGTACTCACTGCCTCTCTCCAATATATATGAGGTAGATTTGCTTCTGATAATATACTTCTAGCTGCATCCAAGATGGTTTTGTTTTTCCTTTCTACAACTCCATTATGCTAGGGTGTCTGGGGTGCTGACAACTATCTTCTGATCCCATTCACTTCATAGAATGTATTAAATTCCTTAGATGTGAATTCACCTCCTTGATCTGATCTCAGACATTTGATTTTCTTACCAGTTTCATTCTCTACCATCACCTTGAATAGCTTGGATTTCCTAAGTGCTTTTGATTTCTCCATGAGAAAAGTAACCCAACACATTCTAGAATAGTCATCAATGATTAGCATAAAATATCTATCTCTTTGTAAGCTTCTAGTTCTTTCTAGACCACATAAATCAGTATGAATTAAGTCAAGAGCATTATTGGATTTTTTTGGAATACTCTTGAAAGATGTTCTAACTTGCTTTCCAAATTGACATTCCTTGCATACCGGATTGTGAGGTTTAACAATTTTAGGTAAATCTCTTACTACCTCAGTTGTACTGATTTTCACAATGCAATCAAAATTTACATGACAGTGTCTTATGCCATAACCAACTTTCATCAATATGTGCAATCAAGCATGTCTTTTCACTATTATTCAAATGAAAGCGATTACCTCTAGTTTGATTGCCAGTTGCAATTTCTAAACCAGTTTTGTTCATGATTTTACATTTTCCATTCTTGAATTGTAATTGAAATCCTTTTTCAACTAACTAACCAACACTCAAAAGATTATTCTTTAAACCTTCAACATAGTAAACATTATCAGTATTGTGCTTACCATCCAGAGATATAGTGCCTTTTCCTTTGATCAAACAAGCTTTGTCATCTCCAAATCTTACTAGACCTCCATTGTATTCCTGAAAGGTTAAGAATTTACTTTTATCACCAGTCATATGATGTGAACATCCTACATCAATGATCCATTCATCCTTATCCTTAATTCTAGCTGCCAGGGCCCTCTCTACCAGTTGAACAGTAGGTGTCGGTTGATCTTTTGTTATAGCAACAAAAACCCATCCATTGTCTATCGGATCCTCGTTAGAATAATTAGTGACTCTTTCATCAGCAAGGTAACAAGATTTGTCTCTATTCTTCTTGAATTTGTATCTTTGATATTCAGGGTTAGGCTTGTATGTTCTTATATCTTCTTCTTTCAACCTTGCATGCCTATCAAGACACCTAGATGCCATATGACCAATCTTATTGCTGATAACTCAATGATGAAAAGTGAGTACCAAACCAGTACTGAGAGGGGGGGGTGAATCAGTACAGGCACAAAAACTGTTCCAGAACCGGTTTGATTGCAAACTAAAAACTACTGGCAATCCCTAACACCAGTACAAACCAGATTACTACCAGTTAAACACAGTGCAACTATGAAAGACATGATTCACCACTTGACAGAAAACAACAAAGCATCACATGAAAAAGACATCACATATGACACACATATTTTTCACGTGGAAACCCAACTGGGAAAAACCACGGTGGGGATGAATACCCACAAGCTGTTTTGAACTCTTTAGAAGTTCGCTCTGTTAGAAGCCTAGTCCGATTAAAGACTATTACAACAGGATCTATTAGGAACCGATCCTGTTAGGGATCACCTAGTTAAGGGATGGATAGAATACTCGATTAAGGGTTAAACCCTGTTAGAGGATTTTATGAACTCAATGGCTTTGAGTCACCCTATTAAAGGATTTGTAGCAAGCTAGTTAATGCTACCCTATTAAGGGATTTTCCAACAGTTGAAGTGATTAGAGATCAATAGGTATTAAAATGATTTGATAATAGCACTCAATGCCAATGCAGATCCGATTTAGTTCCTTCCTTCTATACACACACTATGCAGGTATCAATCCTCTCAAACTGGTCTAGCAAGAATCACGTATCTCTACACATAGATACACACAACATTTGCCAACAACCTCAACATGAGACACCATATCGACCTTATAGGAAATAGATAGGTCGGTAGCATAAACCCTAAACACTTAGGTTGACAAATTTAGTCGATTCAATCCTGACCATTGAACACTTTGCATTTGAATACAATGGTCTTGAACAGATCTCAAGACATTCTCCATCATTTTTTCTTCACCGCTTCTTGGAAGTGATAACCCATCACGCGTTCTCCACCATTTGCAGAGACTTTGCACATTCCCGAGGTAGATAGGATCAATCTCCTTCATGCAAGATCCTTCATGTGCACGAGGCTAACGTGGAAACATGATCTGATCTCCATTACAATCCTAACTCATCACACAGGCTCAAAACACTTCAATCGGAAACCCCAAAGCTAAGACTGCCAACCGGTAGTCATGCCATATGAACCCTAGATACAAAACATTCCTTATACCGGTTCTAGTTCACAAAATCATACCAGTTCACTTGGACAAGTATATCGCTTCACCTTTTTTCACATATGCCGATTCACTCTTCATCATGTTACCGGTTCACTCTTCATCATATTACTGGTTCTCTTTCAGCATATTGACATCAATGACAACACAATATCATCATGTCAACATATTCTGCACATATGCCAACAATCTCCCCCTTTGGCATTGATGGCAATATACAAAGATATCTCTCTTTTTTCATCACATCTTCTCCTTAATACTGTAGATATCTTTTCCACTTCACATCTTCTCCCCCTTTGACAATAATGCCAAAGTGGAGGCACAAGCTTCCTTGTTCCACTACGCTGCTCCCCTTGAGGAGTAGAATCCTTCAACACATCAATCCTAAAAAGATATAGCAAAGTAAGATCTAACTGATGTGGAGCATAAACCTTTAGATTACCTCTTGAAGGGGCAACACCCCTAACTCACCTCTTAGATAGGTAAAAGTAGCCTTCGGTAGAGGCTTGGTGAATATGTCTGCTAACTTCTCCTTACTGGAAACATGTTCCAATACCACCTCTTTGTTTTGAACCTTTTCCCTCAAGAAATGATACTTGAGTTCAAAGTGCTTGGTTCTAGCATGTAAAATCGGATTCTTGGAGATGTAACTTGCACTTGTATTGTCACAGAATATACTTACCGGTTTAGATACAGGAACTTTGAAGCCATTCAATACATGCTTCATCCAAATAATCTGGGTGTGGTTCATAAAAGCTGCAACATACTCCGCTTTTGTTGTAGACTGAGAGATACAACTCTGCTTTTTACTCATCCATGAGACCAGTCTACCACCGAGAAAGAATGCACCACCGGTTGTGCTCTTCCGATCATCTACATTACCAGCCCAATCAGCATCTATGAACACTTTCAGGTTGAAATCATTATTATATGGATACCATAACCCATAGTCAATAGTTCCCTTCATATATCTAAGAATCTGCTTGACTGCTACCAAGTGGGATTCTCTTGGGATTTGTTGAAACCAAGCAGTAATACCCACTACATGTGCAATGTCCAGTCTACTATGCACTACATAATAAAACCTACCAATCATTGTTCAGTAATCCTTCTCATTTACCAATGTCGATTCATCCTCTTTTGATAGTTTACAACTAGTCACCATTGCTGTACCAACCAGTTTACTATCTTCATGCCAAAGGTCTTCAAAACCTCTTTGACATACTTGGACTGAGTAATAAAGATTCCATTTTTCATTTGTTGAATCTACAGTCCATGAAGAACTTAATTTCCCCTATGAGTGACATTTCAAACTCCTTTTTTATCTCATCTGCAAAGTCTTGACTCATCTTGTCATCTCCACCAAAGATTATGTCATGAACAAATACTTTGCAGATCAGAATCTGATCTCCTTCTAATTTCAAGTAGATATTGTTATCTTCACAAGATGAGAGTGCAATCATTCATACCATGCTCTTTGTGCCTGCTTCAGTCCATATAAGGCTTTATGTAGCCTACACACCATGTCACTATCTTCTAATAGGGAAAACCCATCTGGTTGCTCTGTATACACTTCCTCTTCAAGTATTCCATTTAAAAATGCAGATTTTACATCCATTTGGTATGCCTTGAATCCTTTAAAAGTCGCATATGCAAGAAGCATACGAACTCCTTCCAATCTTGCTACTAGAGCAAAGGTTTCACCATAGTCTTCTCCTTCTTCTAGGGCATATCCTTTACATACTAGTCTGGCTTTGTTCATTACCACTATGCCATCCTCATTTAGCTTATTTTTGAAAACCCATTTGGTTCCAATGACATTTTTATGCTCTGGTTTGGGTACCAAAGATCATGTACCATTATTTTCTATCTGGTCAAATTCCTCCTTCATTGCCTTGATCCATTCTTCATCTTTATGTGCCTCTTTGAATGATTTAGGCTCAAATTGAGAGATCAGACATGAGCTTTCTCTGACCTTTCTTCTTGTAATAATTCTTGCATCTTTGTCTCCTATGATCTGCTTTGGATCATGATTGATTTTGACATACCTAGGTATGTTCTTAACAACTTCCTCTTGCTTTTCTTCATCATCCTCATCTTCATCAGCATCAACATCTACCGGTGTAGGAGCACAATTACTAGTACCGGGCTAATTAGCAACCGATTCCCAGAAGGTTACTACCGGTTCATCTCCTACATGCTCTCTATCGGTTTCCTCTAATTTTTCAGGGTTTTCATCAACCCTAACATTGATGCTTTCAACAATTCTCTGAGTCCTGTTGTTGAAACATTTGAGAGCTTTGCTCTTAATGGAATACCCTAAGAATATTCCATCATTACATTTAGCATCAAACTTGCTTTGATGTTCACTCCTTTTGATATAAAATTTACTACCAAACACTCTGAAGTAGCTTACCACTGGTGTCTTACTAGTCCAGTATTCATAAGGAGTCTTATCCTTTCCTTTCTTGATGAGTATCTGGTTCATTATGTAGACTGTAGTGCTCACCACTTCTCTCCAAAAGGTGTGAGCGACCTTTCCTTGGATCAACATAGTTCTAGTCACTGCAACCATAGCCCATTTGTTTCTCTCTGGTAGGCCATTCTGCTGTGGAGTTCAGGGGGCAGCCATTTGCCTCTTCATGTCATTCTCTTCACAATATTTGTTGAATTCACTGGAAGTGAATTCCCCTCCTTGATCATTTTTAAGGCATTTGATTCTTCTACCACTTTCATTTTCTACCAGTGCTTTGAAAGCTTTGAACTTTCCAAAGGCTTCAGACTTGTCCTTCAAGAATGTGACCCACATCATTCTTGAGCAATCATCTGTAAGAATCATAAAATACCTATCTCCCTGCACACTCCTAGTTTTCATAGGACCACACAAATCGGTATGCACAAGATCAAGTAAGTTGTCAGTAGTGAAAGATTTACCTTTGAAGGTTGAGGAAGACATTTTCCCCAGTTGACATTCTCTGCACAAAGGATTTTCTGGTTTGCTCAACATCAGCAGTCCTCTAACTACCTTGATCTTACTGGCCTTTACTATGTTATCAAAGTTTACATGGTAGAGTCTCATATGCCATATCCAGCTATCATCAAACCTAGTCATAAGACATATACTTATATTTGCATTCAGCTGAAATAAGTTACCTTTGGTCTACATACCGGTGGCCATCAGTTCACCATTCTTTCCTTTGATTTTGCAGACTCCATTTTTGAATTCCAGAGTGAGTCCACTGTCATTCAGCTGGGTAAAACTCAATAGATTGTGTTTGAGACCTTCCACCCAATACACATTGTTAACACTGCTCTTTCCATTTAGAGAGATGGACCCTCTGCCTTTGACCATACATGGTGCATCATTACCAAAACGAACCACACCACCATCATACTCTTCCAGGGATATAAACTTGCTCTGGTCACCAGTCATATGGTGAGAGCAACCACTGTCAATAATCCACTCATTGGAATTATCAAAGTGGGAGACAAGAGCCTTCTTATCTGACACATCCTCCTTGACTGCAACAAACACAATATCTTCATTTTCTTCATCTTTTGATTCCTCATCTGTGACACCTTCATCAACTGCTACAAAATAGTTTCTCTGGTTTCCTCCTTTGAATTTCTTGAACCTCTCTAGTTTGTCCTTGCTATCACCATTAGGACAGATTATAGCGATGTGTCCTATCCGGTTACAAGAGAAGCATTTCAAAGAAATCTTACCTTTGTATTTGTCGGTTCCCTTAGGAAGTCTCTTGGCAAGAAGAGCTTCAAATTCCATCAGAATCTCCTCATCATCCATTTCTCTGCTCTATGTTGGTTTAGTGCTAGTGGTTGTTTCTTTTCCTTTTTTGGATGGTGTAGAAGATGCTCTAAAAGATAATTCAGTCTTCTAAACACTGCCATCAAAACTATTTAGCTCATAGGCTGTTAATTTTGCAATGATGGAGTCTAGGGATACCTTAGTCTTGTCTAATGATCTCAACTCCTGAATAGCAGCAACCCTTATTGCATAGACCAGTAATAAGGATCTCAAAACTTTGCTAACAACAATGGAATCTTCCATTTTACCACCTGCATTCTTGATATCTCCAACAACAGTTTTAATTCTTATTCCATATTGTTGAATGGTCTCACCTTCAACCATCCACATGTCTTCAAACTTCCCTCTAAGGCTTTCTTCCTTAGCTTGTTTTACATGCTCATCACCACCATAGATATTCTCAAGAGTATCCCATACTTCTTTGGGATTGTCTTTATCCTAGACATCAATAAACTCAATGTCATATAAACTACTGATTAGGGCTTCCATGACTTTCCCATTCTCTTGAATCTCTCTCTTTTGGTCATCAGTGAGAGTACTAGTAGGGATAACATAAACATTCTCAACATAGCTCCAATGTTGAGCACCCATGCTTTTGATGTATATCTTCATTTTGTCCTTCCATATTTTAAAGTTCTATGTTGAACTTTGGACCTTCTCTCTTCATCATTACAATAGGATCTTTCCCTCAAGCGGTTAAGCTTACAACATAGAGGACCTGGAGGACGCTCTGATACCAATTGATAACTCAATGATGAAAAGTGAGTACCAAACTGGCATTGAGAGGGGGGGGGTGAATCAGTATAGGCACAAAAAAATTTTCAGAACCGATTTGACTGCAGACTAAAAACTACTAGCAATCCCTAACACCGGTACATACCAGATTACTACTAGTTAAACATAGTGCAACTATGAAAGACATGATTCACCGCTTGATAGAAAAAAACAAAGCATCACATGAAAAAGACATCACATATGACACACATATTTTTCACATGGAAACCCAATTGGGAAAAACCACGGTGGGGATGAATACCCACAAGCTGTTTTGAACTCTTTAGAAGTCCGCTCTGTTAGAAGCCTAGTCCGGTTAAAGACTATTACAATAGGTTTTATTAGGAACTGATCCTATTAGGGATCACCCAGTTAAGGGATGGATAGAATACCCAGTTAAGGGTTAAACCCTATTAGAGGTTACCTTGTTAGAGGATTTTATGAACTCAATGGCTTTGAGTCACCCTGTTAAAGGATTTGCAACAAGCTAGTTAAAGCTACCCTGTTAAGGGATTTTCCATCTGTTGAAGTGATTAGAGATCAACAGGTATTACAATGATTTGATAATAGCACTCAATGCCAATGCAGATCTGCTTTAGTTCCTTCCTTTTGCACACACACTATGCAGGTATCAATCCTCTCAAACTGGTCTAGCAAGAATCATGTATCTCTGTACATAGATACACACACAACATTTGCCAACAATCTTAGCATGACACACCATATCGACCTTATAGGAAATAGATAGGTCAGTAGCATAAACCCTAAACCCTAAACACTTAGGTTGAGAAATTTAGTCGATTCAATCCTAACCATTGAACACTTTGCATTTGAATACAACGGTCTTGAACAGATCTCAAGATATTATCCATCATTTGTTCTTCACCTCTTTTTGGAGGTGATAACCCATCATGCGTTCTCCACCATTTGCAAAGACTTCGCACATTCTCGAGGTAGATAGGATCAATCTCCTTCATGCAAGATTCTTCATGTGCACGAGGCTGATGTGGCAATATGATCTAATCTCCATTACAATGCTAACTCATCACACAGGCTCGAAACACTTCAACCCGAAACCCTGAAGCTGAGACTACCAACTGGTAGTCATGCCATATGAACCCCAGATACAAAACATTCCTTATATCAGTTCTTGTTCTGACATATCGGTTTCGGTTCACAACATCTTACCGGTTCACTTGGACAAGCATACCGCTTCACCTTTTTTCACATATGCCGGTTCACTCTTCATCATGTTATCGGTTCACTCTTCATCATATTATCGGTTCTCTTTCAACATATTGACATCAATGACAACACAATATCATCATGTCAACATATTCTGCACATATGCCAACAATTGCAGTTAAAACATTTAAAGGGTGCTTTACCTTCATACTTACTTCCAATAGGACCTTTAGGCATTTTCCTTGCAAATAGTGCTTCAAGTTCTTCAAGTTCTTCATTTTTTTTTCTTATTTCTTTAAGTTCTCTTGCATAAAAGGATTTCCAAGCAAGTTTGTCAAATGATGATGATGCAGATGATGTTGATGCTTTGAAGGCTAAATCTGTCTTTATAGTAGCAACAACACCAAATTCCTCAATTTCAAAAGCTGAAAGTTTTCCAACCAAAGTATCTCTAGTTATTGATGTATTAGGCATTGTTCTCAATTCATTTATAGCAGTTACTTTCATTTTATATGCCGGTGGTAATGCTCTTAATACTTTTGAAACAATTTCATCTTCACTTAAGGTTCCTCCACAACATTGTATACCCAAAACAATTTCATTTACTCTTTTCCATAAAAGTAGAAATTCTTTCATCCTCTTCCATTTTCAGATTTTCATACCTCACCTGGAAGGATTCAAGTTTTGCAATTTTGGCTGTGGTATCACCTTCATTGAATGTTTCCAATCTGTCCCAAATAGCTTTAGCAGTAGACCTATATGATAAACCCATGATTTGCTGATCTGACAATGTGCTCAAAAGTGCTTCTCTTGCTTTGCAATCATTTTCCTTGTCTTTACCTAAGGTTGGTGGATTAGGCTGACCGGGAGTAGCAGCAGTGTAACCATTCATTGTAAATTCCCAGATGTCCTTTCCAATCCAATTCAAGTGAGTCTCCATCCTGATCTTCCATATACCATATTTAGTTCCATCAAGTTTAGGATTGTCCTTCCTGAAATAGTTTGAAGACTTGGGATCTCCTCAAGCTGTTAAACTTCTGCAAAAAGAGGACTATGTTCTGATACCAATTGTTAGGTCCCAGAGACAACTAAGAGGGGTGGGGGTGAATAAGTTGTCCAATAAATTCAAACCAAAATTAACTTAACCAAAACTTAATGCACAATACCGGTAAACCAAACTTTATGCCGATAGACAGTGTATTAGTTAATTATAGTACCGGTAAAGATTAATGCATGAAACAGAAAGATAATAACATCCACAACACATAACACCAATATTTGTATGTGGAAACCCTGTAAGGGAAAAAACCACGGTGAACAATATAATCTGTTGATGAACCAAATACCGATGACTGTGCATAAGTCACTTGCTTGCCAATGAATATAACCAATTCTTCAAGTGCTGATAAGTTGACGAGTATTGATAAGTGTTGACATCAATGAAAAAACCATATCAATATATCCAAAATACCAACATTGACAAACAAAATTATCTCCTTACCAATAATCAACAACTTTGAACCGCAAGTCAAACCACCATGGTGGAATGACTCACACTTTTGTGACTTTCATCAAAACAAAGGACATTAAACAAATGATTACATGAGGCTGAAAAACATTGTTCAAGACATGATTGATAGAGGCGATTTAACAGTTGATGGTCTCAAGACAAATGGTGACCATGGAGCCTTTAAGAATCCTCTTCCAAACTACAACAAGGATGGAGCTTCAAACTCAAATGATACACGTGGAGCTCGTATCAATCACATATACAATAATGCCATCAATCATATATCAACCGAGGACAATCAAGTAAATGTTACTACAATCAACGACAAACGTGAACATGAATCAATCAATGTAACCACCAAAGCTCAAAAATATGTCTTGAAGGGACATGCATCAGCAGCAAGCACCATACCCAAAATTCAATATGATCTGGTCAGTCAACTGCATAAAACTCTTGCTCAAATATCTATACTTGAGTTGCTAAAACTTTCACCAAAACACAAGGACATCTTGGAACAAGCACTATTGGAAACAAATGTACCCCAGGATCTGGATACTAACAAATTCTAAGCCATGGTGGCTCACATGACAAGGCCTCATAATCTCACCTTTTCTGAATAGGATAATATTTCATTGAGCCATCCACACAATACTCCACTCCACATTTAAGTCTTGGTCTACAAGCATCTAGTCAAAAGAGTATTAATAGATGGAGGAGTTGGACTCAATATTTGTACCTTAAAACTTATCAGTGCATTAGGCTTCTCTGAGTAGTCTATTGATCCACGCAAAAAGATCACTATCAAAGCATATGATGATGAAGAAATATCATCCAAAGGAATAGTGATGTTGCCAATTCAATTGGGACCAATACAAAAGGACACTATGTGCCAAGTCTTAGACATAGACCTCACATATAATATTTTATTGGGTTGACCTTGGATACACAAAATGCAAGTAGTACCCTCAACTTATCACCAATGTGTTAAGTTCCCATACAATGGACTTCTATTTTAGCAGATCATAATCCTTTTCAATATTGAAATGCTATGGGGGCAACCCAAGAAAGTTTGGTTCCACATAACAGAGAAAAACAACTTTCCTCAGCACTAGATTTTAAGCAAGAAAAGCCTATCTTTATCTATGGATTTTAAACAAAAGATGAAAGTCAAAGAACAAGGCATGGGAGAATACTCTTTGGAACCCTTGTGTTTAGTCAACCTACCAACATCACCTAAATCTCATGGATTACCTATAGCATCAACACATCAAGCAACACAACCCATCACCAAGTTTGATGGCAAGTTTATTCAACTAGGCACACTAGCATATGAATCAGAGGAAAAGGACATCCTTAGTTGGCTATACAAAGATGAAGAAGAAGTCTGAGCAGCTACTATGGAAGTAGCTATACCAACACAATTGTATGGAAAAGGCTACCTAATCATGCAACAAATGGGATACAATGGAAAAGGACCTATCGACAAGCATCAGGAAGGTGTCACAGAACCATTAGATCCTCCTTCACAGTTTTCTAAAGACAAAATAGGATTGGGCTATGAACACACTCTACCCCCAAAGAAGACACCAAGTAAATATAAAAAACATCAGTGGGAAGCAAAGAAGAAATACAAGGATGACTCATGGCAGGAGGCATTATTTGAATCAATAGAAACAATACGAAAGGAACGTGAATACCTGGAAAAAGAGAAACATCAAGAACAATCAATCAGTCAAAAGGCAGAAGCACCTTGTGCAAAGGTACATCATGTTCAGGAACCTGTTTCAAGCAAAGAAGAATCACCCCCTAACAACATCATTACTCCCTGAGGAGAGATGGTATATGAACAGATGCAATGCGTAGAAGCAGGATCTGATATGGAATCTGAGAAGACTATCAGATTAGTATCAATTATCAAAGACTTGTTTTCATCCTACAACATACCAGTCCACAACACTGAAAGAATCTGGGATAATACCTCTGAGACTGATTCAAATGAATATGAATGGGGCAGTTGTTCTAATGTTACTGAAGATATTGCTGAAAAAACCAATCATACACCCCTTTCTCAAGAAGAACAAGGCACAGAGCTTAGACTACTTGAATTTGGTCCATAAAATATCTATGACACCAAGGAAAATGAGTAGCGACATTACGAGAAAGTTTACATGGAATATGATACCATCAAAGACCTCGACAAAATCATTAACTTATTTAATATCCTGGCTAACCTTGATGATACCTCTATCCTAACACTTACAATGGCTGAACTCAACCCACCCAATGACTCTTTACCACTCATCTTTTTTGACCTCATAGATTGGGATGAACCTAAAAATCATGACATACCAATTTTCCCAAATGATGAGTCTATTATCCATTACTTATGTACTGTTAACCCGGAAACAGACTCTACCAGTGAACAAAGTAACGACATTTGCAATCAGGGGAGTGCCAAGTCTCTCAGTCACAAAAATGAAAGAAATAAAGGATTTATTGCTGAAAACCAGTCAATGGCAGCACTAGATCACAAAAAAGTAAAAATAAAGGACGCATCTGTAGGTGAAAACCTTTTTGAGGCACCTAAAGATGAGAGACTTGACACTCTTCCTGAACACTATCAAGAGCAATCACCCATATTGATTGAGTCCACTCAATCAATCAACATTGGTACAACAGAAGCAGCCAAAAACATACACCTAGCAGAATCTCTGACAGAGGAAGAAAAATCAGAGTTTATCCAATTTTTCAAAGCAAAGCAAATCAATTTTTCTTGGTCATATGCAAATATGTCTGGATTGATCCACAGTTAATCATGCATCACTTGTCCATTTCTTCAGGAGCTAAACCAGTTAAGAAAAAATTGAGAAAGATGAATCCACATGTAGCACTCATGGTCAAAGTTGAGCTAGAGAAACTATTAGATGTTGGATTTATTCGACCTATAGACTATGTTGAATGGATTTCCAATATTGTGCCAATGTCAAAACCAGATGGTAGTATTAGGATATGTACCAATTTTAGAGATGTCAAAAAAGCTTGTCCAAAGGATGACATTCCTTTGCCTAGTATCGACATAATTATAGACCTCATAGCAGGCCATGCAATGCTATCATTAATGGACAATTTTTCTGGCTATAATCAAATCAAGATAGCTCCAGAGGATCAAGATAGAACAACGTTTACCTATCCTTGGGGAACGTATTGTTGGAATGTCATGCCTTTTGGCTTAAAGAATGTTGGGGCAACTTATCAACAGGAAATGACAACAATATTTCATGACATGATGTATACCATCATGGAGGACTATGTGGATGATTTACTAGCTAAGTCATTTACTCAAGCAGAACATTTGGGCATCTTAGAGAAATTTTTTGAAAGATTGGAGAAATTTCAAGTTAGGCTCAACCCTAAGAAGTGTGTCTTCGGGGTAACATCAGGAAAATTATTAGGCTACATAGTCTCAACAAAGGGAATTGAAGTAGATCCAGCAAAGGTACAAGCCATTATGGAGATGCCACCACCTAAGAACATCAGTCAACTCAGATCCTTGCAAGGACGACTCCAATCCATCAGGTGATTCATTGTTCAACTAGTAGATAAAAGTCTATCATTCAATCATTTTCTACATAAGAATGTACCCTTCAGATGGGAAGCCAAATGTGCAGAATCATTCTATAAAATCAAGCAATATCTAATGAACCCACCAGTTCTAGTACCCCCAATAGCAGGGAAGCCACTTGTTCTCTACATATCAACAACAGACATATCATTGGGGGCACTGTTAGCGCAAGAAAATCAAGAAGGCAAGGAACGAGCTATCTATTACATTAGTAGAACTTTGAATGGATATGAGCTCAATTAGACATTCATTGAGAAGGCTTGTTTAACAATAGTATTTGCTTCTCAAAAGTTCTGACACTACATGCTAGCTCACACAATCAAGCTAGTAGCAAAAATTGATCCTCTAAAATACTTGCTTAGCAAAGCAGCTCTCATAGGCAGATTGGCTAAATGGGTAATGATTCTCAGCAAATTTGATATCCACTACACAGAACAATGAGCTATCAAAGGACAGGTAATTGCAGATCAATTAGCCAATGTGCCACTACCAGATAAACAACCAATGGAGATCGAATTTGTTGATAGGGATGATCTTACTCTTAACACCAAGCAATGGACCCTATACTTTGATGGTTCCTACACTCAACATGGCTCAGGTGTTGGCATTCTGTTCATCACCCCTAATAGACACACCATACCAAGATCATATAGACTCATGTTTCCATGCACAAATAACATTGTTGAATATGAGGCACTGGTGACAGGCATCAAAATGGCCTTGGAATGGAGAATCACAAAATTGAAAGTCTAGGGAGATTCACAACTAGTCATAAATCAAATCAACAATGACTATTAGATGAAAGATGACAAACTGCTACCATACAAACAAATGGTGGATGATTTCAAATAGTATTTTGTACACATCACCTTCGAACAAATACCAAGGTTGGACAAAAGAGCAACTGTTGCAATGGCTACTATCGCTTCACTGCTACAAATTCCAGAACAACAGAGTCATTACGAGTTTCTGGTAGAGCAACTATTTTCCCCAACCTATGACAACTCTGCATTCCATGTTATCTATGGCTTAACCAGTTTAGACTCTTCGTTATATGAAACAATATACGACTATCTCAAAACCAATACCCTACCCATTGACCTATCTCGAAACCAAAAATGCAACTTTATCCGACAAGCCGCATGTAGACACTTAAAAATTATTATTTTAATTATTTTTAATTTCTCTCATAATTAATTTATTAATTAATTATGCAAATTCTAATTCTCCTCAATATTAATTAATTATAACTAATATTGTCACTATAGTATGTGATTGATTTATTTAATAAATCAACACCTCTTTTTATTCTTCTAAAAATTAAATCCTCTCAAATCCTCCTCTCAACTAACTAATTTCAATTAATTAGCTAACCTACATGATTCCTACAAATCATCTTCCTAATCCATCATTAACCTAATAAATTCTTCTAGAAACTGCCTAAACTCACTTAACCTTATTCTTCTAATTTTTTAATTCCCTCCACTCATTCTCTCTCTTAGTCAAATCCTCCTACAAAATCCTATCCCACTTAAGCTTTCCTCTAATCCCCCTCCTAATGAGTTGCTAGTGGCTAATCATCATGATTAGCCACAAAGTCAACTCTTTGTCCCTTCCATCCAACCACTATCCTTAAATGCTCTTTTCCTAGGTGAATCACATTCCTCTAGGCATATCATCTCCCAAGGAAATTTTAATTCCTTCTTATTCCTTCAATCCCCATGATCATCCCTTTTTGAAGAATTTTTAATTCTTCCTCCCTATTCTTCAAGGAATGTCTCATCCCTTTCTCTTCTCAAGGCACATTGGGAAGCCTTCTCAATGCACCTTGAGTGTGGAGACAAGAAATGTCTTTAAGGCATATCTCTTTGTCTCCACACCCTCTCTTGAGCCTTGTGTGAGCTCACAAGAAATCCTGACCCTTCATCTTGAGTCTATCCTAGCCATCCAGTCTTCCTTTCCTCTTTCTATAAATTGAGGACTCCATCCCTTCATTCATCATCTCAAAGTTTAGTAATCTTATGCTACTAGTTTGAGCCTAGAAAAGTCATCATAGCATCCTTACCATGCCAAAATCATCTCTCATCCACGCTTAATCATCTCATCCATATCATCCCTCAAGATCCATCTCATTTGTGCACAACATTGGAGAGCCATCCACATCAAGCAAGAAAGGAGCAAATCAACATCAAGTTGGAGGCACATTGGGCGCACTTCAACTCCATCTAAGCTCCATCTGAAGGAGAAGGTAAAAAGATTGTGAGGTATATGCATATTGTAGACACCTAAAATTGTCATGTCTAATTAAATAAATATTTTATTTATTTAATTATCTAAGCTTAATTCTTCTATTAATTAAATAAATCTTTATTTATTTAATTAATTCATTTATCCTCTTCTAGCCTTATTTCTCATTTAAATAAATACATTTATTTATTTAAATTATCATTTTCCTAAATTAAATAAATATCTTATTTATTTAATTGATCCCACTTCTTCTATTAATTAAATAAATCTTTATTTATTTAATTAATTCATTAGCCTTTTCTACCCATGACACATGTCATTCATCTCTTAATTTATACACTACCTACCCCTTTCATTATTTTATTATTTCTTTTACCTACCCTCTAATCATAGCCGACCTCCTTTTACACCTCTCAATCTTATCCCTCCATTTCATATAGTGTCTTCTATATAAGGAGATGCTTCCTTCATTATCAAACCCTAATCATTCTATGCATTCTAATCAATCATCCTAATCACTGATCTTAAGGACTTGACTATACTACGATCCTACTTGCAACCACATTCCATTCTTTGTTGAGCTCTTGTGCACATAAAATCTGAGAGCAAATATATCAAGCAAGATCAATGGAGATAGGAAGAATGGAGATCAAAACCCTATTGGACATGTGATGGTATAATCTTTGTGATTTCATTTGATTTGCATTGTCTTAGGTAATCTTCATATGTTATGGTGGATCTTTGTTGATTGTTAGGCTAGGGTTTTGTGGTTGAATTCATTTAGCCTTTCAATTCTGTTATTATTGTATCCATTTTCACTATACACATTTTGGCACGCTTGGTGGGACTCTTGTCCCTTTGCATCTAACCTCCTTGTTGCAGATTTTGCGTTTTTGAAGTTGCAGATCGGACATTTTTTGACAGCATTTTAGTTTTTTTCCGCGTCTGTGAACTTTCGGATCGCGTCTTTGATTTTCTGGCGCGTTTGCGGGATCTAAAATCGCGTCTGTGTTTTCGACAAATTTTATTTTGTAGGTTTCAGAAAGGAGCGTCTGTGTTTCAGAAACGCGTATGTGTTATTTCTACCTGCGTCTGTGTCGGAAAGGAGCGTCTGTGATTTTTAGGCGCGTCTGTGCATCACAGAACCGTGTCTGTGTTATCCAGACGCGTTTGTGTTGAGGGTAACAGCATCTATGTATTTACTATTTCAAAATTTTGAAGTTTTCATTGATTCAATTTTCAGATTTTGTACTTAGGGTTTCAGATCTGGTTTATTTTTGGACTAACACTTTCAGATCTAGCTAACTAAATTGGTGCAGCTTGTCTTGGAAGCAAAATGTTTTGTTGAAGGCCCCTATGTCACAAAGTCTTTTGGGTTTCTAAAATGTACCTAACTTGTGTGTTTGCAGGAAGGGGTGATTATGTCAAACAACCCAAACTACTAACAAATGTTGTTGCAGATCCTTGGCAAGGGTTTTGGATTTTTATTGTGTGCCTTGTTTTCATAGACTAGCAAACACTTCAATTGGTGCACTAAAATCGAATCATTGTCTTTTGTGTCTTGAGCAATAGGCTCTTTTTGTTTAATCTTTAGAGGGCCTATCTTCCCGTGTGGTCATTAGGACTACTAGTGAGAAGAGAACGACCCAAGTGGTAGCGAGGAAAACCCACCTCTTCCGAACCACTATAATCAAATGTATTCATGGTGAAAACTATGAATAACGTGTGCTGATTAGTTCATACCGACACTATGTCTCCCCATAAACCCATTTGATCAAATTTATTTGATCATTTGTAGGGCGTAACCCCTACCGGCTGGGAGCCTTCTGTATTTACAGAGCTGAAAGTGCCGCATGTATGGCCACACGAGCGGATGCCCTTACTAGCACCTTTTTGTTTTAGAAGCCCAAATCCTTCTAGTTGTTGGGGCCGGAGGTCGGACCTCTAGTAGCGGCCCACACACATACGGTTCTTAGTAGAGATACAAAGTTCGCCATGGGGAGTTTTCATGGGGACTGATGCTTGGCTGACTCGAGAAGTGAGTGCCGAGGGTGGAGCCAGTGAGGTCAAGCATCTAAGTATCTGCTCTAAATAGCATAGCCTCGGGGGTAAAACCCCATGTGGGATCAACAACTATTGTCTTGGCCAGCCATAAGAATTGTGTTTGACTTATGTTAAACATTCAAACATTCAAGACCAAACAGCAAAACATTGTGTCTTTTGTGTCTTCAAGTGTATGCAAAACAATTTTACATCAAACAACACACTTTCTTGGAGTCATTTTGAAGTCTTAACACTTGCAAACATTGAGTCCTCATCAACATTGTGTCCTCTTGTCACGAAAAATAGTCAAACAGTCAAATTTGGTCAGAACAAAATGACTTTACAGATTGGAAAAATTACACAAATTTTACAGAAACACATCTGTGTCTGTTTTAACCGCGTCTGGGTCATATAAACGCTTCTGTGAAGGGCAGAATAGTATCTATGTTTATAACAGCATCTGTGTTGAATAGAAACATGTTTGTGTCGGATAACCACGTCTGTGCAATATACAGGCGCGTCTGTGTTCAAAAATTGCAAGAAAATTTCACAGTCCAGCAAACAAAAGAAATCAGTTTCAGAATACTTGAGCTTCCTAGGTCATTTCTCCAGGTTTCATCTAGCATTCAACCTGTCTTTGGGTCTCACAAAATCCATCATTGCTTCACATCTCATTTTACATTCATACTTGTCTAAACTTGAGTCAAAAGGTCACTTGCTTGTCCTCATCATACTTTGTCAACATACTACATACAACAACACTTTGCTAAGTGGTCCCTCATCAAGGTTTCTTACCTTTGGGTCTCATTTGGTCTTACTTAGAGTCAAGGTCAACTTACCTCATCAAGAGAAACTATCCTCTCTTTGGAAGTCACACCTACTCTACTACATACATACTTGGTCTTACACTTTGGACATTGCAAGTACACCTCAGATTCATTTACATTTCATCCAACTCTTGGTCTTCCATACTTTTTCCATTTTCATCTAGTCTCACACATCTTGGTTAATACCTAGTTCATGGTTGAAACCCGTCTTCAAAAATCTAGGAGAGAAACTAAAGAGGCTCAAGAGTCCGCAAACATGAGTTCTTATGAGTATGACAATGATTTATTTTTCAATACTGATCACACTACATTGCCGGACATGGATGTCTATAGAAACATTCCAAATGTGGAAAACGCAGACACTACAAACAACAATGCTACACAGAATGACAATTTGGACAACTTTTCAGTACATTCAGCAGATGTGGAAGAATCCATTATGAATCCCCATTTCAATCGATTGGTTGAGGAAATAATGAGGAGAGATAGACAATACTTCTTACACATGATGGCACAAAGTGGAGCCAAGATACCTCATGATTTTGACATGTCTCAAATAATGGAACATAGACCTTTGCAACAACCTCACTCCAATATGGATCAAAGGAGACCTAATAGTGGAGGAAATAGAGGACCACACATGGTACCTGAATCACCATCAACTTTGCTTCAAAAACCAGAGGTCCCACATACACATGGTCAAATATATGATACTCACCTTCACAGACCATTATGGAAGTCTTATGGAGAAAAATATGCTCAATCACATATCAATGCTAAGGATCAACCACCAAAGCAATGGGATATTCCAAGGCATGCTCAAAATTTGGACACAAGAAAACCTCATGTCAAATTTGGGGGCAATACAATAGAACATGACATGCCTGTAGAATATGGTATACATGCACAAAATAGATATGGTGTTCCTCAACATGAATCTATACCAAGTGGTCCATATATGCAACATCATTACAGACCTCCTCCATATGAACATGTGTATGATCAATATCATCCATATATGCAACATGCACCTCCTCCAATGGGTACCTCAAACATAGGATATGGTCCAAGAAGTCGATCTCCACCTAAGAGCAATTTGGAGCAACAAATCAGGGACTTACAAAAGAAAATGGAGGACATAAATACACCGAAGCCAACATACACAATGAGAGACATATGTCCTTATCCATTTGACAAGAGCATTCCAATGCCTCCTTTTCCTACACACTTTGTGACACCTAAATTTGATAAGTATAGAGGAAAAGGGGATCCTAAGGCACACATAAGACAATTTTTCATAGCTTGCATTGAGGTAGCAGCAGAAGAGACATATTTGATGAGATTATTCCCACAAAGCTTAGGTGATCAAGCTATGGAATGGTTCTCCCAACTCCCACCTGGTATTAAGTCATGGGGTGACTTAGCAGAGGCATTTATTCAACATTTCTCCTACAATATAGAGATAGACATATCAGTCACTACTTTGTGCAACACTAAGCAAAAAGAAGGAGAATCCTTTGCATCATTTTTGCAAAGATGGAGAAATCTAGCCAGCAGATGCTCTTGTGAGATTCCACAAAAACAAATGGTAGAGATGTTCACACAAAATGTTAACAAAGACATTGGTTATGATCTAAGGAAAGCTTGTTTGTCCACCTTCAAGGATGTCATTGAAAAGGGCTTAGCAACAGAAAAGGTTCTAATTGAACAGGGAGTCATCAAGATATTCAAGGAAAACAAAGATGACTTTAAAGGGAAAGACAAGCCAAGATTTTGGAATAAAAACAAGAACACAGTCAATGATGGTGTTGTTGATGCCAATACAGTGCGACCCAAATTCGTCTTTTCGGGATCAAGTTCTACAAACAATCAAGTGAATGCTCAAACAACTTCCAGATCACGAAGGAAGTACACTCCATTGGGAGAACCACTTGAGTCAGTTTTCAAAAAGCTTGTGGCAAACAAAGTGATCACAGTTCCAGATTTTCCTCCATGTGAACCAAAGGTCAAACCAAATAGGTGGAATGATGATGAGTATTGTGAATTTCATAAGAGCAAGGGTCATAAGACGGGAAATTGTCATCGACTGAAGAACATTGTGCAAGATCTCATTGATAGAGGTGATATTGAGAATGAGGGACACTCATCCAATCAAGAACATGAGATGTTTAAGGAACCATTCCCAAAGCATGACAATGGAAAAGCTAAAGTCATAGATGATCAAGCCAACTATACTAGAGCACCTTACAACTATGATTCACCTATCAATCATATCTCTACTATTACCATCAAGAACAAAAACCCTGAGAATCCTCCTCAGCGACCCAAGATTGTCCTAAGAGGTGTTGGGTCTTCTTCTGAACCTACTTCTGAATGTCATGTTACAACTCGTCGAGGTAAAATTACGTTGCTAGGTGCCTCCACTAAAAATATTGCTTCTTCATCAACCAAGCCTGAGTATGACTTTGTAGAACAGTTAGGGAAGACACCCACACTCATCTCCATCCTTGAGCTTTTACGCATATCCCCCGCTCATAAAGCTGTTCTTGACAAAATCTTGAGAGACACCACCATTCCTACTGATCTGAACGTGGACCAGTTTCAAGCCATGGTGGGATACCTTTCCATTCCACATTCCCTTACATTCACAGAAGCTGATGACGCCTCCGTAAGTCAGCCACATAATGCACCATTACATGTTGAAGCCTTCATACACAAACATCGAATAAAGCGAGTCCTGATAGATGGAGGAGCTGGTCTAAACATTTGTACATTGAGCACCATTAAACAATTGGGATATTCTAATAAAGCTGTGAATTCAACAAATCAAATCACCATCAAGGCATATGATGATGAAGAACGCTCATCCAAGGGCATAGTCACCTTACCTCTAAGAATTGGGCCAGTCACAAAGGATGTGGTTTGTCAGGTCCTAGATCTGGATCTCACTTATAATATATTGTTAGGATGTCCTTGGATTCATGAAATGAGGGCAGTCCCATTGACATATCATCAATGCATTAAGTTTCCTCACAATGGAGTCGAGGTAACAGTTAACGGTGATCCTAATCCGTTCATATATTGCAATAACTTGAGATCACATACTGAGACCATCATTCCCAGTAATCATGAAGCTGTTCCTTCTTCGGCATACATTGATCCTGAGTCATTGAAACCTTCGACATCAAAACAAGGTAAACTTAAAGGCAAATTTTAGGACAAAGGCATGGGAGAATACACTTTAAATCAGACCATGTATTTACGACAAGTCATGAGCTCTCCAAAAGAATATGGAAGGCCACATCCTAACAAGCAAATATCCATCATGGTATTCAAATGGGATCCTACTACCTTTCAAAGATGGGGCGAACTGGAAGAGGAAGGTTTATACAAAATGCTCTACAAAGACATTGAAGATGACACACAAGATCAGATCAATATACCCTATGAGAAATATGGCAAAGGCTTCAAGATTCTACAAAAATTTGGGTATGATGGAAAAATCCCTCTTGGGTTACGCAAAGAAGGCATTATGGAGCCCTTACAACCTGAATTGACTGTAAAAAGGGAACGCTCGAAGGGACTTGGTTTTCTGACTTCCAAGATCCATACTAAAAGGAAAGAAAAGGCATCACAAATCAAAGTTGTCAAAGTTCAACAAGAGGAGTGCTATTCCATAGATTCAAACGAATGGGAATGGGGTTCAGACAAATCCTCTAGTGACTATGAGCTCACTGAGACATTCAGAGAGTCAGATGAACCTACAGAAGAAGAAAAATTTTATAAAAAGTTCAGAGTTGGTCAAGAAACAACCCATGAAGATTCCGTACAGTCTTCGTCTCAAGGTTCTAGGTTGAAATCACATAGGATGAGAACACCTGTCCCAAAATGCGCTACTAGTGATGACAATTTGGATTCGCTTGCGATCGAGACTGATGAGGAGAGTGCCATCGATGACCTCGATAATTAACTCGACATACCCGAATATAACCACATCTTCACTCTTGAACCCGCAAGCTCCGAAAACATTAAAGGCCTTCCCCTTGTTCACCACCAACTCATTGACTGGGATTATGAAGGACCAGCACAGTTTGACACATTCCAAAATGATGAAGCTGTTATTGACTATCTTGGTGTACGATATGATCTTCCCCTTGGAGACCATAAAGCAGGATACACTATCGAACTCAACAACATGGCATATTTTGGTGAGGGTGTCGGACCTTCCAGTCGCAAAAATGTGAAAATAAGAGCAAATCAAGGATCTTATGGCGAAAACCACACTGTGGCGCTATCTGATCCCAAAAAGGTAAAAAGAAAGGACGTATCTGAGGGCGAAAACCTCTCTGAGGCACCCGAAGATGGAAGGCTCGACATTCTCCCAGCCTCGTATGAGGAAAAGTCATCCATGCTGGTAGAGGAGACTATAAAAACAAACATTGGTACGGAAGAGGTTCCATACAACATATTCCTGGCTAAATCATTGACAGAGTCTGAAAGGTCACAGTTCATAAGTTTCTTCAAGGAACGACAAATCAACTTTGCATGGTCATACGCTGATATGCCTGGACTAGATCCGGATTTGGTAATGCATCATTTGACAATCAAACCGGGGGCAAAGCCAGTGAAACAGAAATTAAGAAGAATGCATCCACAAGTGGCATTACTAGTCAAAGCAGAACTTGAGAAATTACTCGATGTCGGATTCATACGCCCAATTGATTATCCGGAATGGATCTCTAACTTGGTACCTGTCAATAAACCAGATCGCAGCATCAGAATTTGTACAGATTTCAGAGACATCAACAAAGTTTGTCCAAAGGATGACTTCCCATTACCAAACATTGACTTGATTGTTGATCTCATGGTAGGTCACGAAATGTTATCATTAATGGATGGATTTTCTGGTTATAATCAAATAAGGATCGCACCCGAAGATCAACATAAAACATTATTCACGTGTCCTTGGGGAACTTTCTGTTGGAATGTCATGCCCTTTGGGCTAAAAAATGCAGGTGCTATGTATCAAAGAGCAATGACCACTATCTTTCATGATCTCATGCACATAACTGTGGAAGATTATGTTGATGATCTCTTGGGTAAATCAGTAGACAGAAATACACATTTGGCCATACTTTCAGTCGTCTTTGATCGGTTGGAAAAATACAAAGTAAGATTAAACCCCAAGAAATGTGTCTTTGGAGTAACCTCCGGGAAGCTCATAGGATTCATTGTGTCCAAAAGAGGAATCGAAGCTGATCCAGCAAAAGTCAAGGCTATCTTGGACATGCAACCACCTAGAAATGTCAGTCAACTTCGATCCTTACAAGGAAGACTCCAGTCCATTCGAAGATTCATAGCACAACTGACAGATAAGTGTAATCCTTTTCAACACCTGCTACATAAAAATATCAAATTCAAATGGGATGATAACTGTCAACAAGCTTTTCAGACGCTCAAAGATTATCTTTTGAATCCACCAGTTTTGATGCCACCAGTTCCAGATCAGCCTTTGCTACTATACATATCAGCTACTCCAACAGCACTGGGGGCACTCCTAGCACAACAAATTGCTGACGGCAAAGAAAAAGCAGTATACTATATCAGTCGCACATTGGTGGGATATGAGCTAAACTACACGCCAATCGAGTGTGCATGTCTCGTCGAGGTCTTTGCTTCACAAAAATTACGACATTACATGCTTACTCATAAGACTAAGTTAGTTGCAAGGATAGATCCATTGAAATACCTCCTCAATAAAGCAACACTTACTGGGCGGCTGGCCAAATGGGTAATGATACTTAGTGAATTCGACATCAAGTATGTGGACAGAAAAGCAATAAAAGGACAAGCCATCGCGGATCAATTAGCAGATGCCCCCATGATTGATGATGTTCCTCTAAATTCAGAATTTCCGGATGAATCCATTTTAACAATATCACATGCAAAGCCATGGCAACTGTATTTTGACGGCTCATACACACAGCATGGGGCAAGAGCTGGTATTCTCTTTATAACTCCTCAAGGCGATTCTATACCAAAATCATACCGCTTATCATTTCCTTGCACTAACAATATAGCGGAATATGAGGCATTAACAACTGGATTGCGAATTGCAGTTCAGTGGAAAATCCAGGAACTTCATATTTTCGGGGATTCCCAACTTGTCATCCGTCAAGCAACTGATGATTACCAAACAAAAGATGAAAAATTACTGCCTTACAAGCAAATGGTGGATGATTTGAAACAACACTTCACAAAGATAGATTTTGAGCAGATACCAAGAGAGCAGAATCATGTCGCAGATGCCATGGCTACAATTGCTTCACTGATTGATCTACCTCAAAATGAGACCTGCTATGAGTTCTTGGTGGACAACTTGTTGGTTCCTTCATATGAGATCACTCCTACTGAAATGATATGCGTTGTTGGTTTCGAATCCCAGTTATATGGTTCCATTTTCACATACCTACGTGACAATACTTTACCTCCTGATCTATCAAATAACCAACGTCGCACCTTCATTTGCCAATCCTCTCGATATGTCATTTTAGCTGATATCCTGTACTGATGAGGTCTAGATGGCACTCTTCTTAAATGTTTAGAAAGCGACGAAGCTCAGATTGTGTTACGTGAAGTGCATGAAGGGATATGTGGTCCACATGCTAGTGGTCCTACCTTGGCCAAGAAACTCATTAGGACTGGATATTACTGGCCCAATATGGAAAAAGACTCATATCAGTTTGTCAAGAAATGTAAACAATGTCAAATTCATGGAGACCTCATACATGCGCCAGCACAAGAATTACAACCACTTGCGTCTCCTTGGCCCTTTTGTCAGTGGGGACTCGATCTCATAGGCAAGATGCACCCTCCTTCTTCTAATGGACATAAATTCATTATCACAGCCACAAAGTATTTCACAAAATGGATTGAAGCCGTGCCTCTCACACAAGTCACTGGAAAACAGATTGCTACCTTCATCCTTAACTATATCATATGCCGATATGGTATTCCTGTTTCCATTATTACTGATAACAGGCGTCCCTTCAAAAATTAGGATGTTCGTGAACTCTATGACCGCTTCCATATTTCCCATCATTTCTCCACACCGTATTACCCCCGAGGTAATGGCCAAGCTGAGGCATCTAATAAAACAATTCTTAAAATCCTTAAGAAGACAGTCGACGACGCTGGCCGTAATTGGCATATCCAACTCAATCCTGCACTTTGGGCCTACCGCACAAGTGTCCGCACACCTACAGGAGCTACACCCTATTCACTTGTCTATGGTGTTGAAGCCATATTGCCTATTGAGGTCAAGTTACCTTCTTTACGGGTCTCTTTGCAAAACATCATCACTGATGAAGACTATAGGGTCTCTCGCTTACAAGAACTAGAACTGCTGGATGAACGGAGACAAACTGCTTTTAATCATCTCAAGGCTTACCAACAACGAATGAGTCGCAGCTACAATCACAAGGTCAAGCCTCGCACATTTGAGGTAGGTGACTTGGTTCTCAGAGAAAACCCCAAGAATCAGCAAGACAGAGAGAAGAAGGGCAAGTTCGAACCAAACTGGCTTGGTCCTTACATCGTTACAGCAGCCTATGGATCTGGGGCATATCAGCTCTCAACTACAGAAGGTGAACCTTTGGAGGATCCTATCAACAGCATGCACCTTCGCAGGTTCTACACATAGCTCTTCAGAGTATCCAAATTCAAAAATACAAAAAAATCAAAAAAATTCAAAAATACAAAAAAAAATCAAAAAATTCGAAAATACAAAAAAATCAAAAAATTTAAAAAATACAAAAAAAAATTATAAAACAAAAAAAATCGTTACTCGGTGAAAACTTGGCAAACAGGCGCCTTGTGACACAAAAAACATTGAAAAATCGAAAAAAGTAAAGAGAAATAATTTCGTCCAACGGTGAAAACCACTTCGGTGGCGCCCTGGGCAAGTACCATGGTGAAAACTGGGTCACCAGCGCCATATGTAGAGACATTGCTCCTCCCTCCTTCAGGATTCTCTTTCATCCTTTCACTTTGCACACACTCACATCCTATTCATTCATAATAAACTTACCCATTCCCATCATGGCTTGTTATTGATCTACCCAGGATTGGTTAGCCATTCATAATAAAAAATCCCTTTCTATCTATAATAAATCAGACCCTATCTGTGGCTAAGGCAAATCCTACGTCTAGTGATGGGTGTGGAACTGAGAACATCACATGTTTCGAGGAGTACAGTTTCTTCCAGCTTCCTTCAGTCTATTCATGCACAATCCGTAACAAAGCAACATCGGCATCACAGATCCGCAATAAAGTTTCATCTTCTCCACAATAAAGTATCAGTTTCATGGATTCAGTTAGTTTTAGATGAGACACAGCAGCAACAATGGGCTTCAACAAATCAAATCTTTCAACGGACTCAGACAACATATGGTTCAGTGCTATCTATCCTTTCTGTGAAAGTGAACATTGTGACCACAATCAAATAAGACTTATACAAGTGACAAGAGACACTAAACTTGAGGACTACAGTGGATGTTGGTGTCGAGTCTTGGTTTTCTTTTGATTTCACCTTTTTTGGTGACATGTCTTTTAGCTTTTCCGGGATGTCTCTGACTAGAGATTCTATCTCTAGGATGTCTTTGACTAGAAAGGCGAGGATGGGGTATCGTCACCCATTTTCTTTTGCTATCTGTGGATTGTCTCTTAGTAATGCTATGACTTGTCCAAGGATATGAGGACACTGTGAGTCTAGTGTGAACTGGGGCATTCCTTGTTTGTGATTGTCTTATCTCCATGCAAACAGGTACAATGACTTTCTGGGTCGAACATATGCCTCGATTGTCATAACCTACTTGCCATAATAAAGCTCAATGATGATAACGCACAAGAAGCTCTTTCACTTTCATATCTTCTGTCTTTCATCCCCCCTTTCTTGATTGACTCTCATCGTCCTTCTCAAGTCTGTGTAGTCTGCTATCACATGACTGAGTATAATGACACACCAAAAACATTTGCATCTCATGTAGTTGCACCTGCATTACCACATATAAGCATTTCATACATACATATAGATATCACAACTGCATCACATCCTGCACACAACACCTATTAGCACAATTTACATTTGCATTATCATATTCATCTGTATGACATACATTCACATTTGCATCATGCATACACATATATAAAACATAAAAGAACAAAATATATTGCATTGCATCATATACATATTTGCATCCATATCATAAGCATCACATAAAAACATACATCATTAAACATCTCATCACATAGGTACACATGCATATAGCTGCCGCAAAAAAATGAATCATCTCATATATATAATCATAAGTGTCATGATACAATGATGTCAAAAATACATATGGCTACAAAAGCACCCGCAGGTGTCTACAATACAAAACAATGGTACAAAACTGATACAATGGGAGCCCTCTAAGGCTATGATGAACTCCCTCCCTCGGAGCCGCCTGGCCTCGATGGAATCTGAGCCCCCGAAGGACCCGCCCCAGGATCATCCTGCCTACCCCCTCTATCTGGTGGTGGTGGAGGACCCATGACCCCACCACTCGATGCCTGCCTCCTCTGACTCCCTCCCGTAGCTGTCGCTGTATGCGACAATCTATGGAAGCTCCTCGCCCGCTGATCTGCTAGCACTACACCGTAGTAGAGGTCCCTTCAGTATCCTATCTCCTCTCCAGCCCGCAGGACATATGCATATCCTGCCCCTGTGTCCTCTGCCGCCTGTCTCCCTGCCCTCAGCGCTGTCTCAGCCTCGATATAGTGCTGGATATCCTGATCTCTCTCCCGCTCAGTATCTCTGAGCCTAGTCTGGAACCGATCTCTCTCCCTCTCTAACTCCTGTATCTCATCTGCCTGGCCCTGGCAGATCTCCCTGAGCTCAATCAGCTCATCCTCCTCTAGGTCAGCCCCCTCTACCTCTGCCTGTGGCTCTCCCTCTGCAGGTGCCTACCCCTGTATCGGTACCTGTACTGGTGCCTATACAAGTACCTATCTCTGTACATGCCTCTGTCCCTGCACCTGTCCCTGTCCCTGTCCCTGCCTGGGACCCTATGCTGCTGGTACCTGTAGAGGTAATCCACCGCGACCCCTCACCACCTGAGCCTACCGCTCCTCTCCACCCTCTCTCCGAGGTGCAACTCTCCTCTCCCCAACTACCCCCCTCCGCCTCTGTCGGCCTCTGCCCCCATCACCCCCACCATCATCATCATCATCTCCTCCTCCATCTCCCTCCAGTAGCTCTCTTGGATCTGTCAGTCGGGGGAATGGATGCGCTGCCCAATATGCTGCATACTCTACATCCATCCCGACGTCCTCGATCTTTGGCCACATATCCCAGGGTACGGGCACCATCTTTGCCAGCTGTGTCAGTGCCTGATCATATGACAGTAGAGGCCCAAACTGCACCTAATCTCTGACTGTGCGGGCATACATGCCCGAGCCCCGTGGCATCCTCTGGATCCTGCCATACTGCCTGCATACCCTGTCCACCAGCTGTCTCTTTAATATATAGGGCGTCCGCCCAATTAGGTACCTACTCCGGAAGGTGTATGGCAGCTCCACTGCATCATCCTCCCACTCCTCGCATCCTAGATATGGTCTCCAGATGACTACATCAATGTCATCTATCACTCGCCGCCAATGCTCTAACCTGCCAATCTACGGCTGCGAGGTAATCATGTCATATAAATGAACAAAGCTGCGTCCATGACCTCTACCCCTGAAGTGTATCGATCAGGTAATCAGCAAATGCTCATAGGCCCAAACCTGCAGTAGTGTCACCCCGCAGCCCAATCCCACTGACCCATGGTATACAAACTGGTGAAGCTCATAATATAAGTGGGCCAACACACATGGTCCCCAAGCATATCTGGTGTGCTGCGTCACCAGTGTCTCCAGTGCTCCGCCCCAGCCCACTGCCAATCCCCGTGTCGCCCTATCCGAACACAAGAACCCACTGATAGCTCCTCCGATCATAGCTGGCAATGCTAACCCTGTGGCTGTCATGGTGTCCCATGCCACATGTCCTGCCCTCATCTCTAGGTTGGGATCCTGAAACACCCGTCTTAAGGCCTCCCGATCTCCATCATGATCATATGGAATCAAATCTCCATCAATCGGTATCCGCAGAATCCTATAGACATCCTCAAGGGTGACTGTCATCTCACCCATCGACAAATAGAAGGTGCACGTCTCCGAGTGCCATCTCTCAGCAAGCGCAGTCAGCAAACCCATGTTTGCCCGAAACTTAGGCACATACAATATATGTCTCAAACCCATCTCCTTGATGGCAGCTCTATCCTGAAATGACAACTCAGGTCGCAATCTCTGTGTCGACGGGAATCTCTCCTGTGACTCCAACATAGGCAAATACTCCTGTAGTCAAACAACTCAATCATGTTAGTTATAGTGACATTCACTATTTATCACAAAATGCTACTCGCTATCTAAATACATATGGCTATCTACCCTAGTGACATTCACTGTTCATCACAAAGTGTTGCTATTTTTCCTAGTAGTACTCCCTGTTCATCACAAAGTACTAGGTGTGTGACACTCACTGTTCATCACAAAGTGTTACTCACATTTGCACTCCCTGTTCATCACAAAGTGTTGCTCATACTTTGGGTACTCACTATTCATCACAAAGTACTCTATCTTGGTACTCACTGTTCATCACAAAGTGCCTTGATCTATCCTAGTCTTCCTAGAGGACCTACTTGAGTGTATCCTCTTAGCAGCTTATCCAATCGACAGCGTATGTTCATCACAGAACTGTCGATTTGACCTCGGAGACCAAAACTTGCATTTTTTCAACGCAAACGCACCTACAGACTACACAAGCGCGCCTGAAAAACACAGACACGCCTGTATGACATAGGCGTGCCTAGGCTGTGCATAAACGCGACTATACTACACAGACGCCCCTGCACATCGCAGACGCGCCCACATTCGACGCAAACGCGGTTCCAGACGCAAACGCGCCTGGCACCGACACAGACGTGCCTGGCGGACACAGACGTGCCTGACACCGACGCAGACGCGGTTACATGATTTTAGACTTTTTTGTACCCTATTCCTAAGCGCATTTATTGCTCTAACTAGCATGCATTAATGACAAAAATAAATACGTCAAAGTACGAGGAGGTTTAGTGGTACTTACCGGCTCTCCTAGCTCTACTGGCCTCTGAAATCGTCGAACGTGGTCGAATCTGTGCACGAAAGCCATCACTGCTGACTGCTGCTTCTCTTTTCTCTCTCTGCACTCTAATCTCGTGGATGTGTAGATGACAATGAGGATGTATTTTCTCCCGTGGTCTATCTTATAGATTACCCTAGCCCTAGCCCTCGCCTCCCGAGTCAGTCTTCATTATCCCGTGACTCTGTCACTTTATCCGATCAGTTCATTCTAGCCTTTCTTTCTTATCGAGAGATTGTCTGCAATCTTTTCAGACATTTTCATCCAATCTCTCGAGGGGGCATATCATTTCCATCCTGGGGCAACTCTATATCAGTTCATCTTATCTTCTTTGAAACAACGCGACAAGCCGCATTGTCTCAAAGAGGGGCAAAATGTAGACACCTAAAATTGTCATGTCTAATTAAATAAATATTTTATTTATTTAATTATATAAGCTTAATTCTTCTATTAATTAAATAAATCTTTATTTATTTAATTAATTCATTTATCCTCTTCTAACCTTATTTCTCATTTAAATAAATATATTTATTTATTTAAATTATCATTTTCCTAAATTAAATAAATATTTTATTTATTTAATTGATCCCACTTCTTCTATTAATTAAATAAATCTTTATTTATTTAATTAATTCATTAGCCTTTTCTACCCATGACACATGTCATTCATCTCTTAATTTATACACTACCTACCCCTTTCATTATTTTATTATTTCTTTTACCTACCCTCTAATCATAGCCGACCTCCTTTTACACATCTCAATCTTATCCCTCCATTTCATATAGTGTCTTCTATATAAGGAGATGCTTCCTTCATTATCAAACCCTAATCATTCTATGCATTCTAATCAATCATCCTAATCACTGATCTTAAGGACTTGACTATACTACGATCCTACTTGCAACCACATTCCATTCTTTGTTGAGCTCTTGTGCACATAAAATCTGAGAGCAAATATATCAAGCAAGATCAATGGAGATAGGAAGAATAGAGATCAAAACCCTATTGGACATGTGATGGTATAATCTTTGTGATTTCATTTGATTTGCATTGTCTTAGGTAATCTTCATATGTTATGGTGGATCTTTGTTGATTGTTAGGCTAGGATTTTGTGGTTGAATTCATTTAGCCTTTCAATTCTGTTATTATTGTATCCATTTTCACCATACACACATATCATTTGTATTTTTCATGTGATTTAAGTCATGTCTCTTGATTTCATATGCTTTCATGTTTGATTTTCATTTTTACTAACTAATCCACCTCACTCTCCTTTTCACCATCTTCACCGCCCGTTATACCCTCATTGATGATAATCTTTACCATCGAGGTCTAGATGGTACTCTTCTTCATTGTCTTGATCATAATGAATCTGACTTTGGTTTACAAGAGCTTCACAAAGGTATTTGTGGCACACATTCAAGTGGTCCTACTCTTGCTAAAAAACTTCTAAGAATGGGATATTACTGGCCGATAATATAAAAGGATTCTTATCATTTTGCAAAGAAATGTCCTAAATGCCAAATCCATGGCAATCTTATACATGCACCAGCACAGGAACTACAACTATTCACAACATCCTGGCCTTTTTGTCAGTGGGGAATGGACTTAGTCGGCAATATACATCCTTCATCTTCAAATGGACACAAGTTCATTATCACTGCAATAGAATACTTTACCAAATGGATTGAAGCAATCCCCATGACCACAATGATTGGAAAACAAATTGCCTCTTTCATTCTTAATTATATGATTTGTAGATATGGCATTCCAAGTTCCATCATCACAGATAATGGACGACCTTTCAAAAACCATGATGTGTGAGAACTATGTGAACAATTCAAAATCCAACATTGTTTCTCTACACCTTACTACCCATAGGGGAATGGTCAAGTCGAGGCATCCAACAAAACAATATTGAAAATCCTCAAGAAAATAGTGAATGATGTAGGAAAAGATTGGCATGTGCAACTCAATCCAGAACTTTGGGCATATAGAACTAGCATCCGCACACCTACAGGAGCTACGCCATATTCATTGGTCTATGGATCAGAAGCAATTTTACCCCTTGAGGTGGAAATTCCATCACTCAGAGTATCTTTGAAAGGTCTCATTTCAGATGAAGAGTATCGAGTAAAATGACTGCAAGAGCTAGAACTTCTAGATGAAAAGCAAGAACATGCCTATACTCACCTTAAAGCATATCAGAAACGCATGTGTTGAAGCTACAATCACAAGGTCATCCCTAGAATTTTTAAAATTGGTGACGTAGTACTCAAAGAAAATCCTAGAAATCAGCAAGATCGAGAAAAGAAAGGGAAATTTGAACCTAACTGGTCAGGCCCCTATGTCATTATATCAGCCTGTGGATCAGGCGCCTATCAGCTAACAACTTTAGAAGGAGATCTACTTGACGAACCAACCAACAACATACATTTGAAGAAATACTATACTTGAGCAGTCTAATGCACAGAAAAATAAAAAATAAAAAAAATCAAGAAAAAGAAAACAAAAAGGTACAATAAAAATAATTGGTGAAAACCTGGCAACAGGTGCTATTGTGAGAGGACAGCTCCTCTATCTATCTTTACTCTTGAACTTTTATATCCACAATCAAGCACTACTGACCATCGCCCAACATCTTTATCAAAATAGCATTATCCAAGACATACTTAGCATAGTCACTATCCTGGTTTATCCAAAATATCACTTTATCATATCCCACCATGACTTGGTAATCATTGTGCATATCCATGTCAGGAGGTAAATTTAGCTAGGGACAACATTGATCCACATTCCGTCATAAGTCAAAACTTGCAACAGACTAAGAACATCATTTCCAAAAAACAAACAAACAATCACGCGAGCAAAACATTGATCACTTAACAGGATTCACAACACATAATGGATGATTTTCTGAAGCATAAAATGTTTGCATCTTGCATAAAGTTTTGACTATTTTCGCACTTGTTTTTTTTTGAATTATTGGATCTACACTTTCTCAACGATGCATCGAGCTAGAGAAAGTCATTGAGACTCTAATATCTTTTTAGTTTTATGTCTGTGAGGCGATCACTTGTACTGTGCAAATATTTGTCTCAAGACATGATTTTAAAGTATATCACTGAAGACATGGTTCCACTTTGCGCATACAAATGGTTTAATCTTGTCTGTTTATACGCAAGCCGCACTCAGGTCATCTTGGTTCAGTTATACCTCGACGCTTGTGCCATCTTGCAAAATAAAAAATCATGTAAATTTTTCTGAGGTCATTATGGTTCAATTATACCATTATGCTTGTATAAATTTTCAACATATCCCAACAAACCAATGCTCAATGATGATAACCACAAAGAAAGAAAAAACATGTGACTATACAGGAATGACAAACAAAATAATGAGATGATCAATTAGTTGCATATCATTTTAAAAATAGTTGCATATCATTTTACAATCAGTTGCATATCATTTTACAAATAGTTACACATCATTATCATTATCATACATCTCATTTTTAAGATACATCTCACAACATATCATTATCATACATCTCATTTTCAAGATACATCTCACATCATATCATTATCATACATCATACATCATACATCATGCATCATCAAAACAAACTATCCAATCACATGCATTTATCTAAGCATTGCAAACATCATCATAGAATCATCAACATCATATAGACAACATCATCCATAAAAAACATCACATGTGGATCCAAGAAAACGGTGTCGTATATATATATATATATCTCAAAAATGATCAAATATAAAATATGTCATGTCTGTCCCAAAGTACAACAAAATGATCAAAAGTACAATAGAGACAAGGTCTCTCAGGTATGACTATCTCATGAGGGTGACGATCTCGTAGCAGATGTCCCAGCACTTGGATATCCAAGTGGATCCTAACTAGTAGGCCCAGTCATGCTCCGCTCGCTATCCTCGAACCCGTTTCCCTGGAACGACTGGATCTCATCACCATGAAACTAGGAACTCTGCGCTCCTTGGGAACAAGATCCTCATAATGTCACCGATAATACTCAGCCTCCTTAGCTATGTATTGCATCTCTCTCAATGTGTCTCTCATTGAGCCACTAGTCGCCGCTCTCTCCAAACTATCTTCTCGTGCCTCTACTCGACCCAAGCACTCCAAAACAGTATCACGCTCAGCGATCAACTGCGTAATCTGACGTTGATGTGCCAACAGCTGTGTCTGCAGATGCTACACTGTCAACTATAAGGATCTAATCTAAGCATCCTCACGGTGTGTGGGAATCCGAATCTGCAGGGGTACCTGTGTCGTGGTACCCCTATCCCTCTCCCTGTCCTCAGCACTAGTGGGGGTAAAAAATCTAACCTCCTCCTCTGGGTCAGTCGCCTAAAATTATATGTCCCTCCCATAGTTGCTATCACCTCCCCCACTCGCCCACCACCACCAGCTCCAATAGCCAAACCTCCCCTCCCTCTATCCTCTACAGCCCACCACACTACCCTCTCCACCCGTATCCCTCTCTCCCCACCAGCTCAACCTCTATCTCCTCTCCTCCCTCGATCTCCTCTCCTTGCTCTATCTCCACGCCGACCTCAACCACCTCCTCCACCATCCCCACCTCCCTCATCAAACTCCTCTCCCTCCTCTCTCCATCTCCCTAGCCTCTTGGGCTGCTCATCCTCATCCTCATCAAAAGTGGGAATCATCTCCGCTGGATTGGATATCTTGGCTATAGCATGAGCCACAAAAAGCGTTGCGAACTCCTCAATCATTCCCGCATCCACTACCTCGTAGGCATAATCCCAGATTTGGCTGGCTAGGTGCATGTACTCCTCAACTGTCGCAACATTATCAATGGTCGGGCCCCACTCTAGCACCCCAAAGGGGCAAGTGAGGACCTATAGGCGGGATTCCTCCATCGAGCATATAAGCATGCTTCTTGTGGAATACCCTATTGTCGTCCATACTACTGCAAAACTCGACTGTGCAGAAATCTCTCAATAACAAAGGGCATTTGCCCGATCAAAAATCAGGACATGTAGACATAAGGCATCTCCATCCCATCCTTTTCCCACACCTCGCACTCTGTATATGGTCTCTAGATGACCGTGTCAATATCATCAAGCACTCACCTCCAATACTCTAGTTTGCCCAGCTTACGCTGGACAACTATCCCTCTATATCCATAGGCATAAGCACACCCAATAGGCCTATCTCTGTCTGCAAGTGGCCTCGTTGTGGGAATATGCTCCCACACCCACACCTGTAACAACGTAACCCCAATTGATAAACTGCCATATCCCAGGTACACCACCTGATGCAGGTCCCTATATAGGTGGGCCAACATAACTGATCCCCATGCAAATCGATGACCCTGTGTCACCATTTCCTCCAAGACTAATCCCCATCCCATTGCTAGACCCTTCAACCTACGGTCGGGACATAAGAAGCCACCTATAAATCCTGCCAGCACTGATGGTAGAGGAGCATAATCTAAATCAATGAACTCCTACCAGGGGATCTCATATCCGCAAATCATATCATCCTCTAATATCCAACGAAGAGCCTCTGTGCTACCCTCCTCGGTCTGCTCATATGGCAAAAGAGCACTTACCACAGGTATCTGCAAAATCCGGTAGCAATCTTCAAGTGTCACTGTAATCTCACCTATCGCCAAATGAAAGGTGTTGGTGTCACTATGCCACCTCTCAGCCAAAGCTGTTAGCGAACCCTGGTTAATGATATACCGGGGCATCTCTAACAAAGAGGATAGTCCACACCTCTCAATAATGTCCTTGTCTGCTTGTGTCAGTCCTGGTATCAAAGACCACGGTCTCGAAAATTGTTCTCGCGACTGCACAACCCCAAGACGCTCCTATCACAAGTAAAACATGTCCAATATCAGTTCCACCATCATATCAAAACATCATTTCACATCAACTTGAAACAACGCAAATTAAATCAAGTTCCACATCATATCAATCTATATCAATGTCATTTCAACTTGAAATAACGCAAATCAAATCAAGTTATCTATCAAATCCATATCAACTTGAAAAACAACTCAAGTTTCACATCCATATCAACTTGAAAAACAACTCAAGTTTTACATCCATATCAACTTGAAACAAAACTCAAGTTTCACATCCATATCAACTTGAAACAACGCAAATCAAATCAAGTTATCTATCAAATCCATATCAACTTGAAACACAACTCAAGTTTCACATCCATATCAACTTGAAACACTGAATATCAAATCAAGTTTCACATCATATCCAATCCAAATCACCATCAGATCAACATCAAATTGAAACATTGAAAAACAAATCAAGTTATCTATCAACAATCCATATCAAAACACCATATCACAACTCATATTGGACAAAGTATCAAAACAACAACAGTAGGCATGCAGACTAACTATCTCACCCATCCCAAAAAAATTGGCAAACACCTACTTACCCCAACTATCTTCATTCATCTCCTCATTCCTCACAAAATCCTATTTTCCCCAACATTTTCTACTTACGCGCTAAAAACATTTATCCACACGCTATGCTGCTCGCCATGCACTATCCAAAATCCGCCATGTGCTACCAGATACACCCTAAGTGCTAAAATGCACCCATGCACTACCCTGATCTAGCTTTGTGCCACCTAAAGCATCCTATGCGCTAAACTTTGTCTATGCGCTATCCTAATCCACTTTCGCGCTACAACCCTAACCCTACACGCTAGGTTACACCTACATGATAGCCTAATCTACCCATGTGAACCCCTATCGACCCTATGCGCTAGGTCTTACCTATGTGCTACCCTATACCCACTATGGGCTAGCCTGTTAACCCGCTGCGCTAAATAACCTTGATGCGCTATCCTAACCTACCTACGCACTACCCAACCCAACCTGGATGCTACCCTAGTTTCTTACACTAGACGTGCTACCCCTTTTATCGTATGTGCTAGGCTGCAGACCCTATGTGCTAAACCATTAAAATCCACGTGAAAAATTGGAAAACATGACTAAAAATGACAAAATGAAAAGCAAAAAGCGGCAAAAATTGATGACTTACCGGTGGTCCATACGTGGCAGGCCTTCAATACCTCCGAATATGCTCGAATCGATAAGAAGCATGGGGAACCGACATTTTGTCTTTCTCTCCAAATGTCACTTTCTCTAAAGTCAACAAGCACAAATGATAAAAATAAAATCACTTTTCACCTTTTTATAGGGTAAACAGAAATTAGGGTTAGGCGGTGAAACATGTAAATTACTCGTGGTCTCGTTTCTAACCCTAGAAAACATCATTATCGGGAGATGAATCAAAATAATGCATTCAACATAGACAAAATTTTAAAATGCAATGAAATTTATCCACAATTATCAAAATCAAATTAAAATTTTCAAAATTTTTGATTCATCTCTTGAGGGGGCATTATCAACATCATTTATCAAATCTGGAACATCATTTATCAAATTTGGGGCACAACATGAACATCTCGATACACGACATCACATTGATCATAATCAAATTTTGACGACACATCAATTTTCTTTGAATCAACATGTGCGCACACATCACTTCAAAGAGGGGCAAAATGTAGACGTATAAAAATGACCATATTCCTAAATGAATATTTAATGTTCATTTTATTCTTATTCCTCTATTTAGTTAAATCTAATTTAATTAAATCATCCACATTCCTCTATTTAATTAAATAAATTATTCAATTTATTTATTTAAATTCACTTAAGCCTTTTATATCATTTAATTGAATAAATCATTTTATTTAATTAAATCCCTTCTCTCTACTTTTAATTAAATTTACATTTAATTAAATAGTTCATCCCAAATAAATAAATCTAATTTATTTAAATCCCCCACTTGCAACCAAATTAAAATAAAGGAATTTATTTTAATTAAATCCTATTATCCCTTACCCACTTGCATTTTCCTACATCTCCCACTTGCCTCCTAACCCTCTTCCTAAATTCTTCTAGAATCCCTCTAACCCTGATCAATTAACCTAAACCCTTCAATTATCCTCTTTCCCTAAAAATGAGGAGCTCACTTCTCAAATTTGGAGTAAAGTCTTCCAAAGGCATTAAAACCTTTTTGCCTTCAATAAGCTAACTTGTTGAAATTTGTCCCCAAAGTCTTTCAAACCATTAATGGTTAACTAACCCTTTGTGGCATGGTTAGAGACTTTTTGCCTAACTCAACCCTCATCTAACCCAAGGGTTTCATCAAGCATTCATTCCTTTGACCATGGTTATCTCCTTAACCTTTGCATAAGAGTTTACCCCTTGGGTAAAAGCTTTATCCAATGGATAACCTTAACCTAACCTTAACCCTTACCTCCTAAGGTAACCATGAGGTCTTCTCAAGCATTTAATGCTTCTTGCATCCCCTCTCAAGCAGTCTTACGTTGACAATTGTCACCATTTCATTGGTGAGAATTGCAAACATGGATTGAAAACTTTCAATACTGACCCTTAGTAAGATCATTCAATTCTGACCATCCATTGTCCTGTTTCTTCTATAAATAGAGCTCTCATTCCTCCATTTCTATCATCCAAGTCTTTAGCATCATACTTATACTTAATTTTAGCAAGCATTTAGCCTCTCTTTGCAATAGAAATAAATCTAATAATCATTATAGAGCATTTCTATCATCTTAGCTTAAAACATATAACTAGTACATCATGTTAGGATAGTATTTTTACTAACCTTATCATCTTATCATCTAGTTTAATTCATTTGTTAGAATCATGCGTAAATAAGATGTATTCATACTAAATTTGATCTAAAGCATCCCTCGTTCTTGCATTTGTCATCCCTAAGTCACTTTGCTCAGTGATCTGAGAGCAAAGGCATTGGCTTGAGGGACCTTGTGAGATAGAGAACCATGGAACACTCCTTGGAAAGTTGAGCTATTCCTCATGGCTCCATAACTTGCATCAAGAGTTCCATGGGTGTGTGGGCAAGTCTTTGAATATTTTCACAATTTAAGTTTCATTGAACCGCTTTTCCCACATACAAATACAATATATGAAAATATTATTTATAACATAATAATATTTTTACCTATATCTTATTCATCATACACACATTATTTTAAAAAAGGCGTTGTATAGTGTTGCTCACTATTGTTGCAAAATGCCAAAAATCATAATAGATAATTAGCATACTTGTGATATATATAGTAATAGGGTTTGTTTACCTTTCAAAATCTTAGGGATATACAAATGCAATAAGCATTTTGGGAAGGATATCAAATTTTTAAGATAGGTATGTTAGATTATTTGTATTCTTTTTTAAAAATTTTTTTTATTATTTCTATGTTTCCATTTTCTAGATAGATTTTTTTAGGTTTTGAAAAGTGTCAATTTTATTTTTTTTCCCTATAATAATTCAAACATAGTTTCAAAGCATTTGCAAACCATTGTTGATGTGCATATTTATAATTACACAAGATTGAGCAAGATTTTTATTATTGTATTATCAATTGTTAAATTTTGTGAAACGGCTATACTTAGAAAAATTCTCTTAGGTATATAAAATTTTATATTAATTTACAAAAATAAAAAATATATTATCATTTCTTACTAATATCTTAACTAATTACACCGTCGATTTTGCAGTTAACAATTGCGAATGACTAACCTATCACTAACACGCTGTACAACGGTCTGTTTTAGAGCTAGAATAGCTGCTGCCTTCCAATGGTGGCCAGAGTTAACGGTCTACTTCAATTTTAACTTTACTTTTGAAAAAAAAAGTGAATGACAGAAAGACCGTGCTTCATGTGATTGGTTGGTTAATATAATTACAAAAAAATATGGGAAGCAAGTCAACACGAATTTCCTTTTATTTTCCACACTTCTTCCACAGATTCATTTTGTGCACTTGTAAAGCAAGACACCTCCTGACATTCTTTGTCACCATTTGGGACAAGATAGGAAAGCAAAGTAACCTAACTAATTGTATGTATGCAATTACATCCCAGAGCTTAGTAATAATCTTACCAGATGGGATTAATGACATGGCCAATAGAATCAAATATCTGCCATTAGCCTGTAACATCAAAGACTTAGTGGGGAACCAAGTGTGAAACACATTTGCACTTGCAGTAATAACTTCAAAGACTTTGTGTGGAATAGATGTGATGGGCAGTTGCAGAATTTCTTTTATGCAGTATTGAGTTTGTTTAAAAGCCACAATTAGCACATTGAATCTGCCCTTGCAGATTTGAACAATGGCAGTCAATTTCTATCATGATCGTTACTTCGGCCCATTGATGAGCATGTTCAAGAAACTGTTTGGATATACTGAACCAGTAGAGGAGGAGACAGTCAAAGGCTTTGTTGTTCTCCAGAAGAAAAATGTCTTAGATTTGAACGATTTGCATGCAGGTGTGGTGGACAGCTTCATGGAACTGCTCGGGAAAAAAGTGTTTCTACAGCTTATCAGCACCACTTGTATGGATCCAGGTTAGACCCAATTCTTCCCTTTCTTTCTTTCATCCTCTACTTTGATTATTGTCAAGTTAGGTCATTATAAGTGCAATGTAAATTCTCTTTTGAACTAAATGTGACAGGCAATGGAAGTGGAAAAGTTGGGGAGGCAGCATTTATACAGAAATGGATATCTACTGGGAACCTCATCATCAGTGGGGAGAGCAAGTACCAAGTTGATTTCAAGTGGGATTCCAACTTTGGGACTCCTGGAGCCTTCCTCATAAGGAATTTTCATCACCACGAGTTTTTTCTTAAGTCCTTGACTGTTGAAATTCCTGAACAGGGCAATGTTCATTTCGTCTGCAACTCTTGGATTTACCCCTTTTTTAAATATAAGACAGATCGTATATTCTTCTCAAATAAGGTATGCCTAAAATGTGCGCTTGAATTCAGTTTTTAGTACTGATAAACATTGGTAGGGAAAGAAGAAAGAAAGTTAGCTGATTTTTTTTAGAAGTCTATGGGTAATTTTGTATATAGATCTATAGATGATTTATAGCAATATGGGACTATCTTATATGGGACTATCTTATATTCTGTTACAAAAGAAGCATACATATCTTACACCTTGAAATTTGAAAATGTGACCTATTTTTCAAGAGCACAAATCACCACTGAACCAAAACAAATTGTATTTTCTGCCACACCATTTCGGATGTTCATTGTTGGGGGAAGACGGTAACAGGGTCAGATATCTGTTTATTTACTAATTTTCTGCTTAATTCTTGATTCCATTTTCCACATCTTTGAATGCATTTCCTGCTATTGCCACACTTCTTTAAAAGTACACTGTAGATTGCCCCTGCTCATTGCCGTCGCTGTCATGCAGAGGATTCAAGCCAGTGTCGCCACAACCATCAAATTAGGTCGTCATGACATGTTGGGAGTTGAGTTAGTCAATAACGGGATTTACAGCATCTATGGAACATAAAACTTTTCAGGGCCAACATTCAGTTAGGTTAAATCCTGTCAAGTAGGGAGAGGTGAGACTATGGAGGCTTTACAGTGTACCAGTCGGGCTGATCAGTCCTGAAATTTGATCCAATCCATTAGGACTGTACTGCCAGGTGGGCATAGGTAGGTATTTTCAACAGCTAAGTTTTGAGCTTGGCTAGTTCTAGATTTTTTATATTGTTGATTATTGTTGTTTCTAGATTAGATTGTGTGAGAGTTTTTTATCAATGTTTTGGATCACACTCCATGATTCATCATCAGAATTAGAGGGAGTTATGGGTTTCAATAGATGAATCATAGAGTGTGATCTGAAATGTTGATGCAAAAACTCTCAGACAATCTAGGGGAAAGGACCCACTAGTTGAGTGCATTCCAATGACTGTGATAGCATTTGTTGATTTAATACTTACACTTGTTGATTTAATGTCCAATATTTTTGACAATATTGCACCAATGGTTGTGACTTTAAAGTTGTTATTGTGATGATGACTACCCACAATTGAGTGAAATGTATCCCTAGGCACTAAAAAGCAACGAATCATGTGATATCACATCAGCGCACAAGTATTGGTCTCACTTGTGCACAAGTATCAGTCTCACTTTTTGTTTGGGCTGTTTTGGACATCTTGGCAAAAAACATGCTGATGTGTCATCATATTTGATGATGTGGCCCTAAAACCTTAGTTATAAGCAGGGGACTTGTTAAGTAAGTTGTTGTAAAAAACTGTGAGTGATTTGAAATTTTCACTTAAGAGTCTGAGAAGCGCGAAGTTAGGGTGTTCAACTACCAAGTCCTCTCTCCTAATCCAGAAATAACAATGATCATGAGCTATCGCTTACTTTATGTCTCACAATGCTTGTCATGTGGCTAGATTGTTTGTTTCTAAAAAGCTTGTGATCATCATTATTTTATGATTCTTGAACTTTGCTCTCTTGAACTAGTGATTTTTTTGAGTTATGACTCTGATTGAAGTACGCACCCTCTTTTAACACTCTATTTTGGGTTATGACCCCAATTGAAGCATGAACCATCTTTAAACACTGTAATAAGCAAAAATAGACTATATTTTCTTGTAATTTGAGTCTGAATTATTCAAGTAACTTCTACCAATTGAAAAATTGGTGTCTCAGTAATGTATAATGAGATTTAAGAAATATTTTAAATTTTTTCAATTTAAATTTTTTAATAAATTTATATTTATAATGAAGACTAAAGATAAGTGCTATCAGGTTTCCACAGTCCATGCTGATGTTCAATAATTTCTTCTGGATTTGATTGTGTATGCAAATTTTTATCATCAAATTCAAGACTAAAGATATTTAATTCTATTGATTGAATAAACAATTCAACATAAAATCTCGTTCTTTACAATTATGCTCTTTATAATTTATTAATTTATGATTTTGTTATATTTCCTTGTATTCATATTTTTATATCAAATTTACTGTTCTTACAATCCCATAAAGTATGAACAGAGATATATAAAATGTAAATTTGAAAAGTGAAGGAAAAGATGGAAACCTTGAAAACCAAGAAATAGAACTTTTTAGCGCTTACTCTGGTACTGCAATTACAGAGCTATTTACCAGCAGATACACCTCGGACCCTCGTTCAGCTGAGAAACGAAGAGCTTCAAAACCTAAGAGGAAATGGAACAGGAAAGAGGGAATACTGGGACAGAATTTATGACTATGATGTCTATAATGATCTTGGAGATCCAGACAATGGCGAGAAATATAAACGCCCAGTATTGGGAGGACCTACAGGATTCCCATACCCACGAAGGGGGAGAACCGGTCGTCATCACTGTAAAAGTGGTGAGTAATTGGCTCTAAACTTTAGATATTACCTGGTTTGTAATTAGTCCTAATTAACGGAAGAAGCTGATAGCATTGATGGTGATGAATGACAGATCCTGCTACGGAAAGCAGATTATGCTTACTGAACCTACACATATATGTCCCTCGAGATGAACGGTTTAGGCGCCTCAAAATGTCTGATTTCTTAGCCAATGGACTAAAGAGTCTGGTCCAGATTTCAATGTCTGAACTCCAAGCACTGTTGGACTTCGGTCGAGATGAGTTCGATTCTTTTGAAAAAGTTAAGAAGCTGTACACAGATGGGAAACCATTGCCTGCGAAAACTTATCAGGAGCCCGCAAACAATGACAATTCTCTGGAGCTAATCAATAAACTTTTCAAAACAAATGGCGATAGTTTGCTCTGGTATCCTAAGCCGCAGGTCATAGCAGGTGAGTTGCATTTTCTCGCTTGTCCTAATTTTGTAGTTTCAAAACTAGAAGACATAATTTGCAGTGAAAATTTGTTCGATACAGCTGATGAATTCGAATGGAGGAAAGATGAAGAATTTGCTAGGCAGATGCTCTCTGGTGTCAACCCTATGCACATAAGGCGTCTCCAAGTAATTAACATTCTCCTCATGGCATTCCTCAAATTGCTGGAGAGTTACGACTGTGACAATTCATTTGCCTTATGAATGCTTACAATTTTGAATTTACAGAGTTTCCCCCCAAGAAGTGAATTGGACCCAGGATTATATGGCCCGCAAGAAAGCTCTATCAGAGCTGCACATATAGAAAAGAACCTTGATGGCCTTACCGTAGAGGAGGTATTCTTTTCCTGTGTTTAAATGTGCAGATAATTGGTTAGTTCGCCATGTTTTAAGATGTTATATAACAATTCTACATTGGGTATTTGCTTAAAATTTCTTAGGCCATTGAAGAAAACAAACTGTTCATTTTGGATCATCACGACATCTTCATGCCATATCTCAACCGGATGAATGCTCTGTCCACAAAGGCCTATGCTTCTCGCACAATTCTGTTCCTCTGCAAGGATGACACCTTGAAGCCAGTTGCCATAGAACTGAGTCTGCCGTCGGGGAGGAGAAGGGTGTTTACTCCTGCAGAGGAAGGGGTGTCTGGAGCACTCTGGCAGCTCGCTAAAGCACATGTCGCAGTTAACGATTCTGGGTACCACGAACTGATCAGCCACTGGTAAGCACTTTCCTTAATTTTTTAGGTTTTTCTGAAATCCCAAGGAACATTAAAATTTATATCAATATTAATCAAGGATTACTTAGGAGGTCCCCTGGGCCTTGGCAAGAGACATTGATTCAATATCTTTTGTAAATGTTAAATACTCCCAGGAATTTTCATTGTTTTGATGACATTGACAATCTCATTCATTGAAGAATAGATCCAAAATCATGATTTGGGGTCATGTTTTGTGTTTTCAGGTTGAGGACACACGCAGTCATAGAACCATTCATAATCGCCACAAATAGAAACCTGAGCGTCCTGCATCCCCTTCATAAGCTGCTAACCCCACATTTTCGTGACACAATGCACATCAATGCTCTGGCTCGCCATACTTTGATAAATGCGGGAGGAATATTTGAAAGAACGGTGTTTCCACAGAAGTATGCCTTGGAAATGTCAGCTATAGTTTACAAAAACTGGAGATTTGACGAAGAAGGCTTAGCTGCTGATCTTCTTAAAAGGTATTAAGTTCTGTGTAATGTGTATCTCAGTTCCCCTGACATATAATTTATTTGAATAAACTGACCCACAGAATTTGGGATCATCATCAAACAGGGGAATGGCAGTGGAAGATAAATCAATGCCCCATGGGCTGAGGCTTATGATCAAAGACTATCCTTATGCTGTGGATGGACTAGATATATGGTCTGCAATACAGAAATGGGTTCGGAAATATCTGTCCATCTACTACAATGATGAACTTGTAAGAGGTGACACAGAGCTTCAGGCATGGTGGCATGAAATACGATATGTTGGTCATGCAGACAAAAAAGACGAGACATGGTGGTACAAGATGGACACTGTAGCAGAGCTTGAGAAAGCATTAACAACAATCATATGGGTGGCTTCGGCTCTTCATGCAGCAACTAATTTTGGGCAGTATGCTTACTCTGGGTACATGCCCAATAGGCCTGCTGTAAGCAGAAGGCTTATCCCCGAGGAAGGATCTCAAGAATTTTTAGAGCTTGCTAAGAATCCAGATATGTTTCTCTTGAAAACTGTCTCCAATCAAATTCAAACTACTCTGGGCATTGGGCTGATAGAGATATTGTCCAGATATTCTACAGATGAAGTGTATCTGGGGCAGAGAGAATCAGGGGATTGGATAGATGATAGGCGCGTAATGGCGGCTTTTGGGAGCTTTAATAGGGAGTTGAAAGAAATAGAGGACAAGATAAACGAGAGGAATGCAGATGGAAGGTTAAAGAATCGATCAGGGCCTGCAAAGGTGCCATATACATTGCTGTATCCGAGCACTTCGGATTTCAGCAGGCAAGGGGGATTAACTGGCCGAGGAATTCCAAATAGCATCTCCATTTAGCAGACCATCTCTAAAGATAAAAGGGCCATCAAACTTGCGTTTTATTGCGTTTCCTCTGCATTTGATTTTCTCCAAGTAGTGTTATCAGAGCGTTTCAATTTATAATGTGAGACAGCTTGTCATTTTAACCTTTCCTCTGCAAATACCTACTTATTTAAGGGTTTTGAAAAAATCTCTTTCCTGAGAAAAACATTATTAAATTTTGACTGTAAGATTGTAATGGAAGTAAAACGCCTCAGTTAAAGTTCAATAATTTTTAATTTTTAATTATTTTTTTATTTTGAGTTTTTTCTTATATGATGATGGGTTAGAAAGTAAGATCTAAAAGATTGATGTTACAAGTTTTTAAATTAAATTTCTAAATTTTCTTGCCTTAGTTATTATAGATTGTGGAAATATAATATTTAAAATTATTAATTACTAATAATTAAATTGAAAATTATGTTGTTAAATGTTTTGGAATTTTGTTTTTTTATTATTTTGAATTGAGATTATTTTCTTTCAATATTTTTAATTTATAGTGGTTATGTTAGACCTTTTATGTTTGTGATTATTAGTTTTGTGTTGTGATGTCATATTTATGAAGAATGACATTTGGTAAAATGTATACAATAAAGCAAACTTGAGAAACTTTTGAAGACGGAAGTTAATGTGGACCATCATGAGCTGGTCATTATCCACTTTTCTTCCTAATTATATATGTATTCTTTATGAAAATTTTCTCTTGGAGGCTAATTGATGTAGACATATCTAAGTAAATAGGTTGGTGCACAAGGTATTGATGGATGCAAGGATAGATATGGAGTGAAAGATTGCATGGTTTAAGCACAAGCATAAGTCAAAGGTTGTGGTGACTAATTGTCGGGAAATTTGTGGCATTTTTTTATATTGAAGCATCAAATATAGAAGGAAAAGTTAGTTAAGTTTGAATTGGAGTAAAAACATGTAATGCAATGGGTGTATTGGTGTCGAATTGAATTGTGTATACTTAAAACAAGGGGTAGGTTTATAGCTTTTGGCTAGGAATACATCATCACAAGTGCATATTAAGTTGTAATTAAGCCCCAAATTGGGATGGTTGTATGGGTATAAATTTGTAAGCTATCATTGAACATTGATGAAATATTATTGATCTATTTTGTGATTGAATTATTTTTGTTAAAGTGTTTTTGTTGTGTGCTCCAAGGTTGGAAGATTAGCCATCCCTTCATTGGGAATCCTTGGACTTAGATGACATAATTTAATATTAGAATATGTTTATCATTCCTTGTGTGTGCAAGTGTCACATCCTTATGGACTACATTTCATTTTGTTACTTGTCTATTGTCCTGATATAATTTGAACAAAGGCAAAACTCTAATGTCTAGACCATTATATCACTTATAATTTGATATATACATGAAATCAATGGTGAATGTTAGGAACTTACTTCTTAATGGTCAAATAGTATAATTGCCAAGTAATTTAGAAGTAGATTTAATGGTTTCATTTTACTTATGACATGATTGCATTGATATTTATATGTTACATTTATCAAACTAACCTAGTACTAACATTACTATGATGTATGGATAAGTATTTGACAATTTCGCAAGTAGTCGGGGTGCAACAAAAGGTAGACTTGACAACCTATACTTGTTGGCAACTCTCCTAGAGACAATATTTGTTTAACCTTAATCTCTATTTCTTTTCCAAAATTTAGAATGCTATGAGACTTTTAGATATTATTCAAAGTTTTTATCTCTAATTTCATAAGATTGCATAATGCCATTATAATGAGGTAGATTAGAAATTTAGAATTCTACAGTATATGTCATATGTTGCTACAAAATGCTTTTCCCTTATTATTAATTAGAATTTCAAGGCATTTGAGGAAAACCAAAATTATGTTAAGTAAACCTCTATATATACATTCTTGCATTTAAGAGACTTGGACATCTAGGTGTGTTAAGCTACCATAACATTCTATTGCATACAAATCGTATCTAACTACAAAACCATTCTTATTCATAGCATTAAGTTGTTGCAACAATCCTCATTCTTATGAGATTTGTGTGTCTAGAAAACATACCTCTAGCTAAACTTTATTTTATAGGCAAGAGCTTTAGTAATCTTGCCTTACTATTCTTTCCAATGGTAGGATCTTAACACCATTGGAGGATCTTTACCCCATTTACAATTATATCTCCATTTTAAATCTACTACACTTGTATAGAGGTGGGAGCCTGCATTCCTTGGGTTGCATAGACATTTCCTTTATAATATTAAATATGTTTTCCTATTCTATCATCATCCCCCTAAGACCTATGAAATGCATACCCTAACCCCTTTTCATATATATTTTTTAACTTGTCGAAGGGCTATGGAAGTATTCAACTGGTTTGCTGATTTGCAACTCCTATGAAAATATTACATAGACATTTGCAATGCTGGTAAGCTAGATGGTATAAAATAATTAGAGCATTAACATGAAATATTATGATAATTAGCTTCACTTTACCAAGTCAGACCCAATCCTTTCTCTCTAATTGAAAGGGTTAATTATCTATGATAACACAATTTGTACAACCCAACTCTACTTGGTATAAATTCAGAACACTTTGTAATTGAAAAAGAAAAAAGAAATAAATAATGATAATAATGAATCTAGATTCATAAGACTAATTTGAACAACCCACTATCAACCACAATAATGAACTAAGACTTGGAAGAGCATAAAAGAAACCAATATATGGAAGTAGGTATATTCTTAACTACCTAAGGTAGTATAAGGTAAACAACCAAATCTATTTAGACTAAAATGGTTGGTTGATTCTACTCTTAATCGATGTAGTCCAAATTGGATACGCAATGGTTGACTAACCAGGACCCTCCATTTTTCATTTGGGGAGGCTTGTCGGGATGATTCCATTGTTACTTAGAATGATAGAACACCTTGGGCTAGAGATGACCCAAGATTGAACCTCCAGGATTATTAGAGGACTGACAAGTAGTCATTGGACCATTCCAATGATTGATGCTTGGACTACTACTAGGAATTAGCCAAACTTTGCCTGGTTCACAGAGGTGAAGATTCGTTGAGACCTACCATACATATGATACATGAATGGTTACACATGTAGTTATCTTACCGCGTAGGTAGTGGTAATTGGAGCTAACTGTTGTATCGAGAGGGTATGTTGGAAGTTACCTATAGCATAGGGGTGACAAACGCCATGTGCTACCTAGGTTGAGAAGAAGATAGATGACTATATCACTAAAGTCACAAGGTGATATATGCTAGAGGATACTTTTTTCTAGGTGGATGGACTCTTCATCAGTGGTGTATAGGCAATGGCAGTTGGAATCCACTAGATTGACAGGTTCACTACTTGGGGATTCTCTCTTAAGCCCATATGACCTTTGGGTTGGAGGACACGAGCCCAATGTAGTATGTGTTGCAAGGTGTGTGCCCTTGGTCTCCTTGTGTTGTGCAACACAATGCTCAAGTTTGTGACATGGCTTAACCACCTCCTGTGGATTCTATAAGCTAGTGGTTGTATCGAGCATTAATAGGTCGATCTTTTGGTGCAATGACAACCACACTTGTAACAAGTGGTATCAGAGCTTGGTCACAGGTTCAAAACCCTCACTTGCGCTGGGGGGGGGATTGTTGAAAGGTGTGTGCCCTTGGTCTCCTTGTGTTGTGCAGCGCAGTGCTTAGGTTTGTGACATGGCTTAACCGCCTCCTGTGGATTCTATAAGTCTAGTGGTTGTGTCAGGCATTAACAAGTCGATATTTTGGTGCAACGACAACCACACTTGTAATAGTATGGGATTCAATGTATCCTCTACCTAGTTGACCAATGCATATTGACCCATACTTCCACCATGTCTACTGGTGCAAAAGATCGAGAAATGGATGGGACCCACGGTGTAGTGTGCAATACACCATCATTCCTTTTCCATTGGGATGCACTAGAATAATAAGGGAGTGAGTCATCCTCTTCCTACATACATATCATACACACTTATCTTGTACCTAACCCTACTATAATGAGGACAAACCCATAGTGTAGTATGGGATGCACCAAAGCCTCTTTGTAGCTGAGCTTTGATCAATCCAATCACCTTTCAATATTATATCTATGGCCCTTTACAAGTTGTTCTTGAGATAGTTTGTTGGGTCCACTTGGATAGGGTGGATGGGACAATAATTCATGATCTAGGAGCATCAGAGTAGTTCATCCGGTTGGAGCAGTTAGCAGTGGAGTTGCTTGGAGATCGTTGCATTTCTTCATGTTTGAGAATTTAGAGTTGCGGATTTGGATTTAGTGCCTGGAGATCATGGTCTTAAACATATTCAAGATTTATGGTATTTGGATTTGATTCTAGTAAGATATTGATTCTGATATTGTTCCGGTGTTGGTGTGTTCTTACTAGTTGGTCTTGCAGTGTATGCAGTGAAGCAAAATTAGGTTGCGGATGGTTTCCATAACTTGCAGGTCATTAGGAGATGTTGTTTTGGGCTTGATCAATGTTCTTGGAGGTCCACACGAAGTTCCAAGTATTATTGTAGATTTTCTTGGTAATTTGGGCTGACATATTATTGTTTGAATGTTTAATTATGAATCGGTGGATCTTTGGCCGACTTGATCATGTTGTTGTTGCTTGCGGATGGTATAAAGAGGAAGATAGGAGATTTATTTGAGATGACGGAGG